>NC_079394.1:4625461-5225461 GCF_029220125.1 Pseudoliparis swirei
ACATATTTTCACTTGGTAAACAGAATGGAAACCTAGGCCAAACATTGTTAATGTGCACCGAGAAAGAGGAACAAGAACCCAACTGGGTTATGTGTGTCATGATCTGGAGTTTGTGTTAGTTTTGTGTCTTGTTTGGAAGTCCTTGTGTCGTCTGTCTCCCTGTGATTGTCTGCCCTGGCCCTGATTGTTTCCTTCTGTGATTGCTGGCCCCGCCCTCATTGTGTCCACCTGTGTCTCGTTCCCCGTTGTCCAATCCTCTCACCTTGCCTGTGTATGTAAACCCTGTTCGTCTCATTCCCAGTGTGGCTTCGTACTGTTTGGTCCGTGTGTTTTGTCGTCCTGTTCTGGTTTCTTGGAGTAAAGATTGTTTTTGTGCAATAATGTCGGCGTTTGGGTCCTCTCTCGCTATGGACAACCTGACTGCGCATGACAGAACGAAGCCACCAAGAATGGACCCGGCCTTCAGTTTCCACTGCACGGTTCTGCCGGGCCAACTAAGTTCAGGTACTTCTGGAGGAGATGTGGAGTCCCTCCGGCCCGTGGTCCTGTGCGGCTCCAGTCCCCGATGTTCCACACAGGCTCCAGACCCCGAGGTTCCAGTCCACGATGTTCCAGTCCGTGTTCCGTCCGGTTCTGGTCTGGCCAGCCTTCCATGAGGTGCATCTCCACAACATGTGGAGTCCCTCCGGCTTGGCCCTGTGCCGGCTCCAGTCCCCGATGTTCCGTCACAGGCTCCAGACCCCGAGGTTCCAGTCCACAATGTTCCGGTTCCATCACAGGCTCTGGACCCTGAAGTTCCAGTCCACGATGTTCTGGTTCCAGTCCCCGGTGTTCCGTCCACGAGGTTCCAGTCCACGGAGTTCCGTCACGGTTCCAGTCCACGATGTTCATGTTCCTGTCCCCGGTGTTCCGCCGCCGCCTCCAGCCCCCGATGTTCTGGTTCTAGTCCCCGGTGTTCCGTCGCCGGTTCCAGTCCACGATGTTCCGGTTCCAGTCCCCGGAGTTCCGTCACCGGTTCCAGTCCACGATGTTCCTGTCCCCGGTGTTCCGCCGCCTCCAGCCCCCGATGTTCTGGTTCTAGTCCCCGGTGTTCCGTCGCCGGTTCCAGCCCCCGATGTTCTGGTTCTAGTCCCCGGTGTTCCTCTGCTGGCTCCAGCCCCTGATGTTCCAGTCCCCGGTATTCCGCCTCCGTTCCGCCCGGCCCCGGTTCTCCCCATCCCGCCGCCGTCCCGGTCAGTCACAGTTCCCCGTGTTCCGTCCCGTCCATCCCCGGTTTCCCGTGACCTGTCCCATCCAGTCACAGTTCCCCATGTCTCGTTGCCCGGTCATGGTCCCACAGAGCCCCCATCCCCAGACCCCGGTACCCCTGGGACTTCCTCTCCTGAGCCCGGTCCCCTAGCTCCCCGCTCTTGTCCTCCGGCCCGCCCTCCAGAGCGCGCCCCTCGGCCTGGTTATCGTCCTGCGGCCCGCCCCCCCGGACTGCTTCTGCAGCCTTGGACCCTCCTCCGGCTCCCCTCCACCCACCCTTGTGGAACGCTTGGCCGTCTGGAATTCGTCCCTTGAGGGGGGGGTACTGTCATGATCTGGAGTTTGTGTTAGTTTTGTGTCTTGTTTGGAAGTCCTTGTGTCGTCTGTCTCCCTGTGATTGTCTGCCCTGGCCCTGATTGTTTCCTTCTGTGATTGCTGGCCCCGCCCTCATTGTGTCCACCTGTGTCTCGTTCCCCGTTGTCCAATCCTCTCACCTTGCCTGTGTATGTAAACCCTGTTCGTCTCATTCCCAGTGTGGCTTCGTACTGTTTGGTCCGTGTGTTTTGTCGTCCTGTTCTGGTTTCTTGGAGTAAAGATTGTTTTTGTGCAATAATGTCGGCGTTTGGGTCCTCTCTCGTTGCGACAACCTGGACTGCGCATGACAATGTGTGTCCTGACATGCTCAACATTATAGCAACGTTTGCATTATTGAAGTTATTTTTCAAGTTCAGTTTGCCAGGAAGTGCTGATGTTTCGTGAAAAGACAGATTTTACAGAATGTCCTCCTTCATCTATCTTTTTATCCTTTTCTCTCAACGGCTTACAACCCAAAACTAGTTTGATTTCCAGGCACCAGTGTTGAGGCCTACAGGAGTTTAAAAAAACTATACAGGACTGTCTCAGAAAATTAGAATATTGTGATAAAGTTCTTTATTTTTGTAATGCAAATGTCATGCATTCTGGATTCATTACAAATCAACTGAAATATTGCAAGCCTTTTATTCTTTTAATATTGCTGATTATGGCTTACAGCTTAAGAAAACTCTAAAATCCTCTCATAAAATTTTAATATTTCCTCAGACCAAGTAAAAAAAAATTTATAACAGCTGAGTGTTTGTCAAGGCTCAGGAAACCCTTGCAGGTGTTTCGAGTTAATTAGACAATTCAAGTGATTTGTTTAATACCCTACTAGTATACTTTTTCATGATATTCTAATATTTAGAGATAGGATATTTGAGTTTTCTTAAGCTGTAAGCCATAATCAGCAATAAATCAGAATAAAAGGCTTGCAATATTTCAGTTGATTTGTAATGAATCCAGAATGCATGACATTTTTGTTTTTTTAATTGCATTACAGAAAATAAAGAACTTCATCACAATATTCTAATTTTCTGAGACAGTCCTGTATATATAATATCTTCATTTTATTGTGCTGTAATAAACTACTATACAGCTGAGAGAGCTTTCTGCAGGGTGCTATAAAGCAGTGCAGTCATACACTTTGAGCAAAAGTTATCATGCTCAAGTTCTAATTTCTGTTAATTGTTTTAAAGGTCCACGTTATGTTGAGCCTCTGAGTTTCGATAGATTTATCGTCACTATATCAGGCATGGTGCGTGATGTGTCTTCTATGATGACAATAACCAATATTTATGATGAGGATTGAAGAAAGCAATGACTTGGTAGTGGTCTGAGATTGGCTTAATATTAAACTGCAGTGTATCAGTGCAGGGACTGAGCTAATGCACTTGTCACTGATGCCATGACAACAACACACTGAGCCTTTGAGATTAAAAAAGATGACCTGGGTTATTCCCTTTAACACCAGTAGACTTTTCTTGGTAGAGAATATTTTTTATATATATATTTGAGTTTTGAGGTGATTTGATAAAATATATTGTTAATATCAGAATCACATCGAGGGTTGATCCATGAGATGAACAATAAACATAAAGAATATACCTACTTCTTTGTATGAGGTGTAAGATAAATAATTGTAAAGGAAGACATCCTTCAATGGTTTAATGCTAAAGCTCTTTGCTATGCGTGTGTTATGTCACGTTATCACTTAATTTGCACAACAACAAGTATAACTTAAGCAAATGTGTTTATATTCCAAGTGTGTACAGATAGTATGTTAAGCTTCCCCTTCACATGGTTTTACATTTCGTTGTGTCATAACAAAGCTGTACTCCGTTATACTTGACGTGTGCTTACTTGAGCATACTACGTGTCATATTGTTATTGGAAGTATATTTAAACAGTAAATATATACATTGTTCTTAAGGGAGGGAGGCAAGTTACTGAAAATTAGTAATTAGTTACAGTCACTAGTTACTTCTTTTAAAAGTAATTTAATTACTTTACCAGTTACTGTATATCAAAAGTAATTAGTTACGAGGGAAAGTAACTTTTAAGTTACTTTTATGTCTGCTTTTTTAATGTACTGAACAGTCAAACACAATAAACATATTTTTTAGACCTATTTATTGCAATCAACAGGGCAACAGGCCTCATCTCAAGTCTCATCTCTCACCTCTGACCAGTAGCCACAACATTGCTAGCTCTCAAACCAGTTATTGTACCTCAAGAGGAGAAGCTTCTCAAACTTTTGATCTGAGAGCCTATTCCTCTTTGGAGAGAGAATCAGGTTCCCAAGGCTAAAGAGTCTTTCCACTGGATGGAGTGGCTGCATTATATTTAAGTGATACTTTCTTTATTATGGGAAACTGATTCAGAGCGTCCATCCCTGTGGCTCCTGATTTAAAGTAATCAGCTACTTCATTTTCAACAGAGACATAGGCATCCTCCTCACTCTCATCAAAGCTAAAGAATTCAATCACAGTGTGGCACGGTGCATGCTGGTCAAGGGGGCGTGCCTGTGATTGGCGGAGTAGAGGGGAGGCGGGGTTAACCTGTCGGAAAACGGGAGTTAAGGTTGGTTGACGGGAACCGTTGTTGTTGACGTTCGAGCTGCTGAGCTGAGAGGAGCACGCTGTCTGTGTTGGTGGATGCCCAATAAAGTGAGGATTAATAACGTCGTCCCGTCTCCGTGTCATCAGTGCCATAACGTCCGAGACGTTACAATATCATTGCGCCACCTAGTGAGAGTGTGTTCACCTGTGTGCGCGGATGTGTCGGCGCGCATCACGGCAGAGCGATGCGACCGAGAAGTGTTAACGGGGGTGCTGAGCGATTAAATATATCTCTTGTTCTGCCTGTTTTGTGATATACATGCCTAAAAGGCGCCTAATATTTCTAGACTGAAATAATATCGGCATTATAATTCTTATAACTATGAGGATTTTTTTAGTTGCCTATTTTGTGGTGCCCCCTCAGGACTCGGTGCCCTACGCGCAGCGGGTAGTGCGCGTTATGGGAACGGCGGCGCTGATCACAACTCTGATCAAAACATAAACTAGGGATGATTAAATGACCTTCAGAATTTAACCGATTAAAAATGTATTAACCGACAATGTATGTTTTGTATACCATTTTCTCCGGAGCTCATATATATTTACTTTAATACTACAAGAGGGCGCCCCATTTGACATTGTTTTGTTTGGCGGTCAGAAAAATAGGTCAGATAAAAGAATAACACGTAATTTAAATCATAAATATTTTTATATTCATTTCAAACTTTTCAAAATTGAAAATTAAAAACATTTTATTCATTTATTGTAAATGACCTCTCGCGGCCCACCTGCAGTACCTTCACGCGGCCCACACTTTGGGAATCGCTGCCGTAGGGAACACGCGTAGACACGCCCCCCTCTCTTCTCATTGGTTGCAGGATGTCTTCGCAGTCAAACGAAGTGGGGCTGTCAGTCTCGTGGTGGAGGTCTGAGCTGCTGCAGGTGTCCGAGCTGGAGCGTCCGGCTGAGAGGAAGGATGGACAACTCGAAGAGACCCACAATTGCAAACGTCTACAGGGGGACGTTTATCCACTCGACCCAGCAGACAGCGCTGCAGATCCTAGAAGACGAGCTCCTGGGAGTGGATACAGACGGAAAGGTTTGTCAGACTCACCTGTTGGCCTGATTTAGAATGATTGTATTATTGTTTATTTTTTTATTTCTTTTACTTTACTATTTATGTTTTTCAAAACATGAACTAGGCTGATTTTGTATCTATTTATAGCTATATATAATACAAACCGTCCGTTTTTTGACAAAATGCACAGTACAATTGTGTCAATTTAACACTTAAAGAGTATATTTTAACACTCAGCGAGTGAATTTTTGAGTGTTAAAGTAACACTGAACATAGTGTTAACATTTCAGAATAAAAGTAAATCTGGTAAAAGTTATTATTTTACTCTACACTACACTGAGAAGTGTTCATTTTGATTAACACTAGTCCGAGTGTTATTTACATTTGACACTTCTCAGTGTAGAATAATAACTCTTACCAGAGTTGCGATTACTCTGATATGTGTACACTATGTTCAGTGTTACTTTATATTACGTTTCATTTAGCTGACACTTTTATGTTACATTCATAAACTGTAGACACAGCTACAGGGAGCAAGTCAGGGTTAAGTGTCGAGCTCAAGGACATATCGACTAGGGTGGGGAAGCTCCTGATTATAAAAAAGTCTTGAATTATAACACGCATAATGAAACTCAATTTTAAAGGAGGGGTGGAGTTTTTCAGAATAACTGAACTCGTCATGAACACTTGGGGGTTTACTCTTGCTCTAGTTTTATTGACTGACAGAGTCAATTCACTTTACCACTGTATATTTAACACAACCTAAATATTTACACCAACACTATAGGGTACTCCTGGAATTTACTTTGTGAAACCTCATTTTCTCTTACAGTGAGCTTTTGCTGAGCAACACAAAAACATACCTTGCCTCTTATAATATAACAGGTTAAACTTATGGTGTCCATTTACTTGTTCTGGAAAAACAAAATATTTATGATGTTTTCAGCTCTCCTAACTTACTTTATTGCTAAATTGTACTACGTTGGCTAATCATCAACTTTTCGCTGATTTCCATACTGCCATCAGATCGCTTTTACTGGGAGAGGCGTGGAGCTTGACAGACTTTCTCAGACCTTTGGTTTCAGTCCCAATGAAGTCATTCAGCTGGCACAACAGTAAGTCGTATACCTATAAAGAAATGACTGAATACATACAAATTGCACACGATAGTAAATCAGTTCTTTGATACAACAAACAGAAACTATACTGTATGTTTTGACGATGTCCATGTCTTGCTGCATTGCAGTGAGTTCTTCATGCCAGGACTGGTGGACACCCACATCCACGCCTGCCAGTACAGCTACGCAGGCACAGCTCTGGACATGCCCTTACTGCAGTGGCTCGAGACCTACACCTTTCCGGTGGAGTCCCACTTCAAGGACTTGCAGTTTGCCCACAAGGTCTACTCTCAAGTCGTGGTGAGTTATCTGGCATTGGCTATGAAAATGGGTACAATTGCTGAGCATCAATCACAGGGAGCCACGACTGAGCTTTGTGGCACTCTGCAAGTTTGACAGGTGTGATGTGTTGTTGTTCATGGCATTGCAATTTGACGATTGAGAGTGGGACATTCTTGAAGGTTTGCTCTTTTGTTCCGCAGCTTACGGTTTGAGAAAGGTGTGGACAGAAATGACGCAGAACGTTTAAATGTGATCTTAATCCTGTAATATGACCCCTGTGCCTCACAGAAAAGGACCCTGAGAAACGGAACAACCACGGCATGTTACTTTGCCTCCCTACATACAGACGCCTCTCTTTTGTTGGGGCAGATTGCAAGTAAGATGTCCTACACGCAAACACACACACACACACACACACACACACACACACACACACACACACACACACACACACACACACACACACACACACACACACACACACACACACACACACACTTGCATATTAGGAGTCTAGGCCAGAATACTAGACTTATTATAAAGAATGATTATCAAGACCTTAGTTTAGAATAATTAAGTCATAGCAGGTGACCTGTGGCTGGTCGGGAGGTTGCCCGTTCATATGGCTCTGTCCTGTTGAGAAACAATGGAGGCCACTGCTGATAAGATGAAAAAGGAAAACGGAAAATAGTTGTAGTGTAAGTCTGTTAACACAGCCAGGTTATATTCAAGGGGGCAGAGTGCATACATATGGGAGCTGGTTAGCATGTCGGACATCCACAAGCTATCTAGTCCTTATAAGCAGAGCAGCAGCTCACAATGTGATAATGGATCCACATGCTTTGTTCAACTGTAGTGAAGAATACATCTGCTTTAGCCCAGTAATTCTAATTTATAACATTCATTATAGTCAAACAGACAGTGCAGCAATCAGCTGATATGTTTCCTAAACTGCTTAAAGTCAGAATGTCCCTGTTTTCCTTGGTAGTTTCAACTGGATTAAAACACTTATTTTGTTTTGCAATAGTGAACACACACAGCCACACGCACACACTTATTGTGCTTATTGACTGCTTTGGTAGCCCTGGTCATTGTGTGTTATCAGGGTCTTTGAACCCTCACCTTTGTCCGGTCCATTTAGTAGGAAACGTGTTGTTGTTCAGCATAAGCATATGTGGGCATATCTGTGTTTGAGAATTTCCAACACATATGTGACATTCATACAGAATGCCTCCTTTTGCTTTTTGAATTTATTAGTTTAATAGTTATTTATATTACAAAACATACACTGCCGTTCAAAAGTTTGGGGTCATCCAGACAATTTTGTGTCTTCCATGAAAACTCACTTTTATTTATCAAATGAATTGAAAATTGAATAGAAAATATAGTCAAGACATTGACAAGGTTAGAAATAATGATTAATATTTGAAGTATTAATTTTGTTCTTCAAACTTCAAGCTCAAAGGAAGGCCAGTTGTATAGCTTATATCACCAGCATAACTGTTTTCAGCTGTGCTAACATAATTGCACAAGCGTTTTCTAATCAGACATTAGTCTTCTAAGGCGATTATCAAACACAATGTACCATTAGAACACTGGAGTGATCGTTGATGGAAATGGGCCTCTATACACCTCTGGAGATATTTCATTAGAAACCAGACACTTCCACCTAGAATAGTCATTTACCACATTAACAATGTATAGTGGGTATTTTTGATTAATGTTATCTTTATTGAAAAAACAGTGCTTTTCTTTGAAAAATAAAGACATTTCTAAGTGACCCCAAACTTTTGAACGGTAGTGTACATATGGTGTGTGTGTGTGTGTGTGTGTGTGTGTGTCTGTGTGCATTCATATAGAAGACTAGGATTAGGGGTTGTGCGTGACAGAGGGATTTGACTGTGGTGGAATTATTTGTAACTCCTATTCACAAGCTTCGGATGAGATGTTTAAAATAATGATGCTGGATGATGAACGTTCAGCAGAGTGCACCTTAGTCAAGGTCCAGGTAGCACACGGACATGCACAGTTAGTGAGTATATAAGGGGGAGGGAGAGGTGACTTCCTCGTATTATAACAAGAAGGGAGATAGAGTGCTGTCTTAGCGAGGGTACGAGTTTAAAGGTCTTCAAAGGCCGATTCACGAGTTGAAGGTTATAACAGACATATAAGAGAAAGTTGTAAATTATTGGCTAGCATATGGGGGGGGGAAAAGAATGTGTAAATAGGGGGATACCCATAACTCATGCGATTTCTCAGGAAGTTTTGCTGAGGAGTTTCACAAAATAAGGGCCCTTAAAGGTTCTTGCCAGCCCCAGACATAACATGATTATATTGAATATAGCATGATATGATATTCAAACCTGCAACAATTATAAGTGCAGTATTTTTTCCATTACATGGCAAAAGATCGGGAATGCTGTGATATGCTGCAGGTGGAATTACATTAATAATCAGATGTAACAATTGGACAAATAATGCAAATTCAATATGGATTAATAATTATGTTTTTACCCCATACAGAGAAAACTTTATGAAATACTCAATTATCACCTGTATATCAATGGGAGCTGTAGAAATGTGCCTAGACACCTTTCATTCAAGATTCAAGATTCAAGATTCAAGATGTTTTATTTGTCACATACACACACAGGGTGTGCAGTGAAATGAAAGTGGCAATGCTCAGCAGGAATGTGCAAGGGCAACAAGTACACACTATTTACAAATAAAAAACAACACAATATTTACAGTAAGTGTGTGTGTGTGTGTGTGTGTGTGTGTGTGTGTGTGTGTGTGCCTAAGAGGGGCAGTTGTGTGGGTCTATGTGGGGGTCCTGGTGAGGTCGGAGTTCACAATCCTGATGGCCTGAGGAAAGAAACTCCGTCTCAGTCTCTCTGTTCTTGCAGCGTGACTACGGAGGCGCCTGCCTGACCGCAGCAGCTGAAACAGTCTGTTGTTGGGGTGGTGAGGATCCTTCATGATCCTGCCGGCTCTGGTTCTGCACCTCCTGGTGTACAAGTCCTGCAGGGTGGGAAGTGTAGTTCCAATAGTGCGCTCAGCCGAACGCACTACTCTCTGCAGAGCCTTCCTGTCCTGAGCGGAGCAGTTGCCAAACCAGGCTGTGATGCTTCCTGTCAGGACGCTCTCTACAGCTCCAGAGTAGAAGGACTGAAGGATCCTCTGGGAAACTTTAAATTTCCTCAGCTGCCTGAGGTGGTAGAGGCGCTGCCTTGCCTTTCTCACCAGAGTGTCTGTGTTTGTTGACCATGTCAGATCCTCGGTGATGTGGACTCCCAGGTATTTATACCCGCTCACCCTCTCCACAGTAGTCCCGTTAATCCCCAGTGGTGAGTACGTCCTCTGTTGTTGTACCCTCCTAAAGTCCACAATCAGCTCCTTAGTTTTGGTGACATTCATGATGAGGCTGTTGTCCTGGCACCAGAGTGACAGATCAGCAACTTCCTCCAGGTAGGCCTTCTCGCCGTTGTCGGAGATCAGGCCCACCACCACTGTGTCATCCGCAAACTTGATGATGGTGTTGAGTTGAACCTGGCCACACAGTCATGTGTGTACAGGAGTACAGTAGGGGCTGAGGACGCAACCCTGGGGGATCCTGTGTTCAGGGTGAGGGATTTGGAGGTGTGTCTGCCCACCCTGACCACCTGTGGCCTGGCGGTCAGGAAGTCCAGGATCCAAGCACACAGTGGGGTGTTCAGTCCCAGCTCAATCAGCTTGCCGGCCAGTCTGGAGGGACTATAGTGTTGAAACCTGAACTAGAATCAAAGAACAGTAGTCTCACATAGCCCCTCTGGCTGTCCAGATGAGAGAGTGTGGTGTGCAGTACCTGGGAGACAGCATCATCCGTGGATCTGTTTGGGCGATAAGCAAACTGCAGCGGGTCCATGGAGGAAGGGAGGAAGGCGCAGATGTAGTCCTTTATCAGCCTCTCAGCATTTCATGACCACCGAGGTGAGGGCCACCGGTCGGTAGTCATTCATACATGCTGGAGAAGCATTCTTGGGCACAGGGACAATAGTGGATCTCTTGAAGCAGGCGGGGACCACGGACTCAGCCAGGAGAGGTTGAATATTGTGGTGAACACTGGAGCTAGCTGGTTAGCACAGGTCTTCAGTACTCGCCCAGATATGCCATCTGGACCTGCAGCTTTCCTGGTGTTCACCTCAACAGAGCCCTCCTCACACTGTGCTCGGTCACAGAGAGTGTGTGTTCATCCCCAGCGGTAGAACTCACCTCGCTACGCTTAACGGTGTTGTTGTTAGCGGCGAGCTAGCGCTGTTGTTGCTAGCCTCAAACCGTGCATAAAATGAGTTCAGGTCGTCCGCTAGGGATGCGTCGGCACTCACCATTGCGCGGCGTCTGCTCTGGTAGTTTGTGATAGTCCGTAGCCCCTGCCATAGGCGCCTGGTGTCGCGCTGCTCCATCTGTGATTCCACTCTGTCTCGGTACCTCCTCTTGGCCTCCTTCACCGCTCTCCTCAGTCCATAGACCGCTGCCTTGTACTCGTCCATGTTGCCGGATACAAGACCGGAGTTATAGGCAGCAGTACGGGCGTTCACAGCTTCACGGATGGATCTATCAACCCACGGCTTTTGATTAGGAAAGACCCTAACTTTTACCGTGGGGACGATGGTGTCCGTTAAGCGTTGCTATGAGGCTCATTGCTACTCAAGAACTCCCCGACGTCACTGGAACTGGATTGAATCATGACCCAGGCTACGATACTCAGAGCGATCTGTAGCTCAGCCTCTGATTGATCAGACCACCACATTACGTTCCTCGTCACTACCGCTTCCGCGATCCTTTGTTTATACTCCGGAAGCAGAAAAATGGCGGCATGGTCTGATTTCCCTAACGGAGGGAGAGAGACAGCCTTGTAGCCTCTCTTGAATGGCGTATAGCAGTGGTCCAACGTTCTTTCCTCTGGTAGCACACGTAATGTGCTGGTGAAAGTTCGGCATGACTTTTTTTAGGTTTGCCTTGTTAAAGTCCCCAGCCACCACCACAGCCGCGTCGGGATACTTGTTCTGATGCCGACATAACACATCGTGTAGGTCCGATAGTGCTACGTCGGTGTCCGCTTGTGGTGGAATGTGAGCGGCTGTGGTGATGACCGAGCTGAACTCCCGGGAAGGTAGAATGGACGGCATGAGATCGTCAGATGTTCCAGGTTCGGCGAGCAGGAACGAAAGAGTCTTAATGTTCTTGGGGTCGCACCACATGTTGTTAGTTATGAAGCAGACCCCTCCACCCTTAGATTTACCAGACTCTTCCGTTCTGTCTGCACGGAATACAGAGGAGTACTCGGTTGGACATATGACTCGATCCGCACCAGCGGGTCAGCCAAGTTTCCGTCAGACAAAAGATGTTACAATCCCGCATGTCCCGTTGGAATCTGATCCTTGCCCTAAAATCATCCATCTTATTTTCCAGAGACTGGACGTTAGCAAGAAGGATGCTGGGCAAAGGTGGACGGTGGGCTTGAACTCTCAGTCTGTTCAATTCCGCTCCGTTTCCCTCGATGTTTTCGCTGTCTCCCGTAGTAGCGGCTCCACTGCTGTTGTTGTGGTTCGCTCGACGATCTCTGCCGGCCACGCTGGATCGATGGAAAAAGTGGACAAAAACCCTTGTTTTGCGCAAAAGTTTATGTCCAAAAGTGTGCTGCGGTCGTATGTTGTTAGTGCCGATGTGTTTGTGGCAAAGAAAATATTAAAAATAAACACAAAAACTAAAAGAGCGCACAATCTCCGCGGAGCTGCCGCGACGGCGACTGGACATAGCCGCGCCATCTAGAGAGATGGCGTTCATATATTATCATGTTATCATGGTCATGGTGCATGTGCCATATTAAAAAAGTAACAATGCCCACACATATGATGTGAGCTCAAATCCTAGTTTACTGACGAGGCTACAACAAAATGTCACTAATAAGTAAAGCTTCTTTTTGAAAAAAAAAGGGAGCACTCTGATTCAACCCTCCTGTTACCTTAGGGTCAATTTGACCCCATTCAATGTTTAAAGTCGGTGTTCTTTCGGGTCAATTTGACCCCAGGCTGCTTTTCACTGTGTCAAACATATAAGAAATATCAACTTTTTTATATATTTAAAGGGCTATTTAGGTAGTCAACAAACAAACATAAAGTACCTCACACTTAAACTTGGAAAACACTATTAATTCTAATAATTTTCTGGAGGTTTTAATTGCTGGGGTCAAATTGACCCCAAGGGTAAAATATGTCAGTAAATATAAAGGTAACAGGAGGGTTAAACATTGAATGGGGTCAAATTGACCCTAAGGTAACAGGAGGGTTAAGAGAATTATGTTGTTTCACGTTCTTGTTACAGCATCCATCTCTTTCTTGCAGATAACTTTGGACAGCGTGCCTTGGTGGGCAAGGTCTGCATGGACAGGAACGATTCTGTGAAACATTACAAAGAGACCAATCAGGAGTCTCAAGAAGAAACCTGCCGGTGGGTAATGACAGTTTTTAGGAAGCTTAACAGTGTACTAATTATTTAGTCAAGAAAACATATATTTTGTGTCAAACAGCATGTGATCTTAAGTTTGTGAGCTCTTTCCAAGCATTATGTAACATTATTAATAACTCAGTCAATAGTTTTTACTCTTTTCATCTACCCCGACAGGTTGATGAGTGAACAATGCACAGCAAACTTTTAACTCAACTTGAGTTATTTTTTTAACCCTCCCGATATGTTGCGGGTCAAATTTTCCCATTTCAAAGTTTGAAAATCTATAATAAATATTTGTACAATATTTCTGTATAAAACTTCTTCTGCTTACCTTATTTAGTGTAATCAATGTAAAAAAAATACAACAAAAATATCATGTATTTGCAACCCCCCCCCCCCCTGCAGGTTTATAACAATTCAGTTTTCAATTCAGTTTATTTGAATAGCCCAATTTCACAAATAACAAATTTGTCTCGGAGTGCTTTACAATCTGTACACATAGACATCCCTGCCCCAAAACCTCGCATCGGATCAGGAAAAACTCCCAAATAACCCTTCAGGGGGAAAAAAAGGGAAGAAACCTTCAGGAGAGCAACAGAGGAGGATCCCTCTCCAGGATGGACAGATGCAATAGATGTAATGTGGACAGAAGGACAGATTTAGAGTTAAAATACATTCAATGAATATGACAGAGTGTATGAATAGTTCATAGTAGGCATATTCCACGATGGAGACCTCCACGATCCATCAGGCAGATGGCGGTAGAGAGGCGGAGTGGGCGGAGTCTCAACAGTGGGCGGAGTCTCAACAGGACAGTGGCGTAGTCAGGAGCAGGAATTCCACGACCCAGACCTCGATGATCCATCAGGCAGATAGGATCTATGCCGTCTCATAGGGTCCGATGACCCTATGAGACGTGAAGTCAAAAAGGACTCCGGGGAGAAAGCAGAGTTAGTAACGTGTGATTGAGAGATGAAAATTCATCCCTAAGGAGAGAAAAAAGAGGAGATAGGTACTCAGTGCATCCTAAAACGTCCCCCGGCAGCTATAAGCCTATAGCAGCATATCAAGGGGCTGGACCAGGGCAAACCTGATTCAGCCCGAACTATAAGCTCTGTCAAAGAGGAAAGTCTTAAGTCTACTCTTAAACGAGGTGACTGTGTCTGCCTCCCGGACTGAAGGTGGAAGCTGGTTCCATAAAAGAGGAGCTTGATAACTAAAGGCTCTGGCTCCCATTCTACTTTTTAAAACTCTAGGAACTACAAGTAGTCCCGCATTTAGTGAGCGTAGCTCTCTAGTGGGGCAATATGGTACTACAAGCTCCTTAAGATATGATGGTGCATCACCAATCAAGGCTTTGTACGTTAAGAGAAGAATTTAAAAAGTGATTCTTGATTTTACTGGGAGCCAGTGCAGAGCAGCTAGTGCAGGAGTGATGTGATCTCTTTTCTTAGTTTTAGTGAGAATACGAGCTGCAGCATTCTGGATCAACTGGAGGGACCTAAGAGACTTATTAGAGCAGCCTGATAATAAGGAGTTGCAGTAATCCAGTCTCGAAGTAACGAACGCGTGAACCAATTTGTCTGCATCTTTTTGAGACAAGATGTGCCTGATTTTTGAAATATTACGGAGATGAAAGAATGCAGTCCTTGAGATTTGCTTTACGTGGGAGTTAAAGGACAAGTCCCGATCAAAGATAAAGCCAAGATTCTTTACAGTGGTGTTGGATGCCAGGGCAATGCCGTCTACAGAAACCACATCACCAGATAATTGATCTCTGACAGAGATGATGTTCGGGTCAATTTGACCCGGCTGTGAAAGTGAAGGCTAAAAGTCATCAGAAGTGTTAAGTTTAGACTTTTTTTTTCTTTGTAAATGTGGAACAGTCTTTCTTACTCCCTCTATCTCTATCCTGCTGTGTGCCCATCACCCTACATGAGAAGCACACTTTACAAACTAAACAATGTTTCTCATCTTCTAACTTTTTCCCTTTAATACAACTTTATTGGACATGGGACACTAATGTAAGGGTGTCTTTCATGTCTCAACTAATGAATATGGTACTATAGTACTTCCCAATAGACTGTCTGTCTGTCTGACTGAGAGAGACACACCCTCTTCCATCCCAATCTCAGACCCACACACATTCTCTTTCTAACGACCCCACCTGTGAGAGACATACAGATACTATTCTGACGGGAACCTTTATTTTTCCCTGCGGGAAAACTCCACCCACACTTATCAGGGGAGGGCGAAATATACAAAATGGTTGCTTAGAAGTCCTACGACATTACACTCTGCAGATACATACGACTGCACCAAGAGGATGACTGTGTGCTGGCCTTTGGTATCTTTTATAACATAATGTATGCATCTTAACAGTAAGAATAAACATAACTAAAGTTTACTTTCAATACAAATCCTTTATGACTCATTTGGCTTGATTTTGAGTCGGTGGGTCATTATGACAGGTGTCTCATCTCTATTTATCTACATCACCCCATGAAGAGAAAATACATGTTATGGTAGACTAATTTAATTTAGAAATATGTTTTCTTTTCAATGTACCTAAAAAATAGTTTGAACATGTACTTTTTATTAAAACGAGTGAGTTCTCCTGATTGAACTCTGATCTATAAAGGGTTGAATAACTCAATTACACTAAAAACTGATTGAATTGTTCGTAATGGTGTTGGTGATGAGGTACAAACTATAGTTCTTATGATTTTGGGGTTTCTGACCACTTCTGGGTGATTCAACATCAACCGGGTAAAATTGACCGTCACGGCTGTATGTAAGAAACAAACATAACAGGAGGGTTAAAGAGCCACGGTACATTTGGGTCAACCAACAACACTCATTGCTACAGAGTCAGCTACTTGGGAATGAGTTACTAAACTAAACTAAACAAACGAAACACTCGTGGTGTTACGGATGGCTTCTTGTCACTGTGTTTTCTTTGAATGCACCTAAAACGATTGGCTGTGATTTTTTTATTATTACATATTTCCATGGAAAGATAGACTTATTATTGTATTGTAACTCCACAAATTTAAACTATCCTTAGTTTACACTTGCTCAGATTCAAAAGATTTGGGGAAATGTGGCTGCGCCCAATGAGTTACAGTCGTTGTTTTGTTTCCTGTAGGTTCATTGCAGAGCTCTTGAAGAAAAAGGTACGATTCTATGATATAACAGACAACAACGTTAGGATCTAAGAGAAAATCCAGGTGTGCCGGGATTTTGAAGAGAAGATTTCTTAAATCGTCTGTCACTCCCTTGTCTCCTCTGGTGTCTTGTGGGTAGTACCCTCTGGTGAGACCGGTGGTGACTCCCCGCTTCGCTGTATCCTGCACAGAAGCTTTGCTCGGGCAGCTGGGAGCAATCGCTAAGAATAACAACCTGCACATCCAGGTGAGCTCTATGGAGGTCTCTATGGAAACAACTGTTTCCATAGAGACCTTTTAATGACACCTGTTTGTGCAATGAAATAAACACACACATGGAGTTTTCAAAGGCATTATGCTGACAAGGAAGAATGAAAAAACTAATATTTTAAAATAACGTTTGGTGTTATTCTGTGCCCCCCCCCACCCCCCCAACACCTCAGGCTCTATCTGAATTATACGGTTTAGATCAAAGATAACACAGTGGTTTAACGTCTGACATATGTGTGTTTATTTCCAGAGTCATATCAGTGAAAACTTAGAGGAAATTAAGCTTGTAAAGGAGATGTTTCCGGACTCAGAGTCGTACACAGACGTCTATCTCAAACATAACCTGCTCACGGACAAGGTGAGTCACAGTCATCTCCGCTGACACACTCACAGGTCGACAGACCTCTGGTGGAAAAATACAAATGCTGATGATGACGATGATGATTCACAGACAGTGATGGCTCACGGCTGCTACCTCAGTGATGAAGAATTGGTTGTGTTCAGAGAGACAGGAGCCTCTTTGGCTCACTGTCCCAATTCCAATATTTCGTAAGTCACTGACCAAATGCCATGAAGTCTCATTAAGATTTACATGACATAGATTTTACAATAAGACAGCATTTTCATAATACAGTATAACATAACATTGTAAATGCCTGAATGCAAGGATGCGCAACAACTGATCCTTTACTATCTCTCTCTCGCTCCTCCTCTGTTCTCAGGATGTGCAGTGGTATGTTGAATGTCCGCAACGTCCTTAATCACAACGTGAAGTTGGGGCTGGGAACAGGTAGGAGCGCAGCAGCTGTGTGCGCATTTTCACGTTGTTTTGGTGATTTGTCTTTGTTCCAGAAGCTTTAAGGTGCTAAGACTGTTTTCTAGTGTTTTTAAGTGCAGATTTTTTGGAAGATTTGGCCATCCAGGTCGGCTGACAATCAGCAGATTACTTTTCTCTTATTTGTCTGTTTCAGGTTTTAATTTCAAGCCTCGTCAAATCACCATAAATCTGAAAATATGATGCTTTTTCATGACCTAAATGCGGGTTTGTGAATGCTTGTGTCTGCATGCATGCTTGTATGAATTTGAGTCATCCGGTCTGTGATTGTGGTGTCAGATGTGGCGGGGGGCTACTCGGCCTCGATGCTGGATGCTGTGAGGAGAGCTCTGGACACATCCAAAGTCTTGACCATCCAGAACCCAGAATATGAAACGCTCTCCTTTCAGGAGGTGTTCAGACTGGCCACACTGGGAGGCAGCCAAGGTACAACACCCAGAGAAATTGTGCCACTGTGTCGAAGCGTTTTTCTCTTTTTTGGGGGGTCATATTCTCCACCAACGGTCTTGCTGAAGTGTCTTTGCCTCACCGAAGTCACTCGGCAGCAGAAATGCCTGATTCAACACACATGTACACTACTGTTCAAAAGTTTGGGGTCACTTAGAAATGTCTTTATTTTTCAAAGAAAAGCACTGTTTTTTTAATAAAGATAACATTAATCAAAAATATACACTCTACATTGTTAATGTGGTAAATGACTATTCTAGGTGGAAACGTCTGGTTTCTAATGAAATGTCTCCAGAGGTGTATAGAGGCCCATTTCCATCAACTATCACTCCAGTGTTCTAATGGTACATTGTGTTTGCTAATCGCCTTAGAAGACTAATATCTGATTAGAAAACCCTTGTGCAATTATGTTAGCACAGCTGAAAACAGTTATGCTGGTGATATAAGCTATACAACTGGCCTTCCTTTGAGCTTGAAGTTTGAAGAACAAAATTAATACTTCAAATATTAATCATTATTTTTAACCTTGTCAATGTATTGACTCTATTTTCTATTCAATTTTCAATTCATTTGATAAATAAAAGTGAGTTTTCATGGAAGACACGAAATTGTCTGGATGACCCCAAACTTTTGAACGGTAGTGTATATATGAGAATGAGATATTGTTGCAGTTTCACAGTCGGGTAAAGAACACAAGAGTTCATTTTGTGATGCGTTTTGTTCGTAGCCTTGTCCCTGGATGACCAGACAGGGAACTTTGAAGTGGGCAAAGACTTTGACGCCCTGAGGGTAAATGTGGCCGCTCCTGGCGGACCCATCGACCTGCTCCAGGGCGAGGACCCAAAGGTCGGTAGCGGGAGCTTCATTTATTCACACAGATTTACACACAAATTAATAAAGCAGAACATTTGAGTTTATTGTAACGCTCATTTATTATCACTTCAATTTCAGACTATTCTGGAAAAGTTCTTAAATTTGGGTGAGTGTCAATTTCAGTTTGATTTGAGCAAACTTTTCAGATTCTAATGTGCCACTCACTATTTACTTCATGTTTGAATCCGTTGCTTCCTGTTTGACAGGTGACGATCGTAACATAGCAGAGGTGTTTGTGGCCGGGAGGAAGGTGGTACCATTCACTGAGCCAGCCACAGAATAAACGATTTGCACTCGTCTCAAAGCCTAAACACCCTGGAAAGTTAGCTTGAAGAGGACGTTAACTAACACAATATACAAGATATGTAGCTTAAGAAGGATCAGTGGGAAATGCACTAACGCACAATTGTCTTTTAATACTAAAACATATAAGTAGGACATTAATCAATACCGTTACCTTTTCACTCTTAGATACGGAGGACTTAAGAGGAAATATGATTTGAATGAGTTTCAGTGAGTGTCATCATTATGTCTCTTTAATCCCTTATGGATTATTACTGGGCTTTAATACCGGAAATAAGGGATTTATTAACATTGCACTTGCTGTTTGGCATTTTTGCGTATTAAAACATATTCATGCACCAGCCTTTTGCTTATTAAGATCACTCTTAATGAGAAATTCCACAATGTAGAGTTTTTGTTAAATGTACCTAAAATTCTCACTAACTAATATATAAGTACTGGTGATCATCGTGTAACAACGATAACATATTTTCTATTGCACGTTGATATCACATTATGTTGCCTCAAGACATTTAAACTACACAATTATCTGTCAAGTTCATACATATTTCCTCTTACATGTAGTGCTATTTATCGATCTAGACTGTTTTGGTGGGAGCTGCCTAGTTGTGTAAGTATCGCTCAGAGGGATATCTGCCTTCTCTCCAATGTAATGGAACTCCAAAGAATTACTTGTTGTTTTGTTCAAGCCGAGTGCCACAAAATCACCGTATATGGGATTAGCCGCAAACTATCTGACTGTTGGCGAATTAAGGGACAATTGTGGCCGGTTTGCTGAATATGTGGTTTTCTTGAGAATGTATACATGTTTAAAACTTGTATCACAGCAGATCACTCTCGACCAAAATGTATATGTTTGAGGAATTCTTTGATATGTCGCTCAATGGAAGATTGAAATAAAGAATACCACCAAGTCTGTCTTGATATATTTAATAATTAAAATTAAAATGTAATAATTAAAATCAAAATTAAAATGTAATAATTAAAATTAAAATCAGATTTTAGATTGTTGAATATTAAGTTCCTAGATTTCTGATCGTTGAATATTAAGTTCCTAGATTTCTAGATATTTAATTATGATATTTTATTTTAATTATTACATTTTAATTCATATCAAGACAGACTTGGTGGTATTCTTTATTTCAATCTTCCATTGAAATAAAGAATACCACCAAGTCTGTCTTGATATTTGTGAGCTGAAATAAAGAATACCACCAAGTCTGTTTTGATATTTGTGAGCAGCTATTGTTCAGGGATCATTACCCAGCATGTTAGTAAAAAATTTGGATTCACAAATATCCCACTGACCCTTCCAGCTTCTTTAATGGTCTTCTCGTCACCATCTGGGCCTGACAGCTGAGAGGGCTAGATATCAGAAGAGACACATGAGAATGGCTTGTGTCATGTCCTCCTGACATCAAGGTCTCTGCTCCACTTCAAATAGACCATTACAATATGTGAACTGTTCATTGAGAAAACTCCCACTCATATGCTGTTGCTAATGCAGGTTTTGCTTTACCTCCCATATAGCCTCAAAAAGCCAAGGCACTGGCACTGGTACTCCTGGTTTACTGGGACAGGGTTTGATTCCCTGCAGTGTCCTGCTACTTTTTTGGCATAAATGTGGAAGGCTATATTGTTATTGTCACTGTTTCTGAAAATAGTGTTTAATGCATGCTACATGCACTAATAATATGTACATAGATTTTGTTTTAACAATAATTCAGATGGCCAAAACACATGTATGAGATGATATTTTCTGACTGCCCACATCTTTATGGATGGACTCCATGTTTGTTTGTTTTTAAATCAGAATCAGAAACAGTTTTATTGCCAGGAATGTTTACACAAACGAGGAATTTTTTTTGGCGGAAGGTGCAACATTTGGACATGACAAACAAACAACAATCAACACGACAGAAAGACAACAAATAATGTGAAAGTGTTTGGGTGTGTGCTTCAAGTGGTGTGTTTTAGTTAAAAGTGTATGTTACACGTGGCGTGTGTTTAAGTGTTTAATTAAAATGCATGTAATTAAAGTGGCATGTGTGTGGAGGAGGCCTCAAGTTAAAGTGCATGTTAAAGTGACGTGTGGAGGAGGCCTCCAGGAGGGAAGAAGAAGGAGGAGGGAGGAGGAAGAAGGAAGAAGGAGGAGGAGGAAGAGGAAGGAGCGGGAAGAAGGAGGAGAGGAAGGTGGAAGAAGAGGTGGTAGTCCTGGGGTGACAGTCAGTCAGTCCCGGGTCCATTGATGAGCCCGACTGCCGACGGGAAAAAACTTTTGGTGTGGCGGGTGGTCTTTGTCCTGATGGACCGCAGCCTCCTCCCAGAGGGGAGGGACTCGAACAGGGAGTGTCCAGGGTGGGAGGGGTCAGCGACAATCTTTCTGGCCCGCTTCAGTGACCTGGAAGTGAACAGGACCTGGAGGGAAGGCAGATTGCAGCCGATAACCCTCTCGGCCGAGCGGATGATGCTCTGCAGCCTGCACTTGTCTTTGGCTGTGGCTGCAGGGTGCCAGACGGTGATGGAGGAGCAGATGATGGACTCAACGATGGCCGTGTAGAATTGTACCATCATTCTCCCTGGCAGGTTGAATTTCCTCAGCTGCCTCAGGAAGAACATCCTCTGCTGGGCCTTCTTGGTGATGGAGCCGATGTTCAGCTCCCACTTGAGGTCCTGGGTGATGATGGAGCCCAGGAAGCAGAAGGACTCCACAGCGTCGACGGGGGAGTCACACAGGATGAGAGGGGCGGGTGGGGCTGCATTCCTCCTGAAATCCACAACCATCTCCACTGTCTTTAGAGCGTTGAGCTCCAGGTTGTTCTGGCTGCACCAGGTCACCAGGTGGTCAGTCTCCCACCTGTAGGCGGTCTCGTCCCCACCAGAGATGAGTCCAATGAACCATAATTTTATGGTTGGACCACAAAACAGAGTGCAAGTGGGACAAGAGTAGGTTGACTTTCAATTTGTCTGTGCTCAGTTGTCCACTATATCAAATTGAGGGATTGATTGCAGTGACCCCTAATGATCAAATATTCTGAAAAAAATAAGGTACGTTTCGGGACGCCATGTAGTCACAGGCTAGCAATTTGGTGAGGACAGGTCAAGTGAGTTGGAAGTTAGGACCCTTTACATATTAGGCCACACCTCTTAGATGTTAATTGGCCCATATCCTCTGAACGCAATAAAATATCAACGATCTGTTAAAGATTTCTGATGAGATTGAAGCAATTATGAACTAAAAAAACTTGAATACAACTTTTGATATCAAAAGAATGACATTAACCTATTGTACATCTTCTCAAACAGTTGTTTTTGCTTGGAGCTTACAGTGTTCATGTTACAGGCTGTTATTTTGGTAAATGTCCAGGCGTTTTAGAGATGTGTTTAGCTCCCTGAAGCAGTTCTTGTCCAGCTGAAGACAGAACCCAACCTTGCACCCCTCACCAGGCCCGGGGTGGGTAATCGGGAGAATCGGGAGAGTTCCCGGTGGGCCGCTTCACTTCTGGGCCGGTCGAGAATTTTATTTGTTGACACTTCGATAGGTTGAT
Source organism: Pseudoliparis swirei (assembly GCF_029220125.1). Classification (NCBI taxonomy): domain Eukaryota; kingdom Metazoa; phylum Chordata; class Actinopteri; order Perciformes; family Liparidae; genus Pseudoliparis; species Pseudoliparis swirei. The sequence continues at coordinate 4,648,035 of NC_079394.1, forward strand.
CGCGGTCGCTGCAGAGCTCCGACGCCGGTCTGCGCGCATCGGGACGGAGCAAAAAAATAGTCACTTGCACCCCCCCCCCCGTCAACAACTCTTCTCGGCTCGATGCCGGCGCGCGCAAGTATTTGCATTGCATTATCCAATTTCCACTACCATAAAAAAAGTGGGCTGGTCTTGAGCCTGAAATTCCCGGGCTGAAAAGTGGCCCCACTCCAACCCTGCCCCTCACACATCCAGGGAGAGAATACACTGTTTCTGTCCCAGGCTGGCCTTCTGTCTGTTACCAGTGTCCTTTTTGACAAGTGGCCTTGAGTGGGGGGTTTATGTGGGACATTGAGAATAAAACACTACGAATAGTATTATTTACAACATCAAAGTATTATCTCCAAAGAAAACGCCACTAAAAGGCGACTCAAACACTTTCCTGCTCTCCTGCTCTGCTCGTGTCCACCCCCAGAGGCAATGCCACTGTTTGCTTGACCATTACCGTAATGTACCAAATACAACTGGAAAGCTCTGCTTCTTGGCGTTCAGGCGTTCAGAATCCGTCGAGGAGTTACGGTAATCTGAATGCGCCAGACACCGCTCGAGAAGAGTCCGGAAGTATCACATCGAGCAAAGGTTGACAAACGTACTTCTTCACGTCCTTCACGTATTAATTTCATTATTTAAAGTCCAACACCTAAGTTCTTTGTCAGGTAAGTCTTAATGCGATATGAATGATGGGATAATACTCCGTCCACACTGACTCATACAACTCATAGTCCTACTGTAAACAGATATAACGTGAACTCACTCTTAATGGATGCTGAGCATGAACTGAAACCAATATTTTAATTTCTTCTTGTTTTAACTTGCCTTAGCGTCATAATATGTTAAGTGGGGTGTTCAGAAGTATTGGGTTAATTGAAATTTTTTTTTAAACAGCAGCAGATACAGAAATACTCGTTGTAATATGTGGGTTCACCAATAAATGCCTGTAATGTCAAACGTTGAACTGCTTTGTTGTGCAGTGCACTTTTGTATTATGGGACATGTTGTTTTGGTTTAAATACAGAGAAACAGAATGAAAACCACACATTTATTATTGTTTGGCCAGTGATTTTTATTGACAGTTCCCAGTCAAAAGAGTTTAGCCACCACTGTCCTACACGATATGTACACAGCACACTGTTTGTGATAATTAACTTTAACTAACTTTTAATATTTGTTATTGTCGATTTTCTCTTTCTATCACCTCTCCATCACACAGAGCCCCGCTTCCTGTTTGGCGAATGCCTCTGTTTCGGGTTTTGGGTGAATGTGACGGTGCGAGGGCTCGGCCCAGGCGGAGGAGGAAGAGGAATTTGGAGAGGATGGGGAGCTGCGGGGAGACGGATGAAAATGTCCTTTCACTGACACGTCTTTGTCTGCTAAGCCTGGCAGACAACATGAAGGAAGTGTGGGCGAAGGACTATGCTGATAACTACCTGGATCATTATTCATTCAGATACATCATGGGGCCGTTCAACATACTGCGTGAGTGTGTCAGCGCGTATTTAACAGACAACTATACACTGTTTGTTTCACAAGTAATGTGTCCATGAAACACGTGGACTTTAGCACCATAAGATTCACTGTATCAGCTAAATTCCTGAAATACATATGTCAGGGAATAACTTAAATTATTTCTTGTATCCTGTGCCGAGTCAGAGGTTGAATGAGGGGCTGAGGATGTTTAGCTCGAGTGCCTTTTACAACTCTACTGTCTCTACGGATGAAGTGATTTACAGCGGGATCAATCACTTTTAATCCACTTCTGTTTTTCTCTTTATCGTTTACTTTCCGTAGCGGGTGACCTCGTTGAGGAGCTGACGGGGCTTCTGTGCACCAGGAAGCAGATGTCCCGTGCGGCCCTCCACCTCCTGCTGGTCCCCCAACTCCGAAGCCTGTCTCTGGAAAGGTGTCCCGGTCTGCTCACCTCCGCCCTCTGTGCACACATTGCTGCACGCTGCCAGGTCAGATAACATCAGCTGCATGAGAAAAAGGTGGAGCAGTTATTTCCACCTTTTATATTGTTCACTCGCTGGTTTGAATCGTATCCGTTTTTCTCACCGTCTGGCAGATTGTTATTACACCTGAAGAAATGCTAAATATGAGATGGATATTTAAAACATTTTCCACACCATTTAGTATATTGTTTGTGTATTTACTTAGACAATATTTCCTGGCTTTAAAATAATACTTTTCTTTTAGTTTTTCTTGGGGAAAACAGTAGGTTACACATAATATAAAAGTAGAGATGAAACTGTTTTCTAGCCTGGATGTGTCCCCCGTTGTTATTTTAATACATTTTATCCAGTCCTTTAATTACCTTTGCATTGAAAATGCGGAAGGTTATGTTTTGATCGCCGTGTATTTATTTATTTAATTATTTGTATGCGTGTTACTCGCATAACTCAAAAAGTATTAAACCGAATCGCATGAAATTTGGTGGGATGATTGGTTATTATCCGGGGACCATTTGATTAGATTTTGGGATCGATCGGGTCAAAGGTCAAGGTCATGAAAAGGTCAAAATCTACTTTCTACCATAGTGCGGTCAATTTATATCCAATTGGCATGCAACTAATGCCAAAATGTTCATTATTCAATGCCCAATCTTGTGATATGCGAAGCTATGCTCTCTACCGAGTGCCCGTTCGAGTTCCTTAATGTCTTTATACAGTATTCCCTCCTTTTTGTCTCAGGGTCTGTGGAGCTTGGACCTATCTGGAGGCCAGCAGCTGTCCTCAAAGGTCCTGTCTGAAACCCTCGGCTGTCTTCCAGCCCTGCGCTCGCTCTCTTTGGCCGGTACACCTTGTGACAGGTGTGTCATCAAGGCGATTGCCCATCGCTGCCGTTTGCTGCGCCATCTGGACGTATCCCGCTGTCATTCCCTTTCCCCCGCTGCTCTTCTTCCTCTTGGAGGTGGGGGTTCCTTCTTGTCCTCCCAGACTTGTATTTCCTCTTCTTGCCCTGCAACCCTGTCTCCTCTCCCCCTCAGCAGCCTGCTGGCTTTGGATATTGGATTTAGGGAACAAGAGGGAGACTCTCTGGCAGCCGCAGCCTACCTCCTTCTCTCCCTGCCCAGCCTGGAGAGAGTGGCCTTGGAGGACCTTGCACAGGCCTGCCGTCTCGTCCAGCACCGACAGTTCAACCAGACGGATGAGTTCACTGTCAGAGAAGGAGTTCCCAGGCTGGGGGAGGTGTGGAGGGAGTGGAGACTCAGGCAAGGCATGGACAAGAAAAAGAGAGAAGGAGCAACAGCAGGTGAAAAAGAGGAGGGGGGAAATGTATTATTGGATGGGTATGGTAGTGAGAGTGAGGAAGATGCAGTCAGAGATGAAGGGCCAAACTGCTCCCAGAACCAAACAGAGGACATCAAGAAAGGACGGAGTTTGTCATGTGATGAACGCCTGCTCCTGCGCCTGAAGGATGTCAAGGTGTTATCATGTGACTCTTTAGACAGTTTAAGCAATGCATGTCCAAACATTTACTCCATATCTGTGAACGTCGATCCTTTTGGAAATGCTGGAGGAAGCAGCCAGGGCTCTCTGTTAGCCGCAGGCCTCCAGTCGTGGGCAGGCCAGCTGCGTCGCCTCTCAGTCCACCACCCCGGTCCTCTGGTGGACCTCCTCCCTGCCTTGCGAGTTGCAGGCTCCTCATTGGTCTCGCTCACCCTGGAGGGGGTGAAACCAGCCCGCACACCCCTCTGCTGGAGGTCATCGAGGTCTGTCCCAGACTCCGAGATCTGCTCATCTCTGCCGAACCTCCCACTGCCCCACAGGGAGCAGAAGACGAGGAGGATCAGGGGGACGACCCAGATCTTCCGCAGCTGCCTAACCTCTGCTCTCTCACACTCAAGTAAGGCCACTATAAATACGCTACGTAGTACACGAGGAACTAATGACCCGTGTTTGTGAGATGGTGGATTTACAGTTTGCTCCCGATGCGGACTACACAAGCATTCATGTCTTTGACATGGCTATGCTGTGCCATGCATGGAAAATCCTGTTATTTCACATAAACCTATCTCTTAACTTATCTATGATATGTATCTAAGTAAAACTAAAAGGGAAGTGGTCTAGATCCATGCATCTACCTTACTGAACAAGTGCCACAGACTCTGACCTCTGAACTTGCTGTGTAAGTTTAAAAGGGAAGTGGAATTTCCCATAAATTATTTATGTTTGTTGTTAGAATAATATGCATGAAGAAAACTATTGCTTTTTACAAGAGTCAACCAAATTGATTGTTAGGAAGGCAGATGAGAAATGCTGTATACACTTTGGTTTTCTTTTAAGATATGTGTAGGAATTTCTGCATTATTTTATTCCAGCACATCTGTATACTAAGAGGAACACGGACATTAATCCAGTTAGTTTTAGTTAGTTATCTTCACTAAAACTCAATAGTTCCTATTGTTGAGCTTTTATCAAGACTGTCTTTGTGTCATTTACCAAATTTTTTTATTTTATTTCCTAGCAGGTATAATTACATCGAACCATGACCAATAACTACTACTTCGTAATAATCCATCTTTCTTGTCTATCTCTTTGTCTCAAGCTTCTCCTATGAGCACAGCCAAATGAAGCCCGTCATGTCCTGGATGTCCCTGAGAAGGGTGCTCAAGTGTCTCCTGGCTGGTTCTCCTTTACTGGAGAAGCTCTCACTGGTCTCCCTGCCCTGCCCTCTGAACTGCGTTTTAAAGGATGTACTACACGTAATGGACTTGGACCAGTATCTCTTTGCAAATTCCACAAACTCACCTCCCATGCCACTTGGACGGATACAGCGTATTGACCTGCCGCGCACTGATGTGAAGATGATAAGTGAGAAGTTTAATGCAACGGAGCAAGAGACTCAATCATGTAGATGTGAGTCACTGCTGGCGGATCAGTCAGCTCGAGTGGTTGAACTGCGAGACGTCCAGTAAAGTCCAAGTTGTCTGGTTGTGAAGAGATGAGCGGCTTCCCATACGGGAGCAACACTGTTAAAGGTGGACGTGAAGGAGGATAAATCAATTATTCAGATAAAAATACAATGCATACCTTTTACCATGTCAATTACATTCGTATCTCAACTCGTATGACTACAACTCTATAACTTGTCTTACTTCCTATTCAATGCTAAACATTGATTTTACAGACTGTTTTTTTTCACTGACAAACTGCAATTTGTTCTTAATACCTGTCTCAAATCCAACCATGTTATTCCGATAGGACCTTAAATACATTGTATGATATCAATATGTGTGAGGTTGTCCTTTCAGGACACCATACAAGTAAAAAAATCACGAGATGTTTCAAGTTGTTCTTTGATTTTTTTCAATGTTGAATATTTGATATAGACTTAGCAAAGGATACCCATATTACTCCCTATGTTTATGGTATTTTGAAACAACCCAGACTGATAAAGTTGTTTTCTCCTATATTCCTATAGTACCTTACATTGTATCAATATGTGTGAGGTGGTCCTTTCAGGACACCATACAAGTAAAAGAATCACAAGATGATTTTTAAAAATGTTAAATATTTGATATAGACCTAGCAAAGGGTACTGTCGTGTTGTAATGGTTTGTATATATATTTGCACATGAAAATAAGAAAGTCTATGGTTTTAAATTAATACATAAGAAAGCTAGGATAAACGATAAAGGATATTATGAAGGATATTCCAAAGAATGTATTATGAAAACATAGAAAGTCCCTGTCACTGAAAATATGATTATTGTATTATTCTTGCAACTGTACTACTGACTGTAAGATGTGTTGTGCTTATTATAATTATGGCAAGACGTGAGGATGAATGAAATGTATTGATTTTGGGAGGCGTAGTCAGAATGGGAGTTTCTACTAGATCTCGTCATAACAGCTGTTTTAACCGGAACCGGAAGTATATATGATTTGTGATCCTTATTCTTTTATTAAATACCTTATATTATAACTTTCTGAATCCGGAACTTTTTCCAGCACTATGACCTGGCAGATCTTTTTTTTTACTTAACAGTACCCAGATTACTCCCTATGTTCATGGTATTATGAAACAACCCAGACTTATAAAGTTCGGGGCGATCAGCGAGCAGGAGTCGGCACACCCCGAGGCTGCTTTCATTGTGGCGGGGGACTTCAACAAAGCGAACCTGAAGAAAGTTCTCCCGAAGTTCTACCAACACATAAAAGGCAACACGAGGGGGGAGCGGATTCTTGACCACTGCTACACTCCTTCCGGATGGATACAAAGCCCTCCTCCGCCCACCGTTCGCAAATCGGACCACCGCCCATCCAACTACTCCCGCCTACAGGCAGAGGCTTAAGCAGCAACCAATCGCTGTGAAGGAAGTGCAACGCTGGTCGGACCAATCGAGTCTATGCTACAGGACTGTTTTGAACGTGCGGACTGGGATATGTTCAGGGTCGTCGGACAACAACGCCAGTGAGTACGCGTCCTCAGTCACCGGGTTCATCAAGAAATGCATAGATGACGTTGTTCCTACCAAGTCGGTTCGGATTTATCCCAACCAGAAACCGTGGATAAATGGCGATGTTCGCGCTGCACTCGACGCGTAACACCGCCTTTGACTCGGAATATGGCGGAATACAAACGAGCCCGCTACGACCTCCGTAAGACCATCGGCTCTGCCAAGCGGGAGTTCAGGAACAAGGTGGAGGAGAAGCTCAAGAGCCATGACGTGAGAGGTGTGTGGAAGGGTCTACAGACAATCACGGACTTCAGAGGGAGAACCAGCGGTGAAGAGAACTCCTCTACCTCCCTCCCAGGCGAGCTAAATACATTCTTCGCTCGGTTCGACGTGAACGGCAGCCCGCCAAGGCAGCGCCGCCGAGGAGACCAGCCTGCTGATCATCTCAGAGGCCGACGTGCGCAGAGCCTTCAAGCGGGTGGACATCCGGAAGGCAGCAGGTCCCGACCACATCCCGGGCGCGCCTCAGAGCATGTGCAGACCAGTTGGCAGGAGTCTTCGCAGACATCTTCAACCTCTCCCTGTCCCAGGCTGTTGTTCCTGAGAGCTTCAAGATGTCCACCATTGTGCCTGTCCCCAAACACCCCAAGGTAACCTGCCTGAATGACTGGAGACCCGTAGCCCTCACCTCGATTGTCAGTAAATGCTTGAGAGGTTGGTCAAGGACTTCATTTGTTCCATGTTGCCTGCCACGCTGGACCCATGGCAATTTGCATATCGTCAAAACAGATCCACCGACGACGCATTGCCATGGCACTTCACACCGCCCTTTCCCACCTGGAGGAGGAACTGTTGTGTGCGAATGCTGGTTGTGGACTACAGCTCAGCGTTCAACACTATTGTTCCCGCCAAGCTCGACACCAAGCTCAGAGGTCTAGGCCTGCACTCTACCATGTGCAGCTGGATACTGGACTTCCTGTCGGGCCGCCGCCAGGTGGTGAGGATGGGCGGTACCACCTCAGAGCCGCTGACCCTCAACACGAGAGCCCCTCAGGGATGCGTGTTGAGCCCTCTCCTCTACTCCCTGTACACCCACGACTGCACGGCCATGCACAGCTCCAACGTCATCATCAAGTTTGCTGACGACACAACAGTGTTGGGGCTGATCACCGACGACGGCGAGACAGCCTACAGGGAGGAGGTTGGATCACTGGTACAGTGGGGCCAGGAGAACAGCCTCGCCCTCAACGCCAAGAAGACCAGGGAGCTGATCGTGGACTACAGGAAGCGGAGAGGAGAGCACACCCCATCTCCATAGACGGAGTTGCAGTAGAGAGGTCAGCAGCTTCAAGTTCCTCGGCGTGCACATCTCCGAGGACCTCACATGGACCACGCACACCACTCACGTGGTGAAAAGGGCCCAACAACGCCTGTATTTCCTTAGGCGACTGAGGAAATTCAACATGGCCCCCGCATCCTCAGAACATTCTACACCAGTACCATCGAGAGTGTTCTGACAGGTTGCATCACCGTCTGGTACGGGAACTGCACCGCCCTGGAGCGTAGGGCACTACAGAGGGTGGTGCGGTCGGCACAGTACATCGTTGGAGGTGAGCTTCCTCCATCCTGGACATATACACCAAGCGGTGCGTGGCCAGGGCCAAACGGATGCAAGACAATAACCACTCCCGCCACAAACTGTTCACCCTTCTACCGTCAGGCAGGCGATACCGCAGTATCAAGTGCCGCACAAACAGACTGAGGGACAGCTTCTTCAGTCAGGCCATCAGGCTGCTGAACAAGGACTGAGACCCTCATTAACACTACACACCAGAACATATTCTGTGAATATCTATGGCCATGGTGTATATTTTATTACATTGTTTATATATATATATATTGTATATATATATTGTATGTATATACATATATATATATATAGTCTCAAAAAAGTGTATATTTTATTACATTGTTTTATATATATATATTGTCATGATGTATATTCTATTACACTGTTTTATATATATATTGTTAATACTTTCTTCTTTTTTGTGTGTGGATATTGTATAGTTTATTCTCATTCTTATTCTTTTTTTAGTCTGCTACTGCTGTCGGGTGTTTTGCACATAAGAATTTCACGAACCGATTATACTTGTATAAAAGGGGATGTGACAATAAAAACTTGAAACTGAAAATTGAAACTGTTTTCTCCTCGTTCACATTCCAGCCAGTAGATGGCGATATTGCGCTTTAGTCCTTGTTGCAACCCGCTCTTAAAAGAAAACGAAGAAGAAGAATGTGGGCGGGGGTTGTTTAGGCTGTTTAGGTTGCATTCGGTTCCTCAACTTCTTATCCGGGCAACGTGGAGTCAAAATCAAACGCACCGTGTTCGCGACTTCCACGTCACTTACCGGAGACCTGCCACATACGAGCTCAGCGTTAGCCAGCGGTTAGCATCTGGCGGCACAGAAATGTAACTCTAATATTTTTCAAGAAAAAGGAGGGACTTCCATGTATTTGCGAGTAAGTATGAAACGATGTAAAGGCCACGGACACATGACTTCTCAGTGTTGACACGGTGCGTAACGGGACATCTCGCTCCGTTAGCTAACCGACAGCCGAACACGTCACGTTCGTTACACCAACGTAGCTAGATAGCCACAGACGTCTGTAAACGTTCGCTTACTTTATTTCTTATTTTTTAACTGGTTTTATTTCCCCTCGTCCTTTCTATTTGGGTCAGTTTTAATTCGTTTAAAATCCCGTTACAGCAGCGCAACGTAGCAATATATCCCAACAGATGAGTGTAACCCATCACTCGTCTCCCCGTTTTATCCACCGTGAGGCTGTTTTTATCATTCAAGACCTCTGAAGTTACCTAACAGATGTTAAGATGTTCGCTCTTTGGTCCTGAAAGGTCACGATGACGAGTGCGGGACCAGCGATGGAGCCGTGGATCAAGCCACAGCTCCGATCTGCAGGAGACTGATTATTGATTTACAGTTTAAGTACACTAACAAGTACAAGACATCTGCATCATGGGAAGGTTGGTTTGCTGTCATTCATGGGGATGGGGATTGTTTCGTGAACTTGTATCAAATCTCATGGCGCGGCTGTGTCCAGACGCCGTCGAGGTAGCTCCGCGGAGATTGTGCGCTCTTTTAGTTTTTGTGTTTATTTTTAATGTTTTCTTTGCCACAAACACATCGGCACTAACAGCATACGACCACAGCACACTTTTGGACATAAACTTTTGCGCAAAACAAGGGTTTTTGTCCACTTTTTCCATCGATCCAGCGTGGCCGGCAGAGATCGTCGAGCGAACCACATCAACAACAGTGGAGCCGCTACTACGGGAGACGACGAAAACATCGAGGGAAACGGAGCGGAATTGTGAACAGACTGAGAGTACAAGCCCACCGTCCACCTCTGCCCAGCATCCTTCTTGCTAACGTCAGTCTCTGGAAAATAAGATGGATGATGTTAGGGCAAGGATCAGATTCCAACGGGACATGAGGACTGTAATATCTTTTGTCTGGCGGAAACATGGCTGACCCGCTGGTGCGGATCGAGTCATATGCCCAACCGAGTCCTTCTCTGTTTTCCGTGCAGACAGAACGGAAGAGTCTGGTAAATCTAAGGGTGGAGGGTTTGCTTCATGACTAACAACATGTGGTGCGACCCCAAGAACATTAAGACTCTTTCTCGCTCCTGCTCACGAACCTGGAACATCTGGCGATCTCATGCCGTCCATTCTACCTTCCCGGAGTTCAGCTCGGTCATCACCACAGCCGTCTCCATACCACCACAAGCGGACACCGACGTAGCACTATCGGACCTACATGATGTGTTATGTCGGCATCAGAACAAGTATCCCGACCCGGCTGTGGTGGTGGCTGGGGACTTTAATAGGCTAACCTAAAAAGTCATGCCGAACTTTCACCAGCACATTACGTGTGCTACCAGAGGAAAGAACGTTGGACCACTGCTATACGCCATTCAAGAGAGGCTACAAGGCTGTCTCTCTCCTCCGTTCGGAAAATCAGACCATGCCGCCATTTTTCTGCTTCCGTACCGCAAAGATCGCGGAAGCGGTAGTGACGAGGAACGAAGCGGTGGTCTGACCAATCAGAGGCTGAGCTACAGGACGCTCTGCGTGTCGTCGACTGGGACATGATCCAATCCAGTTCCAGTGACGTCAGCGAGTTTGCGGACGTAGCAATGAGCCTCATAGCAACGCTGGCGGACACCATCGTCCCCACGGTAAAAGTTAGGGTCTTTCCTAACCAAAAGCCGTGGGTTGATAGATCCATCCGTGAAGCTGTGAACGCCTGCTGCTGCCTATAACTCCGGTCTTGTATCCGGCAACATGGACGAGTACAAGGCAGCGGTCTATGGACTGAGGAGGCGGTGAAGGAAGCCAAAGGAGGTACCGAGACAGAGTGGAATCACAGATGGAGCAGCGCGACACCAGGCGCCTATGGCAGGGACTACGGACTATCACAGACTACCAGAGCAGACCCGCGCAATGGTGAGTGCCGACGCATCCCTAGCGGACGACCTGAACTCATTTTATGCACGGTTTGAGGCTAGCAACAACAGCGCTAGCTCGCCGCTAACAACAACACCGTTAAGCGTAGCCGAGGTGAGTTCTACCGCTGGGGATGAACACAATCTCTGTGACCGAGCACAGTGTGAGGAGGGCTCTGTTGAGGGTGAACACCAGGAAAGCTGCAGGTCCAGATGGCATATCTGGGCGAGTACTGAAGACCTGTGCTAACCAGCTAGCTCCAGTGTTCACCACAATATTCAACCTCTCCTGGCTGAGTCCGTGGTCCCCGCCTGCTTCAAGAGATCCACTATTGTCCCTGTGCCCAAGAATGCTTCTCCAGCATGTATGAATGACTACCGACCGGTGGCCCTCACCTCGGTGGTCATGAAATGCTGAGAGGCTGATAAAGGACTACAGCTGCGCCTTCCTCCCTTCCTCCATGGACCCGCTGCAGTTTGCTTATCGCCCAAACAGATCCACGGATGATGCTGTCTCCCAGGTACTGCACACCACACTCTCTCATTTGGACAGCCAGAGGGGGCTATGTGAGACTGCTGTTCATTGATTATAGGTCAGCATTCAACACCATAGTCCCTCCAGACAGGCCGGCAAGCTGATTGAGCTGGGACTGAACACCCCTGTGTGCTTGGATCCTGGACTTCCTGACCGTCAGGCCACAGGTGGTCAGGGTGGGCAGACACACCTCCAAATCCCTCACCCTGAACACAGGATCCCCAGGGTTGCGTCCTCAGCCCCCTACTGTACTCCCTGTACACACATGACTGTGTGGCCAGGTTCAGCTCAACACCATCATCAAGTTTGCGGATGACACAGTGGTGGTGGGCCTGATCTCCGACAACGACGAGAAGGCCTACCTGGAGGAAGTTGCTGATCTGTCACTCTGGTGCCAGGACAACAGCCTCATCATGAATGTCACCAAAACTAAGGAGCTGATTGTGGACTTTAGGAGGGTACAACAACAGAGGACGTACTCACCACTGGGGATTAACGGGACTACTGTGGAGAGGGTGAGCGGTATAAATACCTGGGAGTCCACATCACCGAGGATCTGACATGGTCAACAAACACAGACACTCTGGTGAGAAAGGCAAGGCAGCGCCTCTACCACCTCAGGCAGCTGAGGAAATTTAAAGTTTCCCAGAGGATCCTTCAGTCCTTCTACTCTGGAGCTGTAGAGAGCGTCCTGACAGGAAGCATCACAGCCTGGTTTGGCAACTGCTCCGCTCAGGACAGGAAGGCTCTGCAGAGAGTAGTGCGTTCGGCTGAGCGCACTATTGGAACTACACTCCCACCCTGCAGGACTTGTACACCAGGAGGTGCAGAACCAGAGCCGGCAGGATCATGAAGGATCCTCACCACCCCAACAACAGACTGTTTCAGCTGCTGCGGTCAGGCAGGCGCCTCCGTAGTCACGCTGCAAGAACAGAGAGACTGAGACGGAGTTTCTTTCCTCAGGCCATCAGGATTGTGAACTCCGACCTCACCAGGACCCCCACATAGACCCACACAACTGCCCCTCTTAGGCACACACACACACACACACACACACACACACTTACTGTAAATATTGTGTTGTTTTTATTGTAAATAGTGTGTACTTGTTGCCCTTGCACATTCCTGCTGAGCATTGCCACTTTCATTTCACTGCACACCCTGTGTGTGTATGTGACAAATAAAACATCTTGAATCTCTGGGATAATGTTAGTCGTACTCTGCTCAGGCTCTTCTCTTCCATCTGTTGACAGGATCAGCTTCTCGTGCCTTTTCCCAGCACCGTGGCATTTCAGCCTCTCGTCCCAGGTTCTTCCTCGGCTCCTGGTACCTTCCCTCAGACAGCTGCTCTTCATCGGCCTGGTGCTCTGCCTCATAGGACTGCTCTACCTGCTGCTTGTCACTGGAAAGGGGCACGCCAGATGGATCGGTTGCTCTCCTCTGGTTTTATCGATAGATATAGTTGAGTATCATCTGCATAACAATGAAAGTTTATGGAATGTTTCCTGATAATATTGCCCAAAGGAAGCATGTATAAGGTAAATAAAATTGGTCCAAGCACAGAACCTTGTGGAACTCCGTGATTAACGTTGGTGGTTATCGGCGTCATCGTTTACAAATACAAACTGGATCGATCTGATAAATAGGATTTAAACCAAATTAGTGCCGTGCCTGAAATGCCAATCGACTGCTCCAGTCTCTGTAATAGGATGTCATGGTCAATGGTGTCGAATGCAGCACTAAGGTCTAACAAGACCAGGACAGAGGAGTCCTTTATCTGCTGCCATTAAGAGGTCATTTGTAATTTTCACCAGTGCCGTCTCGGTGCTGTGGTGTTTTCTAAATCCTGATTGAAATTTCTCAAATAAACTATTATGATGTAGAAAGTCGCACAACTGATTTGCGACCACTTTCTCAAGGATCTTGGAGAGGAAGGGGAGGTTAGAGATCGGTCTGTAGTTAGCCAACACCTCTGGATCCAGAGTGGGCTTCTTCAAGAGAGGTTTAATAACAGCCATCTTGAAGGAGTGTGGTACGTGGCCTGTTAGCAGAGACACATTGATAATATCTAATTGAGTGCCGTCAATTAATGGCAAAACGTCTTTAAGCAGCCTCGTCGGGATGAGGTCAAGAGACAGGTTGCGGGTTAGAAGTAGAAACCGTTGAAGATAATTGGTCACGGTTGATGGGAGAAAAGGCCTCAAATATACACCAGGGCATACAGCGGTTTCCAAGGCCATTCCACTTGAGGACAGATTGGCACTGGTTAAGGGCAAGAGATTATTAATCTTGTCCCTAATAGTTACAATGTTTTCATTAAAGAAGTTCATGAAGTCTTTACCACTGAGGTCTATAGAATACTGGCTCCACAGAGCTGTGACTCTCTGTCAGCCTGGCTACAGTGCTGAAGAGAAACCTGGGTTGTTTTATTTTCTCTATTACTGATGAGTAATAGGCTGCTCTGGCATTACGGAGGGCCTTCTTATAAGTTTTAAGACTATCTCGCCAAACTAAGCGGGATTCTTCCAGATTAGTTGAGCGCCATATGCTTTCAAGCTTTAGTGGCGTTGCTTTAGTTTGCGGGTCTGAGGGTTATACCAGGAGCAACCCTCCTCTTCCTCACTGTCTTCTCCTTCAGAGGGGCTATCAAGTCCAGTGTAATTCTCAGAGAGCCTGTGGCACTGTCAACAAGATGATCAATCTGGGACGGACTAAAGTTAGACCAGGAGTCCTCTGTTATATTGAGGCGTGGTATCGAATCAAATACAGAAGGAATCGCTTCTTTAAATTTAGCTACAGCACTATCAGTTAGACATCTAGTGTAGAAACTTTTGACTAACGGAGTACCTCGGTAGTATAAATTCAAAAGTTATGAGGTTGTGGTCTGACAGAAGAGGATTCTGTGGGAAGACGTTCAAATGCTCAATGTCAACGCCATAAGTAAGAACAAGATCAAGCGTGTGGCCAAAGCTGTGAGTGGGTTTCTGTACTCTCTGACAGAAGCCAATCGAGTCCAACAAGGAGATGAATGCAGCACCTAGGCAATCATTATCAGCTTTGCTGTTTTTACACTCTATGATACTCTCACATGTGAGTTACTGCTTAACCAGTTGGTCTATGACAAGCTCAATAGTTATTAAACCGGTCGAACTACTCTATAAAAAAGCATTGAAAATACTGGATAAAAAACCATTTAAGTATCATCATTGCTATATTTTAACCAAATACAAAATGTTAAGTTTTAATAATTTTAGAAAATTTACTTTGGCCTGTTTGATTTTCAAAATACTAAATGGCTCTAAGCATACCCCTTAAAACCTTTATCAAACATCGATCTATTAACTCCACTCTGTCCACCAGAGCTGTCACAAACAGGGACTGTGAGGTCCCATTTAGAAAAACCCTGTTTGAGCAAAATGTGCTGTCCTTCAAAGGATGCATGATGTGGAACAGCCTACCTCCTTCTATAAGGAAAGCCCCAGCCTGGTCACCTTCAAAGGCCACCTGAAGGCATGGCTCAGACTTCATCAGCCCTGTGACCATTAGAGTTAATCCACGGTATCCAAATGTCTTGCATGCACCTTTTATTAATCTTTTTCTTCTTTTGTATTACTGTACTGTCATGTGTGAAGTGATGTGTGCTTTCCATTTCACTCTGCTTGCATTCTTAAATTACATCAACCTGCCAAGGGACTACAGATGGAAACTAGCCTCCCGGCTATAATCTGGCATATTTACATGTACATTGTATTGTCAATCAATATGCACTGTCCCTTATTCTCTAAATAAATAAATTAAATTAAAATTAAATTAAGTTGATTTTAATGCTCATCAATATGATATAAATGTGTTAAACGTACAGACCGGCCCAAAATCACAAACAAAATCAATTCACAATCAAAATGATTTATTATAAACCACATTATTGAGCTATGACTATTATTGGGGGGGGGGGGGGGGAGTAAATCATCCCTGTAGTATTTTGAATTGTGTTAATTGTGTACTTACCATTTTGAGGCTGGAGTCTAACACATGAGTGCCATTGCCGTTTTTCTTAACTCTTTCCTTCCACTCCTTTTCCTCAGCTGCAAATTTATTTCTCTCCTTGACCAGTCTGTCCTTGTGTGGCTGTTGTGCCTTACATCTTGAACATGTTTTGCATGCAACATAAATGCTGGCTTTGCATGACACACATATTTTGATATTGCGTGTCCCCTTCTTGTCTGCAAAAGGATGAAGTAAACACTTATTTTCTCAAACATGAGTCTGTCAGAATATATTGTGAAACAAAGAGATTGTCAATTGTTAGCAGAGGTATTGTGTAGTCTATACCAGAGGTCCCCAACCTTTTTTGAGCCACGGACCGGTTCCGTGTCAGAAATAATTTTCACGGACCGGCAATATAAATGACGTAATACATATGACGTCATACAATTATACGAAGGGCATATAGTGCCAAAACTACAACTCATCATTACGCCGAATTAGTGTGAGCCGTGCGCTTGTTTACCTGCAACGAGCCGCTAATGGAGACGGCGACACAGACGTGTGTTTGGTCCGGTGCTCCTAACCGAGTTCTGGTCGCTGTCATTAGAACACCGGCAGAGTTATTGTGTGAAATGTCCCTTAAGGCCACCGTCATTTGCATCTCCAGCACATTTTTTTCTAGCTCGGACGGGCTCGATTCACCGGGTGGGTTTGTTTACAAATGGGTTGCAGGTCTATTCTGTTGCAGTCGGGTCTTTTGTGGTTGGAGTACCGCTCAAACTCTTTTAAAAGCCTCTTCCACCCGGTCAACGTCTGAAACATGTAGAATGTTCCGCTGTTCACTCGCCCACACAGCAGAGACTTTATCGGCCAACTTGAAAACAGTTGTCATTTCCCTGAAGTGACAGAATTCATTGAGCAGGTTGAATCTGTTGAATTTGTCACTGAAATGTGCCGCAAGCAGAGGGTTCGGCGCGTGAGACTCGCCTGCTAAACCCGAACTTTAAGACTCCTGAACGCGGCTCAGACGTACACACGGGTGGATCCGGTCCTTTTTCAAAATAAAATATTTTTCCGACTGATTAAAAAAAAAAAATTTTAACTTTATTTATTCACTTTTTTTCCGCGGGTTTCTTCATGTTTTTGAATAAAAGACTACATTACCCACATTTGAGACGGAGCCCGACCACTCTGCGGTATTTTTTTCAAACCGGTTGAACTCCAACTATGATGTTGATTGTATCGAGGCGGAAGGTGCAACTCTAGGGAATTGTAGTTTTTTTACTAAATAGTCTATTTCCTTAAAATTGGAAGTTGTAAGTTTCCAAATGAGAAACACAGATCAGTTTAAAGTAGTAATAAACACATTTGTGCTATTATATTTTAAATATATAATTGTTAAATGAGTGAATATTTACTTCAACCATAGTTTAACCATAATAGTCTGCACCCCCAGCTGTTGTCAATACTTACATTGCAGCTGAGGTCAATAGTTCTCTAACAGTTGGATCCTTGTCTGTAGTCCATTTTGTTGCTGATTTATAAGCCTTCGGCTATGCACAATTAAGGGTCACGGTTCAAATGTCAATATGTCAACGCAACAGCCATGTACAATGTTCAAACTAGCATATGTCCCTTTGCAGGTTGAGACTTTTCCAATGAACTATTTAGTGTAGGTCTACGGCAACATTTTAATTTCTCCATTTCTTGGGCACACATACTGTAGTTTCAGAGAGCACTATATTTCAATCGGTAGAGACCAGTCGAATACAGTAAAGATAATTGTTTATTGTTAACAGATGATAGCCTATGTGATGATAAAGTCTCAGAGTCTTTGGCACTTGGACTCTAAAGGGAGATTTGTAATTGAGGGCCGTCTGCCCCAATCAGCAACGTTAGAACTCCCTGTGGAGTCCAGACCTGGTTGTGGTGGTCAGTGGGGGACTCGGGCTGTGTTCAAGAGGGTCAGTGGGGAACCCAGGCTCTGTTCATGAGGGTCAGTGGGGAACCCGGGCTGTGTTCAAGAGGGTCAGTGGGGAACCCGGGCTGTGTTCAAGAGGGTCAGTGGGGAACCCAGGCTCTGTTCATGAGGGTCAGTGGGGAACCCGGGCTGTGTTCAAGAGGGTCAGTGGGGAACCATGCTGTGTTCATGAGGGTCAGTGGGGAACCATGCTGTGTTCATGAGGGTCAGTGGAGAACCATGCTGTGTTCATGAGGGTCAGTGGGGAACCCAGGCTCTGTTCATGAGGGTCAGTGGGGAACCCGGGCTGTGTTCAAGAGGGTCAGTGGGGAACCATGCTGTGTTCATGAGGGTCAGTGGGGAACCATGCTGTGTTCATGAGGGTCAGTGGAGAACCATGCTGTGTTCATGAGGGTCAGTGGAGAACCATGCTGTGTTCATGAGGGTCAGTGGGGAACCCGGGCTGTGTTCAAGAGGGTCAGTGGGGAACCCGGGCTGTGTTCATGAGGGTCAGTGGGGAACCATGCTGTGTTCATGAGGGTCAGTGGGGAACCATGCTGTGTTCATGAGGGTCAGTGGAGAACCATGCTGTGTTCATGAGGGTCAGTGGAGAACCATGCTGTGTTCATGAGGGTCAGTGGGGGATTCGGGCTCTGTTCGTGACCCTGACTGCAGACGGGAAGAAGCTGTCAGCTGTCTGTGTGGCCAACCGTGTGGCATGAGGTCTTGGTCCTGGATGCGAGGGGTCAGCTTCAATCCTCCTTGCTCGCTTCAGGGTCCTTGAAGCGAGCAAGTCCTGAAGGGACGGCAGATTGCAGCCAATCGTTAGTTTGTGTCTCGTTGTACCCGTTTGAAGTTTATTTTTTGTTTTGAGTCTCCTACTGGTTAGTTCGATGCTTTGATTTACATTTTGTATTTGGAGGAAGAGGCCCCTGTCATCTTAGATCCCTCGCCTGTGCCCGTTGACTTATCGATCCATGCCTGAGCCAGAGGGGCAAGGTTTTGTACATAACTCTATACAGATTGACAGTTTGCTGTGTGATACATATTTATAATATAATTTGGTTTCAAGTTGTTGTTTTTAACACTGGAATGTTGAATTCCATAGCCTACTTTGCAGTAACATTTGTGTTTTTTTAAATGACATTGGCTTATTACTCTTTATCCCCTAGTTTTTACTGGCCCAAGGTTTCATGAAAGAAATTTGCACAGATTTCAGTGTGTGTGTGTGTTTTTTCATTCTAAAAGTGATAGGGGTGGCTTTCATACTTCGGGATTTTGGAGGTAGGCCTATCCGTTCAATGTTGTGCATTGCAGCCTGTATAACTGCAAATCACATTCGGCTTTTTCATTTAAAAAAGGATAAAACATATTCAGGTAAACAATAGCAGCACATACAGAACACACTAACACACACGCACACATACATAACTTTTACATTAGTTATCGGGTTGTCAGAAGTGTATTTGACTACGTGTCACGTCACGAATTTTGTCCTCGTCATGTTTCCCGCTGGCGCCGAATAGATCTCTCCGCTCGATATTTGACTGCAGAGGAAATCCAGCGGTAAGTATGTTTGGTAAAAATAAGTATGGCTTGAGTAGCAAGTATTGTTGGAGTCAAAAAGCTCTAAACTAGCTTAAAGAAAAGCCAATTACATCTGTTGTCAAAGCCCTTTTACATTTAAGCTAGCCTACACGTTAGTTGTTATAATGTCATAGGCCTATGTAGGCCTACTGAGCGCTAAATATAAGACAAACAATGCTGTTATCCTTAGATTTGTTTTAATTGCTATTTAGAATCTGTATAAGCTCATGTCTTCAGCCAGTCCAATAACTTTGTCAAATATGCTACAGTTTCTATTCGTGATAGGCCCTACCGACAGATGCTAGAGAACCATGGCTGGAAGGATTGATATAGATAGATAGATAGATAGATGTATACTTTATTGATCCCGCAAGCGGGAAATTACAGGCAGATCCAGGAAGATTACAGCATACGGGGAAGGGAAAGGAAAAAAAAACAAAAAACCCCTAGATGGGTACAGTGTGGGAGCAGAAAAAAAAAAAAAAAACAAAGCACAAAGCACGCTCTAAACAACAAGACATACAGCGTGAGAGGGGAGGGGAAACCAGAGAAGAGACTGGGGCTCCTCAGGCAGGGGGGCAGGGGGTAACCAGCGTAGACAGACAGGCAGCCAGCCGCAGCCGTTAGCGTAGTAGACCACACTGGGGGGGGCTAGCAGGCGCGCGTGGGATGGGGGGAGTGGGGGTGGTGAATGCATGGGTGTGTGTGGTGTGGAGTTGTGTAGTAGTTGGCGGTATTGTCCAAGGAAATGATGAGGACTCTGATGAAGATATGTTTCGAATATTAGAAATGAGTGATGAACTGAGCAGCAGGATTGGTACCCAGTCAAATGAAGAACATATGATTCGAATATCGGAAATGAGTGCTGAACTGAGCAGCAGGATTGACACCCCGTCAGATGATGAAGCTGAACTCAGTTCCAAACAAAAAATGGAAAAGGTAAGTGCAACCAAAAGTTACATTTAAATATAATGTAGCAGTCTTCATACTGTGATGTATTTGGTGTTAACAATTGTAATGTGGTGGTGAAGTGACAACGTTTTCGTCGACATGCTGAATAGGGCCGTAAAATGCCTGCAGTAAAATGGAGAAAACGAGACCAATTTGGCCGGCTGATTATACAGAGTTGCAGTTCCTCCAAAAGTATGTATTCCAAAACATACTGTGTCACTGTTATTTCTTTGCTTTTTTATAATTACATTTTTAATGACTATCCTTGTCTTCCTAGCGTACTCCAAACGTAAAGCAAAATCTTGCCAGATGCAGCAACCAAGTACTTCTGCAGAACATGTTGCAGACAGTCCAGAAGGTAAGTTTCTATCAGTGTCAACCTCTTTTGTGGGGGCGCGCAGCAGAGTGTGCAGCTGAGCACTTTTTCAGTTTTTAGTTGGAGCATGCATCTTCAATATTTTAAATTTTTTCTAGCTTTTCCTGCACGTAACTGCTCTATTTATTTTGTCTAATGCTTTCTCACCTACTCTCTTCCATTTTATGGCCTTGGTTGGTTAATGAAGTATGTGTGTGTACATTAATCTTTATTTTATATACCTAACTTTGGCAACACGATGGTGTCCATATGACCTGTGTTTGTGAGATGGTGGATTTACAGTTTGCTCCTAATACAGACTACACAAGCATTCATGTCTTTGACATGGCTATGCTGTGCCATGCATGGAAAATCCTGTTATTTCACATGAACCTAACTCTTATCTTATCTATGATATGTATCTCAGTAAAACTAAAAGGGAAGTGGTCTAGATCCATGCATATACCTTACTGAACAAGTGCCACAGACCCTGACCTCTGAACTTGCTGTGTAAGTTTAAAAGGGAAGTGGAATTTTCCATAAATTATTTATGTTTATTGTTAGAATAATATGCATGAAGAAAACTATTGCTATTTACAAGAGTCAACCAAATTGATTGTTAGGAAGGCAGATGAGAAATGCTGTATACACTTTGGTTTTCTTCTAAGATATGTGTAGGAATTTCTGCATTATTTTATTCCAGCACATCTGTATACTAAGGAACACAGACATTAATCCAGTTAATTTTAGTTAGTTATCTTCACTAAAACTCAATAGTTCCTATTGTTGAGCTTTTATCAAGACTGTCTTTGTGTCATTTACCAAATTTAAATTTTTTATTTCCTAGCAGGTATAATTACATCGAACCATGACCAATATCTACTACTTCGTAATAATCCATCTTCCTTGTCTATCTCTTTGTCTCAAGCTTCTCCTATGAGCACAGCCAAATGAAGCCCGTCATGTCCTGGATGTCCCTGAGAAGGGTGCTCAAGTGTCTCCTGGCTGGTTCTCCTTTACTGGAGAAGCTCTCACTGGTCTCCCTGCCCTGCCCTCTGAACTGCGTTTTAAAGGATGTACTACACGTAATGGACTTGGACCAGTATCTCTTTGCAAATTCCACAAACTCACCTCCCATGCCACTTGGACGGATACAGCGTATTGACCTGCCGCGCACTGATGTGAAGATGATAACAGTGAGAAGTTTAATGCAACGGAGCAAGAGACTCAATCATGTAGATGTGAGTCACTGCTGGCGGATCAGTCAGCTCGAGTGGTTGAACTGCGAGACGTCCAGTAAAGTCCAAGTTGTCTGGTTGTGAAGAGATGAGCGGCTTCCCATACGGGAGCAACACTGTTAAAGGTGGACGTGAAGGAGGATAAATCAATTATTCAGATAAAAATACAATGCATACCTTTTACCATGTCAATTACATTCGTATCTCAACTCGTATGACTACAACTCTATAACTTGTCTTACTTCCTATTCAATGCTAAACATTGATTTTACAGACTGTTTTTTTTCACTGACAAACTGCAATTTGTTCTTAATACCTGTCTCAAATCCAACCATGTTATTCCTATAGGACCTTAAATACATTGTATGATATCAATATGTGTGAGGTTGTCCTTTCAGGACACCATACAAGTAAAAAAATCACGAGATGTTTCAAGTTGTTCTTTGATTTTTTTCAATGTTGAATATTTGATATAGACTTAGCAAAGGATACCCATATTACTCCCTATGTTTATGGTATTTTGAAACAACCCAGACTGATAAAGTTGTTTTCTCCTATATTCCTATGGGACCTTACATTGTATCAATATGTGTGAGGTGGTCCTTTCAGGACACCATACAAGTAAAAGAATCACAAGATGATTTAAAAAAATGTTAAATATTTGATATAGACCTAGCAAAGGGTACTGTCGTGTTGTAATGGTTTGTATATATATTTGCACATGAAAATAAGAAAGTCTATGGTTTTAAATTAATACATAAGAAAGCTAGGATAAACGATAAAGGATATTATGAAGGATATTCCAAAGAATGTATTATGAAAACATAGTAGAAAGTCCCTGTCACTGAAAATATGATTATTGTATTATTCTTGCAACTGTACTACTGACTGTAAGATGTGTTGTGCTTATTATAACTATGGCAAGACGTGAGTATGAATGAAATGTATTGATTTTGGGAGGCGTAGTCAGAATGGGAGTTTCTACTAGAGCTCGTCACAACAGCTGTTTTAACCGGAAGTATATATGCTTTGTGATCCTTATTCTTTTATTAAATACCTTATATTATAACTTTCTGAATCCGGAACTTTTTCCAGCACTATGACCTGGCAGATCTTTTTTTTACTTAACAGTACCCAGATTACTCCCTATGTTCATGGTATTATGAAACAACCCAGACTTATAAAGTTGTTTTCTCCTCGTTCACATTCCAGCCAGAAGATGGCGATATTGCGCTTTAGTCCTTGTTGCAACCCGCTCTTAAAAGAAAACGAAGAAGAAGAATGTGGGCGGGGGTTGTTTAGGCTGTTTAGGTTGCATTCGGTTCCTCAACTTCTTATCCGGGCAACGTGGAGTCAAAATCAAACGCACCGTGTTCGCGACTTCCACGTCACTTACCGGAGACCTGCCACATACGAGCTCAGCGTTAGCCAGCGGTTAGCATCTGGCGGCACTGAAATGTAACTAATATTTTTCAAGAAAAAGGAGGGACTTTCATGTATTTGCGAGTAAGTATGAAACGATGTAAAGGCCACGGACACATGACTTCTCAGTGTTGACACGGTGCGTAACGGGACTTCTCGCTCCGTGAGCTAACCGACAGCCGAACACGTCACGTTCGTTACACCAACGTAGCTAGATATCCACAGACGTCTGTAAACGTTCGCTTACTTTATTTCTTATTTTTTAACTGGTTTTATTTCCCCTCTCGTCCTTTCTATTTGGGTCAGTTTTAATTCGTTTAAAATCCCGTTACAGCAGCGCAACGTAGCAATATATCCCAACAGATGAGTGTAACCCATCACTCGTCTTCCCGTTTTAACCACCGTGAGGCTGTTTTTCTCATTCAAGACCTCTGAAGTTACCTTACAGATGTTAAGATGTTCGCTCTTTGGTCCCGAAAGGTCACGATGACGAGTGCGGGACCAGCGATGGAGCCGTGGATCAAGCCACAGCTCCGATCTGCAGGAGACTGATTCTTGATTTACAGTTTAAGTACACTAACAAGTACAAGACGTCGGCATCATGGGAAGGTTGGTTTGCTGTCATTTATGGGGATGGGGATTGTTTCGTGAACTTGTATCAAATCTCATCAATGGGATAATGTTAGTCGTACTCTGCTCAGGCTCTCTTCTCTTCCATCTGTTGACAGGATCAGCTTCTCGTGCCTTTTCCCAGCACCGTGGCATTTCAGCCTCTCGTCCCAGGTTCTTCCTCGGCTCCTGGTACCTTCCCTCAGACAGCTGCTCTTCATCGGCCTGGTGCTCTGCCTCATAGGACTGCTCTACCTGCTGCTTGTCACTGGAAAGGGGCACGCCAGATGGATCAGAGAGGAAAATCACTTCCACAGGTAAACTGCTAAACATCTGCTCGGTGTTTATGTTGCAATGACCACAGGCAATGGTGTCTTAACACATCTCTGTTGTTCAAAAGGCACTTGGCAAAGGTGAATGATGTGGATGCAGCAGATACAAGCAACCCCAACCTGAACTACGGCCTGGTGGTGGACTGTGGCAGCAGTGGCTCCAGGGTATTTGTGTACTGCTGGCCCCGGCATAACGGTAATCCCCGTGAACTGCTGGACATTCGGCAAATGAGAGATCAACACCGCAAGCCGGTGGTCATGAAGATCAAACCAGGTAAGACACGTCTGGCTCGGGTTCTCGCTAATAAAGACGGTATTTAAAGGAGAGGACATGTGCATTCATTAACGATTAGCACTGTTTCTTAGACTTCTTACATGATGAAATATAAAGTAAAGCAAAACCATACATGCTAGCTTGTTGTTTACCCTCTAAAAGATATATTTTTGGTCGTTGTGTTTTTCCTTTTAGGTATCTCTGAATTGGCTAAAACACCTGAGAAAGCCAGTGATTATATCTATCCACTTCTGAGCTTTGCGTCCGAACACATTCCCAAAAATAAGCACCAAGAAACTCCCTTGTACATCCTGTGCACCGCCGGAATGAGAATCCTTCCTGAAAGGTACCGCCTGGTTTAATGAGCATAATCTCATCATGTTGCCCCAGATATAAATAGAGTTTCAAGAAATGTTCATTCCCCAGGTCTAAACAATGTTGCACTGAAACGAGAGAAGCATTGATGTCGTACATGCCATATATCTTATGAGGCCGTTTCTGTGATTATTTAATCTCAGTCAACAAGAAGCACTTCTTGAGGATCTGAGAACTGACATCCCCGTCCACTTCAACTTCCTCTTCTCCGATTCCCATGTGGAAGTGATTTCTGGAAAACAGGAAGGTAAATAAAAGGGATAATACAAATATATGAATACAAAGCAGAATGCTGAGTGTAAAATGTATTGCAATGCAAGCGCTTTATTTAGATTCATGACTTCATCAAACATTTGGATCGTACCATATTCGATACAATGCCATGGTTTTGATTCACCACGTCTTTGACGTTGAAAGACTTTAAAGGCAAACTAACATGGGCATCAAATGATCATTGATAGGCCCTGATTTATGGGATTGAAGATGCTTGTAAAAGTGAATATATTAACAGAACAGTTTGTAATCATTTGTTTTAGGTGTCTATGCATGGATTGGAATAAACTTTGTCCTCGGAAGGTTCAACCATGTGCACAATGGTAAGGAGTACCAAGTAGTAATTGAATTGTAGTAACGCTGTATATCATTCATTCACGTGATATCCCTGCTCTGCCTGACTCCATCACCTCTCTCCTGTTAATCCTTCAAGATGACAAAGCTGTCGTGGAGGTTCATGTCCCAGGCAGCGATCAGCAGGAGGCGCTGATGAGGAAAAGGACTGCCGGTGTCCTGGACATGGGCGGCGTCTCCACACAGATCGCATACGAAGTGCCCAAAACTGTAAGCTTTGCTTCTCCACAGCAGGTTATTATCCACAACCAATTCTGTTTTTGTGCCGTCTTTGGTTTTTGTCACTCACCCTTTGTTCTTCTCCCTCCTGTCAACCGTTGTCATTCCCTGGTTAAACCCTCTGTGCACCATGTTTGTCCCGTGGAGATGGTCTGCTCTCCATTCATCACTATTGAAGGCATACTGTAAGCCTGCTGCATGACTCCATAGCAGGATTTTTGGACTGAAACCATTGAGTCATAGACGTAGTGACCATCAAATGCAATGGAGGTTGCCCGTGTTAAGATCTTTGGTTTGTGTTGTTCGTGATTTACGTACTTAAGCAGGTTTGCTATACACTCGTTGTCCTTTTTCTCTCTCATTGGGCCTCATTCACCAATATACTCCGACGATTTTTTCCTTAAATTTGTTCTTTAGAAGGTTTTTTAGGAAAAGTCAGTTCCATGATGTGATCTTTAACCACAGAAATATTTGTATCTTATAAAAATGGAGCAAGAGACTCAATCATGTAGATGTGAGTCACTGCTGGCGGATCAGTCAGCTCGAGTGGTTGAACTGCGAGACGTCCAGTAAAGTCCAAGTTGTCTGGTTGTGAAGAGATGAGCGGCTTCCCATACGGGAGCAACACTGTTAAAGGTGGACGTGAAGGAGGATAAATCAATTATTCAGATAAAAATACAATGCATACCTTTTACCATGTCAATTACATTAGTATCTCAACTCGTATGACTACAACTCTTACTTCCTATTCAATGCTAAACATTGATTTTACAGACTGTTTTTTTTCACTGACAAACTGCAATTTGTTCTCAAATCCAACCATGTTATTCCTATAGGACCTTAAATACAAGTCTGAAAGGAGTTCATTCAGTTGGCCACAAGGGTTTTATTTATTTTTATTTAATGTGATGTGTAAAAACAATTTATTTGCATTTTATATGCTGGAAGAAATGCTGGTCGTGAAGCAGATACTTCTATACAACCAGAGGAGTCGCCCCCTGGTGGTCAGGAGAGAGAATGCAGCTTCAACACATGAAGCATAGACTTCTATACAACCAGAGGAGTCGCCCCCTGGTGGTCAGGAGAGAGAATGCAGCTTTAACACATGAAGCATAGACTTCTATACAACCAGAGGAGTCGCCCCCTGGTGGTCAGGAGAGAGAATGCAGCTTTAACACATGAAGCATAGACTTCTATACAACCAGAGGAGTCGCCCCCTGGTGGTCAGGAGAGAGAATGCAGCTTTACCACATGAAGCAGAGACTTCTCTACAGTCGCCCCCTGGTGGCAGCATTTCTTTATCTTCCTCGTAACCGTGGTGACGGCGGACATGGCCCTCGGTCCCCGGTCTGTATTAGCGGCTCCCTGGCCTTGATGGCCGTGGGTCCGATGCCGCCTGTCGCCGTGAGAACTCTCTGGCGCCCCCTTCGTCCTCCTCCCTCGTCTGCAGGTCTGATTGAAGTCAACGGAGCGTCTCATTAAAGGTTCTCTTCAGAGGGAACCGTGTGCTGCTCTGTTCACATTCTCCAGGCCCTCGAACGCACCGCGCCGAAGGCGGCGTCGTCACGGACACGAGGACGGCGATCCAGAAACGTGTCTGAGCGCCGAAAAGACGGTCCTTTAGTTTTCAAAGCTCTTCACAAGTCTACATTTGAGACTTGATGCAGAACGGAAACCAAAAGCACCAGGAAGAGGACGCGGTGCGCCTCTCCACCTGAACCTGCACCATGCCGGCAAGTGGAGGAGGAAGAAACTCATCTGACCCTTTTTTTAATGTTGTAATTGAATGCAATGCCGGTTTTGTCCACTAGGAGCAACGGCGAGGCTCGTTTACGTGTTTCAACGAGACGCCAGGACGCTCGTTGAAACGGGGTTTGAACCCGTGACCTCAATGCGTTGACTTCCACCAATAATGATCCCATGAAACGCTCTGAACAACACCTGAAGGGGGCGCCGCTCGGCCTCCAGGAGAGAGAGGGAGATGTGTGTGTGTGTGTTCATACCTGTGTAGGGAGGGAGAGAGGGAGGGAGATGTGTGTTGTGTGTTGCAGAGCGATGGAGGACGGGAAGCCGGTGTGGGCGCCACACCCGGCCGACGCCTTCCAGCTGGGAACCATCGTGGACATCGGAGCCGACAGCCTGAGCATCGAGCCCCTCAAACAGAAGGGCAAGGTGAGCGACCTCTGACCTCTGAGGTCACACGACTCGTGTGAGGTCACTCGAGTCTGGAGATTACAAGTGTATATATGTGTGTGTGTATATATATATATATTTATGTATATCAGAATCAGAAACCGTTTTATTGCCAGGAATGTTGACACAAACGAGGAATTTATGTATCTACACATATATATATATGTGTATATATATACATATATGTGTATATATACATATATATATATGTGTATATATAAATATGTATATATACATATATATACACATATATATATATGTGTATATATTAGGGCTGTCAGCGTTAACGCGTTAATCTATGCGATTAATTTGGCCGCGTTAACACACTAAAATATTTTAACGCAATTAACGCAACTTTGTTTACTTCCGGTGTTCGTTGAAGTTTTTACACTGTTTCCGTTTTTAAAACAATTATTTCTCCGCTAAAATAAGGAGCAGAAATCAGTTTAACTCGTGGATGAATCAGTCGGGTTTCCTCCTGCTCTCCTTCCTCCCGTCTCCCCCTCCGATACACAGAGGAACGACGTGTCGGGTGACGCGGCGCGGAAAGAACGCGACACACGAAACCTTCACCGTGATTGGTCAATCCGTTTGTCTGTCAACATTTTGGGGAAAAATAACCAATGAACACTCAGTAAATCACAAAGGACCTCCCACCTCACAGGTAAGGCTCATTAGCAGCCTGTCAGTCAGAGAACCAGAGAACACGGCGCGAGGACAATGAGCCTCATTACAGAGCTGAGATTGTTCTGGAATGTTTGATGTAGAACACGTGGGGGTGTGTCACATGCAAACACCTTTAACCCTTGTGTTGCCTTCGGGTCAAATGATGAACTTGATGGCAATTATCATTTTTTCATTCGCAAGCTAATCTCAAAGTATTGACCTACTTTTGCTCTCAGTTGTCTTTATTAACACTTTCTTTAAGTACAATATATAAAATAAGATACGAATAAACTTTATTTAGCCAGAGGGAAATAGTTGTGCAGCAGTTGCAATGCAAATTGTTAAGCGTGTAAATAAAGGAGTGCAAATATATCATCTATTTAGTGCTCTGAATGACCCGTCTCTCTCCTTAGGAGCCCGTGAAGCGTATTCTGGCCCTGACGGAGACTTGTCTGGTGGAGCGAGACCCGGCTTCGTACAACATCGTCACCATCAAACCCTTTGGAGAGGTGAGCACCGAGAAACTACAGCGGCACCGAGTCATCGTCACCTCAAAGCTGAAATGTTTACACCCACAACCACGTAGTTCTGTCTCGTGGTGCTCCTGTGAAGATAGCTGTCAATTGTCTTGTTTCATCGAGTATGAACTTCATCACTGCAAGTTAGCAGCTGGACGGAAACACCCGAGTCTGTGTGCTTTTCCCTTTTTTTCCTCACTCTCATCCTCTCGCATCGTCTCCCCTCAGGTTTTTGCTCTCATCTGTGACGTGGACAACCCTCAGGTGTTTACGGTTGAATTCATTCCAGGTCAGATCAGAAAGTTTTCCTCCACAGAAAGGTACACATCCACCCATCTTTGTGTTTACACTACAGGCCCTGTGGCTTTATTAAACGAGCTCATTTGCCTTTTTTCCCCTCGTAATAACCACATTTTTACGACATGAGTAATTTGCTTGTGTGCACGAGTCTGCCGCACTCTCCGGTGACTGCGCTTCTGTATTGCTTTGAGCTGAGTCTGTCGCTCTGTGCGTCTGTAGGGACTCTTTGTTAGC
The DNA here is from genome assembly GCF_029220125.1 of Pseudoliparis swirei. Lineage (NCBI taxonomy): Eukaryota > Metazoa > Chordata > Actinopteri > Perciformes > Liparidae > Pseudoliparis > Pseudoliparis swirei. The sequence continues at coordinate 4,677,386 of NC_079394.1, forward strand.
CAGCCTACTCGATGGAGTCCGCGCATCAGGCAACAAAATGGCGCCCACGCAGCGAGGGCAAAGGTGGGGCCTGCTGAGCATGCCCGTGGACGAGGAGGTGGAGAGTTTGCATCTCAAGTTCCTGACACCTTGTCTCATGAGATTAATAATAATAATCATTTATTTTATATAGCGCTTCTCAAGGCACCCGAAGTCGCTTTACAGAGTCCAGTAGTCATACACACAGTCATACCGGTGGTGGTGAGCTACATCAGTAGCCACAGCTGCCCTGGGGCAGACTGACGGAAGCGTGGCTGCCAATCAGCGCCTACGGCCCCTCCCCCAATCAGCGCCTACGGCCCCTCCCCCACCACCAACATTCATTCACATCCATACGAACCGGGGTGAGGCTGCGGTGCATGTCTTTATGATGGTGGGGGAAACCGGAGTACCCGGAGTAAACCCACGCAGACACGAGGAGAACATGCAAACTGCACACAGAAAGGACCTGGAACGACCGGGACGACCGGGATTCGAACCCAGAGCCTTCTTGCTGTGAGGCGACAGTGCTAACCACTGAGCCACCGTGCTGCCCACAACTTGAATGGCCACCATAAGGTCAAAGCTTCAAATGTCTTTGGTTAGTGTTCTCTCGTTTAATGGTTCCCTTCCTCGTCCCTTTGCTTAAGATGGAAACTTTGCAGATGCAGTGTTCAGATTCAACGCCAACATCTCCTACAGTGGAGTGCTGCATGCAGTCACCCAAGATGTGAGTGTGCTCAATCCATGTGTTTTTATGTCAGTCGGCCAGAGCAGAAGTCATGCGAATTTCCCCGTCTTTACCTCTCTCTCTCTCTCTCTTCTCTTCAGGGTCTTTTCTCCGAGAACAAAGAGAAGCTCATCAACAACGCCATCCTGGCTCTCTTATCCCAGGAGGCCGAGCTGCCGACTCTTAACACGGAGCTGGAGAGACATTTCCAGGCCATTCGACGCCTGGTGGCCTCCAAGGCCGGCTTCCAGGCCTTTACCCAGCTGCCCAAGTAAGAATTCAACCGTCATGCCCCTGTGTCCTCCTGCTTTTATTTCTTTGAAGTGTACTTTCTGTTGAGCTGCTGGTAACAGGTATGCTCTGTCATTCCAAGGTCTGGTCAAGGGTCTGGAGTCACAGATGCAACGTAAATATGAATCCATACATCTCAGTCTGCCCTTTTGCCTGTCTCTGTTTCTTATCCCGCTTTACTCTTTTCCAAAGTCTCTCTTTGCCGTCTATCGACCAGCCTTCTCCTCTTTTATCTCGGTTCTGCTTTCATCTCAGGCGTTTTAGACAGGCACTTCAGAAGGGAGGTTATGTCACTTCACCGTGTTCAGTCAAGCCGTCTGCCTCGATTCCTCTCGACCTTTCCTCCATCTTTTCCCCCCTCTCTGCTTTGCCCATTTGTATCCTTTTATATTCCTCCACATCACAAGATTTGAGAACCCCATCGTCTTTGCAGGTCACTGAGATGTATGAGAGGAACTGTATTAACTGTTTATTATTTGTTCCTGCGAAGCTAATGAGAATTGGTTTTCCTGGATGATTCATTGCCAGAGTAGCTTGGTGTTCCCCTCAGACCACTATACAAGACACGGACCACTATAAAGACATAAATGGTTTATTTTTGCTTTCAGGGAAACTTATTTGATATGGTAACTTAGTAGTTCAGTGCAGGAGAGGATGTGACACCCTTTTGAGCAAAAGAAGCAACAAGCCGCTTTTGAAGCAATTTCATTCTTTGTGTGGCCAACCGCAGACCTATTTTAAATAACACATTATTTGTATTGTTTACATTATGTTGCTTATAACCCTCTACGTTTTTACGGCATGGTCATTTCAGTGGCGTTGATAATTCTGTGAATGTTTGTGTGTTCTAGGTTCAGGGAAAAGTTGGGAGTAAAGACCGTGAAAGCTTTAAAACGGAACAACAGTGTGACGCATGCTGCTGTAGACATGCTCTGTGCACTTATGTGTGTAAGTATGTCCCCCAAACATCTGGGCGTCAGCCAACTGCAAACAAATGCATCAATCAGATGAAACTCCGGTGTCTTTTATCTTGCCGTTTCTTTGCAGCCGATGCACGATGACTACGACCTGAGGCAGGAGCAGCTGAACAAGGCCTCGCTGCTGTCTTCAAAGAAGTTCCTGGAAAACCTGCTCGACAAATTCATCACCAACGTGGTACGTTTGTTTTTTATTGTCAGCAAACTGGGCGTAGAAGTTTATGTTTGGAAAGAGACGTGGGTTTCCTAAATCTAGGCGCTCATTCCCTCTTTTCTTCTTTTTCTTTACAGGACCATGGAACAGGAGCTCTGGTCATCAGCGCCTTACTGGACTTCTTAACCTTTGCCCTCTGCGCCCCCTACAGTGGAACCACAGAGGGCCAGCAGTTTGACATGCTGCTGGAGATGGTCGCCTCTGATGGACGCACCTTGTTTAAACTCTTCCAGGTAGTTGAGCCATGTGAATAGAACGCGCCTCCCTAATTATGATGGGAATATGATGTGGATTCAGGAGATGCTCGTGTGTTGGCTTATGCTGTCCTTGTGCACATTCTCACTCATGTTTAAATTGCGAAGACAGATGTTTTCCACTCCAGGCATGTCTGAACATGGCCGTGTTAAAAAGATCTCCTTCTTTTACACGGGGGGGGGTGGGTTGTTGAGGTTGGTGGCACCATCTAAATGATTAATAAGACCGTGCTGCCTGCTCTTCCACAAACTGAATCAATGCCTCTTAACCCACTTGTCCTGGAAACCTCCCGGCTTCTTTTTCTTTTTCTACACTTGTCAAAATGGCTGATCAACGACATATTTTGATTGGCTTGCTTACACTGAACGTTTCCGAATGATCTTTTATTTTTACAGCACATGCTTCATTTATATTTGTTGTTGGCGGCGAGTGATCTTGGAGAATATAAATATCAAGCAGATTTGTCGGATAATAAATGAAGGATTTTGTTGATGGTTTTGTGTGTTTTATGATGTACTTTAGTGACCGTTGACCCTTTTTGTTTCGATTTATGTTTGATCCGAGTAACAATAATCTATCTGTGTTGTACCCCCACCCACCCACCCTCACCCTGTCCTGTGTGGTTTCTCTGCTGTCAAACAATGCAGCAGGACAGAAATAACCTGGTAAGTAGGACTGACCAATGGGATCCATGCTGTTTTCTTTCCATCTTCTTTCTCTTGACAAAAAAACCAAACATTCTTTCGTCTTCATGTGACACATTGGGTGTGTTTTTTATAATTCAGCCAGGCGATGAACTATTATTATCTACGAGCGATTGCCACATGCGTCTCCAACTCGATGCAGGAAGAGAAGAAGTCAATAATGCATTATACGGTAATAGATTTGATCTCGTCTCTTCTCGTCCTGCTGTCAACAGAGGAGGAACGTTCAGAGTTCCCGTTATGTTGTGTAATCCGTAAATAATAAGCACTTTCTGTTTGAAACTTGAGTATAATTAACATAAATTAAGGATTATTTGCCAAGGCTCCTGTTTCGCCTCTGGAGCTCTTTTCCATCATTTTCAAATTTAATTTAGAAAAGTATTTGTTTACCTTGGAAATCACTTCATATGCTAAGGCTCCAGTGTCAACATCCTCTAGAGAGGCCACAGATTCATGAGCACTATGATCATAACTCTGTCTCGCCCAGCAAGAATTACAGAACACATCCAACTCTCGGATCCCACTTTGGTTTTGTGTTTCATGACCTTGTTTTCTACGTTGGTTTAATAATAATAATGATGACAATGTTTTTTGTCCCTAATATCTGTCCGATGTCTTTCTCCATCCTCAAAAAACATTTGTTATCGTTTTTTCTCCTTACTGGTGCCATTCATTTCTGGTGTCCTTGTCCGTGAAGTAATGCTCACGTTGTTGCCATTTTCAACTTCACTACTCTCTTCATGCCATAAGCTGTGAATGAACAACAATATAATGCTGTTGATAATAATGACTGACCTGAAGCGACTCCTCAAAGTCTTTCATTTTTCTTTTGATTTCAGAACCCAAACCAAAAGCCCGTGATCTTAAGGAAGAGACGCCAGAGAATAAAGATTGAAGTCAACTGGGAGGGTTAGGGTCCGTGTCCCTTCAGCGGCTCCAGGCCCCGTGTCCCTTCTCCGGCTCCAGGCCCCGAGTCCCTTCTCCGGCTCCAGGCCCCGAGTCCCTTCTCCGGCTCCAGGCCCCGAGTCCCTTCAGCGGCTCCAGGCCCCGAGTCCCTTCAGCGGCTCCTGGCACCGTGTCCCTTCTCCGGCTCCAGGCCCCGAGTCCCTTCGCCGGCTCCAGGCGCCGGCTCCCCGTGTCCCTTCGCCGGCTCCAGGCGCCGGCTCCAGGCCCCGTGTCCCTTCGCCGGCTCCAGGCCCCGTGTCCCTTCTCCGGCTCCAGGCCCCGTGTCCCTTCTCCGGCTCCAGGGCCCGTGTCCCTTCTCCGGCTCCAGGCCCCGTGTCCCTTCGCCGGCTCCCCGTGTCCCTTCGCCGGCTCCCCGTGTCCCTTCGCCGGCTCCAGGCCCCGTGTCCCTTCGCCGGCTCCAGGCCCCGTGTCCCTTCGCCGGCTCCAGGCCCCGTGTCCCTTCTCCGGCTCCAGGCCCCGTGTCCCTTCGCCGGCTCCAGGCACCGTGTCCCTTCTCCGGCTCCAGGGCCCGTGTCCCTTCGCCGGCTCCCCGTGTCCCTTCGCCGGCTCCCCGTGTCCCTTCGCCGGCTCCCCGTGTCCCTTCGCCGGCTCCAGGCACCGTGTCCCTTCGCCGGCTCCAGGCACCGTGTCCCTTCGCCGGCTCCAGGCCCCGTGTCCCTTCGCCGGCTCCAGGCACCGTGTCCCTTCTCCGGCTCCTGGCACCGTGTCCCTTCGCCGGCTCCAGGCACCGTGTCCCTTCTCCGGCTCCAGGCACCGTGTCCCTTCGCCGGCTCCAGGCACCGTGTCCCTTCGCCGGCTCCAGGCACCGTGTCCCTTCGCCGGCTCCAGGCCCCGTGTCCCTTCAGCGGCTCCAGGCACCGTGTCCCTTCGCCGGCTCCAGGCCCCGAGTCCCTTTGCCGGCTCCAGGCCCCGAGTCCCTTTGCCGGCTCCAGGCCCCGAGTCCCTTTGCCGGCTCCAGGCCCCGAGTCCCTTCGCCGGCTCCAGGCACCGTGTCCCTTCTCCGGCTCCAGGCACCGTGTCCCTTCTCCGGCTCCAGGCACCGTGTCCCTTTGCCGGCTCCAGGCCCCGAGTCCCTTCGCCGGCTCCAGGCCCCGAGTCCCTTTGCCGGCTCCAGGCCCCGTGTCCCTTCTCCGGCTCCAGGCCCCGAGTCCCTTCGCCGGCTCCAGGCACCGTGTCCCTTCTCCGGCTCCAGGCCCGTGTCCCTTCTCGGGCTCCAGGCCCCGTGTCCCTTCTCGGGCTTCAGCTCCTCCTTACCCATCGCCACCCTAGTCCCCCAGAGCCTGCATTTTGGACTTCATCTTTGCTAACTCTATTTCTCTTCCCTCCATCCTCCTGCCAAAGATAATGCTATTCTTTTTTTTTTGTCTTAGAGAGATGTCCTCAAGGAGCTTATTCTCGTCCTTCATCTGTTGGAGCTCCGTCTTCAACAGTCGAACTTCAATCTGGTTTTCGTCCTGAACCCCTCTGAGCTTAACCACCTGGATCTGTTTGTTGTTGTTCAGGGCCTTGATTTCCTCCCTCGCCACTGTGAGCTCCATCTCCTGGATCATTTCTGTCTCATTCAGGACCAGGTTGTCCAACTCCGCCACTGTGAGCTCAATCTCTAGGGTCAGGTTTTTCTCCATAAAGACCTGCTTTTCCTCCTCTGCCACTGTGAGCGCCATCTCTAGGGTCTGGATGCTCCCCGTAAGGACCTTGTTTTTCTCCTTTAGCAGTTCAAGCTCCAGCTCCTCTTTCCCCAGTTTGAGTCCCATCCACAGTTTTGGGTTCCGGTTGTTTTTTATCAGGGTCTGGTTTTCCTCCTTCAACTGTCGGAGTTCCTCCAGCAACACGTCCTGCGTGTTCAGTTCATAGATTGTCACATAGCTCGGCTCCAGGTCCATCGGGTCAGAGTTTCCCATCTCTGATCCTGTAGTAAATAGAGGGTCATTGTTATCCAACTCACTATTAAATATCAAGTTTCGGACAAACCTCAACACACTTCGTCCAGACAGATTAAAAATGTTCGGCACAAATTGATCTCCAAGAAATATTGCTGGTTCTGGTCTTGTGTTTGGTTCCATAGGGAGCGTTGACATTATCCGACTGTAGAGATGAATCTGTAGAGATGAATCTGTAGAGATGAAACTGTAGAGATGAAACTATGAGATGAATCTGAATGCTGGACTGAATGGTGGACTCTCTCCCAGCAGGGGTTTATATACTGTACATGTTTTCTGTGGCTTTGAAGCTGTGTTCAAAGCCACGGATCAATGATGACATCATAATGCCATCCATCATTGAGCACACTCTACTTTGGGCCCCGTTGATTTCGCCATACTTTAGCGGAAAAAATGATTTAAAGTGTGCGTTAACAAAACTCTGGACTGTATTTTGCCCGCTGGACGTTCGGATAGCTCACGCCGTTTTCACGCCATCGCCGTTAAAAGTTTCAGAAAGCTTCTTTTCAGCATTTACAATGGAATTGTGTGTGTGTAGCACGGAATGTTCAAGCTAGAGTGGAGAGCTGGACAAATATTCTGTCATTCTCCAAACAAACTTCCTTTCAGTCCCAATTCTGCTCTGGCGCATCCGTCTAGAATAGCGTGGGGAATCTTGTGCGGTCGAGCGTGTGTCTGAATCCAACAGACTTACACATTTGCTCCTGTGAGCCTGAGGCGGCGTGAACGCAGCCAACTGCTCCATTGGACTCCATGTTAAATCAGACCACGTTTTCTTAAAAGCGTGGTACCACTTTCCAAACTGCGTAAAGCTCATGGCCTAAACCCCACGGGGGCGGTCACATCCCAACGTTCGGAAGAGTCTCACCTCTCTACCGATGTCAACGTCTTGTCTGTGGGACACACGCTTCTGTATCAAGGGGCTGCTGACTGACTGGCCTCGTGCTGCGTGCATAGACAGTGAGAGGAAACAGTGATTTTTCAACAAAAGCAGCAGTCAGTCAGCAGCCCCTTGATACAGAAGTGTGTGTCCCAAAGACAAGACGTTGACATCGGTAGAAATTGAGACTCTTCCGAGCGTTGGGATGCTTGACCGTCGTCTCGTGGGTTTAAGTCTGAGCTTTCTGACGTTTGGAAAAGTGGTACCCGTCGCGACTTTCTTTGCAAGAAAGCGGTGGTCTGATTTACAACATGGAGTCAATGGGCAGTTGTGGATCACGTCGCTCTCAGGCTCACAGGAGCAAATGTGTAGAGATGTTGGATTCCACGGGCCTGCACGTCTCGACCCGGCACAAGATTCCCCACGTTTACGTCCTAGGCGGGATGGCTCAGGCGGTGGACTGAAGGGAAGTTTGTTTGGGAGAATGACAGAATGTTGTCCAGCTCTCCCTCTAAGCAGTGCGTGCCACACATACCCATTGTCGTGCTGAAAAGAAACTCTGAAACTTTAGCGGCGATGGCGTGAAAAGCAGCGTGTGAGCTTCCGAGCGTCCAGCGGGCAGAAATACAGTCAGGTTTGTTCATTACACACTTCCGTCATTTTTCCGTTAAAGTATGGTAGTCATGAGGCCCCAAAGTAAGTGTGCTCAATGATGGATGGCATTATGATGTCATCATTGATCCGTGGCGAACACAGCTTCAAAGCCACAGAAAACATGTACGATATAAGCCTGCTGGGAGGTCCACCATTCGGTCAGCATTCAGATTCATCTCTGGTTCATCTCTACAGATTCATCTCTACAGTCCGGATAATGTCAACGCTCCCTATGGAACCAAACACAAGGCCAGAACAACAATATTTGCCAGAGATCAATTTGTGCGAACATTTTTAATGTCTGGGCGAAGTGTGTTGAGGTTTGTCCGAAACTTGATATTTAATAGTGAGTTGAATAACAATGACCTCTGTTACTGGGATCCAGAGATGAAACTCGACCCGGTGGACCTGGAGCGAGCATGTGACAATCTGAACTGAACACGCAGGACGTGTTGCTGGAGAACTCGACAGTTGAGGAGAAAACCAGACCTGATAAAAACAACCCGGAACCCAAAACTGTGGATGGGACTCAAACTGAGAAAAGAGGGCTGGGCTTGAACTGCTAAAGGAAAACAAAAGGTCCTTACGGGGAGCATCCAGACCCTAGAGATGGCGCTCACAGTGGCAGAGGAGGAAAAGCAGGTCCTTACGGGGAGAAACCAGATACGCCAGAGGTTGAGAGAGACAATAAGGACCCAGGAGATGGAGCTCACAGTGGCGAAGGAGGAAAAGCAGGTCTTTACGGAGAAAAACCAGACCTAGAATGGAGCTCACAGTGGTGAGGAGGAAAAGCAGGTCTTTATATGGAGAAAAACAGACCTAGAATGGAGCTCCTGGCAGTGACGAAGGAGGAAAAGCAGGTCTTTATGGAGAAAAAACAGACCCTAGAGATGGAGCTCACAGTGACGAAGGAGGAAAAGCAGGTCTTCTGGAGAAAAAGCCAGACCTAGAGATGGAGCTCACATGGTGGCCGAGAAGGAGGAAAAGCAGGTCTTCTGGGAGAAAAACCCAGACTGAGAGATGGAGCTCACAGTGGCGAAGGAGGAAGCAGGTCTTCTGAGAGAAAACCAGACCCTTGAGATGGAGCTTCTAAAAGGCGAATATGAGGAGCCACCAGGCCCTGAATGAGACTAAATATATCATCAAGCCGGTAAGACAAGTGTTTAAGCATCAGAACCTGGTCCTGAAAGAGACACTAAGGACCCAGGAGATGGAGCTCTGATGGCGAAGGAGGAAAACCTGGTCCTAGAAAAGAGACAAACCCGGAACCCGAACTGGAGATGAAATCCAACTGGTGAAAGGGCCAAAAGAGGACCCAGGAGCTGGAGCTCAACACTAAGGGAAACAACCAGGTCTTTCTGGAGAAACTGGACCCTAGAGATAGAGCTCAAAAGGCGAATGAGACACCAGGTCCTGAAAGAGACTAAAATGGATCCACAATCCAGGCGCCAAGTGTTTAAGCAAGAGAGCCTGGTCCTGAAAGAGACAGAGGACCCAGGAGATGGAGCTCACGTTGGTGAAGGAGAGCCTGGTCTAGAAAGATGAAAGGACCCAGGAGATGGAGCTCACGGTGGTGAGGAGAAAGCCTGGTCCTGAAAGAGACAGAAAGGACCAGGAGATGGAGCTCACAGTGGCGGGGGAGAAATCAAGGCCTGAACCAACAACAAACAGATCCAGGTGGTTAATCAGAGGTTCAGGGCGAAAACCAGATTGAAGTTGGACTGTTGAGAGCGGAGCTCAACAGATGAAGGGCGAGAATAAGCTCCTTGAGGACATCTCTCTAAGACAAAAAAAAGAATGAAGAATCTTTGGCAGGAGGATGGAGGAAGAGAAATGAGGTTAGCAAAGATGAAGTCCAAAATGCAGGCTGGGGACTGGGGGTGGCGATGGTGAGGAGGGCTGAAGCCAGGACACGGTGCCTGGAGGCAGCCAGCTGGGCTGCCGGGCGGGCTGCGAACCTGGGCTGTGAGACACTCGACCTGGGCAGCGAAGGGACCACGGGAGGGCCTGGGCGGCGAAGGGACACGGGGCCTAAGGGCAGCGAAGGACTCGGAGCCTGGGCAGCGAGAGGACACGGGGCCTGGGCAGCGAAGGACCACGGGCCTGGAACCGCCTGAAAAGTTCGGGCCTGGAGCAGCGAAGGACTCGGGGCCTGGAGCCGCTGAAAGGACTCGGGGCCTGGAGCCGCTGGGGCCTGGGGCTGGAGCCCGTGAAGAACCACGAGGCCTGGAGCCGGCGGACACTTGGCCTGGAGGCAGCGAAGGGACTCGGGGCCTGGGCCGCTGAAGGACTTCGGGGCCTGGAGCAGCCCGAAGGGACTCGGGGCCTGGGCAGCGAAGGACAGGGCCTGGAGCCGCTGAAAGGACTCGGGGCCTGGAGCCGCTGAAGAGACACGAGGCCTGGAGCCGGCGAAGGGACACGGGGCCTGGAGCCGGCGAAGGGACTCGAGACTAGGCCAGCGAAGGGACTCGGGAGCCTGGAGCCCGTGAGAAGGTTCTGATGCCTGGAGCCGGCGAAGGACTCGAGCCTGGAGCAGCCGAGGACACAGGGCCTGGAGGCAGCGAAGGACTCGGTGCCTGGAGCCGGCGAAGGGACACGGTGCCTGGAGCCGGCGAAGGGACTGCAGACCTGGAGCAGCCCGAAGGGACTGGGGCCTGGAGCCGTAGACCGGGCCCGGGCCGCCCAAAGGGGCACGGTGCGGACCGCGAAAAGGGCACGGGGCCCGGAGCCGTGAAGGACACGGTGCCTGGACGCGAAAGGGTTTTGGGGCCTGAGAAAAGTGGACGAAGGGACACAGCAGGCCCTGGAGCCGCTAAAGGATCGGGCCTGGAGCCGCTGAAGAAACACCAAAGGCCTGGAGCCGGCGAAGGTGGGGCCACGAAGACTCAGCCCCGGAGCCACCAAGGGAACCCGGGGCCAAAAGGGCACGGTCCTAAAGCCCTAAACACGGGCCCGAACCGCAAAAAACGTTCCTGAAGCGAAAACTGGTGTTTAAGCCGCGAAGGGACACGGGCCAAGCACTGAAGGGGGCAGGCCTGGAGCCCGAAGGGCAGGGCTGAGCAAACGAAAAGGGACACGGGCCTGGGCCAAGGGAAAAAGACACGGGAGGCGAGGGACAAGGGGAGGGCGAAGGGAACGGCGGCAGCCCGGCGAAACACGGGACCCTAACCTCCCAAATGTGACGTGAGATAAACACGGCCAGTAGAAGGCGGTGGCAAAATTTGTTGGAAATTTAAACAAAGAAGTGAAAGACTTAGGATCAACAGGCATCTTGATAACTACACCTTAAATTAGGTGTCTATTCACAGCTCAATATTAAGAAATTTTAAACGAGGCCACATAAGGTGAATTCTCCGCAGCATGGAAAAGGCTGAGCCCTTATCCACGACAAGGCAAATGGTTCCCTCCGTAAAGGCAGGGCGATGAACCCGGATCCTTGTTATGGTCCTGTGTTGAGAAAAGACTAGGACAGATTTAGGGAAAAAAAGACCGTCAACATTAAATTCACGGCACGTCTGACAATAAAACACAAAACCAAAACTTGGGATGAATTTGATTTTCCAGAAATTCTTAAGGCAGACGAGGTTAGATCTAACTGCTCATGAATCAAATGTTTCCATCTGCAAAGAAAGGAAGATAAAAGACACCGGAGTTAGCATTTGAAGCTTGATTTCATGGTGAAGCAAAGTTTTTAAATTAAATTTGCACAATGTCCCACACAAAAGCTAAGGGCGAAAGCTGTTCAGGTCCTTGGCAAATTTCCTCTAATTTGAAACTATACTTCACAGTTTCAACACCACGAAAACTACCATCTACGGATTTAACACATAGTAACTCTGAAGTTTAACCAAAGGTTGCGAGGCACAAGAGAGTAAATTGCTTAACCCGTGTTGCATCTATTGACTCAAAGGTTACTCTTCCTGCCCGATAAAACCATGAAAAAGTTCCTGAAAGAAAATAAAATTTATTTTCTATGGCTGCTGAATTATAAAACAACACCCTGTGCAATGAAGCCCGGAAACTTTGGCTCTTTTGTTCAGGGACCCAGATAGATGGAAAAAGTAAAACACAGGGTCTCCATTCCTCAGTGACTTTCAGAAATTTCTGTCTTGTGATGTTTGGGAAAAAAGCAAAGGCACAAGCGACAGGGAGGTAAGGGTGGGTGGGGTACCTTCTGAACCTAGGAAAACTTCTGAATTGTACCTGAATGAACAACCGTAAAAGGAAAGGGGTTTTAACGGCAAAAAGAAAAATAAAAAGTAATGGATAAAAAGGAAAAAGCAAAAAGACTGAATTTCGACAAATCTTCTTGCATTTTGACTCAAGTCACTCTCCAACCTGAAATGAAGCATCTGTTACAATCAAAGAGTCATTCGAAAGATTAAAAAAACCATTTAGTTTATGCGGGTTTATCTTTATTTGCAGTGGGAAAGGCCGAAGCCCCGGACAGTCTCAAGGCCAAAGTTCGGGTTAAGAGGCAGTCGGTCTTGGATAAAAAGAGGAGCATCTTTATTAATTCAATTTGATTGCCAAACCCCAAACCCTGAAAGAAGGAGAAAAGAGAGGTAATAGCACCTGGAAAGTGGAAAACTTTCTTCTTTCTAAACTGAGTGCAGAATGCAAAAAGGACATGGCATTGAGCAACACACATCTTTGAACCATCAGGCCCCTCACAATGTAGGAAGGCGCGTGAATTCTAAATTACTGCATCTGGAAGAGTTTAAACCAAAGGACAGAGGCCATTTAACCAGAGAAAATAACCAAAACGCTTCCTAAAGGTAAATTAGAGGCAGCAGGGGCTATGGTTTTAATGGCCAGTAAGGCCTGGAACCGGCTGGTGTTTCCCGGTCCGAAGTGGAGTTGCATGCTCCTGTTTAGTGGGCCTCGGCCTTTCCAACTAAGACCAGGACTTTACCCGTTCTTGGATTGATGAATTGTGGGGGGAGGGTCCAGGTCTGATTGGGCGAGCGGGCGAGGCCTGTTGGCTGCCACTCCCGGTGAGCTGCACCTCAGGGAAAGGGCAGATTAGACCCCACCGGTTTACTGATGGAGCAGACCTGTAAGCATGGGAGCCCGAGAAACGTATTGGTAATTTACTAAGTCCATGAGCTGTCTACAGCAGCAACGGTCCACCTGTGCCAGGGTTCAGTTTCAGGCTTCTCCCAGGCCTGGTTCCTGCGCGACCCTTCAAAACATCTCAAAATTCAGACGCACCTACAGGACCAGCGTGAATAAGTGGGTAGGGGAGTGCACTGTAAAGCAAATATTGTGTTTAAAATAGGTCTCCCGTGGGCCAAAGGATGATGCAGTTAAAGCCGGTTGTGTGTAACCTTTCCAAAATGGGTGTTATTGTATCTTCTCTGGCAATTCTGACTACTTAATGTTCCCTCACTGAGGGTTTCCCCGTCGAAAGCAAAATAGGGGACCTTATGCCCGAAGTGGAGTGAGAAGGGTCAAGAGGTGCCCAAACTCCCAACCCGAGAAATTTATCTCGAAAAAGAACAATTCCAGACTTCCAGGGAAACAGAAAACTACAGTTAAACAGGGAGGAATCCGGTGCTGAGGGCTGGGGTATCCAAAGTGAGGGGGAGGTTAAAGGTTTTTAAAATTTTGGAAAAAGGTCAGGGGTTAGCCAGGGGCCTGAAGGAACGAGCAGAGGCTGACTGAAAAGGAATTTTACATCCTTTTTCATGCAACTTGCAAAATTTCTCTGAGATGAAATTGCAGAACGTAAAAGAAAGGAGAAAGTGGTAAGTACTTTCAGTTAGTTTGCTGAAAAATGCGGCGTAGCAGGGCCATTAAGGGGGCCTGAGTGTTTTGGGGTTCAAACCATTCTACCGTCGCCACGGGCCCACGGGACCCAATGACCCAGCACCCTTGAAATTACATTAGCATGGCCTTTTTCCAAAAACACTTAAAAAATATTAAAGAAATAAAACAAGGAACAAAAGTAGGTAAATTTTAAAAGGGCAATAAAAAAACCGAAGGAGGGGCCAGGGTCGAAAAGGGCCGGAAATGGTTTTACTGGGAAAGGGACTCGGCCTCCTGGGAAAGAACCAGGGGCGTTGGTTTATATTCTCGCTCGGAAAAAAGGACCCCGGGGAAAAAAAAAAAAAGGCGGGTTCCTCCCTTCCCCATTAAAAACCAAAAGGTTGGCACAACTTTTTTGGGGATGCAGCAGCCCTCCAGGGGAAAGGGGGATTTTGGGGGTTTGGGACTGAACACTGACGGCAAAGTTTATTTGAGGGCCGAGGAGGGACTTGGGGGGGGAAAACCCCTACCCAAAACCCTTTGGGGGCCTTTGAAAAGGGGCCATTTTAAGGTGGGCAGCCACGGGTGGGGGCCAGTGGTTGGGTGTTTTCGAAGAAGGGCCTGTTTGATGGTGTCGGGCCCATCCCCGGGCCCAAAATTTGCATGTTTCCCCTGGTTTTGTGGGTTCTGGGAAAGGTTTTAATTTTAAGAACAGCCCCGCGCCTAGGGTTTAGGTTTTTGAAGAATGTTGGTTGGGGGGGCCCTTCCTAGGGGAGGGCCTGGGCCCTTTTTTAAAATTTTTTCCCCAATTTTTGGCCTTAAACCACCCAACCGGTTACCCGTTTGGTTTCCCTGGGAAATCGGGAAAGCGCCCCGGGGGCCTTGGAAAGCGCCCCCCCCCAAAAATTATTAATATACCCTGAGGCCGGGGCAGCTTTTTGGGGGGAAAGGGGGTTCCCCCAAACCGTTTATATATTGTACTTAAAGAAAGTGTTAATAAAGACAACTGAGAGCAAAAGTAGGTCAATACTTTCAGATTTGCTTGCGAATGAAAAAATGGGACGATAAGCAGAGGGCCAGGTGTGACAGAACAAGGGTCCTGAGTGGTCATCTTTGGCGTTTACAACCGGTGACCCTCTGTCTGAACTCACTCAGGGGCCCCACGTCGACACCAGATGTAAACATTGCACCTCTTGTGATATTACATTACATTACATGTCATTTAGCAGACGCTTTTATCCAAAGCGACTTACAATAAGTGCATTTCAACCTAGAGTACAAACTAAGAACAACAAGAATACAGGAAGTAACATTTCCTCAACATAGTCGAACTACAAAAGTACCATAAGTAAGTGCTATTTAAGTGCCACTGAAGTGCTAATCTGTGTTTTAATCCAGATATAGTCGGAAAAGGTGTGTTTTCAGTCTCCGACGGAAGATGTAGAGACTTTCTGCTGTCCTGATGTCAGTGGGGAGCTCGTTCCACCACTGAGGAGCCAGGACAGCAAACAGTCTGGATTTCGAGTGATTAGCTCGACGTGCAGGAGTCACAAGTCGGTTGGCTGTTGCCGAGCGGAGCGAACGTGCCGGGGTGTGAGGTGTGACCACATCCAGGATGTAGACGGGGTCCGATCCGTTCAGAGCACGGTACGCCAGGACCAGTGTTTTGAAGCGGATGCGAGCAGCCACCGGTAACCAGTGGAGAGAGCGGAGGAGCGGAGTGGTGCGGGTGAATTTCGGGAGGCTGAAGACCAGTCGAGCTGCTGCATTCTGGACGAGCTGCAGAGGTCGGATGGCCTTAGCAGGTAGACCAGCCAGGAGGGAGTTGCAGTAGTCAAGGCGTGAAATGACCAGAGCCTGGATCAGAACCTGCGCCGCCTTCTGAGTAAGAAGAGGACGTATTCTCCTGATGTTGTGCAGCATGTACCTACAGGAACGCGCTGTCGCAGTGATGTTGGCCGTCAGGGAGAGTTGACTGTCAAATGAAGACCTGTTTGATTGTGTGTTCGGAGCCCATATCCTCACCATATGGGCCCAAGAGGATGTTACTGCGGAGTGAATAAACACAAGCCTGGATTCATGTGTGTTAACCTGCCTGTAGATCAATAGTCTTTGATACTTTGGACTTGCTGTATGCTAATACTAAGGACGCATACAGCGCCACTGCCCTTCCCCCCCTCGGCAGGTCTGATCATGACCTGGTCCGGCTGACACCCAGGTATGTTCCTCTGGTGAAGAGGCTGCCGGTGACCACCAGGACTGTGAGGAGGTGGTCTCTGGAGGCTAACGACGCTCTACAGGACTGCTTCGAGTCAACGGACTGGGATGTGCTGTGTGGACCGCACGGGGAGGACATCAACAGTATGACCGACTGCATCACGGAATACATCAAGTTCTGTGAACACACCACCATCCCATCACGGACTGTGCGCTGCTTCCCAACAACAAGCCCTGGATCACCAGGCACCTGAAGTCGCTTCTTGACATGGGAAAACCTGCTTTCAGGTCTGGAGACAGGGATGAGCTGAGGAAAGCCCAGCGCAACCTGAAGGTGAAGCTCAGGAGGGCAAGGACTCCTACAGGAGGAAGCTGGAGGCCAAACTCCAGCTGAACAACACAAGGGAGGTGTGGTCTGGCATGAAGCAGATAATTGGCTTCAAGGTGGGAGGGAGACAGCCAGGGGCTCCTGGAGAGGCCAACGAGCTGAACTGTTTTTCAATAGGTTCAGTTCACAGCCCTCCCGTCTCCTCCACATCACACCTCCCAAACACCTCCTCCCCTCTGTCCCTGCTGAGCTGCACATCCACCGAGCCCTCAATAACAATGGGCTCCTCCACCTCCCCTCTCTGTGACGACTGACCAGGTGAGAAGACAGCTGGAGAAACTACACCAGCGCAGAGCTGAAGGTCCTGATGGCATCAGCCCCAGGGTCCTAAAGACCTGCGCCACCCAGCTGTCTGGTGTCCTGCAGCGCCTCTTCAACCTCAGCCTGAGGCTGGGGAAGTCCCAGTGCTGTGGAAGGCGTCGTGCCTGGACCCTGACCCAAAGAAGTCAGCACCATCTGGCCTCAGCGACTGCCGACCGGTCGCACTCACCTCCCATGTGATGAAGGTGCTGGAGAGGCTGGTCTTGGCCCACCTCCGCCGCAGGTGAAATCATCGTTGGACCCTCTGCAATTTGCTTACCAGCCTCATGTGGGAGTGGACGACGCCATCATCTACCTGCTGCAACGAGCTCAGTCGCACCTGGATGGAACCGATGTCTCTGTGAGAGTCACTTTCTTTGACTTCTCCAGTGCATTTAACACCATCCAGCCACTGCTGCTGAGTGAGAAGCTGCGGGTGGCCGGTGTGGACGCGTCCACCATCTCCTGGATCACTGACTACCTCACAGGCAGACCACAGTTTGTCAGAATGGGCCGTGTGCTGTCTGGAGCGGTGGTCAGTGATGTTGAGCCCACAGGAACTGTTCTGTCTCCCTTCCTCTTCACCCTGTACACCAGTGACTTCCAGTACAACACGGAGTCATGCCATCTGCAGAAGTACTCTGATGATTCTGCAGTGGTCGGGTGTATTAGGGATGGACGGGAGGAGGAGTACAGGGCAGTGGTGAGTGACTTTGTAAAGTGGGCCGATGAGAACCACCTGCGGCTGAACGTGGCCAAGACCAGAGAGATGGTGGTGGACTTCAGGAGGAAGGCGACAGCTCCTACACCTCTGAGTGTCCTGGGAGTGGACGTGGACATGGTGGAGGAGTACAAGTACCTGGGCGTCTCCATCGACAGCCGACTGAACTGGAAGGCCAACATCAACGCTGTGTACAAGAAGGGGATGAGTCGACTCTTTTCCTGAGAAAGCTTCGATCCTTCAACGTGTGCAGCAAGATGCTGGAGTTATTCTACCAGTCGGTTGTTGCCAGTGTGCTGCACTTTGCCATTGTCTGCTGGGGGAGCAGCATCGGAGCCGTGACACCAGCCGTCTTAACAAACTGGTTAGGAAGGCTGGCTCCATCATCGGCTGCCAGCTGGAGCACCTGGAACAGGTGGTGGAGAGGAGGTCGTTGAAGAAACTGGTGTCCATATTGGACAACCCGGACCACCCTCTCCACCACCTCCTACAGGGACAGAGGAGTACTTTCTCCAGACGTCTCCTCACGCTCCGCTGCCACAAGGAGAGATACAGGAGATCATTCCTGCCGTCGGCTATGAGGCTCTACAACAGTTCACCTCTTGCCAGATCACCCTAACCCTTCTTATATTTTGTGTTTTGTTTTTTTATTCTTGTGTGTTGCTGCTACTGACTCGACAAATTTCCCCTTGGGGATTAATAAAGTATATATCTATCTATATCTATCTATCTATCTATCTATATGATAATGTAACCTATGTCCCCCATATGTTCTGTATCCTGACCCCCGGTTATAATGTGTTCTGCGTCACTGCCCACGGGAAGTCTCACCAAGTCTGAAAGAATCATAAAGAGGGTACCCTAAGTGCCTGAGAGATAAGAGGAGACACCCGGAGACAGGTCACCGAGGTGACCGAGCTCATCTAAACCAGCTGAGACAACGGTCCCCCTCTTTGATGTGGGACAGAGAGTCTCTCCAGAACCTCTCAGGAAGAGAGGGGGGGGGATGAACCCCCCATCAGCACCCCAAAGAGGTACGGATATCCGGTAAAAGTGGGAGGAGCCGAGGGTATAAAGGTGACGAACAGAGGAAACAAAAGGCTTTTTGGAAAAGGGCTTTTTGAAAATGAGTTTTTGAAAAGAAAAGAGGTTTTTTCATAGGTTGTGGTTTGCGTCAGGCGTCCGTGAAGAACTCACGGACGCCTGACGTACTTTGTCTATTTTTCTTCTTTTTTTCTGAAAATCTTAAGAAAAAGAGAGTTTGTGAGTTGTTGTGATTTTTGCGTCAGGCTCCCGTGAGGGAACTCACTTGTGATTGTACTTTGTTTATTTCTTTCTTCTTTTTTGAATAAAATACTTGGCTGCCTTGCAGTCTTAAACTTTACATTCGGTTTGTGGACCTACTTTTTTGTGAGACCTAGTTCTTCACCTGTCGACCCACCCGAGGAGGCCGAAGGCGGAGACCCGAGAGCGGACCCCCGCCGCCCCCGAGGTGAGTCTGAGCGACATCTGCACGGCTACACACACTGACCTCAGGTACCCAGGGCACATACTGATTCCTCACACACCTGTAACTGACATTTTGTACTGAAGAGAGATATCGCTGCAGCTGGTAGACCTCCGTCTCTCGGCCGAGCCGTGGTTGGTTCTGGGACCCAGAGAGGGACTCGTAACACTCGAGTCCTCGTCGCGGAGGTTGTCCTAAAAATAGAATATTACTAAGTGTCCCGCCAGCCGCTCTACGAGCCTTGTACCCTCGAGCGTGTTGGGGTGCGACCAGATAATTGAATACACAGCGTTTCTCTCCGCGGAGATCGATCTGCCATCATCTAGGGGTGTCGCGCGCCGAGCCGAACAGCGACCACTGTCGAGGTGCACGCGCGTCATTCATCAGGCCCGAACGGTCGCAGAATCATATAGAGGGAGTTACTGATCTCCGCCTCCCTCCCCCGTAACTCGGTCTTCGCCCTCGCTCGAGTTTCCCTCTCCCCCTCGAAGCGCAAGGCGAGGATACCGTGACCGGGGTGATCGTCAGAAGAGAGGCCGGGCATCGTGACCCGTGGACCCGCGTCCTCTCCAGTGCGACAGGTTAGCAGCGCGCGGTGAAGCGCTGCGCCTGGGCGTCGCCGACGTGCTTTTACGACAGTTTGCTACACGTCTGTCCTTAGAGCACGATTATTTCCCTCAATAAAGTACCCGGTGTGAGCCGACTCGCACCTCAAACCTTTCCCCCTCCTCTCCATCTCTCCTCTCCCGTCTCGTTTAACCCCCCCCCTCCCCGCTCCTCTCCTCCCCCGTTTCCCCTACACGAGAATAGGCGGCGTGACTTTTCTTTCCGTCTCCCACCCGAGGCGACCGAATCGGTTTACGTACGCGTCTCTCTTAATAATGCAAATTAGCTGTGTAGCTACAATCTGGTACACAGATCATCAAATGGGGACATTCATGTTTTAACTGTATATGGTTCACTTTAAATAAAGATAATAGTCTTTATTTTGAAGTCGATGCCGTTGATGTACCACTAGAGGGACGTAGAGCGACAGCATTCTATAAGAGATCTGGAACCGTACATTTCATTCAGCTGATGCTTTTATCTCTTATTTAAGTGACGTGCATTCACACCCCTAAAACAGCTACGTGAGCCACCCAGCGTTAAGTGTCTTGCTCAAGGGCACATCGACTAGGACGAGTACATCCGGGGGTTGAACCAACGTTCCTGATTGAAAGACGGACCTGCTAACCACTGACCCACAGTCAACCCCATTAGGGGGCTTAATGCCTTGCTCGAGGGCATACGAGTGGTGGTTATGAGGCAATCGCACTCAAATCTTTCTTTTCCACCTCGATTCAGAGAGAATCAAACCGCCAACAAAAAGACTTCTCCAACGCCCCTCACCTTTCTGCTTTGAACCAATAGTGTGTGCTGGAAAAGCTTTCAAATAATTTAGCCAAGTGAGATTTTACCATTTCATGTAAAATACGTGCAAGCTCAATTAATAGTGTTTTAAAGACTCCTACCAATTCAACTCAGTTTATTTAATACAGCCCAATATCACAAGGTACAACCTCCCCTCAGAGGGCTTTACGATCTGCACACACACACATCCCTGTCCTTTGACCTCACATCTCCAGCTGCTTTAACATGGTTCCAACTCTCACAGTTCACACGTGCTCCTGTCTTCATGGTAACGCTCTGGAGCTGCATAGCTGGTGTTCTGGCGCCACCTAGTGGTCAGTCTCTGTTGGTGCTCTGTGTGGACGTGGTGGCTTCAGGTCAGTGTTTCCCTGAAGGTCCGGACTGACGGTATTGAGACTTCTCACTCAAACTATCTGCAGTCCATCCTTTGTGTGCTCAGATCTAGAACAAGAGACCGTTTGGGTTGGGTTGCACTCAATCACCACAAGAGTTTTAAATCGATTTAAATTCAACTCCTACATTCCCTCCAGGGGCCCAAAGCAGCAGCTGCACCCAACAGTATGGACCCCAAGAAAAGGCTGTATTAAATGATCATATACTTTCTTTAAAAACCTGTGCGGAGGTATGGTCGATTATTAAATCCTAATTCATATAGAGCTTTAGTAAATGATCTCACTCTACAGTGGCCAGAAGCTAACAGCCTTCATGAGCACAGGGACACAATGAGTATCAAAGTCTGGCACACACACATGTGTATATATATATATATATGTGTGTGTATGTATACATACACACACACACACACATATATACATACACTACCGTTCAAAAGTTTGGGGTCACTTAGAAATGTCTTTATTTTTCAAAGAAAAGCACTGTTTTTTCAATAAAGATAACATTAATCACAAATACACACTATACATTGTTAATGTGGTAAATGACTATTCTAGGTGGAAACGTCTGGTTTCTAATGAAATATCTCCAGAGGTGTATAGAGGCCCATTTCCATCAACTATCACTCCAGTGTTCTAATGGTACATTGTGTTTGCTAATCGCCTGAGAAGACTAATGTCTGATTAGAAAACCCTTGTGCAATTATGTTAGCACAGCTGAAAACAGTTATGCTGGTGATATAAGCTATACAACTGGCCTTCCTTTGAGCTTGAAGAACAAAATTAATACTTCAAATATTAATCATTATTTCTAACCTTGTCAATGTCTTGACTACGTTTTCTATTCAATTTATTTGATAAATAAAAGTGAGTTTTCATGGAAGACACAAAATTGTCTGGATGACCCCAAATTTTTGAACGTTAGTGTATATATACACACACATATATATACTACCAGGCAGTCTTACGCTTTTTCCACAAGCCCAGAGCATCGAGTGTCACGACACTGGAGAGAAGGAAGAGCTTCTCCAGGGGAGAGACCTCCAACACCTGTAGACCGACACAAGACACAATACAAGACAACACAACACAATGAAACACACCACAATGAAACACAACACAATGAAACACATCACAATGAAACACAACACAATGAAACACAACGCAATGAAACACAACGCAATGAAACTGTTTGAGTTGGATAGCGACACACCACCTGGACGGTACTCACTGGGAAAAACAGCAGTAGACTTTTACGTTACATCTATAAAGCGTTTATTCAAAATCAGGATACAAATAGACAATCATGCGCATGGACCCTAATCCAGAGCTGTGACCCATGGCCCCAGCGCTGCAGAAAGGACTGCCGGTTCAGAGTGTGCGGCCATTTTAAATAGCCAAAAGGTACAGTTCTGATTGGCCAGGAAGAAAAGAGGGTGGTGTCTTCTCATTGGTTCTTGTTCCTCTGCTTCCGCCGAGGTCGCTCCTTCATTGGTTCTTGTGGTCTGCCAATGAGTGCACATGTTTGTGAAAGGACGTGTGAGAAGGGGAGAGAGTTGATTTAATAGTTCCTTTCTTGAAGGAAGACTCCCTTCGGGCCCTTATCTGTGCAGGGATGGGGTCTGGACCTTCTCAGAAAGCTTTTATGTATTCTGAAATTTCAATTTTACAGACATCCAGAGGTGGCATATGACCTCCATCTCTGGGTGGCTCTGGCATACTTCTTCCTGTTAACAACTCACTTGGTGACGTATTCCCCCCTGGTAATGACCTCATGGTCATCAGTACCTAGTGGAAGCGCCTTCGCACATTATCCTCTTAATTATTTGATTGGCTCTCTCGACCAATCCTTGAGACTGAGGGTGATATATGGACCCAAACTTGTGGGTTATGCCCAGTGCATATCAACTTTCCCCAGCAGTTTGTTGTTAAGATGTGTTCCGTTGTCCGACCTGATGCGTCTTGTAACTCTATACCTTGAGTGTGTGCATGTGTGCACTATATGGGATGTGGTCAAACACTCGCAAGTTATGTGTACAGGAGTGGCGGCTCTTCTTCGAATCCGTCGACGTTGAACCCCATCTACTATCACCACAACTATGGAAGGAACACAAATAAGATTACATCTTTTCATTTATCAAGCATATTATGATTTCAAAAAATTATTTTTATGGTTCTCTGGGGTCACTGATTCTAAACCTGCTGCTATCTGATCTATTAGTCTGTACTTGTCTGGCCCTCTTCTTCCTACTCTGTCCTCAACATAGATTGTTGTGTGCTTCTATCCCTCTTTTGAAATAGGATGGAATTCCTAAATCCGTCCTTTTCAATAATAATAATCTTAATAAACAGTCAACCTCTAGAAGAAAAGAGAGAAATAAAATTAAAAATGCATGCGTCTGTCAAATCAATGCAGGAGAACCATGTCTTGTCTGAACTCGCAGCGTCATCATTGTGCTTGGGTTAGGAATGTCATAATAAGTCGGCCTAATTAGTAAAGAGCGGGTTACAAATTTATTTATTGGCCCCAAATCAAGGCCCATTTTCAAGGGTTAGGAAATTAATTAATTAATGTATTCCAGGGAGCCCTCGTCCTCTCCAGTACACCTGCCTATAACAGCCATTCTATGGTTTAACAAAATATATATCTACAGTCTGTTCCATCCTTAAGGGATGCTGATGATGATTAAATTGGAATCGTACGCGGTTTTAACTCTATCTCTACGGGAGCTATCGGAATCAGTCACACATCAGTTCACCCTTTAGTCCACAAAGTGTCTGGAAATAAGTTAAGCATGTTGTCAGTGTCCCCATGATCAGTGTTCTCTCTACTATGTGTGTGTCTAAGCATGTGTCTCTAATACTAACTGGACCTCCGATGTGTGTGCAGTTCTGTCCATGTTCTCAAATGTGGAGTAATGCAAGTGTTCATTGTGTGTGTGCACCCAGTCCGTAGCCTCAACCTCTGCTTCCACCATTGTTCTTCTCTTTGCCTCCACTCTGGACCAACACTGTGATGTGGAGCTGCGGTGTCAACGACTGCATACAATCTGCAACTCTGGTGTTCATTCACAGCCGCTGCTACTCCTTGCTTCTCTGCATAGCTCTCCAAGCCTCCACAGTTGGGTTTTCACGACCCTCAATCTCGTGTTGCAGGCAGTCCCTCAGGATCTCAGATCTCATCTTGTATCAAGGTGTAGTTAAGGGCACAATGTCTTTGGTCCCCTGGTGGCGAGTAGGGATGCAGGACTTTGAACCAAAGTCTCCACTGCTGGCTGTTGTCATGCAGAGGTGTGATGTCATCATCATCGACTCTGTCCCACCGGACCCTTTGCTTCCTGTTCAGTGTCTCTTTAGTCTCCAGTTGAATCATTGGGTGACTAGTGGGTGTGGCACATTTCTGTTCAGTGGATACAGTTCGCTGTCAGCTGTTGGATCTGGGCACGCCTAATGTTGTGTGTCTCTGGTCCGGGCCTGGTGCCGTGGATCACTGTTGCCTTGTGGCTGTGGCTGTGTGTTGAGTGCTTGTTATGGCGGGGTTAGACATTATGGGAGCACTGAAGCGGTCCTGACTGAGACTGCTAACCCTGTGGTGGATAAGGACACAACTTAGCCCAATGTCCAGCCTGGCCACAGTTGAAACAGTAATTATGTCTAGTTCCTCTGAAGCCCCAGTTGTTACCCCTCTTAGTCCTCATTCCTCTTCTTTTAGTGCTGTTCTCCCAATGATGTGAGGCCCCATTTATGGGCTGTTGACCCGCCTGTTGCGGATAATAAGTTCGCGGGAACTGGGCTTGAGGTGGTGCTAACGCGGCTTGCTGTGGCTGTTGATAGACCAGTGCATATGGATTTGGAGGAGGGGCTGGATACGGATTATACGGGACGTAAGGTCCAGGTGGTTGTGCTAGTGTCTGCTGCACCGAGGTTTGTGACATTTGCTTTGCTTCTGCTTTGGTCATGTTCATCTTTTCCCTGCTCTGTTTATTTGTATCTATATGGCGTCTGACCTGAGCTTCCCAGTCATAGAAGTTCATGTACTTTAGTCCTATACTATCCCTTTCAGCTCAGTCTTTATGGTCACAGTCACAGATGATTCTATTGACATCCTGAATAACTGTTCAGTCATGCTATCCTCAAGAAAATCTTCCCCTAGTTTGTTGTTCCACAACTCTCTGATTCTACCTAAATAGGCTGCTCCTCCCTCACCATCCAGTGGTGGCATCGTCATTAGCTTAGAAACATCAACCATTATCTTTGTTGTCTCCATATCTTAACTGCTTAGGGAGGTGCCTTGTGGCTGAACAAAAACTGCAGTTATGATTGAAAAGGGTCAAATCATTAAGAGAGTCAGGAAAAAATGATAATAAAAATATCTTTTAACTAACAATTCATATCCCTAAGAATTTTTTTATTTTAAAATAAACTAATGGTCGTGCACTCTCCCAATTAATAATTATCGTCAAACGATGTCTTCAGTCACTGTTCTGGCTCTCCTGTCCTGTAACGGTGGTGCGCACAGCGACAGCGCGCACGGCGGAGAGCTCAAGTTTGGGTGGAGGCGGGGCTGCTCTCTGACTTGTGAGTGCGGCGCGCGCAGCGAAGTGGGTAGGGGAGGGGCCGCTCTCCGTCCGGTGAACGCAGCGCTTTTGTGGGGGCGCGCAGCAGAGTGCAGCTGAGCACTTTTTCAGTTTTTAGTTGGAGCATGCATCTTCATTATTTTAAATTTTTTCTAGCTTTTCCTGCACGTAACTGCTCTATTTATTTTGTCTAATGCTTTCTCACCTACTCTCTTCCATTTTATGGCCTTGGTTGGTTAATGAAGTATGTGTGTGTACATTAATCTTTATTTTATATACCTAACTTTGGCAACACGATGGTGTCCATATGACCTGTGTTTGTGAGATGGTGGATTTACAGTTTGCTCCCGATACGGACGACACAAGCATTCATGTCTTTGACATGGCATGCTGTGCCATGCATGGAAAATCCTGTTATTTCACATGAACCTAACTCTTAACTTATCTATGATATGTATCTCAGTAAAACTAAAAGGGAAGTGGTCTAGATCCATGCATCTACCTTACTGAACAAGTGCCACAGACCCTGACCTCTGAACTTGCTGTGTAAGTTTAAAAGGGAAGTGGAATTTTCCATAAATTATTTATGTTTATTGTTAGAATAATATGCATGAAGAAAACTATTGCTATTTACAAGACCAAATTGATTGGTAGGAAGGCAGATGAGAAATGCTGTATACACTTTGGTTTTCTTCTAAGATATGTGTAGGAATTTCTGCATTATTTTATTCCAGCACATCTGTATACTAAGGAACACGGACATTAATCCAGTTAGTTTTAGTTAGTTATCTTCACTGTGGCAGCTGTGTCTGATTTGGCCTCGGCTGCTGGTGATTGTCAATCACTCAGCAGCCGAGGCCACTCTTATAAAAGCTCCCACTCGAGAGTGGAGGGAGAGAGGTGAGCAGAGGCACGTGTTTTGCGGTCTGCTCGGTGTCGTGTGTGTGCCAATAAATATGTCGTGGAACCAACCCTCTTGCGGTCTGGCGGATCCTTGGTGCTGGGGGGGGAAACCCACGGGTGGCGGCCTCAGGCCTGCTACATTGGAGCCCAACGTGGGGCCCCTGAGGACCCAGTGCCTGCAAGGGAGGGAGCCAGACCAGGAGGGAGAGCTGATGAGCAGCTTGGGCCAGATACTGGCCCGGATAGAGGAGATGGGGCGGGAACAGGCGGAGGAGAGCCGCCTGTTCCTCGGAACCCTCCGAAACCCGCCGGCGCTGTGGCAGACTCCCGTTCCCCGTGACCCGCCGCCGACCCCCGAGCCGTCGGAGCTGCCGACCCCCGAGGTCCGGGACCAGTCGGAGCTGCCGACTCCAGAGCCCCAGGACCCGTCGGAGCTGCCGAACCCCGAGGTCCAGGACCCATCGGAGCTGCCGACCCCAGAGGTCCAGGACCCATCGGAGCTGCCGACCCCAGAGCCCCAGGACCCGTCGGAGCGGCCGAACCCCGAGGTCCAGGACCCATCGGAGCTGCCGACCCCAGAGCCCCAGGACCCGTCGGAGCTGCCGACCCCAGAACCCCAGGACCCGTCGGAGCTGCCGACCCCAGGACCCGTCGGAGCTGCCGACCCCCGAGGTCCAGGAGCCGTCGGAGCTGCCGACCTCCGAGGTCCAGGAGCCGTCTGAGCTGCCGACGACCCATGTTCCCCGGGACCCGACGCCGCTAGATAGATAGATAGATAGATACCAACCCCTGATCCCCGGGGCCCGTCGGCGGCGCCTGTTACCCCTGCCCCGTCCCCATCTCGGCTGGCTTCAGCTCCCCGTCCCCCCGTCCCAGTCGACCCCAGAGCCCCCACGTCCCGAGCCCGGTCCCCCAGAGCCCCTCCTCCGCCCAAGCTCTCATGGGGGGGGGAGTAGGCTAGGCCGGATGGAGCCCCGGCCTAAATCGAGTGGTGTGGCAGCTGTGTCTGATTTGGCCTCGGCTGCTGGTGATTGTCAATCACTCAGCAGCCGAGGCCACTCTTATAAAAGCTCCCACTCGAGAGTGGAGGGAGAGAGGTGAGCAGAGGCGCGTGTTTTGCGATCTGCTCGGTGTCGTGTGGGTGCCAATAAATATGTCGTGGAACCAACCCTCTTGCTGTCTGGCGGATCCTTGGTGCTGGGGGGGGAAACCCACGGGTGGCGGCCTCAGGCGTGCTACATTCACTAAAACTCAATAGTTCCTATTGTTGAGCTTTTATCAAGACTGTCTTTGTGTCATTTACCATATTTACATTTTTTATTTCCAAGCAGGTATAATTGCATCGAACCATGACCAATAACTACTACTTCGCAATAATCCATCTTCCTTGTCTATCTTCTATCTCTTTGTCTAAAGCTTCTCCTATGAGCACAGCCAGATGAAGCCCGTCATGTCCTGGATGTCCCTGAGAAGGGTGCTCAAGTGTCTCCTGGCTGGTTCTCCTTTACTGGAGAAGCTCTCACTGGTCTCCCTGCCCTGCCCTCTGAACTGCGTTTTAAAGGATGTACTACATGTAATGGACTTGGACCAGTATCTCTTTGCAAATTCCACAAACTCACCTCCCATGCCACTTGGACGGATACAGCGTATTGACCTGCCGCGCACTGATGTGAAGATGATAAGTGAGAAGTTTAATGCAACGGAGCAAGAGACTCAATCATGTAGATGTGAGTCACTGCTGGCGGATCAGTCAGCTCGAGTGGTTGAACTGCGAGACGTCCAGTAAAGTCCAAGTTGTCTAGTTGTGAAGAGATGAGCGGCTTCCCATACGGGAGCAACACTGTTAAAGGTGGACGTGAAGGAGGATAAATCAATTATTCAGATAAAAATACAATGCATACCTTTTACCATGTCAATTACATTAGTATCTCAACTCGTATGACTACAACTCTATAACTTGTCTTACTTCCTATTCAATGCTAAACATTGATTTTACAGACTGTTTTTTTTCACTGACAAACTGCAATTTGTTCTTAATACACGTCTCAAATTCAACCATGTTATTCCTATAGGACCTTAAATACATTGTATGATATCAATATGTGTGAGGTTGTCCTTTCAGGACACCATACAAGTAAAAAAATCACGATGTTTCAAGTTGTTCTTTGATATAGACTTAGCAAAGGATACCCATATTACTCCCTATGTTTATGGTGTTTTGAAACAACCCAGACTGATAAAGTTGTTTTCTCCTATATTCCTATGGGACCTTACATTGTATCAATATGTGTGAGGTGGTCCTTTCAGGACACCATACAAGTAAAAGAATCACAAGATGATTTTTAAAAATGTTAAATATTTGATATAGACCTAGCAAAGGGTACTGTCGTGTTGTAATGGTTTCTATATATATTTGCACATGAAAATAAGAAAGTCTATGGTTTTAAATTAATACATAAGAAAGCTAGGATAAACGATGAAGGATATTCCAAAGAATGTATGATGAAAACATAGAAAGTCCCTGTCACTGAAAATATGATTATTGTATTATTCTTGCAACTGTACTACTGACTGTAAGATGTGTTGTGCTTATTATAACTATGGCAAGACGTGAGGATGAATGAAATGTATTGATTTTGGGAGGCGTAGTCAGAATGGGAGTTTCTACTAGAGCTCGTCATAACAGCTGTTTTAACCGGAACCGGAAGTATACAGGACTGTCTCAGAAAATTAGAATATTGTGATGAAGTTCTTTATTTTCTGTAATGCAATTAAAAAAACAAATGTCATGCATTCTGGATTCATTACAAATCAACTGAAATATTGCAAGCCTTTTATTCTTTTAATATTGCTGATTATGGCTTACAGCTTAAGAAAACTCAAATATCCTATCTCTAAATATGAGAATATCATGAAAAAGTATACTAGTAGGGTATTAAACAAATCACTTGAATTGTCTAATTAACTCGAAACACCTGCAAGGGTTTCCTGAACCTTGACAAACACTCAGCTGTTATAAATCTTTTTTTTTACTTGGTCTGAGGAAATATTAAAATTTTATGAGATAGGATTTTAGAGTTTTCTTAAGCTGTAAGCCATAATCAGCAATATTAAAAGAATAAAAGGCTTGCAATATTTCAGTTGATTTGTAATGAATCCAGAATGCATGACATTTTTGTTTTTTTAATTGCATTACAGAAAATAAAGAACTTTATCACAATATTCTAATTTTCTGAGACAGTCCTGTATATGCTTTGTGATCCTTATTCTTTTATTAAATACCTTATATTATAACTTTCTGAATCCGGAACTTTTTCCAGCACTATGACCTGGCAGATCTTTTTTTTTTACTTAACAGTACCCAGATTACTCCCTATGTTCATGGTATTATGAAACAACCCAGACTTATAAAGTTGTTTTCTCCTCGTTCACATTCCAGCCAGTAGATGGCGATATTGCGCTTTAGTCCTTGTTGCAACCCGCTCTTAAAAGAAAACGAAGAAGAATAATGTGGGCGGGGGTTGCATTCGGTTCCTCAACTTCTTATCCGGGCAACGTGGAGTCAAAATCAAACGCACCGTGATCGAGACTTCCACGTCACTTACCGGAGACCTGCCACATACGAGCTCAGCGTTAGCCAGCGGTTAGCATCTGGCGGCACTGAAATGTAACTAATATTTTTCAAGAAAACGGAGGGACTTTAATGTATTTGCGAGTAAGTATGAAACGATGTAAAGGCCACGGACACATTACTTCTCAGTGTTGACACGGTGCGTAACGGGACTTCTCGCTCCGTTAGCTAACCGACAGCCGAACACGTCACGTTCGTTACACCAACGTAGCTAGATATCCACAGACGTCTGTAAACGTTCGCTTACTTTATTTCTTATTTTTCAACTGGTTTTCCTTCCCCTCTCGTCCTTTCTATTTGGGTCAGTTTTAATTCGTTTAAAATCCCGTTACAGCAGCGCAACGTAGCAATATATCCCAACAGATGAGTGTAACCCATCACTCGTCTTCCCGTTTTATCCACCGTGAGGCTGTTTTTCTCATTCAAGACCTCTGAAGTTACCTTACAGATGTTAAGATGTTCGCTCTTTGGTCCTGAAAGGTCACGATGACGAGTGCGGGACCAGCGATGGAGCCGTGGATCAAGCCACAGCTCCGATCTGCAGGAGACTGATCATTGATTTACAGTTTTAAGTACACTAACAAGTACAAGACGTCGGCATCATGGGAAGGTTGGTTTGCTGTCATTCATGGGGATGGGGATTGTTTCGTGAACTTGTATCAAATCTCATCTCTGGGATAATGTTAGTCGTACTCTGCTCAGGCTCTCTTCTCTTCCATCTGTTGACAGGATCAGCTTCTCGTGCCTTTTCCCAGCACCGTGGCATTTCAGCCTCTCGTCCCAGGTTCTTCCTCGGCTCCTGGTACCTTCCCTCAGACAGCTGCTCTTCATCGGCCTGGTGCTCTGCCTCATAGGACTGCTCTACCTGCTGCTTGTCACTGGAAAGGGGCACGCCAGATGGATCAGAGAGGAAAATCACTTCCACAGGTAAACTGCTAAACATCTGCTCCGTGTTTATGTTGCAATGACCACAGGCAATGGTGTCTTAACACATCTCTGTTGTTCAAAAGGCACTTGGCAAAGGTGAATGATGTGGATGCAGCAGATACAAGCAACCCCAACCTGAACTACGGCCTGGTGGTGGACTGTGGCAGCAGTGGCTCCAGGGTATTTGTGTACTGCTGGCCCCGGCATAACGGTAA
Source organism: Pseudoliparis swirei (assembly GCF_029220125.1). Classification (NCBI taxonomy): domain Eukaryota; kingdom Metazoa; phylum Chordata; class Actinopteri; order Perciformes; family Liparidae; genus Pseudoliparis; species Pseudoliparis swirei. Next base: position 4,707,954 of record NC_079394.1, read on the forward strand.
TCCCCGTGAACTGCTGGACATTCGGCAAATGAGAGATCAACACCGCAAGCCGGTGGTCATGAAGATCAAACCAGGTAAGACACGCCTGGCTCGGGTTCTCGTTAATAAAGACGGTATTTAAAGGAGAGGACATGTGCATTCATTAACGATTAGCACTGTTTCTTAGACTTCTTACATGATGAAATATAATGTAAAGCAAAACCATACATGCTAGCTTGTTGTTTACCCTCTAAAAGATATATTTTTGGTCGTTGTGTTTTTCCTTTTAGGTATCTCTGAATTGGCTAAAACACCTGAGAAAGCGAGTGATTATATCTATCCACTTCTGAGCTTTGCGTCCGAACACATTCCCAAAAATAAGCACCAAGAAACTCCCTTGTACATCCTGTGCACCGCCGGAATGAGAATCCTTCCTGAAAGGTACCGCCTGGTTTAATGAGCATAATCTCATCATGTTGCCCCAGATATAAAAAGAGTTTCAAGAAATGTTCATTCCCCAGGTCTAAACAATGTTGCACTGAAACGAGAGAAGCATTGATGTCATACATGCCGTATATCTTATGAGGCCGTTTCTGTGATTATTTAATCTCAGTCAACAAGAAGCACTTCTTGAGGATCTGAGAACTGACATCCCCGTCCACTTCAACTTCCTCTTCTCCGATTCCCATGTGGAAGTGATTTCTGGAAAACAGGAAGGTAAATAAAAGGGAAAATACAAATATATGAATACAAAGCAGAATGCTGAGTGTAAAATGTATTGCAATGCAAGCGCTTTATTTAGATTCATGACTTCATCAAACATTTGGATCGTACCATATTCAATACAATGCCATGGTTTTGATTCACCACGTCTGACGTTGAAAGACTTTAAAGGCAAACTAACATGGGCATCAAATGATCATTGATAGGCCCTGATTTATGGGATTGAAGATGCTTGTAAAAGTGAATATATTAACAGAACAGTTTGTAATCATTTGTTTTAGGTGTCTATGCATGGATTGGAATAAACTTTGTCCTCGGAAGGTTCAACCATGTGCACGATGGTAAGGAGTACCAAGTAGTAATTGAATTGTAGTAACGCTGTATATCATTCATTCACGTGATATCCCTGCTCTGCCTGACTCCATCACCTCTCTCCTGTTAATCCTTCAAGATGACAAAGCTGTCGTGGAGGTTCATGTCCCAGGCAGCGATCAGCAGGAGGCGCTGATGAGGAAAAGGACTGCCGGTGTCCTGGACATGGGCGGCGTCTCCACACAGATCGCATACGAAGTGCCCAAAACTGTAAGCTTTGCTTCTCCACAGCAGGTTATTATCCACAACCAATTCTGTTTTTGTGCCGTTTTTGTCACTCACCCTTTGTTCTTCTCCCTCCTGTCAACCGTTGTCATTCCCTGGTTAAACCCTCTGTGCACCATGTTTGTCCCGTGGAGATGGTCTGCTCTCCATTCATCACTATTGAAGGCATACTGTAAGCCTGCTGCATGACTCCATAGCAGGATTTTTGGACTGAAACCATTGAGTCATAGACGTAGTGACCATCAAATGCAATGGAGGTTGCCCGTGTCAAGATCTTTGGTTTGTGTTGTTGGTGATTTACGTACTTAAGCAGGTTTGCTATGCACTCGTTGTCCTTTTTCTCTCTCATTGGGCCTCATTCACCAATATATTCCTACGATTTTTTCCTTAAATTTGTCCGTTAGGTTTTTTAGGAAAAGTCAGTTCCATGATGTGATCTTTAACCACAGAAATGTTTGTATCTTATAAAAATGTTTTCATAAATTTAATGAGTGTTCCATTTAAGTCTAATTAGCAAAGGTAAACGCCCTGCCAATCCCCAGAAAGGGGCCTTGTGCATTCACATAGATTCAGACGCCCAAACCAAAGTCGACACAGGAAACCTTCAGACTACCTTCCCATTTACATTATTATTTCCGGCCTGAAAATAAGCTCTAGGTTTTTATATAATAAAATAAAAAAGATATAATGTATACACTTTTTCCATAAGCTGTCATGTAAGAAAAGACCCAAAATGAACCCTCTAAACTACGGTAAGATACTTATTGAAAGTGAATCTGTATAAGAAGGATTCTGTCCCAAGCTTTCTGATCAATGTGAGCCATGGATGAGGTCGCGATGAGAGGGTTACACTTTAGTACACATTTCAGAGTAATTTCTATTCTACATAAGACTGTAGGATTGAAGAAAAGTTATTTTGAACAAATATGTCGGCACTCAAATGTACCCAAGTGCTACGATGCATCGTTCTCAAATGAGAAAACATTAGTGAATGTGCATGAATGGGTTTTAGGAGTTTAACAGTTGATGGATGAGGCCTATTGGATTTTCTTTACACCACGTGATGGTCGATTTGGATTTTCACTTCGTCTTGTTGGATGGTTTCAGCTTCTTTACTTTGTTTTAAAAGCCCACAAACAATAAATATTCATAGTATGAGGGTGTCATCATACCCAGGCTGATTTCTCCTTGTTCCCTAGGAGGAAGTTGCCAAGAACTTACTGGCAGAGTTCAACTTGGGGTGTGACGCACATCGCACAGAGCATGTTTATCGTGTTTACGTGTCCACCTTCCTGGGTTTTGGAGGAAATGCGGCGCGGCAAAGATACGAGGAGAGTGTCGTTAGAAATACCGCCACTCGAAACAAGTGAGATCCACAGCCATCTTCTCTTTTTTTGATATGTTTTCTATCCTAGTCCGTACAGAGTATTACGTGTACTGACTTGTGACTGATTTCTCCAGGCTGTTGGGTCAGCGTATGGGCGAGACCGCAGAGTCTCCCCTCCTGGACCCGTGTCTTCCCGCAGACCTGCGGGATGAAATCGGTCCATCGACGCAGAAGCTGCATCTGCGAGGCACGGGACACTTTGACCAGTGCCGACAGATTCTGCAGCCGTTCCTCAACCGCACCAACGAGACCCTGAGCTCCCTCAGCGGCATCTACCAGCCCGCCATCGACTACGCCAACAGTCAGTTCTACGGCTTCTCTGAGTTCTACTACTGCACGGAGGATGTGCTGCGCATGGGAGGGGACTACAACGCTTCCAAGTATGCCCACGCTGCCAAGGTATATCCAACAGAGTCGAGTCCAGCTCCTGTTCACCGTTTCCAAAGGACGCGAAGACGACTCAAATTACTGGCTCAATCTTTTTTCTTTTTTTCGTTGATTGGTCTGCCAGTGAATTAGGTTGTAACCTTTAAGACGGAACATGAATTACATTTTTAATTCAACATTTTATACTTTTAATTTTTACCAAACTCAAAATGAAATATTCTTTTAACACAAAATCAGCATTTTTAAACACCATGAAATTAAACCAATCATTTCACCATTGCCGTCTTTGGGTTGAACCGTGGAGTGACCTGAAGCGTCCTCTCTCGGCTGCTTGTTTTTTTACAAATGCATCAGAGCATCCCCACAGGTGCTCCAAATAAGCGACACTGATTGCTGCTGCACTCTGGGAAATGTAGTCTCACACAACGAGGCCCTCAGATTCAGCTCAACAAACATAGAAAGATCATAACTGCTCACGGAGCATGCCAGATAAACCCTCAGTGCGTTCCTCCTCTTGATGTCTTGCCACTCGAAACTCTCCTGATGTCATTTTTACATCTACAGAGTTACTGTTCCACCCAGTGGAAGACTCTGAGGGAGCAGTTTGACTCTGGCTGGTACGCCTCGCATGCTGACCATCACAGACTAAAGTGAGTCACACACTGCTTCCAACTTCCAGGATTGTTCACATTACAGGAAAAAAAATAAGATTGTTTATCACGGTTTTATTTTCATGTCTTCAGGTACCAGTGTTTTAAATCCGCCTGGATGTATGAAGTCTTGCACTCGGGCTTCTCTTTCCCAGACAACTATACAAACCTGAGGACGGCCCTCTTGGTCCACGATAAGGAGGTCCAATGGACTCTTGGAGCTATTCTTTACAGAACACGCTTTCTGCCTTTGAGGTAGGATGGATTTTCCACATTCTTTGTCACTTTACCGATAAAACCGTACGTAATGATTGTTAATAACCTGTTCTTTAATGTTCGTGTTGGACTGATTGGCTAATCTTCAGAGCTATTATTGACAACAACGCATTCTAATTTTAAACACGAGTGGAGAGAATTTAAATAATTCTAAGTACCCTGGGTTGGCTGGTGATGGGCAGAGCGCCACGATTACAGAGACGGTGGCTTTGTGATGCATTTAGCAGCCGGAGCTAAAGCTGAGGGAGGTTACTGGTCTCAAGCTTCATCCCAACTGGGAAACAATACTCCCTCAAAGCCTATACTTAATGACAAATTATATATTAAACCGAACTACAAAAACTATTAAAACTAGAACGGGCACTCGGTAGAGCGCATACCTTCGCATATCACAAGATTGGGCATTGAATTATGAACATTTCGGCATTAGTTGCAGGCCAATTGGATAAAAATTGACCGTGCTATAGTAAAAAGAAGATTTTGACCTTTTCTTGACCTTTGACCCGATCGATCCCAAAATCTAATCAAATGGTCCCCCGGATAATAACCAATCATCCCACCAAATTTCATGCGATTCGGTTTAAAACTTTTTTTGTTATGCGAATAACACGCAAACAAATAAATAAATAAATACACGGCGATCAAAACATAACCTTACGCTTTTTCAATGCGAAGGTAACAAACCAGTATCTGTTAATCTCATGATATCGGTGATTTATTAATGGACTATTGGGTCCTAATCCATTTTACTTTGTATATGATCTGGTTTGATAGGTTTGATTCTTATCACATGTTCCTCTGCATCCATTTAAAGCATACTTCCATGAATCTATATATCCTGCCTAACCTACTCTGGTCTTAACATAATGAACGATAACTGAACTGAATGTTTTTATACACAGTATTTCTTCTTTCACAGCAGGTCTAAAATGTATGTTTGTCTGTTTCTGTGCCTCTTCCAGGGACATACCTCAGGAAAGTCTGAAAGGAGTTCATTCTCACTGGCGGCACAGCTTTTCCTTTGTCAACAACCACTATTTATTCCTGGCTTGTTTCTTCATTGTGTTGTTGTCTATTGTGCTGTACTTACTGCGACTCCGCCGCATCCATCGGCGCGCCACCCCTTCCTCTGTGACGTGGTTGGAGGAGGGCCTCGGCTCACCCAAACTCCCGATCAACCTCTAAGCCTTTCGTAGAGTAAAGTCTGGAAAGCATGTCTGAAATTCCAACGCCCATCTAATTTTTTTCTCTGAGGCCATCTGCTTGTTCGGTGAGCTTTAGAAGTCTGCTCCCCTGAAAACTCTTTTACGAGTTAAAACAGAGATGCTATTGAGAATTTGACATATAGGAAGATTATACGCGAGTCTACAGGCTTACCTGAGCCATGAACAGCTTTGTATTAAAGTTGTTTAATAATGACATGTCTTTTTTTTAGACATTCTTACATTCTTGGCTGCAGGTGTCCTCTTTGATTTTTAATAAAGAAAAAGATAACGGTACTTTGTTCACTATCAAATGATCCAAATGAATAAATAGTCTATAGCTTGAATTTCACAAAGTTGGAAACCTTGGACATTTGCCTTTCTTTCTGCCTTTTATGTCTATCATCAACATTTTTTTGTTTTTGTTTGTTTTTATAGTTGGAAAATGGTACAAGCACTCGCTGTTTCTTACAGGAACCTCAAATGCAATGCGAATAATTGTTGGAAGCAGCAAGAGATGCACTTCCCAGCTGGAACGTTTGTTTTTTGTGCGTCTCCCTCAAATGTTGATGCCTCAACAAGACAAGTAGCCTTTCAGAGCTATACTAGTGCAATACATGTCTTGTCACTGTTGGGGAACTCTCCAAAACACGTCTTTTCTTTTGTCAAGAGTATCGGTCTCTTAAAGCCCTGCTGCAATTATATTGTTGGCTCATCGGACTTTAAAGTTGGAAACCGTTGCATATATTTACGTTGGACTTCATTTTTGGAAGCCGTCATACCACTGCTGTGAGGGGATTGTAAATGAGGGCACATGCCCCAGTATTTATAATTTTTTTAAAACGGTCTATCTTGAAATGTCTGCACAGATGGATGCAAAATAAATGTCCAATTACAATTCAGTAATAAAGTGTTTATGGTATATTTGTCTGGCTGTTTATTCCATGAGGAAAAGATCAGACTACTCAAACTGTCTTTCATTGCAGTGAATCTGAAACCAGTGGTCCTTAAAGGAGAACGTTGCACAAACTGTCACTGAAACACTGAAAAGTTCATGATTCAACCCAGTCTTGTCAACAGATGTTTGGTCTCTGGAATTTGAGTTTAAATGTTACTTGGGAGAATCAATCAAATGTATTGATCCGTATGAGTCACTGCTGTGGCGATGTCGTAATCCCACCCTGACGATGGGGAGTGAGACACACATCTCTTACAGTATTGTCACACTTTTAATGCCCAGAGCATGGTGCACACAGGAGAAGTATCAGGTTGAAATGTGCGCTGATGGGAAGTTGGTCTCAATTTATACTTTGGCTTGCTCATCCCCTTTGGTTACTTCGTTTAGTTATTACATTTCATGATCAGAGGAATTTGCTTACAGTCAATAGCCATATAACCTCAGAGCAAATACCGAAGACAAGTTTAAGAGGTGTTGTTTGACCTGACCCTATCGGTAAGGCTGCTGGTAATGGAAATTGGACTGTAACAATAATGTGTGAGGGTCCTCAGGTGTGGAATATAATTAGAATTGCTGAGCAAACGTCTTTATTAAGGTTACTTACAGTGTTTAGTTTCTCCATAACTGGTGAAAAAGGTGTAAGAAACAGCCTCAATGGAGCCTGCAGGTTCCCATCATCCAGCACTTAATGCACTCTGTGAGAGAAGAGTTAGTACTTAATGAACTGCATGTGGGACACACTACCAGGGGTGCTCACACTTTTTCAGCATGCGAGCTACTTATTATGTGACCAAGTCAAGGCGATCGACCGACGGGGGGGGGGGGGGTGCTAGTGACTTTTTCTTTGCTCTGTCCGTCCCAATGCGCGCAAACCGGTGTCGGGAGCTCCGCGGCACACGAGACGGCGGGCAGAGGACTGTCAACGCAACACGTAGAAACAGAAATGACATGCTGCTGCTGTAATGTGGCGCTATAGAGAAAGTGACAGGGGGGCGGGCCAAATTTTTTTTATGTCATGCGATCTACCAATACTACGCCGCGATCGACTGGCAGGTCGCCGCGATCGACCGGTCGATCGCGATCGACGTATTGAGCACCCCTAGACCATCCTGTGTGCTTTTAACAGAATTATATTAATAGCCTGCATTTATTACAACATCAACAGTAAAACAGCTTTGGTCATACATATCAATATATTATCGCATTTACAGATTGAAACCTGGGATGAGAAGATTTTTTTTTTGTAAACATGTTCACAGTTCTTATAATACAACTAACCATTTACTCGTTCTGTTATACATCTGAATCAGAATTTAGACTAGTTCAAATAAAAGTCAAACTGAGCCTTGTTGTAAACAGTATAGAAACTAGAACGGGCACTCGGCAGAGCGCATACCTTCGCCGCAGCCACTTTTTTGGTACTTGGCATGAGAGTGTGGGGAGCTTGATGTCATGTGAACATTTTGGCATCAGTTGCATGCCAATTGGATAAAAATTTACCGTGCTATAGTAAAATGAAGATTTTGACCTTTTCATGACCATGACCATGACCTTTGATCCGATCGATCGCAAAATCTAAGCAAATGGTCCCCGGATAATATGCAATCATCCCACCAAATTTCATGCGATTCGGTTTAATACTTTTTGAGTTATGCGAATAACACGCATACAAATAAATAAATAAATAAATACACAGCGATTCCGCATTCTCGAATGCGAAGGTAACAAGTTGAAATGATTAACTCTTTAAGTGTCAAATAGTGTCTACAGATGAAGTGGTGCCGACTATGCTTCTCCACCTTTAAAAGATGGAGGTTGCAGTCTTCCAGCTCTGAATGTAGTTTCCCTACTTAACATGCGTGTATACGAGCTGTAACAACACTGCTCCAACAAGTAGCTCTTTGAGATCCGAGGCTCCTTTAACGCTCAGTCATTGCAGAGTCACTCTGCTGGGCCAACACGCCCACAGTGACACTGCAGTCGGCTTCGTGTTTCAGCCAATGTGCATCGTTTTATATCTCATTTACAAATAAAATATTTAGACCAACCGGTTGAAGAAAAGAAGTGTCAGATATATTTCTTGTGTGTCACAAGAAAAGTGTATTGACAGAACCAATGAATCTTTAGTATATTCTTTTGTATTAACTATATTATCGACGTTTGAAAGTGTGATAGCAATGTCCCACTTTTTATTCAAGAACTGAAACTAAAGGAGGATGTGGTTTGACGGGAAGTAGGGATGATGTGTCTGGATCAGAATGTACGACTGTAAAAGGGTAACAGGTGAGATGAGTGACGTTGTTGTGCAAATTGTCTTTATCCATTGTACTTCTTGAATTGAAAACATTGAATATTTTTTTCTTCCAATCTAAACAGTTAAATATCCAGGGAAAAAAACAGTAAAATAATTTGTAAAAAATAAGAAATATGTCCTGTAGGTTTATGCTCCCTTTTGCCACTTCTTCTAGTCGATCATTTAAATCTATTTTTGTTTTGCTTTTTCTATTTCTTTTCATGCTGTCTATGTTAAGCCCATTAAAAAAATAATATATATATACAATTATTATTATGAATGTACTGCATTTCAGATAGTGTACGAAAATGTATATTTCATTAATCAGTAACAATGTTCTTGATTTAATAGTCAGACAATATACAAAGTAGTAAGAGTGGGATTCACTTCGATCAACAACAGCATTAAATAAACGCTAATATGATAATGAATCAGTAAAAATAATCCAAAATACTATTAATTTGACTCTCTCGAACGGGGGCTTTCTACATAACGATGCCTATAGTACATATTTGTTATGCATACTGCTACCACTCAGTAGCCTGTGGGTCTGATTGGGAGGGACATATTCAGTGCAAGGAGATACGTTCTGATTAAAAAAGGAGAGATGCACGATTTATCTTTAGTAACAACACAAACAGTTATCGCCTGATAAGGAGACCGAACCCACTAATCTATTCAAGAAGGAACACTGCGATTACACATTTGCCAAACCCATTCAAACCCAGAGGCGAGCAGGGATGCACAGCAGCGCAGCGAAGTGTCAGAGGAATCCACCACGGAAACTTTTCATTGGCCGCCTCAACCCAAGAGCCCGTCCGAGTGTCGAGTATACGAACAACGATTGGTCCGTGTTCACCGTAGCCACGCCCCCAGCGGGTGACGTCACACGGGCGCTGGGACTCCCGTAAGTAGAGATGGTGTTGTGGTCGTCCACGCCGCCGACACCTCTCTGAGTGCGCGCTGCCTTTCTTTGCACGGGAGACCGAGGGACCGAGGGAGCGCATGGAGCTGAGCTCGGATCCTGCGGCGGCCGCCATGTCGCCGGTCCCGAGCAAAGACGACGACGACGGCGACGGCGACTACGAGAGCTTGCCGCCTCATGTCTCCGTGGCGACCCACATGACAGCCGGAGCCGTGGCGGGCATCCTGGAGCACACGGTGATGTACCCGGTGGATTCTGTCAAGGTAACGCGCACGCATGCACGCACGCTCGCGCTCGTACTGCCGCTGCGGCTCGTTCACTTAACTCGCCTCAAAGCTTCGCTAACCCCGAAGACGGCTGGCTGTCGCTCTGCGAACCACCATTAGCTGTGGAACCTTCCCCGTGCCCATCCTTCGTTAGCCTCGGCGGTGGCTAATTCAAAGCACGGCAGCCGACTTGCTTTCAACTGCACGAACTAGTCGAGCAGGGTGGCGTTACTCCAACCCGAGCGGAGCACCACGTGTTACTGGAGCGAAGCCGAGTCCCGCTCTCACTGCGCTTCGCCTGCGTGTCGGTGTAACTTTGCTAACGTAGCAAGCTGAAGGTCCAGTGTCACCTTAATTTACACCAAGTCACGTTTAAGTTGGGATCATTTGAGTCTCGAGCTCGCTTGGCTGCGTGTTGAAACGTGTCCATGCTATCGTGATTCCTTCCCAGGGTGTTTTTTAATTGTTTAATACACGTCACAAAATGAGTTATCCAGGCTTGCCCTTCGTAGAAGTCGGGTAAGTGAAGGTCAAGTACCTGGTTTTGCTGTAAAGTATGTCAAACTGCCTTGAGATTTACAACCAGAAGTATGACGTCACCTCCATTCATTTTTTTGAAAATGTTGCATAACGATGTAGTGTAGTTGCAAAGTATACGTTTGTGGGCAATCCAAGCAGATGTTACACAAAGTAAAGTGCGTATATATAGCATATGCATGTGCATAATATGAACATATTTATTTACTCATAATAATAATTTAAATAAATTTGGAGCTCATTCAAACCAACAACTGGTTTAACGTCATACATTCATACCTCAGGCTCAAATGACTGAAGTGTTGAAGTTCATGTTCAGAAACTAAATTAGATGAGTGTCTAGTTTCAATCCTGTTAAAAATTGGTTTGTGTCTGCAGAGCAAATCGCAAACTGTTGGTTTGAATGTAAACTTTGCCCCTACAATCCCCCTCTTCGCCTCAGCTGTTACAATCCGTTTTACAAATTTGTCATTCTGCTCTTATGATAATCTTTATGTGGTACAAACTTTTTTAACATACTGGATGAAAAACCACATTATATCCTCTTTGTTACCATGACATCGTCTTTCCTAATTAACGCCTCTGTTGCACAAACCACTGCTGCTATTTCCTCTTGAAGTTTACACAAGCAACTTTGCTTGTATGTGCTTCTTCAGTTTAATCCGTGTGTGTGTGGAGTTGACAGAAAACATGTTTCTAAATTGTATTTATTCATTTATTTTCTATTTGAGTTTTGTTAGAAAATGAATTTGTATCTCATAAAAAGCTTGAGGTTAATTTATCAGAACGTCAACAACGTGTAATAATTTCCACTGAACCGTTCAACCTCTCAGAAGTAAAAAAAATAAAAATAAAGTGCTTGGGGAGTATTTGTGCTATTGCCTAGAGGCGGATCTTATCGCTGTTGTGCACATTTGGAATCGGCCTTGCGCATTGGAGGGTGTGTGTATACCGTTGCTCTTCTGTTGTGTTGATTAGGAAACTGCCACTGAGCCAGCACCGCCGAAGTTGGGCAATATAGTTGGGAGTTTCTTTTGTTAGAATGACGCTTCAATGATTTTATTCGGTGGATAATGATAGAGATGAAATATTTATATGCAGACAGTGCTCATGTTTAATTAAGTCGTATTATTTGTTGTTTCACATGAGTACTGTAGAAAAAGGTAAATCATAAATAAAGAAAATATATTCTGTTGAGGATTTAATGATGATCTAATCTGCATGCTTGCTCTAACGTTAGACCTGAAACTGTTGGACTACCGTTTCATCTTCTGTCTCTACAGTTCCTCAACGTTTCATGTGAGACCACAGCTTTCTTCACATCCAAATTTGAACACACTTAATGTTGTTAACTCAACATTTTGTTTAACTTTTTTTCTGCCACTCCCTCCTGTTAGGGCAGTCCGTATGATGGTAAATTGTTTTGCAAAAGTACAATTTCTTTTCATTGGACACACACACACCCACATGCTCTTGTTGCATAGGACAGACGTCATCACAATGTTTCCACTTAGTCACACATTGTTGATTATGGCGCAACACTTTTTGAGGCAATCTTAAAATCTAAACTCTGCTACTAAATTCCGTCAAACGGAAATGAAATTGATATTTAATTGTTAATCCAAAGGGAAGGAAAGAAGATGGATGTAGCCTATCTCTTGAGCCGGCCCCAGACCTCTTTCCAAGTTAAAAAACGTGCTTTGTGGTGTCCGGATAACTCGGTGTGGTCGAGTCACACGAAGAGCTGCCTCAGCCTCCCACACCAGTCAGGACCTCGCTGCTGCCAAGCCCACTTCATGTCAGAACAATGTGACACCTTCCAGCCACTCAGAGTCACATGTATGCCCAGCTCCGGCTTTAGTTCTTCAGCTAATGTTGAACAATGCCTTAAGAATCTCTTCATTCTTTCTCAGACAAGGATGCAGTGCCTGCAGCCAGACCCAAATGCACAGTACAGGAGTGTGTATCAGGCTCTGAAAAGGATCATCAAGACAGAGGGGGTCTTCAGACCGCTGAGGGGCCTCAACATCACCATGATGGGAGCGGGACCCGCGCACGCGCTCTACTTTGCCTGCTACGAACGCGTCAAACGTTCACTCAGCGACGTCATGCAGAGTGGAGGCAACAGCCACTTAGCCAATGGTACACGTCCCCACGTCTCAACGCCACATCACTTGACTGTCATTTTTTAAACAAGTTATCGCATTAAAATAATAGGAGTAAAGTTCGGATGTATTATTTTAATGCGATAACTTGTTTACATATAGAGTTATAAAGCCATATTTGAAGTATGACCCAAACATGCAGTGCATTTTAGCATTTAAACGGCATGAATAATTTGTAAGTCACCTGATCGCTGCTATGAATTTAAAACATGATTATAATTCTTGTATGTACATGTACTCACAGGTTTGGCAGGTAGCGTGTCCACCGTTCTCCATGATGCAATCATGAACCCGGCTGAAGGTAAAAAAACAACACATGTTCTATTGGAAAAGGTTGCTCAACTTCTATGATTGTACCTTTTTTTTCCAACAACTCCATTGACAAGAACATGACTTGATGAGTGTCATCTGTGTTTCCAACACCCCGTGGACTTCATTCCTGCCTCACAGCTCCATAGTTTAAACAAAACTATGAGCCGCCTCATTTTTTTGCATAACAATCTACATACACAAGTTTATTTTGAGTCAATCCCACGTGCAGCACACCGCCCTGCGAAAGAAAATACTCTAGAACAACGACGAGAGCGACACGAGGTGGATTGATCCTCAACAGAAAATAGTGCACAACAAATGCGTAACTTTCCTCCAGTTTGAGTTGAGTAAAACATAAAAGGAAATCATCCATTTATTAATGAAACTATATACGTGTGGCCCACAGTCTCGGGAGGTCACACAAACAAACTGATGCATTGTTACCTTCGCATTGAAAATGCGGAAGGTTATGTTTTAATCGCCGTGTATTTATTTATTTATTTGTATGCGTGTTCCTCGCATAACTCAAAAAGTATTAAACCGAATCGCATTAAATTTGGTGGGATGATTGGTTATTATCCGGGGCACATTCGATTATATTTTGGGATAGATCGGGTCAAAGGTCAAGGTCATGAAAAGGTCAAAATCTTCTTGAATCGCATGAAATTTGGTGGGATGATTGGTTATTATCCGGGGACCATTTGATTCGATTTTGGTATCTATCGGGTCAAGGTCAAAATCTTCTTTTTTCCGGTCAATTTCTATCCAATTGGCATGCAACTAATGCCAAAATGTTCATAATTCAATGCCCAATCTTGTGATATGCGAAGGTATGCGCTCTACCGAGTGCCCGTTCTAGTTTGGTTTGTTTTCATGAGACACATTGAAGATCTCAAATAATCCCCAGCCATATCCTTTAAAACAACACAGCGGGCCATCGGCTCACTCGCCTTTTGTGTCACCCCATTCTTCAAAATCATTACTTAAAGTGCAAAGCATAAAGTTGTTTTTATAGCATGTGAAATGTATGCGATCCTCCCTGCTCACACGGTTACTTGTCTTCCCCCGGCTCAGTGGTAAAACAGAGGCTGCAGATGTACAACTCGCCCTATCGAGGACTTTGGGACTGCCTCCAAACGATAACGCGCACCGAGGGTTTGGGAGCCTTCTACCGCAGCTACAGCACCCAGCTGACGATGAACATCCCCTTCCAGGCCATCCACTTCATCATCTACGAGCTGATGCAGGAGCAGCTGAACCCTCAAAGGCTCTACCACCCCGGCAGCCACATCGTGTCGGGGGCAGCGGCGGGCGCCATCTCCGCAGCCATAACCACTCCGCTCGACGTCTGTAAAACTCTGCTGAACACGCAAGAGAACGTGGCGCTGAACTCCGTGAACATCAGCGGCCATTTATCGGGGATGGCCAATACCTTCAGGACGGTGTACCGGCTCGGTGGTCCCGCTGCCTTTTTTAAAGGGGTCCAAGCTCGGATTATATACCAGATGCCCTCCACGGCCATCGCCTGGTCAGTGTACGAGTTCTTCAAGTACTTCCTGACGAAGCAGCAGTTTGAACAGGAGGCGGGGCCTCGGGCGATGTAGCGGGAAGTGCTTGTCTGTGTGTGTCTGTGTGTGTGTGTGTTACTATTGTTAACAGGGCAGATGCAGGAGGAAGAGTTGAACGCTCCTCTTCTTCCTGCTCCACCCCACAACGCTCCGAACTCTCTCTTCTGCATGTGGAGGCCGTAGAATTGAGGTTTTTCTCCAATGCTGTTTACAGATGTTAATGTTGGAACTTTTTATTTATTTTGTTAGCTTTCAGAGGCTTATATTTTATGGATGTGGAGGAAACGCAATGCTGATTGTTTATTTCACTGTGTATTTAAAAACAAGACATCGCAACTCATTCCTCATTTCTCACTCTTGTTGGCAATAGTCGCACATGTCAAGTGCCTCATGAATATTAAACACCGCTTCACCATTTATTTTTATTTTTGCCCTCTGGTTTCTGACACAAGCTTAATTTTCTCAATTCTTTTGTAGCAGAGTTTTGTAAAGAGGGATTTTATTCTGAAACACGATTAACTTGGTGGCTCTTTGACATATCTGAAGTCAAAGTTGAACTTGCATAATTGAGTGTATTATCATTTTGCTTTAAATGCAAAATACCATATCTTCCCACTGAGAGACCCTCCTCTCTCAGCATACGTGTGTGTCGGCGGTGCTCGTCCAGTTATTTGCCTTTTTAAACCCAACGTTGCTCCTAAATCATGCTCAATAATAGTCCCATTTAAAGAATCGCACCTTTTGTAGAAAGACGGCAGTTTGTACGTATCCGGCTGAGGGTGAGATCATTTCTGAAAAACTGCATTCCACGAGTCCAAAGGTGGATCGAATAAATATATCACTTGGGACATTGTCCACGTCTCCACCTCCACGTTCATTTGCACCGGTGTGCTGTTTTGACCTTGAGAGACCTGATTTGTTTGTGTATCATATTGACCTTGAACCTAAGGATTGTCGATGATAAATAAACAACTTTTTTTTATAGTGCGACTGAAACTTAAGTGCATACTTTCTGTCATCCAAAATGTAACTTTAACTTCATTTTGAAACTGGGTGATCTCTTTGTGATGAGACCAGCAACAGTCTGATTGGCTGGTGAGCAGGCGATGCTATTTCCTTTACCGTCACCCAACTTGTTGGAGTTTCCTGTGTGCTCACTGCTCTCTCTCTCTCTCTGACATTCCTCCAGATATCGATGTTATCCATCAAGCCGTTAGATCTATTTATTTAAAATGTTGGAGTTTTCTTTCTTTTCTCTTCAGAGTTCACCTGGTCACCAACCCTCAGCAGCTTCTGTGTGCTTGAACAGTGGGATAATTGTTACTATACCAAAGACATGCTTTGTATTCTATGCATTTACGACTTGAAACCTGTCATTACACGACTGTTTGCCCGCTTGGAATACCACGCCACATGTTTCGCCCCATAGTTTCCGATCAGAGTCGTGTGCAATTAATCACATCCATTTAAAATCCCCTCGAGGCTTATAGTCAGAAAAGCATTTTCATTTTCCTTTAAAAGAATATTTCAATGAATGTACTTGAAAAAAAAACACTTAAAGTGAAATGCGTATGTTATTCTGGAAGGCTTTCAATATGTTTGGAACATTTCATGGTGACCTATTTATTTGTGGTTTTTTCAACTTCTTTTTAGAGTAACTGTTTCGAAGTCAGTTGGACAAGTGATTTCAATATCACATAAATGAGCTGTGTTCTGATTTTGAATATGAATGTGTCGCCATTAGCATAGATTCATGATGTTATATTCTAAGCCAAGTGTAATTACAGTGTGCTGAGTTTGTTGCCCATATTGTGATCAGTTTGATTTCTCTGGGGCTACCGACAAATCTCCACTTCTAATATCAAGTTAATCATTTGATAAACAAAAGTAAAATAAAATCAGATTAGTTGTTTTATTCTTTGCATTATAATTACAACCAGCACTAGTTTCCCTCCCCCATCATTCCTTTGTGATGTTGATTCATAAACCCAAACTTTGTCCGAGTACTTTTAACATGTTTCTATAGATGCTTACATTTTAAAGGGGACAGGAGAGATACTATTCTAGATAAGGATTTAGTACACTCAAATAATTGAAATGAGTGCTGGGATGTTTTTTTGAGAGAGACCCATCTCCAGAACAGGAATGCTGGGAAGTATCACCATGCAAATATTAAATGATTGTCATAATGCTGCTACAGTATGTAACACTGGAGCTGAAATAAACATGCAAGTGAAGAATTCTTTGTTTTTATGCGTTTGGTTGTTGCTTTGATATGCTGCGTCCTCTTTGAGTCCTTTACCTGCTGGGGAAGATGGTGCTTTACTTTATTCTTTCTGCATCATAATAAAATCACCAAGAGCATTACAGGTTAATGGGGCTTTAGTTTCAATGACCACCTTTCCAAAGCAACTATATTTCCTTCTGAATAAGAAACGTGAGAAAACAGTCAGTCAAACTGCTTTTGAGATGAATGTTTCCGTATAACAAGTAAAATACAGTTTGAATTAGTACTCACTTAAAAGAGTGAAAAGACATGGACAGGAATGTAGTTATGACCTCTCCCTTCTTTCTTTCTGCCTGCACTGATTGACTTGGGGCACCTGTTTTGGCCTTCAACCAGTTTAAAGTCACTCATTCATATATTCCACCCACTGATGATGCAATAGTATCCACTCACCATTCTCATCTTTTGCAAATATGTTCGTTTATCTCTAATATAAATATTTAATTGGCAATTTTATGTGTATTTGGCCCCTCCATGTCACACAATAAGAGGTTCAAAATGAAGACATTGAAAAGTAATAAAAAGTAATGAAAGTACAAAAGTAATCAAAAAGTAAACAAATAATAAAAGTACAAAAGTAATGAAAAGTACATAAGTAATGAAAAAGTACAAAAGTAATTAAAGTTCAACAATAATAAAAAAGTAAAAATGTAATGAAAAGTACAAAAGTAATGAAAAAGGACAAAAGTAATCAAAAAGTACAAAAGTCCACAAATAACATTTAAAAAAGTAATAAAGTAATCAACAGTAAAAAAGTCATACAAAAATAATTTGAAAGTTTTAAAAAGTTAAAAAGTAATACAAATTAATACAAATTAATAAAGCAATAAAAGGTTAAAAAGTAATAAATAGTAATAAAAAGAAGGGAAAAAGGTAATACAGTAGGGAGGTTCATTCTAAACTACGATGAAAAACAAGTACAGTTACTAACCAAGTAATTTAGTTGGTATGAGTCTGCGCTAATCTTGCTGCATCTGGTCAGGTCAGTTAGGAGAAGAAAAGGCTGAAAGACGACTGAGAGCGTGAGATCTGGCACATGTGCAAAGGGTAGTCCCCAATTAAACACATTTATTTTGCATTGACACACCATCTAACCTAAATAAATCTAATAAATGAAAGTATTTCTACATTTTGTGTTACACCCATTAAATATAAATATCTTCATTTGTGTAATTGATTAAATTAAATGTATCGAACCATATTTAAAGTACAGTATGTATCCTGCAGGAGCTCCACAGCTCCAGCAGAGGGCGGTGTAGTATAATCTTTTACAGCGTGTCGTCACAGACACATGGGGAACAGTCCTCAACGGCATGACGTTGACTTGAGACTTCACTGTGTTTGGATATGCTGACGTCATAATCAGTCCAGCACTGTTGCACTCTAATACATTAGTACTGGCGGTCACACAATATCACATTGCATTAAAAGTACACGACTAGATGCATACACTTCAATCTTTGCATGCGCTCATTGACCTCATGTTGTTTAGAGTAGTAATTCTAAAGTTGTGTTTCTTAGTTTTATTTATTTAGCTGTTTACATAAAGGCAAATTCTCTATGTCACATGCGTGTCCGACATGTAATGACAATGTAATGACATAAACACAAGGCCAGTCTGATTTCGTAGTGAGATGGAGACAGTGCAGAGCTTTATTCCAAACCAGCATGCCCCAGGACACGTACACTTGTTGTGAGGTTGTTGTCCCTGATGTATTTAGTTTGTGCCCTTGTCCATGAGCAGGTTGTTTATCTGAAGTGCACAATGAACGCCCCCCTCAGCCCATGTCTTCTCTCCTTGTCATACCGTTCTCTAATCATTTTAATCTGAAGTAAACTGTCCCACTACTTTATATCTTTATCCCGCAGATAACAACACTGGAAAATTACTCTTCTCCTGTTTCTCTCTCTGTCTCCCACACACACACACACACACACACACACACACACACACACACACACACACACACACACACACACACACACACACACACACACACACACACACACACACACACACACACACACACAGACACACACACACACACACACACACACACACACACACACACACACACACACACACACACACACACACACACAGACAGAGTCACACTTACACAGATTCACACACACACACACACACACAGACACACACACACACACACACACACAGACACACACACACACACAAACAGACACACACACATACAAACACACACACACACATACACATGCACAAACACACACACACATACACACACACAGACACACACACACACACAGACACACTCACACTTACACAGATTCACACACAAACACACACATACACACACAGACACACACACACACACACACACACACACACACACACACACACACACACACACACAGACACACACACACACACACACACACACACACACAGACAGATTCACACTTACACACACACACACACACACACACACACACACACACACACACACACACACACACACACAGACAGATTCACACTTACACAGATTCACACACACACATACACACACACAGACACACACACACACACACACACACACACACACACACACACACACACACACACACACACACACACACACACACACACACACACACACACACACACACACACACACACACACACACACACACACACACACACAGACACACACTCACACCCACACACACAGACACACACTCACACACACACAGACACACACACACTCACACACACACACACACACACACAGACACACACTCACAGCCAGACAATCAATGTGACCCATCAGCAGCCGTGGATCTGCTCCTGGAGGAGGAGAGCAGCTGCTCTCCTGGTGCCGTAACATGAGGGATCCAGTTACACTCACCGAGGAAGTTTACGAGTGTTCCCATGTGAAAAGATCAGGGCTGTTTTAAACCTCCTTATCAACTCCGACAAATTTGTCAGACAGTCACGGCATATTGGAGCAGTGACAAAGGCTGTCTTTGTGGTCGCGTTTGGTTTTTCTCCTCATCTGTTGTGAAGATCGGCTTGTTTTTCAAAGCACCATTGGCCACCTTGAAGAGCACGACGCAGGCTCCACGACCACACTGCACCTCTCAATCAGATCCCTCAAAACTAAAGAGATCCACTGGAGGACCCAGACTTAGCGCTTTGGTTCTGTGCATTTACCTGCTTTATTTTCATATCCCAGAACATCTTAATGTGGCCATACTGGCAACAACTATAATCCAATTATAGAGAAGGAAGTAATGTCAAACTACGTCCTTTGGATTTTTGCAATTTTCCTCTTGAGAGGAAATAGATCCGTCTACACAGATTTAAAAACTGGAATTCCACTCGGACCACACAAACTTGCTCTTTTTTTCCTCCTTTATATTTAGGTAGGTTCACTCCAAGTCATGTGACAATCCATATAACAAAGCAAAAGCTTCAATTTAACTGTAAAAAGCAAAAACACTCATCTCAATCTGTGCTAAAGCACCAGTGCATTCTGACAAAACTATATTATATTTCCCCACATATCATCCCAGCTGTGCCTCCACCAACATGAGATCATCAAATAGTATACAAAGTCACCGCACACTCAACATTATACACTCCTCCTCACTGCTTTTCCTCATTTACTTGCCAAATCCAGTTAATCCAGGTGGTGCACAGACAGATTCAGAGACACTCCCTGAACCAGAGAGAGAAACAGACAAGAGGATGTTGTTTTTAAGTCTTCTGTGTTAGCGAATCAATGTACCGTGACTCGTTGACCCTGTGGAAGTGCAGGTTTTTACAATGGCAAGCGCAACAAATAATAGTTCTCCTAACCTTCAGCTTCACCTTCCAACAAGCTCCTTTATCTGATGAGCGTGTTCGTGAACGGCCTGAGACACCGAGAGACGCTGAGAGATACTGTCAGATGTTCAATGCCGTCAAAACAGATGCTATCTGCCCTCTTCATGTCTAATTACCTGTTTACTCCAAGGACCGAGAATGAGCGATGCCGTCGATAAGAACTCACTTGAAGGAAATCATTTCGATTGGTTTTTACATTCAAAGATATGCCGTGTCGAGTAGAGTAGAGTTAAATTTAGGCTCATATCAATTTCGACATTGGAAATCTGAGTTGATGAACACTCTCCACAGAGAGATGTAAGAGGATAGAGGAGCAGTAAGGAATGAGAAAAACAAGGTCATGACACCCGTTGCCGTAAGACGAATCCCCATGAGGGCAGCAACTTCACAAAGTCAGACTTGTTACTGGCGTGAGATCTCTTGAGTCTCCCTCTATCAACTCAAAACTTACCCACCTTAAAAATGTCAATGAAAATGCCAATTAATCAACACAGCATGCTCACCTGCGTGGAACTATTTTCACTTTTTGGGCCACAGTTGCGATTCAGCTTTCACAAAGACAGTTCTAGACAACTCCTACATTACAACAGAGTATAACTCTTCTTTGAAGCAATGATAGAAATCTTTTGTGGAAATATTTGACATTCTCTAGTAAGTTCAAAGGGACACACTTGACAAATATAAAGTTAGTATTTCAGCAATACTCACCATGAATACTGGAGATACTGTGAAGGAGGGACATGTCTTGCATGTGTGCTGCAATGCATCCATGTAAATTATGGGTCAAAATGGAGATCATTTATTAATTTAACCAGAGATGTAATGGGAATGGATGGTAAGCGGCCAGATGGCAGCATAATGTGTGACGCATGACTTACAGGAAGAGCATTCTGAAAGTCAGAAATGCACCTTTATTTGCTTTTTTTGTATGTTTACATTATAAACTAGAACGGGCACTCGGTAGAGCGCATACCTTCGCATATCACAAGATTGGGCATTGAATTATGAACATTTTGGCATTAGTTGCATGCCAATTGGATAGAAATTGACTATGGTAAAAAGAAGATTTTGACCTTTTCATGACCTTGACCTTGACCTTTGACCCGATCAATCGCAAAATCGAATCAAATGGTCCCCGGATAAGAACCAATCATCCCACCAAATTTCATGCGATTCGGTTTAATACTGTTTGAGTTATGCGAGTAACACGCATACAAATAAATAAATACACGGCGATCAAAACATAGCCTTCCGCATTTTCAATGCGAAGGTAATAACTTAACTGCCATACACACAATGACGACCACTCAAAATCCAGTGAGCCTGAAAGTTCAACCTCGTGATGAAGGAGGCAGCGAACTCGCCTGTGGAGGGCAACAAGAGACCGTGCGATAACAAAGGAACACTTTATATGCAATGCATGGATAATATCACAACGCTGTCAGATAAAAAGCGTCTACCTGAGTCTCTATCCGGCCGGCTGACAGTTTACTTACTGTATTCATACGGGATGGTCTTTTTGAATCACATGTTGTTGTTTTTTATCAATCTGTTCTTTTGGTTGTTGACATAAACTCCTATCATCGCTCTATGAACCAATCTGTTCATGAATTTTATTTTAAACTAAATATCTCAGACCAGAAATTGCAGTTTAGTTGCACAGCGTTTCTCATGATGTCAGTTTATCTCCACGTAATCAGGTCAGGAGCTCTTTAAAGGAATCAGATCTCATTCTTCGGCCCTCATTTACAATATCGCCCTCATGCCTGTCTGGCCTTATCTTCTTATGTAGAAGTTCTGTATTATCACAGTTTAACTCCACACAGATGGTTTAAATGTCTCCCGTATGAATCACTCACATTGTCAGTATTTAAAAAATTGTCATCTATATAGGTTGTTCTAAATAAATAAAAACATTTGATACGCCACAATTACCATTTACAAATATAAGAACTACATGACTACAGAATGATTACAGTTTGCTGAAAGTGTGAATATTTAAGCTAAAGGTCAACTTTTTCTTGTCTATCAGGTATTGTACTGTTGTACTGTTTAACACAGAGCTTTAAAGAACAGTTAAATGTCACTATAATGATTTGATAATCAATTAAATCAACAATGCTGCAACTGACATCAGTGATCAAATGTTTAATACTACAAACCCATATTGTTTCCATTACCACATTTTTCTTAAAGCATACAAAATTACTGAATGTTTTGAAAAAAATCCCTTAATCTGTAACTCATGGATTCAAAATAAATGCCAAAAAAACAAATAATTAACTTTAATAGTGAACATAGAGCCTTAATACAAAAGTAGGTTCATGATTATGAATCATAGCTTCAGACATCATTTCACTGTCACCATAATGTGGGCCCCCAGGGGCCCCTGTAGTCCCACATGTAGGGTCTGCATTGGTACGCTTTGCAGAAGGAGGTGATCAGTGATGATCGGACGAGCTCGTCTCTCAGACCCAGACCCTCTGCCGTGAACACGTCCTTACAGAACTCCAACGTCTGCTGCTTTCGTTTCGTCTTGTATCTGCGGTTCTGAAACCAAATCTTCACTTGGGTCTCCGTTAGTGTTAAGGTGCCGGCCAGGTGAGCCCTCTCTGGGGCGGACAGGTATTTCTGGTGGTTGAATTTCTTCTCCAGTTCAAGCACTTGGAGGTGTGTGAACGCGGCTCTGGAGCGCTTCTGTTTCTCCGAGGAGGAGAAGCTGCTGGACTCTGAGGTGCTGGGGCGGGGGGATGTGTCCAGGGACCCTGTGAAGCACATGTGATCAAGTCATCAAGGGGGTGGGGGGGGGGGGGGGGGCAGTCAGCTCGATGTAGGACACATGACCGGCTGTGGTTTATTATCACCATAAAGGTAAACAGCCACCACTATGAACAAAACACACTCTCAGAATGTAAAATATATATAATATAATTATTACATTGCCACTTCTTGATAATACTATTATTAATAATAATACTTGATAATAATAATAATATAATATAATATAATTATTATAATTATAATAATACATATTATTATATATATATATAATTATAATATATATATTATAATATAATTATAATTATAATACTTGATAATAATAATAATAATATAATAACAATAATATAATATAATATAATTATAATAATACTAATACATATTATATATATATATATTATTATATATTTTATTATATATTTATATATATATATTTATTATAATATAATTGTAATAATAATAATAATACTTGATAATACTATTTACTTGATAATAATTATAATATAATAATAATAATATCATATAATATAATTATAATAATACTAATACATATTATTATATCTATATATATTATTGTATATATTATATATATATTTATATATATATTTATTATTATATAATTGTAATAATAATAATAATACTTGATAATACTATTATTTCTCTCACACAGATTCATGCCATCTTCTGAAACTTTTTTCTGCATATCAAATTTTTAATACACACACATCCATTGGGCCGTCTAGCTATTACATTCCTGCCATTGAAAGGCGGCTGCAGGATCTCACCTGTCTGCACTCTGACGGCTGTCCCCCGGGGGCAGAGTGGCTCTGAGAACCTTTCAGATCCTTCGCTCCACTGTGAACATCTTTCCATCTTCTGTGAACAGCGTTTGCCATTAAAGACCGCGCCGTGCTGAAGGGAGAGGATGTCCTCTATGAGGAACGAGGTCACAGGTTTGACTGTGTCAGACATCTCCATCCGGTAATCCACCAACCAGAGGCCTCTCAGGGGCAGAGGGCGACAGGGAGGGACGTGGTTGAAGCAGTGTGTGTCCTCACACACTCACACGCTCTGAATTTATACAAGAACAGAGGCGGGTTTACTCCGACTGCACCGGCAAGAGAAGGAGGCGGGCCGACTACTGCTGCCAACTATTGCAGTAACTTACATTTGTTCGCCTGTTCAGATCAACTTGATGGGAGATCAAACATTGATAATTCTAATGCTCATGAAAACAAAAAGCACAATTGATGTACTTTAATCTATACAATATGCACATTTTTTAATATATGATTTTGCTCCGTTCTATGAAGATTGTATCAATAAACTACATAAACTAATACAGTCAACAGATTAACATGTACGGTCATATTGGAGTATTTCATGTTGGAGTACTAAGACTATCCTTTATATTCGTAAGACAAAATAATTAGAAACTTCTCTTTATATAATGGAATATCATAAGTGTATTTATACTATATGTTCTGAATACTGTAGTTTAATCCCATATGTTGTATTATCTACTTACACAGTATTTTGGCTAAATGAACTGGACAACATAATACAAAGAAACAAGAATAAACTTGTATCATATAGGTAAACATTGTGTTCATGGAGAAAAATTTCACTTTTAACAACAATTGATGTACTTTAATCTATACAATATGCACATTTTGTCATATATGATTATGCTCCTTTCTATGAAGATTGTATCAATAAACTACAAAAACTAATACAGTCAACAGATTAACATGTACGGTCATATTGGAGTATTTCATGTTGGAGTACTAAGACTATCCTTTATATTAGTAAGACAAAATAATTAGAAACTTCTCTTTATATAATGGAATATCATAAGTGTATTTATACTATATGTTCTGAATACTGTAGTTTAATCCCATATGTTGTATTATCGATTTACACAGTATCTTGGCTAAATGAACTGGACAACATAATACAAAGAAACAAGAATAAACTTGAATCATATAGGTAAACATTGTGTTCATGGAGAAAAATTGCACTTTTAACAACATTTGTGTTTCCAGGCAGTAATATTATTGGCATATAAAGTGGATAATCCCTCTCACTGCGATTATCATAGTAATCCAGAGGATATGTGTCAGTTCAGCATATAGGAACCCTGTTATCTGCGCTGCAGGGGGAGAGCTGGTCTGGGTGGGTGGTCGCGCCGACCGGAGCCCTAATGACTTGGACACATTGAGGCCGGCTCCTGGAGCAGACTCAGTCGCTGCCCGCTGGCTGTTTATTTGTTGTTCTCCGTGGTTCAGCCTGACTTTCTCTGAGATAATGAGACGTTTACTAGCGGTGTCTGTGCTCCTCTGGGAGTTCATGCTTCATTTGGAAACGCATGAGTGTAGGTATGATAAACATGATCCTCTCCGTGGCCCCTGGCCCCGCTGACTCCTCCGGCTTCCTGGGCACCGAGCGGTCACAATGTCACCTACGTAAAGCGCTGCTTTAGTTTAATGAAAGTGAAACCATTCAAAGTTTCTGTTGTCATATTTTTCGAAGTGTTGAGTGTAAACTTCTTCATGTGCAATAGAAATATAACGCCGCACTGAGTGATGAGAGTGTGGCCTGCCTTGTGTTGTGTATTCTCATTTATAAAAGCCATCTGTTTTAAGTCTACTGAGGTTCCTCTTAACGTGGCGGCTGTCTTGTCAACACAGTATTAAGATAATCAGTACGATACGTTTCACCTTGAATTCTTTGTCCGTGAGCGTCTGTCTGAAAATCTACGTTGAGCTTTTCCGATTGGCACAGTTTTTCTTTTGATATTTTCTAAACCCCTTTGTCTATTGTTTTGATCACAGACTGCTGAATATGGAATACAATGTAAAATAAATAAATATATATATACACTTCCGTTCAAAAGTTTGGGGTCATCCAGACAATTTCGTGTCTTCCATGAAAACTCACTTTTATTTATCAAATGAATTGAAAATTGAATAGAAAATATAGTCAAGACATTGACAAGGTTAGAAATAATGATTAATATTTGAAGTATTAATTTTGTTCTTCAAACTTCAAGCTCAAAGGAAGGCCAGTTGTATAGCTTATATCACCAGCATAACTGTTTTCAGCTGTGCTAACATAATTGCACGGGTTTTCTAATCAGATATTAGTCTTCTAAGGCGATTAGCAAACACAATGTACCATTAGAACACTGGAGTGATAGTTGATGGAAATGGGCCTCTATACACCTCTGGAGATATTTCATTAGAAACCAGACGTTTCCACCTAGAATAGTCATTTACCACATTAACAATGTATAGTGTGTATTTTTGATTAATGTTATCTTTATTGAAAAAACAGTGCTTTTCTTTGAAAAATAAAGACATTTCTAAGTGACCCCAAACTTTTGAACGGTAGTGTATATATACTTCATGCTTTTAAAATGTTAGCATTTCTCTGATTCCACTGAAAATTCATAGTTTTATTTTAACTTCACTTCAATATCTCTTCAAAATGACATTCAACACATGTTTGGTCATCAGAGACTTATCCATTTGGCCAAATTGGAGAAAAAAAAACATGAGCAGTCAGCTCAATGTCAAGAGCATAAACAAAGCCAGCAGTGAGAGTGACTCCACCAACGATGCGGTCATCCTCCGCCCTTATTCTGAGACAAGCCACATGATTGCTGCCGTTGAAAACATTGACATTTCCTTCCTATTTATTGTCTTGTGAGCATTCGTCGCACAGATATTTGGCTGCATAGTTGTGCATCGGATGTGACACGGTAGAACCTCTGACCTTTCAGCCCGGGGAGGCATTTGTCTTCCGCAGTACAAACTATGTGGTGACAGTGTTTTCTTTGAGCCACCGAAAGTTGTTGCACCATCAATCTTCTGTTGTGTTCCTGCTGTTTCTTTGTCTGAGATGACGAGTAGCGAGACTTTATTGGAACTGTTAGATTTCGTCTAGTCGCAGTTTTATCTGCGGTATCAGGGTTGTATTACCCTGTAACGCACACCTGGGTTATTGCGCAAGTTTTTCATTGTGCCTATTGTATGGTGTCACACATACGTCATCTGATTGGGTCAATCGGAGGTTTACAACAGATCCATGTGAGATGTTTTAACTTTAAAGATATCAAAGAACAACTGTATACTTTGTGACCACAAGTCCTTCCTTCCCACTCAGCACTTTATTTTCTTGGACACTTGGTGGAAATTCACTTTGGTCACTGCCTTGTGTATGTATTTTGTTTCCTTATGTATATTTAGTATTTTAGTATTAGTTTTTAGTATTTTGAATTTAGTATTGTTATTGTGTTTTGTGTTTTATTTGTATCTTTTATTTTATATTAAAGCTCTTATGTGCATCCGCCGCTGTGATCCTGACATGTCCCCACTGTGGGACTAATAAAGGATTATTTTATACCAAATAACCATATATACTCTCCATCTACCACCTCCCATTGTACATTTCTTTCTGAACTCCTTTTCAATCTATAAAACCCTTAGTCTTGAAAGATATATTTACTCAGCCTATTTGTGTGACGTTGTGTGAGAATAAATACATGTTGTGTGGTGGAAGTGGTGTGAGTCTTCCAGTAGAGGGAGCTTTAAAGTCAAACATCAAGAGGACGAAAGCCAGCAGCCACTTCAAACTGCAGGGACACAATGAGCTATTTGACCAAAGGATTAGTTTGAAGTGAGTCTGATGATGCTCCGTCAATAGTAATCTGTCATCCTGGCGTAGCTCATATGTATTTGGTGGTTACAGGGTGGATGTTTGGACAGAGGAGCTCTGATCCTGAGTCTGTGAATCATCTCGGCACCAATCATAAACATCAGATTATCAGACTGGGATTTGGAGGCTATTTCACAGCCAGAGACATATCTGCTTTTCTAAAGCTGATGTAGTTACAGGAAGAGTTCAAACCTTTCTGATTCAACCACAATATGTCTTTCACTGGTGGGCAGAATCACGTCACCCTTTATTTAAACTGGCCCTCATCATCACAGTGTTTATCTTTAGTTGGTATTCTGCTTTCATTCATGTCACATCCACACGTGCACACACACACACACACACACACACACACACACACACACACACACACACACACACACACACACACACACACACACACACACACACACACGCACACACACACACACACACACACACACACATACAGCACAACAAAAAACTTTTTTCCCACTAAAATCTACAGATGTTTTAGCTTTAGTGAAAGTGTGAACTATTATCAGAACTTGACCGGGAATGTATTTAATTTAAGGTATATCTTAATTTTGCGAAAAATATAGAAATATGGGATAAGATGAATTACATGTTAAAACCATGGATTTTTCAAAACACACCCACCATTAGCATGCTGCAAAGCCTTTCTTTTTCTCTGACACAAACACACACACACACACACACACACACACACACACACACACACACACACACACACACACACACACACACACACACACACACACACACACACACACACACACACACACACACACACACACACACAGAGCCATTATCTGATCTCTTGAAGTGTCTCTGGTCTCCTCTCTGTCTACAGCTTCCTTATCTTCGTAGAGATGCTCCTTGAGCTGCTCTCTCCTCCCAGAAGTGTTTCTCCTTCTCAGGCCCTTTGGCTCCGAGTCCCTTAAACACAACACGCTGATGTCCACTCAATTCAACCATTCATTATTTAATAGGCTACATTTATAACAATATCATTGGAGCATAAGCCAAGGATGGATTTATACATTTTAAATACCCATGACTTAAAAACGATGAACCGCTTTTGATGCGATATTCTTAATCTCTCTTATATTGGGCATTCATTATCTTAAAAAAATAATAATTCAGATTTGTATCTTATTGTTTACCAGGTGCTGGACGATAACAGCCAATCAAACGCATGCATTAAAGGGAACTTTTTCCAATGCAAGTGGTTTCACTACTGCTGCAGCTGATCTGTGAGTGACAGGTCGGACTGGTACTGTTTCCCGTTTGATTGAAAGTTTGAAAAGTTAAAGAGCCACTCTGTCTGCGGGTTTGTTTACCAAGCAAAGCTCCGGGAAAGGACAAGCTCTCCAGCCTTATCAGCGGATTTGTGAATGGGACAATAACGAGCTCAGTTTGATAGAGCAGAGCAGCCGTCAGGTCAAATGTCACTTCGTCCATTAGCTTTTCGATGGCTCCCTTTGATAACAGGCCACAGGCCACAGCTCCATGAGCGGCCACTAAAGAGTCTGTAATCAGGAATGTTGTTTTTAATTGGATCCAACACTTTTTAAAACTGGCAAATGTAATGTGTCAGGGTTGAAACTTTGGAAGCTTTTAAAGTATTTTCATAGCGTTATTTGTAAAAATTAGACAGCTTGTCAAGCTTTAAACGTGTAATGTTCGCTGACGCGACAGTAAGATAATCGTTTTGAAAATGAAAAAAAAGGCTAATAACTGTCACATAAATATATGTATTTAAATTTAGCACATGGAAGCTAATTAGTGTTTTGTGGATTTTTTGTCGTATACAATAATACGAACTTTATTATTAGTAGTAATATTATTATTTCATATTTCCAATTCAGAATGTGCAGCATAAACTTTGAAATGTATAATCGAAGACAAATAGAAAAGCATGCACATAATAAATATTGCTACTCTTAAAGATAATGAGCATTAACGAATCAGCGGATTTTTTATTTGCCTCTATATGCAGAAAAAAATAATACAATACAGACAAAACATACGATAGAAATTTGTTGACATATTTGTTATCCCATACAGACCATGTTATTTAATCACCAGCCTCGTACACTCTGTAATGAAGCCTGGAAGTGTCCGTGGCTGAAGGGCCCCTCGCTGTTCCCGGGTAGATCGACCAGCTGGTTATTGGTCACCTGCGCTGCTGAAGGTGACGCGCCGTGATACGCGCAGCCGTACACGCTGCCGGCTCCGTATCCAAACACCGGATTATAATGGCCGAGAGTCACATTATAAAGTGCCGTTGAATAGGAACCGGCGCTGCAGAGCTTCCCGTCGCGCACCAGCACCGGCACCGCCACCCTCCTCGCGGCGGGATACCCCGCCAGCTCCAGAGACTTGTCCTGGAGTTGGCGTTTGCATTTGTACCTCCTGTTCTGAAACCATATTTTGACCTGCGTAGAGGAGAGTTTGAGCATGTGGGCCAGGTGCTCTCTCTCCGGGGCGGACAGGTAGCGCTGCTGCCTGAAGCGCAGCTCCAGCTCAGACACTTGGGAATGGGAGAAGAGGACTCGGGGTTTCCTCCGCAGCCGGGCTCTGCTTTTGGGGTTCATGTCACAGTCGGGTGAACTGTCAAGTCCGCATGTCTCTGCACATTAGAAAAGAAAACAGTCACATAAAGTCAAACTTCATGCAATTTAATGTTGCTCAATGTTAAGTCAAGGATTCAAAAACATTTTATTCACCTAAACTATGTAGGTCTACATTTTAAATTATTTTTAGAAAATCTAATAAAATGTATGATATAGCTATACGTATTCTTTTTCGAAGTCAAATCTGAGAAAATGTACGTTATATATATATATATAACGTACATTTTCTCAGATTTCACTTCACTTATATATTATATATATATATATATATATATATATATACAAATCATTTTTTTTGTGGTAACATTGCAATGAAAAACTTTATACGTGTTAAATAAAATAAAGTAAAATAAAAACCACAAAGATGCATTAAATTAAACTGTCTGAGTTGGAAGAAATACATTTGATTGTTTTGACATTTTAAAGACGACACATCTAAATTCAAAACACATTATAGATATTTAATATTTGATCATTTGGTTCATAAAATGACAATTATAATTTTAATGAGAATTAGCACTCCGTTGCCCCTTTTACAATTAAACTGTGTGAGTAGTTTCAACTAATCAAAGGGACGAAATAATAAACAATAATAAAGTATTGCATGTCACTGCCTCCTCATGACCAATTTGTGGCAACAATATCTCAAATATATGGACCTCCCCACGTATTTCTGCGTATTTAAGATACATCGAATACCAATCATTTTAGTTTTTCAAATTGTAAGATTTCCAGAAACATTTTTAAACAGTGAGTTCTGCGTGGTTCGGCCTAAACCTGACCGACCGACAGCAGGGAAGTGAGTAACGCATCGTCTCACCCTGCTCATTGATCTCCTCTTCTGCGGCTGAGTTGTGAATGTGGAGCTTCTCCTGCATCCCGGAGACGCACGCAGCGTGCACGTGCTCATAATTCATCGGAACAACTTGATCAGTCATCAGGAATTCATTTTCAAAGTCATGGTGGTGTTCCAGCTTCAAAATATCCTTCACGGAAAAAGGCGTCGTGGTCATGGAAGTGGGATGCATCACAACCTTCTCAGCCGGCCGTGGAGCTCGTGAGACCCTGCTGCTGCTGCTCCTGCTGCGGCCGGACGTGTCTCTTAACTGGCTGCTGAGTGAGGGGCATGCGGGGAGATGTAAATCATGCAAGGGTCCGGCTCAAGAGCAAGGTAGAGATAGATCTGTCACCCCTCTCCAAAGCACAGGCCAACACCCAGCCTGGCCTGAGCACACTCCTTTTCTTCTCACCTTACAGGAACCCCTCACATCACTGATCCACCCTCCTCCCTGAGACAGGAAGTGTATTTAATTACATTATTGGCTTGCAATCGGAGTTAAATACTTACAAAACATCTGTATTGTTAAGTTATAGGCCTGCAGTGGCAGGGTGACACGAAAAGGGTTGCTAACTGAAAACAAAAAGTGACACCTAATTGGTAAAATATGAAAGAAATGTTCATCTGATTAATATATTTACGGATGGATGTCGGAGATTTGAATAAAACTGTTTTAATTCGTGGCCAATCATGTGTTGAAACAAACGCGTTTGCAGCTTTAGAGACCAACAAGTGAAACTGTCCCACATTGATTAACTCGTTTAGGAAAGGGGAGGGGTGGTATTCACCCAAACCACGCTTCTGGTCAGCCAAGTAAAGTCACTTAATCTGACCACAGGTCTTCGGGGTTGAGTGATTTTAGGTGATGTCGAGCAGCTTTACCATCAACATTGTTTTCCTGCCACGTTATTAGTGTCTCAGGCCACAACAAACAGTAACATTACACCCGATGTTGTGGAAGCGGAGAGGCGGCGGCGCCAGCCTGCGATGCTTGAGTGAGGCCGAGAGGCGCGTCCTTACAAACAGGAACAAGGACAGACACGGCCTGTCCCGCTGGGGGACCCGGGGAGATGTATGGAGGGCCCTGACAGGCCCGAGCAGGAGGAGCTTTCTGAAGCAGGGCTGGACATGTGCACGAGGCTTATTTAAGGACAATCGGAGTCATAACAGGGGCCATTATAAAAGGCTTACGAAACACAGGCTTATTTAATGCTTCACTTATTGAATGCATGACATGCAGTCTGACTCCTGTGTGTCATTATTTAGAAATGATCAAGTCCCTTAGTGATTAGGTGACACTTTAATGACAATAAATTAATAAAAGCTCAGTTATTTAAGTAGATTGTGCATTAAGTGAATAATAGTTACTTTTATTACATTACATGTCATTTACCACTTAACAACAACAACAATGATACTAATAACTAGGAAATGTCAGGCTCCTTTCCTTCCTTCTTTCCTTTGTTCCATCCCTCCCTCCTTTCCTTCCATTCTGTGCCTCCTTTCCTTCCCTACCATCCTTGCCTCCTTTCCTTCCTTCCCTTCTTCCTTCCTTACCTCCTTTCATAGCTTCCATCTTACCTTTCCTTCCTCCATTCCTTCAGTGCGTCCTTTGCTTGCTTCCTTCCTTTCCTACCTTCCTTGCCTCATTTCCTTCCTACCTTTCCTTCTTGCCTCTATTCCTTTCCTACCTTTCTTCCTACCTTTCCTTCCTCCATCCATCCCTCCCTTGCTTCCTTCCTTCCTTGCTCTGTGTGTATCAGTGGACACAGAGAAACACTGAATAATAATAAATAACCCTAGAGAATGCTTTTTCCCAATCAATAACAGGATAGAAAGCGAGTTGGTTGTATTTGACCTGAGTTGGTACAGAGTTCTTGTTTGATGAATCACATTTTCATCATTAGCTGCTTTCCTTTTCCGTCTTGACTGAGGCTGACTCGCTCTGGATGTTGCGTGACGTACAGTAATGTTAAAAAATAAGCAGTGTGGCCGGTCCATCAATCATGGCGGCTTCTCCAAGCTGTTGTAACTGCATCTGGCAAATCACACGTTGGCTGGTATACTACAGCTGTCCCGGGTTTGTCACGGGGTGAGGCTCAGGTGCAGAGAAACAGGACCGGACTCAATGTGAATAACAAAAATCTCTTTATAGAGGCAAAAAGGTTCCAAAAAGCAAACAAGTCCAAAAGGGGGCAGGCAGAGAATCAGAGGTCAGGGCAGGCAGGCAGGGTCAGAACAGGATGGTCAGGAATACACACAGTAACACTTGAGAAAGCTTGGCACACAAACCACAAGGAGAACAGAACTACAGACAACAATCCAGCAGGAGAAAAGAGAAAGACTGGCACAATATGTAGGGGGGAAACACAGGTGTACGGCATGAGACACTAACGAGACGAGAGTGAGGGCAGGTGAAGGGAATGAAACAATCAAGGAGACAGAGGAGACACAGAGAAGAAACAGAGGAGACACAGAACAGGGCGTTACAACAGCTTTATCAACTAAAACTAAACAAATAGTTTGTATGTGAATTAATTGCAATAAATGGATGATAAAAAAGCTAAAATGACGACAGTCTACAATTATTTTTTTGGACTGCCTGATTTGAATCTAGGTTCTTGCCTATCCAGACGAGAGGTAATTGTCAAATAATCTCTATTCGCATTTTTTGTTCAAAGAGCTTTAATAAGCAAAATGAAAAGAAACGGTTGATAAATAAAACTCTGATCCAGTGGGTGGAGCTGCAGAGTTTTTTCGAAGCCCCTTTATCTTATGATTGGTCAACTGTTGGTTGTCAGAGTCGCCACAGTCAGCCATCTTTCTTTTGACGCTTGGTCAGAAGCAACTGCTGCTGCTTGAGGTGGACGGAGCTGCAGAGTTTTTTCTAACTTTGCTCGTCTCATTTTTTGTCATTTTCGTCATCAACTTTTCTTTTCACCCCTGTATTGACTGAACCCGAGGTCTGGGTAGTAGAGCAGGGATGAGGGTTGATGCCTCGTCGCTGGCTAAGGGCGCCTCTCTCAGCAGAAGCAGAAGGAAGGATGGATGGACGGATGAGGATGACCGCTGCAGAGACCCACCCACAGCTTTCCCACTGTCAGTAGTCCGGTTCTGGTACACTGTCTCAAAACAGGACCGTACACTGCAAACAAATGACAAATTACATGAATAAACGTCCACATTCAGATAAAGTAAGAGAAGTAAAGTAACTGAAATCTCAACTTACAGCTGACATGGTATCTGCTGGACACGTGGTGCATGCTGGTGAATGGATGCTGCAGCACCTGACGGGGTGTAAGTCTCTTAGCAGCATCAAGCTCAACATCCCACTGAGGATGTCCCCAAAGTAAAGCCTCTCATTCCATTCGGAAACTATGTCAACAGACTTTTCACTCCTGATGCGCTGGATCTGTAAAATGAAGAGCCAATAACAGAGGTCAGGAATATCTTAAGTCACCTCCAGAAGTGATTTTTTAAAAGCGAATAAGACAAAAACAACAACAACACCTACAGGCAAGAGATGATACAGCGAGCTGAATTTGTTGCACTTGGTCTCCGACGGCCGAATCTCAGTCTCACGATACAACTGTTCTGGTGTCTGAAGAGATTGTGTTATTGTTAGCAATGACATTGCGAGTGCAGTAAACATAGACAAACAGACCCACATATTCTACAGTATGTTAGAAATGCAACATAAAGCGAATTAACTAGACAAATTCTCCCACAAGTCGAGGGCCATCTAGTTGCATTATATTCGAGGGAAGACACACACCTCTACGGGCAATATCTACGACACACAACTCACACCAAAACAATCTAGATAAATAATGCCTACAAGTGAAATGGAAAAATGTATATTTTCTATTTTGGGCTAAAGTATTCCTTCAACATCTATCATGTAATTAATTGCATGTCAGTATTTGATTAAGAGCTCTATGCTGGAAAACAAAACAGTTTTCACACAAACACGCAGCTGCACACGCACACGTGATCCAAGCAGGTGAACACGCTTCAGTCAGGAATAGTCTTTTACAATGTTGTGCATTTCTCAGTTTACACGTGGTTTTGACATGTTTAACTAAGAATAGTTTCCTGTTAGACGTTGCAACTACACAGATTGCATATTTGTTTACATTGATCAAATCTACAGGCACCAGCACACAACTCAACATGTGCCGATTTACATCATCTGGACAAACCTTAATCCCACTGCAGTACACATTGAGCAGCTATAACTACAATTTAAGGATAAAAGAACATGTGTAATAGTTTTGTATAAAAGTGTGAAGGAAGGAATTACATTAAAATGCTTATCAAGGGAGATCTTTCTTAACTTTATGATGCCTAAAGGAGCCTTTTGTTTGACCAGCTCATCTCATTTGTTGTGTTTCAATTGAGTTTCATCACAGGCGTTTTAATTCTGGAAAGACTGCAGTACGTTTCTCTAAATCACTTTTTTTTATATCAAATGTTGATATTTCAGCAATATAATATGTAATATTTTAGAATAACTCTATACTGAGTTCATACTTAGACTCGAGATGTTTTTTTGTCTTGAAATATCGAATTGCTGACGGGCCAACGTGACCGAGTCAAAAGCTACACAGTAGAATTAAAGAGAACATTAACACTAAGCCAGTAAACATGTGGTCCCTACAGAGGGTTAAAGAGCCACCATGAGTCAGCAGGTCCGTCTGTCAATCAGGGGGTTGGCAGTTCAATCCCCGCCCTAGTCGATGTTTCCTTGAGCAAGACACTTAACCCTTGTGTTGCCTTCGGGTCAATTTGACCCGATTCAATGTTTCACCCTCCTGTCGCCTTCGGGTCAATATGACCCGATTCAATGTTTAACCCTCCTGTTACCTTTATATTTACTAACATATTTTACCCTTGAGGTCAATATGACCCGAGCTATTAAAATCTCCAGAAAATTATTAGAATTAATATTGTTTTCCAAGTTTAAGTGTGAGGTACTTTATGTTTGTTTGTTGACTCCCGAAAGAACACCGACATTAAACATTGAATCGGGTCAAATTGACCCGAAGGCGACAGGAGGGTTAAATATTGAATCGGGTCAAAATGACCCGAAGGCAACATAAGGGTTAACCCTGAATTCCTCCCTGTAGCTGTGTTTCCAGTGTATAAACGCAACATGATCGTAAGTCGCTTTGGATAAAAGCATCAGCTAAACTAGAACGGGCACTCGGTAGAACGCATACCTTCGCATATCACAAGATTGGGCATTGAATTATGAACATTTTGGCATTAGTTGCATGCCAATTGGATACAAATTGATCGCGCTATGGTAAAAAGAAGATTTTGACCTTTTCATGACCTTGACCTTGACCTTTGACCCGATCGATCCCAAAATCTAATTACATGGTCCCCGGATAATAACCAATCATCCCACCTAATTTCATGCGATTCGGTTTAATACTATTTTAGTTATGCGAGTAACACGCATACAAATAAATAAATAAATAAATAAATGGCGATCAAAACATAACCTTCCGCATTTTCAATGCGAAGGTAATGAAATGTAAAGTAACACTGAGAAGTGTTAATCAAAATAAACACTTCTCAATAATAACTCTTTCCGAAGTTGCGTTAACTCTTAAATCTTAACACTATGTTCAGTGTTACTTTAACATTCTCAAGATAAGGGTTCATATGTTCACCGGCTGAGTGTTAAAATATACTCTATAAGTGATAAATTGACACTGCCAATTGTACTGTGTAGCAGAAGCCACGGTAGCCACCATCTTCCCATCATGCATCATGGATCGTGGAGGTCTCCATCGTGGAATATGCCTACTATGAACTATTCATACACTGTCATATTCATTGAATGTATTTTAACTCTAAATCTGTCCTTCTGGTCACATGACATCTATTGTTCTGTCCATCCTGGAGAGGGATCCTCCTCTGTTGCTCTCCTGAAGGGTTCTTCCCTTTTTTCCCCCTGAAGGGTTATTTGGGAGTTGTTTCTGATCCGATGTGAGGTCAAAGGTCAGGGATGTCTATATGTACAGATTGTAAAGCACTCCGAGACAAATTTGTAATTTGTGAAATTGGGCTATACAAATAAACTGAATTGAATTGAATTGAATCACGTTATGATGGTATTGCGGTTGCCATCATGTCAAGTACAATCTGCTGATTTATTTCCTCACTGCTCTCTGTTGAATCACCAACTAGTTACGCTTGACTGGAAAACCCTGTTGCTGTCCTGTAGAAATCACCTGAGTGCCACTAGAGAGCACTGTTTCAAGCTTAAACTCAAACCTGCTGCAGACATGGACTCAGAGGTGTACGGCCTCTGTGTGGAACCTGTTGTTCCTCTCGCTCTTGGCTCAGCATGTAACGACACGTTTTTTTAATTCAGAGAACATAAGCATTTCTCCTCTGAATGACATCGAGTGAAAGCTCATGACAGCAGTCAGTGAGGTCAGCCGTAGCAGCGTTACTGACGTTGGCTGTTTTTCGAAAATAACTACCTGAGTGTAATCAATGAGTAATTGAAGTATCATGTCAGCAAGTAGAGCAGAAGAACAAGTAGCTGGGGCAACACATGTGACACTGAGCTGCTGACCAGTCTGAGTGCGGCAGGTATCTGGTCACTGCTGCTGCTCTGAGCATGGGGAATTATGCTTAGTCCACATTCCTGCGCGAGCGATGGGACAACATACCTTCTGTAAGGTTCAATTATATTTTATTTCCCCTCACCCCAATAAGGATGGAGCATGTACAGTATCTGTGATTTTGAACTATATACAATTGACTTGAGATCTTTTATGTATGGCCTATAGTCCCATCATAATCAGAATAATTTACCCCAACTCCAGGTTTTATCGGTGATCAAAAGATGTCTGTGTCCCATACAAGTGCCGGAAAGTAAATCCAGGCATTCATTGACACATTAATACATTGTTTTATTTAAATTACACAATTAAATACATGTTTCATTAACAAGTAATACATTCTTAACTGTTGAATATTAAAGGGAAAATGGATACGTGACATGAAATGAAGACATAAATATTCAAAGGTTTTCGCCATGGGTAGATTTGTATGGTACGTTAATTATAGGCTGTACATGGCCAATCATTCTTGAAATTCACACATTTTTAGTTAAAAAAAGAGGAGAAAAGTTTCGACTAGAGTCACGCTCTTTGACTCTAAAACAGAAGATGTCTTTTTTCAGAAAGAATTAGAAACATGTGGTAGCTGTATGATTATGGCACATGCCACATAACTGCAGCCCCCCTCATTTGATTCAAATAATTGCAAGTAATACATATAAAAAAACAACTGCTCTTACGCTTTCCGTAAGACGTGAAAAGAAATGCTAAAACAGAACCTGAAAATGTAACGTTTGCACACCTTCGACTGACGAACCAAGAAACCTGAACTTCAAAAGCAGAGGGAGGGAAAAAAACCTCAGAACTGTGAGTTGTTTGACACGTTGGGGATTTCAGGGTGTCCAGTTTGATGGCTAAATGACTTAATCGCTACGGCAGTGTTCTCTGATGGCTGGAAGCAACGCTGCCTCTGAGTTTCTGCGACTCCCATTCCTTAAAATCAAAGCCTTTCCGACTGATTCCACCATGTGTCCCCTCACCGTAACATAAGAAGCTATAGCTATGTACGCTTCACCACAAAATACCCCTAATTCATCACCGGGCAAAATAGGAGGCTGATAGCAGCTGTAAGAGGAGACGGAGTTGAGTGAAACTGATCCCGGCCTTCCTTTGGCCAAAATGCAACTAAAGATACTCATCAAAATGTTATGTGACATTGACGTTCTTCTGAAAGAGAACACTTTACACCAGGGGTCCCCAAACTTTCTCCTGTGAGGGCCACATAACTTTTCCCTTCTCTGATCAGCATCGTCACCCACAGGACACGATTCTTTAACAGCTTCTTCAGACTGATGGTACAACAGAACTACTGAGAAATGCCCACTCTGAAAGTGTGAACAATTGTGCAATACCACAATCAGTGCAATACCCCCACACAACCTTCCCCCAACATCTGAACATGTGCAATATCCCCTTATAACTGTCCCCTTCCCCCTCTTTCTTTCTTTTTACAAGCTAGGTACAGCACTAGCCTACTTACCTAGTTATTATCTCTGCACTCTCCTTTCTTATATTTATTTTTGATAACCTGTTCCTGTACTTAATACTGTTAATACTGTTAATACTGCATACACTTTACCACACTATGTACAGTGTGTTTTTTGTACAGTGTTTTTTTAATTAATTTTTTGAAATATATTTTTTAAAATATATTTTGTATATTTTTCATATTTCTATTATTACCTTTGCATTGAAAATGCGGAAGGTAATGTTTTGACCGCCGTGTATTTATTTGTATGCGTGTTACTCGCATAAGTCAAAAAGTATTAAACCGAATCGCATGAAATTTGGTGGGATGATTGGTTATTATCCGGGGACTATTTGATTAGATTTTGGGATCGATCGGGTCAAAGGTCAAGGTCATGAAAAGGTCAAAATCTTATTTTTACCATAGCGCGGTCAATTTTTATCCAATTGGCATGCAACTAATGCCAAAATGTTCATAATTCAATGCCCGATCTTGTGATATGCGAAGGTATGCGCTCTACCGAGTGCCCATTCTAGTTATTACTGTTACTATTATTATTATTATAGTGTGTTTGTTTTGTATCTCTGCTGACTCGGAGAGCCCTGCAAAAATAATTCCGATGTGTCTGGACTGCTGGTCTAGGCACAGATGGCAAATAAAAAACCTTGAACCTTGAACCTGATGGGGGCCGGGGTCAGTTTGTAACAGAACAAGTGTGACGATCGCAGGGGGGCCTAAATGTAAACATGTATTGTTTTCCAGAAAGCCACACATAACCAAATATTAATAACCCTTTCCGGGATCTTCACAGAAAAAAAAGTCAGGAAATAAATAACACTATTTATGAAATAAATAATAACCAAATAACTAAGACTCCACTTTTTAGCTTTGAGAGTTTGTCTGCTCACATTTGGCCTTGCAGGTTATCACACTTGTCTTTGTGACGGGATTCATAGTGTCGGCGCGGATTGTATTCTTTGAATTCCGCCACCGCCTCTTGACAGATGAGACAAACAGCCTTTTCTTTGCAATGAACAACAAAATAATCGTTTGACCACTGCAGGTTAAAAACCCTGCATTCTGAATCAGTTCTTCTCTTACCTAACCGTTTCACCATTATTCCGTTCTATTTGAAAGGGGCTAGTGGAGGATTTGCGTGGCCAGACAAAAAAAAAAATCATAATGCGCCTCTGGTATTGTTCAGGGGGCCGGGCCCAATGTGGAGGCGGGCCGTATTCGGCCCGCGGGCCTTAGTTTGGGGACCACTGCTTTACACCTACACTGCCTGATAAGTGACCCATATTAGAATTAATGTCTGTGTTTTGATAATAACATCCTTAGCATGCTTAGTGTCACCTGCATTCGCTTTCAGGCTCTGCATCTAAAAAGTCAAACCTGTTCACGTATCGTCTCCCGCTATTCCACGTCAGATTTAAACCTTTCCTTTTGTCATATTGCTGCTTGTTGAAAGGTTAATAGCGAGAGATTATATAAGTATTTGAACATATTTTGCCAATAATTATTCATAAGATTCATAAACCCTGGAAGATGGTTTCATTTAGTTTCCTCTGAGACAAGTCACAACTCATCCTTTGTCTTTGTCACGTTTCAGTGAAACTGGAGCCAGTGTTCCAGATTACAGCGACACGTCACCTGACCCATTTAAAAAAATCACTATTCAACATTACTTTGAGTTTCCTGGTTGGGATACGGACAGAAGAGTAATAGAAATGTTAAGATTACTTCAACATTGTGTTTCAACATGGTGAACCATTATTTTAGAGTCTGGATTCTCTTTACACTTTCTGGACGTATAACCTTCTGATCAAAAGAGCTTTTAAGTGGTTGTTGTTCAAAATAATACAGATGAGGAATTGAAACACCTTTTTGTATACTACTGTCTTGCCGTCATTTCGGGTGTTGATTGTGAAATCACAATGATTAAAATGTGATATGGCCAAATGCAGCCTGATTATGGGAGCTCAGGCTCGGAGGTCGTGCTTATAGATCCGTCACTTTGTATGGAATTACAAAGATGTTTGTCATATTTTAAGAAAGAAAATGTTGTAACCCATTTTCAACCACTAGATGTCTCTGTTACCCTGTAATTAAATCCAAGGGCCTCAAGAAAAGGAGGAATTCATCCACACTTGATGATCAATAAGTGAGAGAATATACACTACCGTTCAAAAGTTTGGGGTCATCCAGACAATTTCGTGTCTTCCATGAAAACTCACTTTTATTTATCAAATGAATTGAAAATTGAATATAAAATATAGTCAAGACATTGACAAGGTTAGAAATAATGATTAATATTTGAAGTATTCATTTTGTTCTTCAAACTTCAAGCTCAAAGGAAGGCCAGTTGTATAGCTTATATCACCAGCATAACTGTTTTCAGCTGTGCTAACATAATTGCACAATGGTTTTCTAATCAGATATTAGTCTTCTAAGGCGATGATCAAACACAATGTACCATTAGAACACTGGAGTGATAGGTGATGGAAATGGGCCTCTATACACCTCTGGAGATATTTCATTAGAAACCAGACGTTTCCACCTAGAATAGTCATTTACCACATTAACAATGTATAGTGTGTATTTTTGATTAATGTTATCTTTATTGAAAAAACAGTGCTTTTCTTTGAAAAATAAAGACATTTCTAAGTGACCCCAAACTTTTGAACGGTGGTGTACATCAGAAAATGCTGTTGAATTTACAGTTAGTGTTGGACTGCAAAGCTGCAACTTCTTTGTCTCTGTAGCCCTGGGAGAAAACTACAACCAATCAGGATCAACCGGAAGTCACAACCTTTCTCCAGAAGATCCCACATGTGAGAGTGTCATCTTTGGCCTTGTGTAGTCTCAACATTTCCTCTATGTATTACCGAAAGGCTTAACATCTACACCAATATGGTGTGGAACATGACTTCTTCCATGAGGAATAGTCACCTCCGCATTGAAAATGCGGAAGGTTATGTTTTGATCGCCCTGTATTTATTTATTTGTATGTGTGTTCCTCGCATAACTCAAAAAGTATTATACCGAATCGCATGAAATTTGGTGGGATGATTGGTTATTATCCGGGAACCGTTTGATTAGATGTTGGGATCGATCGGGTCAAAGGTCAAGGTCAAGGTCATGAAAAGGTCAAAATCTTCTTTTTACCATAGCACGGTCAATTTTTATCCAATTGGCATGCAACTAATGCCAAAATGTTCATAATTCAATGCCCAATCTTGTGATATGCGAAGGTATGCGCTCTACCGAGTGCCCATTCTAGTTCCAATATGTATCATTCAGTTGGAGAGCTGTTAGAATAGCAAGAGCAAGAAACACATGAGAACTGCACTGGTGGAGTGGCTGAATATCATGCTCAATAATCTTCAGGGATTTGATTGGCTAAGGCAGATGTTTGGGGCGCAAATAGCATAGCATTGTGCTATAGTGAACCTATTACTAACTATGCACATATATGAGTAAATGTTTAGTATAATATATTGTGCATATCCAGAACTGAAAACTGCATTGCTTGTGATACAGAGAGAGAAATGAAACATGCTCTGTTTCATCTCTTTCCCCGGCCACTCCAGTCAAATTTGATCTAATTTTCCTTCCCTTCTTTGGGTATTTCCCCACAGAAATGAAGGGATGGTGATTGCTGGGTAAGATTGGAGTGGATCTAATCTTCCACTGCTCTCAGTCAAACTCCATTTCACTGCACATCTAATTTGTCACACTGCTGATGAATATGCCACAAGTTTCATGGGAAAGAGAAGGACATAATGAATGTAAAACACACTGGGAGAGGCAATTGCCGTACCCGCACTAACCACAGTGCGTTGTTCATTTGTCCCGTTAAATCGCTGACATATGCATTCACGATGGACACATTGCTTTCCCCCCTCTTATTTTTTGGTTTCTGCAATATTGCTGTGAAGCAGTAGGTACCATAACGTTGAATCCGATGCCTCAAATGGACCACTGTTTTATTATCATTGAATTAAAAACACAAGCAGATGGTATGAATGGCATCTGCATAATTACATTCTAATTTGGTCATTATTCATCTTTACTCTGTTTGCGATTGTCGGCGTGCTGATACACTCGGCAACAGGCAATAAAGTAAATAGACGGGGTCAAAAATATGTTCAAATGTCTCCTGGCAACAAGATGTTTCTGTGTGTCGAAGCTTTTGAAAGTTGCCACCGACAGAACCGCAGCTACGTAACCAGGAACATAGATTCATGGAGAGACGGATGTTCAAACGGACCGTATGGAGACATTCTGTCATTGATGAGCTGAGAGTTTGTTTGTTTGTGTATTTTATTCAGTCAATCAAATCAAATACAATACAATATTATCCTATATAATATACAAAAGATAAAGACTGAAAAGGTATTGGTAGAAGCAAAAAATGCTTATAAATTCCTATCCTAAATTGAAATAAAAATGAATCAGAAAATTAATATGAAATAAAGAAGAAAAATAAAACAACAACAAAAAAACAACAATAAACAAAATAAAAAACAAAATATATTTATATATACTACCACATACATCTTCCATGTTAATACGTTTTTAATTACATTTATAACTCAAGAATTGTTTTATAAATAATTCCCTTGAAAACCAAAAAGGAGTTCACCAGTCTTACATCCATTTCAAAATTATTCCATAATAAGAGTGAATGTCTCTTTAAAGAAGAGACGATAGAATCTGTGTGCAGAGCTGCTGCATCACCTATCCATGAGACCGGAGAGCGGATGATGAGAAAGCCCTTCAGGACTCTTCT
Organism: Pseudoliparis swirei; assembly: GCF_029220125.1. NCBI lineage: Eukaryota > Metazoa > Chordata > Actinopteri > Perciformes > Liparidae > Pseudoliparis > Pseudoliparis swirei. The sequence continues at coordinate 4,752,212 of NC_079394.1, forward strand.
CTAAATAGGCATGAAATTATATCTCCCTCTGACTGAGATTAGCGTCCACGGAGCCTCTTGCGTTCTGCCCCCTCTTTTCCTGAGGCTATCCAACCAAACAGCGCTTTGCAGTTTCAGCTCGATTGTGTTCAGGTTTAAGAAATTCATTTCCGTCAGGAGGTGCTCTCTGCGTCCCTCATCTGACTTCATTGGTCCTGCAGGATGTGTCACATGTACTGAAGAGATGTGGTTAACCGTAGCAGTGTGTAAACACGTTGAAAACGTGTGTTACATATCATTTCATCTGGAAATCATTTGCGTCACTGTTAGTTCCAGGGTACATATTGCATTGTGCAGAACTTATTAACAAAATGCTGATCTTTGGTTGTTCATTTTTCGACCGAAGGAAGCTTAAAAAGATTCAAGCGAAAGGAAAAGCTGACTGATAGATTTGAATCCAGAAAAAAATTATTATTCCAGTTATGCATGCAGCTATAAAATGCATCTTTCTCTTAATATTCTAGTGCAATACCAAGGCCTAATGTGTCTCCATATTTGTTGGATGTATAATAGCCACACGTTTGCTAGCAAGTTAAACGATTGTATTAGTTTTGCATCCACAGCTCGTTTCTGCTTCTCCCAAGTGGTCAAATCGCAAGTGGTCAATCTGTATTTTTTAGGTTTAATATGCCCTCTAGTAACTTTATTGCTCGCCTGGTGCATCCTAGTGAGGAGTTACGGGGTTAGAGCCTCGACACCAGATGTCACTGCTGTGATTTCTACAGTTACATTGTGGTCCATTCCACATGACCTGGCTGTCATATACCGGTTATCGGATTATCTTGAATTAGAAGTCAACGATTTCAACGATTTCAACAAGTTTTACAGTTAAAACAAAAATCAAACGCAGCTTTTTGAAAGCTGGTGCCGAGTGTTTGGGATGAGGTCCTCTTGAGGACTGAGCCTGTTTCCATTTATTATGTTGCTGAGGAAATTAGAGATGCTAAAACACTGGATGTTATCATAGTGTCATGGGTGACACATCTACCGTACAGATTCTGTGATCTGGTGGAAGTGGAAGTGATGAAAGGAATAAGCAATTCAGAAAATCCACTAGAAGTGTTTTAAAAAACAAACAAATGTCTTTATCACACAATATTTGACCCTTAAATCAGAAATAATTGGGAGGTTGTAGCAGTGTGGTACTTCTGTCTTTGTGCATTTAGTTTTTTGAGGAGACCTGTGAATGTGTTCCCTGTAGCTTGTGTTGTATCCTGTGAACCTTTCAGTTGAATCTTTACTCAGGTTTCATGTTCTCTCCATTAAACAACACATTTGGGGTTTGCTGATCGGTAAATCAAGAGGGACTTTCCGTCTGAGGGCAGCTGATGGAGAATGAAAAGGCCTAAAGGAATTTTAGATGAACATCTGCAAGTGATGATGGAGCCAAACGAGTAAAACAAGAGCAATGCAACACATTTCATACCATATGCCAGATATGATACATATTTTATTTCTGATCCGCAAAAGACACACAATTGATGCATTTGTATCTTTCATGACTTTTCAGTACAGAGGAAAAACCCAAAGATATACACAGTATGGGTATATATGTATATGGGTATATTTTAAAGTGCAAGTGATTCACAAGGGTCAATCATGCGTTACATAGCATCTGTATCAGGAACTTCAGTAACCTCCTTAAATCCTCGATATCTTTCTGAATCTGATAGTAAAATAACTGTCACTTATATATGAATACAAAATAAACTTTACTAGTCACTGAAGCTTTTTGATTTAGTTTTAAGCACAACATCTATCTAGTTCAAGTCTTGAGAGGAAAGAGTACCATGAAGTGCCAGAAGTGAGAAGTCTTTAGTCTCTCGCATTGACAGGAGAAACCTGTTCACTAAACGCCCCATGGGTCCATTTAATAATGCTCCAATACCACCTTAAGCACCCTATACTTGTATTACAATCTAAAACAGAAAGCAACTGAATTCCTCATATACTTTTCTCCCTTTAGTTTTTTCCTAACAGCCTCCACGGGTCACCTAACTCGGGCATGTTCTCATCGAAACAGACATTCAGTTTACAGGTACATTCTCTGAAATTACCATTACATTTGACTTGGTGAGGAAACAGTCAATTTTGCCAAATATATTTGATACGAGGAATGTTAATCGAAAATAAATATGAAGACAAGGAAAGACAAATATTTGAATGTAAATGTGGACTGATCACTGTGTGTGCAGAGGGGCATCTGGACGGCATCACACAGGGAAGTAACAGTTTAGCAGCAGCTGTTGGGTTTTGGATTTACCCATGGACAACAAAGATACTGACACATGTCTCAATCGTACATGAAGAAGCCCTGACCCTTCAGGATGCAACATATTCTAACTGATTGGTCTCTGGGTAAATAAAGCATGTCTGAATTGCACATGTGCTGAACGTTTCAATGCCCTTTATAGTGGTTAAGATGCAAAGTGCATATTTAACATAACATCGTCATCTCGGCTATACTACAGTGTGACTATAGCTCTTAACTTCCCAAATGATTCCTTCAGAACTGTCCTTTCGCACCAAATGACACAAAAGAAATGCACATATTTACAGAACAAAGAGAACCGGTTTACAAAAAACCCAGAAACAGAAAGCAATCGAGAGGAGCGATGCCTTCACGCTGTGAGCGCAGTGTGAGAGCAAAACGAGCTGCTGTTTTATTCACACAGCATCAGCTGGCACTGAATGAAATGAAGGTCAATTTCTGTGTTGCTGTGAATCCTTTAATGTGAGATTATTGCATAGTTTGGAATTCTTAACATAGCTGTTAAATTGACACTGACATCTCTTACTCTTTTTCTGGTCTGTGCTTCACTCTCTTCATCAATCGAAGAAAATATATAAATTCACTTTTTTTTCCAAACGGGGCTGGGTTCAATTCCCTTCATGAAGCCAAAACTATATTTTATAATTTTCTGATCAAACTATTTTCAAGACGACCGATTTGCAAGTTTTGAATATTGAAGTGAGGGTGTTTTCTGGAGCGAACTGCTTAATAGTGAACCGAACCCAGCCCGGGTTCCAAGTTACTCTCGATATTGCATTTTAAATGTGCACAAATATTCTCAATTTACTGGTATTAGATAAACTAACTTACGCCATTGATTATCACCACCATCTATGTACCAGGGATCGATAAAACAAACACCAGCATGAAGTGGCTCTGCGTGATGGTCTCGACCTCTGAAGGCCGTGAAACACGCACTCTTAGATTTAAAATGTTGATGGAGAAACTCTTCTGGGACTTTTTGTTACTTTGATGTACAGTTACAAGCAAACTAACATGTGCTTCTTACCTACTGAGACAAAGTCTGAATGTCCTTTTAACTTTTAACAGCGGCCTGTAAATATCTTCACACACATTGGTTACTTTCTCACTCTGTCTGCAGCTAAAGTCCTCGGCAATCTTTGTAAAACGCGCTCTAGCTGAAGGTAAACCGTGTGTATTAAACTTCTTACATAAACCTACTTTAAGTACGTTAGTTAAGAATTAATGTTACCTTCATTTCATGTCTTGATTAAAAAGCAGATTTTCAAGAGCTTTAAAAGAGATTTTTGCGATAGAGTGTGGACACGGATACCGCGGTACGGACTCCCATGAGATCTTTCTCTTGCATTTTTCCTGTTTCTTGCTCTACTGTGTAATATCAGAACTGACACATTGACAAAATAACATACAGAATAAATAATAACAGGAACAAAAAATGCAAGAGATTAAGATAATCAATGTAAATTGTTACTTATAAGATTCAGCCCATGCAAAGATAAGCACTGCAAACTACAACAATAAAAGAACTTGATGCTGGTGTTTGTTTTTCTTTGACCGAATGGTCGGTCATCGACAATGTGCACTATACCTTAGCACTGGACAAGCACACCTAGCAGCTGCAATGACGTCCTTTTTTTTCCCAACCAGAAAGTGTGTCAAAATGAAGCTATCGTTTTGTTGTGGTCCCTCGTAACACCCATAAAGTAGATCACCTGACTTGAATGACCGACCTTGTTCCCCTATGGCCAGCACAGTCATGACATGGGTCCCATTCAGTCACCAGAGTGTCAGCTCACTTCTTTCTTCTTTTTGGCATAGAGCTCATGTTCAAATAGGAGCCACGACTGAACTGCTTTTTAAAATCTGTAAACTAATTAAAAACTACAATAATGCAATTAAATAATATAGTAGGAAAATAAATATCATTCCGACAAAGGCTTTTTGTTTTAAATAGTCATTATCGATCTTGATCCCATACGTTATTCGCTTCGGAGAGGGATGATCTTCAGTCCGAGGAGATGGCTGCTCTGATTCTCATCGGTAAACGTGCTAATCAACTACTGCGCATACACTGCTGCCTCCAGCTCCGATAAGAGCATCGATACAGATTCCACTAAACATGGTCCCGCATATTCTGTAGAGCTCAAGAGTCGTATGCATTACAAGTGTCTGTATACAAGATATGCAAAATGGACTTTTTCTGATATATAGACTTGGCCACGACCGGGACAATCCTTATGTGCAGGATGATGAAACACAGTGGCTACATCTGCCATCAGAGAAAAACAACAACTATAAGTGCTATTAGCTATACACTATTTTGGTATTTCATGAATAGCATTCAGGGCAGTTTGAAGTTTTTTGGTCAGTTTATGGTTACTTAAAGGTTATTGTGAAACCTCTACAGACCTCACGAGCACTCTCTCTTTTCGATGGTCTCAGATAACTTAGTATACAGTACACTTGACTCCTATGTTATTCAGAAAATAGATATCAAACTCATTTTCACATCTCATGCTCACAATTTGACTGGTCTCATCACTGCAATATTAGATACATCTACCAATAATATCCCATTCCTATCAATGAACTAATAATAATAATCCAACTACTGATTTCTACTCATGATTAAATGCCGGGATTATGAGATTGCGTTATCTTTCAAAGCGACTTGTGCTCTAGAGGCGTGAACCACTGTGGCTGTTTTTTTCTTTTCTCTTTTTGCTTGGCATCAAAAGACTTCTTAAGGATTCATCTCTGTTGTAGGAGGTGAAGAGGAGCGCACAGGACCATGTCGCACAGATGCAGCAGCCACACGGTCAACACTAACGGTGAGCGCACTCGATGGAAGAGCGGTTCTCTCAAGCCAACAATCTACAATATACAATAAAACAACTACCAAACTCTGATATTAATTCTACGTGTGTTCCGGCATTCCCTAGAGGTGCGTATGTCTGTAACTTCCAGTCTAGCGGAGGAATGGATTGCATCACCTCGAGGGAATAGAGGAGCTTTCATGATATTTTTTGAGGAGTGTGTGGAGTTTCTGAATCTGAGTGGAAGTTAGGAGCTGTCGCCGGCAGAGCGCTTTTTGCCAAAATGACTGGCGGAGTCTGTGTTTCGCAGATTCGGCTGGATCTTGTACATGTGAGGACCCATGGACCAGCGCCAGCTCCCACGACCCTCCACTTCAGTTGGGATGGCGGCAGCTGCGGCCACAGCAGCGGATGGGCAGGGCTTGTTCTGCAGCAGCTGAATAAGCATGGTCATCTCTGGGCCCAGCCGCGACACCATGCTGGTCCGAACGCGGTCCACCGTGTCCTCATCGCAGTCCATCAGGCTCTGGAGCAGCTTACCATAAAACCTAGGACAACAAAACAGAGCATCACAGAGTGCTTGTTAAAGAGCCCCAAGCAAAAAGGGACACACTGTACCGCACGGCAACAAGACCTTCCTGTGGTACCTGCTTCTTGTTCGTATTAAAGGCATTTCTCTGTATTGGAACACGCGCTCTATAGCCTTGAGCTTCACCCTCCTACACTACCGTTCAAAAGTTTGGGGTCATCCAGACAATTTCGTGTCTTCCATGAAAACTCACTTTTATTTATCAAATGAATTGAAAATTGAATAGAAAATATAGTCAAGACATTGACAAGGTAGAAATAATGATTAATATTTGAAGTATTAATTTTTGTGTTTCAAATCAAGGTCAAGGAGGGGCCAGTGTAATATATATAATATATAACATAACTGTTTTCAGCTGTAACAACATAATTAATAATTTCTAATCTAATCAGATATTAGTCTTCTTAGCAACGATTAAATACAACATTAGAACAGAGGAGTTGAGTGGAGTTGATGATGGAAATGGGCCTCTATACACCTCAAACGAGATTTCATTAGAAACCATACGTTTTACAATACCATTAAATTTTTATTGTATTTTTATTTTTATTGATTTTTTGATTTGAAAAAACAAAAAAAAAAATTGAAAATTTCTTTAAACAAAAGTGACAAAGTGTTAAGTGACCCTTGGTATATATTCCTTTTATATCCACTCCCAATCTGCAATCATACATGTATGACAGCAACAATAGGAGCAGATATCCACACTTGATATTCCTGTTTTCTTTCCTTGTAGAGAGAATATATGAATCAGATGCCAACCAAAACATTGAAATCAGTACACATTTTAGCCATATGTTACGCTGCATAAGTCAGAGGGAAATGTGGAACTAGCAACATGCCAGCCATGTATATTTGTGGTTCTTAGGAAGATTCAAATGTATGTCACATTCACTTAAAACTAGCAGCTTTATTTAGTGATTACTGGTAAATAAGCCTTTGTTTTTATATCTACTCTGCGGTCAAAAAGCCTGTTGAACATCATAAGCTTCGAACCCTAACACGTGTAACACCCTGTTCTGTTTCTCCTGTGTTCCGTGTCTCCTCTGTGTCTTCTCTGTCTTAATTGTTTAATTCCCTGCACCTGCCCTCAGCCACTCTTGTCTCGTTAGTGTCTGATGTCGTACACCTGTGTTTCCCCCCCTATATATTGTGTCAGTCTTTCCCTTGTCTGCTGTCGGATTGTCGTCTCTAGTTCCGTGTCCTTTTCCCGTCGTCCTGTCCGTGTTCCTGGTTCCGCCTGTTGACCCTGCCTGCCCTGAACCTGGATTCTCTGCCTGCCCCGTTTGGACCTTGTTTTTTTTGTAAACTGTTTTGCCTCATTAAAGAGTGCTTTTTTGTTATTCATATTGCGTCCAGTTCGTCTCTCTGCGCCTGAGCCTCACCCCGTCACAAGAACCTGACAACATGCCCTTAACAAGCCCGGAACAATGTGTCATCGGTCACCAGATCGGAACTTTAATCAACTTGTTGTTTAGTAGAAGAAGAGCTCACCTATTGGGGAAGTGACTTGGTAGCTGTGCCACTTCGCCAATAGCATCTGGATTTGATCGGGCAACAGTGCAGATATCCAGCTTGCTGTAACACTCCTCTTGGACTTCAGATATCATTCTTTGGAAGGTGGAGCAGCGGCGGATGGTGGGGAATGCCTTCGATGTGATGCCATTGGCAATGCACTTAAGGCTCTCCTTCACAAATGCTTTACCCTGTAAAAACACAGCAGCGCTTCACACATTCTTGCCCTAACAGTTACACCCACAACATTCCTACACAGGCTCATGTGCACGGTAGAAATGAAGAGGATGGCATACGGTTTGGAGTCTTTGTGAAATGAATTAAAGTGTATACCTGAGTGTCAAATTTAGCAGCACTGTAAAGGAAGGACTTGCAGATGTCATGCATGCCATCTGTGTCACAAGTTGAATTCTCCAGGCAAGCGAAGGCCCCGCAGCCAACTTGGAGGGCACTGTTGAGACAGCGTGCCACATCTGCTGTGGGCACAGAGAATGAACCATCAGCAGGGTGGCCAACAGTGGGTTCACTGGGAATCACTGCACAGTCACTGAGCTCATTACATAAGGGTTGCCAGGGTTTCAGCTCAAATATGTGGCGAACAAAAGCACATTTTCATACTTTGGTGATTCACAAAAGACATAGTCACTTGGGGCCAATAGTGACTTGACTGGAGATTGGACACCTTACAATTTAGACACTATTTGGCATGACTGCGCTTTTTTCTTGGCAGACACTTTATATTCCACTGTTTGGTTGATTTTCAGCAGGGCTTGGATGAAATGCACCAGAAATACCAAAGGGTTTAATGAAAATTGTTGGCGTGCCTGTAGACACCCACAAACATACACTTGTACCACTGGCACACACAGATATACATACAGTTACTCTGTCTTCAAATGCCATAATTGTCAAGCTGAATTTGAGGACTCTTACTCCAAACAACTGTAATATAACTCTGCACATCTAACACTCCAGTTACATCCCATAAAGGCTCCTGTGAACATCGTCATCATGAAATACATGTTTATAAAATGCTGCTATATTCATTTTAGGAGTCACATGACAGGATTAATTATTGGGCTGATAAACCCACCAGTAACCCCGATGCCCATCTTTGTAAAACCTATAAAACAGCTACCCTGCAACATTATTTAATCCATTTTCCAAGAACTGACCTTGGCCATAAGGAACACGGCTCAAAGTCAATGCAACTGACATGAAATTGTACACCAAGAATGAGCTATAAAATATAATCTGGAAATCCGTGTACCCAGATAGTTGACTTTCCTTTTTCGTCATCCAAGAATCCGCTAAGGTAGCCAGCGGCTTGAGTCCAATTCTTTGTAATAACCATTAACAAATGTCACCTCAGTCAAAGCCGACTTGGCATTCTTGGATTCTGGAGCCTCATGTTGACCTGCACGGTCAGATACAGTTTGCCTGCCATCGGGGACCAGAGATTGCTCTCAAAATACACAGTGAGCTGCACATCTTACAATGATAAAGCAATTCCCGCAGAAGGGAATCAGCATCCCTGTCACCCACTGCCAATTATCACTGGGCTCCTCCACCTTTGTGTTAAAAAGGAAAAGTCAACATTTGAATGCCGCCTGCAGATTCAACCTTTGCTGTGTCATTTCTTGACGGTTGTTGCAGAGAATTATGAATCAGTCATTACATTTTTTTGCATTGATTCATCCAAAAGACACAGCCCCCAGTGACAAGCAGTGGAACACAAAAAATGCAATCTGTTTCTGACTTGAAGGCTACACAGGAAGGCTACGTGGGAAGCCTTCTGTTTTACGCACTGAAAGCACCCTCAAGTCCACTATAATGCTGAATAGTGGGACGCATGCAGCAGCCCACGCCACGAGAAAGAGACGACCAGCATGACACAGCCTGCACTCTCAGGTGTCAGCACCAAGCTCCATGCTCATCTGTTGCCGGCAGGACACCGGCAGAAACCACAGCGTTAATCCCGTAGCCGTTATCATGACTCAACGCGCTCGTTAACGCATAAAAGGCTGCATAGGCCAAATGCAAATGAGGGGAAAAGATCTCCACATAGTAAAACGAGCAAAGGTATAAGCTCGTGCATTGTGGAAATGGTGTGTCAAAAAAAAGAGAGAAGAAGAAGCAAGCAGTGCACTCTGAGATATGCAGATGGAGGCAGCGTGTTACTTACAAGGGCTATTGGCAGAAAAGCGTGTTCTCCTGGGCGAATAAGACTCGTTTTGATCCAGTTCATATGCAGATGCGGTCAGCACCATCAGGAGAAAAAGTCCCGTCCTCAAAGGCATCGTCCTCTCAACACAGATAATACAACTAAATGGAGAGAGACGCCTCCTGCTATGTGTGTGATTCATAAGAATAACGTTCGAAAAAGCTTCGAAAACACACAATCAATGTAGGTTATTACAAGTAAGCTGCCAGCAATGTCTTCACACTGGACTCCTCACTATCCCTTTGACTTGCATGACAGATAGCACCGATGTCAAGTCTGCATGGGTTTATATGGGAGCGCTGAACATTACGAGTTCTGCGTTTGGACCAATCAGAACGCTGGATTCAAGACCGTGGTCCTGGTCCCTCCACTCCTAATTGATAAAATATTTAAACAGCGGCCAACACTGTACCTCACACAGCTCAACACGGAGCATGTGTCCGTTATGTCCTATAGCTAATAACCCGAAGGACAACATGTCATTTTTTTATTTTATTTTAGAAGTTAGCTTATAGATATTAATAAATTATCTCTATAATTACTGGATGTAATAGACAAGTGGCTCTTTTATACCCAATCAATAATGTCTTTGATCACTGATTATGAAGCGAGTATTAACTGGCATGGAGTATTACAACATCTAGCCTCAGATGAATGGGATACAGTGGTTTGGGGATGAGTTGTCTGACTCAAAAAAAATATTCTTATTTAATTTTGTTGCTGATTGTCTATATTGAAACGTGATATAATCCTTCTGTGTTGCCGGTATACATAAGGCAACGTTTCCATAAATAATGGGCAAGGGACTGAACTGATAATGTTTTCCTTATCCAAGATGCATATTGTAGTTCTGTCTACCCTTATGATATTTATTAGAACATTTCTTGAAATAAATGATAAAATAGTTATAAATGTGAGCTTTGTTGTGTAATCCTTCCTTCTAACTACCTTAATTACCCCTCATCGTAATCACAATCACGTTGTAGCTTGTAGGTTTTGCAGAACCACCTCTGTGGATCTGTATATTTACAAAAGACAGAAACAGTACAACATAATATCTTTTCAAAATTAAAAGTGCTGTAGAAATTTAGTCTTTAATCAAATGTATTGTATAATGTTCAGCATGAAACTATGCTCACCCGGTGTATTAGTTTGGTGACATTTGGAATGACAAAATGTGTGACAGGTTTGAATATTACTTATTTAATCAAATCATTATTGTAATGCTCACTCTTCAATCTGAATTTGTTTTTTTACACATATCTTATTTCATGTGTTTCACTTGCAACTTCATTTATACATATTACCTTGTGTCTGTATACATGTCATACATTTGACATTTGCTAATTTCCCTTTTTCTAATGTGCATATTGGTATCGGTTGTGAAAATCATTATTCCATATAGCATATTAATGTTTAAGCGAAACACATCACTTCTTTTTACATTTCACTTCTTTAGTTATTGGTTATTAGGAGATATTAGCAGAAGGGCGCTGCATTTTGTTCTTGGTTGAGGGCAGAGTCCAAAGAAAATATGAATAATACACTTCTCCCCACCCCAAATATGTTGTCTACAGTCCCTAAAATAAATAAAAAAGTCCACCTCCACACCAACAGACCAAAATGTGTCTAACCAACCTGCATTTTGCTCAAATGCGGCACCTACTTTCCCAGACTTAAATGCCTTTCTCCAAATATCAACCCCTAATATTCAAACGAGTCGTCTATTTATTTGTATCGCTCTGTCGTTCTCCTGACCCGTGCTGAATGATGAAACCGTCGCTTTAATTTAAGGGCTTCTACTTGAAAGGGAGATACTGCATTACCTGTGTTGACCTGATTCTCCACTCTCCTCTTCCCAAGCCTGTGAAATGTTGGCTCAGAGTCCACTAACTTGCAGCTGCACGTGCCGGCATACAGAGGACGATGTGTGGGACTCTAAGCTATCATTAATCATGGAGGCCTCACGCCTCTTCACCCAGTGTAGCGTTCAACTAAAACAGACTCGGACGCTATGGGAAACTGATCCGTCCTCGTCATAAGAATGTGGAGTGAAGAGAAAAAAGAAACGGCGAACAGACTAACATCTCCAAAGTGATTCACGTCATGCTTGTCCTCTCGCCATCAGATACACGGTTCGTTACAGGTGTCAATGCGTGCCAAGAATAAACCCCCCCATTCGTAGAGGATTGGTGGTATTTTCCTATCATCCAAATCGCAGAAAAGCCCTCTTTGTGTATCTCTTCATTGTTCTGGTTGTCTTTGGAAATCTATGCGCTATACCCCTCATTTTTCCCACAGCGTTGTCATTTGGGCATGATGTCAAGCTGTTGGCACCATATCTCTTCTGGGGGAACCAAATATGGACCCTTGCCAGCTGTTGGCACCATATCTCTTCTGGGGGAACCAAATATGGGCCCTTGCCAGCTGTTGGCACCATATCTCTTCTGGGGGAACCAAATATGGGCCCTTGCCAGCTGCAACAATATTCTTGGTAATGGAAAGATAATGTGGATGTAACTGCTTAATGAATGGGCTATTATGTAATGTCACAGTCAACCATCATCAACACCCAAGTCCCCGTAGTGTATAAACTCCACATTAGACATGTGGATGGTCAATTCTTTACCTTTATCATCTCTCTCTTCAAGAGTGATGACTGGTTCTGCTCCCTGCAGATTAGGTGTAGAGGACAGTATGTCAAAGACCAGCCTGCTTGCTTATTGGCTATGTCAGCACAACAACAACAAGAAAGAATAGAAAATATGAAGAAAACACCGATCTGAACAATGTAAGATTTTAATCGGATGTTGAGCTGATATTCACGCTGGCCATGAATATGTCGCCGCTCTCGCATTTATTGCTTCCCTACGCTTTTTAGCTCAAGCCGGGAGGAGGGGTTCGGTGAGTCTCCGCTGAAACTTAAGACAGGAGTTGAGAGTTTATTCATGAGTTTGGAAGTCGGTCTCGTCCTTGTTAACACATCGCTGCAGACTCTTCCTGTTTGGAGTGCAGCCACACCACAAGCACATTTGAGAAGACCACTTCTCTGTCCTCTGGGGGAAAGGATAATGAATTCCTTAGTCAGGTAGATGAAGGTGATTCACCTTATTTTCAGAAATATAACAGACAACACAGGCATGGCGATAGAGGGCAGAGTTCACTGAAAGGACAAATGCAGCGTGAGAGTTTTGCATTTATTTGGATTGAGCCGGATGAACGGGTTCTCTGATTGGAGATCACTTTGCATTGCAGTGGAATTATACCCTACGCTTATTGCTGTTGGCCTGACAGTTACTTCCTCTGTGATTATAAGATCAAAAGATTGCTCATTATGATCAAGATATTTCAAAATGAATCTAATAAATGGGAAGTGTATATTTTATCAAGCACAAGCAAATGAATCACAATGATTGCAATACAACTTTTATATAAGAGGGTGATATAAAAGCACTCTCAAGATGTCCTCAAAGGACAGTGCTAGTCTACCTGTGTCCACAAGAGGGACTTTTGTCAGATGTTACTGACTTGCATGAATTATCCCTGTAAGCAGCACCTTGAACCACTCAGTTGTTAAGTGTACTGGAAGGAAAACAATCACATTTGTGTCATTTTTTAGAAGTGGAAAAGATGCAGAATTTTCTGTGTGTGTTTTTGATAATGCGTTTTTTCTTCCAGGCTGCAGATGCTCGTCGTCCTCATATGGGAATAGCAGTAAATTTTCAGGGAAATATTTTGTATAAGGATGTTAGCCATTGGCAGTAATGACAGAAAGAACCGGGATCAGTCCAACAGCCAGCCGTGCTGTCAGAAAATTGAGAGACACCAAATGGTAAAAGAGAGACAACGTCACTTTTTGCTTAATATTTAAAAAATTGAAATAAATACACAAAGGCTCCCAGGAGAAATTGTTTGAAAAAGCTTTCATAAATCAAATGCTCCTTTCTAATTGGATTGAAATCACAGTTCTAATCTGTTTTGTTAGAGGAAAGTCTATCCACAACCCGAAGTGGAGCAACCAAATTGCGATTTGTTTTCAGTGGGCAAACTAAACGCGTCTACTATTGTACGTGGTTTTCACTCAGAAAGGCTAGAATTAGCAGATGAGGCTCTTATTTTTTGGTGGCCATGTGGAATTCAGAATTCTTCCCAAAAAGCATGATGCAGACCGACAACATACTCATAATATACACTACCGTTCAAAAGTTTGGGGTCACTTAGAAATGTCTTTATTTTTCAAAGAAAAGCACTGTTTTTTCAATAAAGATAACATGAATCAAAAATACACACTATACATTGTTAATGTGGTAAATGACTATTCTAGGTGGAAACGTCTGGTTTCTAATGAAATATCTCCAGAGGTGTATAGAGGCCCATTTCCATCAACTATCACTCCAGTGTTCTAATGGTACATTGTGTTTGCTAATCGCCTTAGAAGACTAATGTCTGATTAGAAAACCCTTGTGCAATTATGTTAGCACAGCTGAAAACAGTTATGCTGGTGATATAAGCTATACAACTGGCCTTCCTTTGAGCTTGAAGTTTGAAGAACAAAATTAATACTTCAAATATTAATCATTATTTCTAACCTTGTCAATGTCTTGACTATATTTTCTATTCAACTTTCAATTCATTTGATAAATAAAAGTGAGTTTTCATGGAAGACACAAAATTGTCTGGATGACCCCAAACTTCTGAACGGTAGTGTATATATATTTTTTAAGAGTGTGACATTCATTCCTTCTTTGGTATTATCTGAATGCATGTTCTTTTTCCTCAAACAGATGTTTGCATGACATAAACTTAATGCAAAAACTCAGGGGATCTGCATTCCTGAATATGCATCCAACACGAGTAGCATACTGAGGATATACATCTGGAGGCCGGAATGAAAACACTGGTGCTCTGCTTCTTGAAACATGAGGACCAAACATTTCACTAGAAACTACCCCATGGTTGAAGGACTGTAGAGGAGTAATTTAAGATTTTATTTTATTATATACAGTATAATTTTGTCTGGAACCAACCTGACAACAATTACTCTCTTCATTTGTGCTGAAGTTTGACGACCTCAGTTTAAATTAGATTTCACGTGTTTACAGTAATCTCAGATCTTAAATAATAAATAAATAAATATGATGTCCATGTTAAAATATGTTATTCATATAGCAACCAGTAGTTGTGTTGAAGTTTTAAAAGGAAGCATTCACTTTATTAACATGATGTTAAATGTGTAAAACACATTGTATTTGGGTTAAAATTACCACGTTTCTAGTTACAATACTACTAGTTCAATCAGGAGAGACCAGTCAAATCAAGAAAGGATGCTTGTTTATGAACAGATGATGTGAGATGATGAAGTCTGAGATTCGTTGGTGCTCGGTCTTTACAGGGAGATTTGTAATTTTGGGCCGTCCGCCCCGTCAGCAGCAAGATAAATCCCTCCATGGAGTCCAGACCTGGTGGTGGTGCTGATGATGATGCTGATGATGATGATGCTGCTGCTGATGATGGTGCTGATCAGGCTGGGCGGAGACATGGAGGTGGAGGGGTGCGTAGCAGCAACTTGAACGACCTACCGGAGGGGATGAGGCTCGCAGAATCAGTAACTTCTTTTAAATCACTTCTTAGAACCCATTTTTATTGGACAGCTTTTAAGTGATCTAGTCTTTGTATGCAGAATGTTGGTCCCCCTCATTTAGTTTGTCTGTTTTTAATTTATTTTTAATTTATTTTACATTTTTATTGTAATTTGAATATATACTTTTAAATGTAATATTGGTTTCTTGCTATTCCACTTGTTTTGCTTTGACTCTCTGTGGAGCACTTTGTAAACATTGTTTTTAAAGTTGCTATATAAATAAAGTTATTATTATTGAATGAATTGACTTGTAAGTGTGTTGTTGTGCTCATTGGATAGAGGACACCGGCTGATCCACACAGCTGGTGTCATGATTGACGCCCGAACAATGACAGCGAGTGAATTCTGAGTGAGCGTGCGTGAGAAGTGATTGGCGGATCTATGATGAATAAATGACCGTCTTGCAAGACGATGGTTTTCTGACTGAGTTTATGCCATAGCTTCATCTCAAATGTGACTAAAATTGAAAAATAAAACAAAAACACATTTGGGACACAAACAGACATTTGTGAAGCGAACAAAGTCGTTCATCGTCAAATCGAAGCGTCCATGCTGCTGAAGTGTCCTTGAGCAAGATGCTTAAATCTCAACTCCTAGTTCCATCTGGGTCGTTCTGAAGCCGGTCCTGCTGCCTCTCATTCCCGCAAAACAACTAACATTACGAGCGAGGATTACTTGCAAGGACGTTGCTCACCCAGATGAGCAGGCCAACGATGACTTACTTATTTATTAAGGCCGACCGCGATGCTTTTCCTAATCCTCGCTAAATTCGTTTGAATGTCGTGATGAGTAACTTGAAAATGAATCAGAAAATTGGTCCGCATGTACACAAATTAATAGACTGTGATTTGTTCAGCCGTGAGAATGGGTTGTGGTTTCACAACCTCTCGGTTGAAAGTCCGATGTTTGTTACGGCTCAGACGGAAACTCTCTGAAGAAGGACTCTGTCACCTCTGTCGAGCCCAAAGACAAAATAGTGCGGCTTGTGTGCTCGTTTTGTGTGTTCTGCTCCAGATTGTTGTTGCAAGCGGCAACATTTGGATTGGAAACATGTTTAACGGGAATGCTTTTGAAGTGAGATCGTGGAAAGTATTGTCGACCTTGCGTGAGCCATGTTGTTGAAGATACATTTGAAATGCATTATTTTATCAGACCCACACTATTTCCCAAAGGGCAGAGCCATTCACACAGCTGTGTGAGACACAATATCATTCCATTCCCAGAGCTTCATTGC
This sequence comes from Pseudoliparis swirei, assembly GCF_029220125.1. Lineage (NCBI taxonomy): Eukaryota > Metazoa > Chordata > Actinopteri > Perciformes > Liparidae > Pseudoliparis > Pseudoliparis swirei. Next base: position 4,768,545 of record NC_079394.1, read on the forward strand.
TCCTTATCGTGCAGCGGCACTTTTCATTTGCTGTTGGAAACACCTGCCATCTGGTAGTGTCTGTTATATCCTCTGTGCACAGGTGTGTTTGCAGCAACAGTAGTTTAAATATTATAAACTGAAAATGAACGTTGTCATTTGCTATAGCGAGATCCAACTGAAGCTGATTGACGCCGTCAGATACTTTGACTCCATCCCAAGAACATCTGAGGAAACTTATAGCATCCCAGTCCGAGACAGGAGTGTCTGGTAAGCGACCGCTGGAATGTGTTTCCAGTGAAATATATGAAAAGCACATTTTGAGATATGCAACTTTTTCAATGATTTATTCTCCGTGTCAGACTTTTTATATCCAATGTCGTGCCTCCTCGGTTTGAGCATCGAATGTTTGTGGATCAGTCTATTGATTAAATACCAACGTGTCTGTCGAAACCAAGAGGATGTGACTAAGAGTATTTTTATTTGTTGCAGTGTAGCGTCGTCATGCATTTTTACCACACTAAGACAAGCTGATTTTTCAATACGACAATACATTACTCAAATAAAAATGTTCCTCCCTTGGATTTGGATTAGTGTTATTCCCTTTTACATTCCACAGCCCGAGCAGACACACTTGCATCTTTGCATTAATACTTCACACACACACACACACACACACACACACACACACACACACACACACACACACACACACACACACACACACACACACACACACACACACACACACCTACACACACACACACTAAGCAACATCCCAGTGCCTGTACCTCAGAAGGAGTTTGTCTGTATGCAGCATGCAGTCGTACCTAGGCTAAGTTCCCTTCACCCAGCCATCTGGTTTCAGTTCAGACCCATCTGGATCTGTCTCCAGCCCAGGCATCTCAGGAATACATTTTGGATGGGTGCCCACATCCGTTCACACAGACAAGTGTTTTCAATTACTCAATTGTAAATGTCTGTAAAACCCAAATGATTGAGCTTTTTTTTTTTTTTTAAGTTCCTTTAAAAGAAATGTTTCAAAGGAAGAAGGCTGACCAGTACACAAGACTTCAACTGTGTTACACCTTGGTGACCGGCAGGAGCATGTCACCGCTCAACAAACCGACTTCAGGACAAAGACTCCAGGATCGCAACATGTACTCGTTTGCTGATTTCAGAGCCGCCACAATTATCTTGGGATGGGAGCCGTGCAAAGAGCTCATCTCATACTGCGGCTGACAGGATGATTCCACAAGCTCCCACACCAAAAGGAAAGCATTAGCTTGATGCATAGTTGAGGTTTGTACCATTAAACTCAGAAGATATTTTAGGTTTATAGACATTTATAATGTTTTTATGGGCTCACGTTGATAGATATTGCTGAAGTTTTTTTAAGCATGTTGCATCAATTACCAAATCCTTAATCACCATGTATTGCCATTGCGTATTCCAGTCTGCATAACATGTAGAGCACAACCAACGGTTAGTTATTATGCGTTTTAGCCGGCTGCACTTACTATCACGGACAAAGAACTTTCTATTCTCTGTAAGAGTTGTGTGTCTTTGTGTGAGTGTGCGTCATATCCTCTCACATGAATCCATCCAGATGATTTCTGCTGTGTCAGAGTGACGCTAGTACCTGAAAAAAAATGGATCCTGGCCCAACTTTTGTGAGCAGACTGCATTGTCATCCTGTGATGCACTTTGTTGGCCAATAAAAATGTAGTAAGTTTGTTGTACGCTTGTTAAGAATTAACAAGGCACGGATGCACACACACTCTCTTGGTTTGATTATCAATTGATGCAATTAGCAACTGTTTTATAATGAATTCGAAAATAATGTCAAGTCTACAGCCATGCTTGTGGCTTTGTGAAAAATGCTTAGCTTAGCATGTTAGCATGCATAACATTAGTTGATTAGCAAAAACAAAGTACACATGAGGCTGAGTTTTGCAGGTACTTGGTTATAAACCAAAGTACTGAACAAATTAAATGTTTTTTCCTCAATGGTGATGGTAAAGTAATAGTTGAGACAAATGTTAATCTCATGGTGAAGTTAAGGGATCACGAAAGTCATGAGGATTCCTCGTCTGGGGACCTTGAATGTCTCTATCAAATTTCAGAGGAATCCATTCCATAGTTGATGCTATTTTTCAGTAAGAAACAAAGTGAGACTGCTATTCTGAATAATTTGTACCATCTTAATTCAATTCAATTCAAATTTTTTATTTTTATATAGCCCAAATTACAAATTTGACTCAGAGGGCTTTACAATCTGCACACATACAACCTCCCTCACATCGGGTCAGGAAAAACTCCCCAAGATATGAAAATATATTCTGCTCTCTGCCCTCCAAATGTAATTGTTCCAAGTTGTTCCTAATCCGAGCAAAGATGGTGGCCTTAATTGGCATTTGCTGAACATGTTTTATTCTAATTCTTATCTATATTGCTGTTATTTTCTCTTTAATATTTCATCTGAAATGTTTATTGTGTTGTACATTAAAAAAAAATTAGAACTTTGGAAACAGGTTGAAAATATCCTTTATCAGCAAGCACACTATGTTTTCAGATGGTTAGTGTGTAACGATTATGCAAATACCTTCAGAGGCATAAGTGTTGTCAGAAAACCATCTGGGTATGTCATCTTTAAGAAAATCAATTGCTTAGCTCTGAACCGCAAAGGTAAGACTAAGACATGAAAAGGTCTGAATGCACCCTATGAATTTAAAATTAAATATGAGCACTATCTGATTCCGAAATAAGCTATTTATTAACGAAATTAAGCTGTAATATTGCTGCAGCAAGCTGTAAGTCCTATAATAGATAAGTATAAATATGACATTGATCTGCATATAGATGGGGACCCCGGCAGTCAGTTCTCAGTAGTGAAATAGATTTTCATCGCAAATCAGTAATTTATTGCAAACTAGAACGGGCACTCGGTAGAGCGCATACCTTCGCATATCACAAGATTGGGCATTGGATTATGAATATGTTGGCATTAGTTGAATGCCAATTGGATAAAAATTGACCGTGCTATGGTAAAAAGAAGATTTTGACCTTTCCATGACCTTGACCTTTGACCCGATTGATCCCAAAATCTAATCAAATGGTCCCCGGATAATAACCAATCATCCCACCAAATTCCATGCGATTCGGTTTAATACTTTTTGAGTTATGCGAGGAACACGCATACAAATAAATAAATAAATACACGGCGATCAAAACATAATCTTCCGCATTTTCAATGCGAAGGTAATTATAGACTTATATATTATGATGGGATTTATGGTTTTCTACTAGAATCTGAGGGTGTGTTGCTAAAAAAGTAAGTCCAAGTTCCCACATATACCATCAAACCACAAGTCTCACCATTAAACTAATTCCCATGTTGTTAAATGTGTTTTAACCAGAACTGGATAGAGAACAAAATCTGGAGGATGGTTGAGATCTTGATTTATGGTGCTGGAGAGTTTCTCAATGGTCTTGCGGTATTCATCACATTTGCGTAATTCCTAATCAGGGTCATGCACATAGCACTCCATCAAAAGCCCTTCAACATCGCTCAGAGAATGTTGACTTGGTTATTGAATTTGAGCATCGCTTATGATGGGAACATAAGCCAGATGCCAGGATGTTTATGGCGTTGTTGCTTTGTGGGCAGCAGAGTACACAACCTCTGTCTCTCGCTCCAGCCAAATTTTCCATGGCCAGTGCATCCTTATGGTCAAAATATCTGCAGTAATTTAAAGTAATGAAATTGATGTTAGCAGTGATATGCATCATAAATATGAATCACAATACTGATTGTCGTTCTCGCTTTAATGCGTTTATCGTTATCATATCTACAGACAAATAAAAGTACAAATCTGAATAAATCATTGCAGATGATTCCCTACATGAGGGTCAATGACTTTGATGAGTTGGAAGTGGAAGTTGAAGCGAGGGAGCGAGTGGAAGAATGGAGAGTATCAGAGTCCCAGTGTTGTACGACATGAGGAACAGACTCCTCGCCCATTACTGAGACACTTTGTGCAGTATTTCAGGGAATCACGTACATAATGTCAACGTTTACATTCAATACCGATGTTTGATGTCAATGAAGGAAATAGTGTGTCCTATTATTACCTTCGCATTGAAAATGCGGAAGGTTATGTTTTGATCGCCGTGTATTTATTTATTTATTTGTATGCGTGTTACTCGCATAACTCAAAAAGTATTAAACCGAATCGCATGGAATTTGGTGGGATGATTGGTTATTATCCGGGGACCATTTGATTAGATTTTGGGATCGATCGGGTCAAAGGTCAAGGTCATGAAAAGGTCAACATCTTCTTTTTACCATAGCGCGGTCAATTTATATCCAATTGGCATGCAACTAATGCCAAAATGTTCATAATTCAATGCCCAATCTTGTGATATGCGAAGGTATGCGCTCTACCGAGTGCCCGTTCTAGTTGTGTTCTGTTTTATGGCTTTGGACTTAAAGGAGCAGTGTGTAGGATTTAGTGGCATCTGCCGGTGAGGGTTGCAGATCTCAAAGATGGAGATTCTGCCCCAAAAAGTGCAACCACCTTGACAACCACACATCAAACCAATACTACTACTAGTACTGTCTGTGCACCCTCGTATATAGACAGTACACAAGGGTGTACTGTAACAAGTAAGAGGCTGTGACGATCGCTATAACATCACAATCAACAGAACCAGAACTTTTACAAATACTCCGAGAAACAGTCATCAACTGATGCTTTTATCAATCATTTCTTCATTGCTGTGTTTATATATCTGAGCAGCTTAAATTAAATGTGTGGGTTTCACTTTCCCAATGTTCAGTTGAGATGTATTACATAACTTGTTTTTGATGATGCAAAGTGCTTCTGAGAGTATAATTTGATATTAACAATGCTGTTTGTTACAAAAGGTTATTCAGTCAGCGGCAACGTAAACTTCTTGTATACATTGCCTCAGCGATTAAGGCCTGTACAGCACAGGCTTGACCTGCTTTTGCACATTTTAGCTAAAAAAGAGGCAAGAAGCGTTTTAACAAGCCACAACCCACGTGAGTTTGATAGCAGACACCCAAACCACATAATAGCCGCAATGGATAATTGAGAAAGTAATGGGATTTGTAGTAAAAGCTTTGTGCCTCCTTACTGAAATACAGCCTCCGTGTCTTCCAGAGCCTGAGCAGCTTGGCCGATCGCTGTGAGTGAACGCAGATGGGATGGATGCCCAGCAATGGAAAACGGGGAATAAACTAGCTTAATGAAAGCATCATGGCACAGTGAAAAGGCAGTCTCAGCCATCAGTGAGAATGCCTCGGGGGTAGGAAGATGGGCTGGTGTGCGTGCTGGGGGCTGGAAGCTTGCCTAGATCCAGGAGCTCTGTTGGCCCTCTGTGGGCTCATGGCAGTCCCCTCCCTCCCCACACAGCCCCTCCCTGGGAGCAGCCAGAAAGCTGATATGTCATGTTACAGGTTAAGCCCGAAGGTACCAAGGACCATATCAGCAAAATGAGATGCTTGGTTGAGAATGGCAGCGGGCCAAGCTTATCTTTTACAGAAGCTTCTGCATTTAATGTCCTTGACGGTGTCAGGAGGAGAAAATATTGCTAAAGACTCGTGTTTTAATTCTTCTTACAGAATAGACTCAACCACCTTCACATCAGGACACTTTTTGTTTTTTGTCCAGCTGAAATTACATTTAGTTTTCACTTTTTGTTGTTGTCAAAAACAATATCAAGGTGGTCTTTTAAATATTTTGTTAATAGTTTATCGCAAATAAAATTAAGAAAAAAGCCAGCTGCATGGGCATGTACCGGTTTGATTGACAGCAGCTGGCAGGCTGCAGGAGTGGTGGTGCTCCACCGTACGGGGACACCACGGAATGGTGCCATCAAGATTGCTATTTGTTTCCCAGAGGCCAACAAGTGTTAACAGGATCAATAAGTCTAAAAGCATCCTACTTTGAAAATGCACAATGCAAATGTATGTTGCTGACCCTTTTTAGATTGGATCGCATGTCAGTGTTTACAATGATGAGGTTGCTCAACAGATGACAGATGCATGTCTGTTGATTGCCACGGTTGGTTGTGAGAGTGTGGGATCTATGGTTTGTTTGGATTGCATCATAAAATGAATGTTCTTGGATTAATATTGAGTGAACCCAAGAAAATATTCAAACATAAATCACCACCAGATCTCAGATCTATTAGTCTTTGTCACCAGCCTTTTAATTTAGTGTATTTATATTAAGTATACATTTTTAAAACTTTTTTTTTCTCACCGACGTTCATTTCTGCGACTATAAATAAGTTCTAGAGAAGTATTGTTTTCTTCTCCACAGGGTGAGAGCAACCTTCACGATGACATTGTCTTCTCCAAGGCATCAATGCCAACTATTCACTGCTTTACAGTATATGCATGTATCTTTTTTTTCTAGGAAGCGTAATACTTTATTCTGAAATCTGTACCATAAAATAGTCCCCAGAGTTGTAAAGACATCTGTAAATATTTCATCCCCATACTCGATTTCTACACACAACTATGAGCACCGATCATGGATGAAAAGGCTTTGCGGGGAGAGGTCAATTTTGCATTTTCTCAAAGGCACAGAAAGAAAGAAATGTTCAACAAAACATCTGTTAATTGGAAGAGCCATATGAGAAGAAGATATTAGGAAGAGCCCTGCAACCCTGAACAGGATAAGCGGTTCAAGATAATAGACGGATGGATATTAGGAAGGTCGTCTCTTTGTAAATGAATGAATTTGAGTGAATAAATAGAGAAAAGCCAACAAGGTCCATCAATGGCTGGCCACATGTCCAGTCAAACCGTCTTTTAGAGACAGACAGCACCTTTTCCCTCTTTGTAAATCGCTCTGTATAAGCCAAGCTAAAAAAACATAAATGTAATAGTTGCTGCAGCCTGTGGACACAACGAGGCGTTTTCCTCAGTCCGTTCAGAGTCAACTGTACGGACAGAAAGGCCATTTACAACTTCCAAATATATCCTCCTGCATCAACTGGCGACTCTGGTGAAGCGGCCACGTATTTTCCACAGATCCATCAAGAACTGAATCAAACTGTGCAAACAAGCGCAGGCTGTGCCACGGCCTCCCCTCTTTGTCTCCGTTTGCAGGAGAGCGGATATTAGAGATAAGGCCGATGAATTAAAAGGTGACACAAAGAGAAAAGATGCATTCAGGAAAGATACCCTCAGTTATATTCTCTCTCATCACTCATCTCCACCAAAACAATTTCTAAAAATGAGATTAATTAGCACTGTTGATGGGGTGTAATATTTTCCAGGAAGTCAAAACAATACATCTTTTCCACACATTATTTCATGGATGTTGATAAAAGGTGTATATGGAGAACATATTGTTTAACTCACCTTCTATAATCCCACAACATATTTTCAATATTGTATAAACTGCATTTTTGGGTTCATCCTATATTTAGCATGAATGGATATTAAATACTAAGATACTGCTACACAGGGATTTGTTTATAGGTGTTGTAGACGTTTTATAACTGTGTACTGTCTTCTGTCCTTTATCCAAGTCTACTTGAGCTGATATGCGTTCATTTTTCGGGTCATCACTCTTCTTGACGTCGTCTAATAAATGTTTTTTCTCGCATCATAGAGGCAGGTGAGTCCTACATACCATTTGTAGTGTTTTTGGGGTGAACTATTCCTCTAGAACAGTTTAAATATATTTTCCGGGTCACTTTTAAAGTGTAATTGTTTTATAAAGTTTACGTAGCAAACATATTAGGACAATGTTTACCAAGGCCCCATAAAGATCAAACCGTGGAATTACAACTTTCCGGTCCGTCCCGTGATGCCATTGGGACCTAAAACATGTTTTACTTTCACGAGCTGATGTCTGTAAATCAGCATTTCTTAGGTGAACCAACAGTCCACACACTTGTGTGAAGCATTTACAGTGGATATATAGGCAGAAATGAAACAGAATATTAACTAGAATGGGCACTCGGTAGAGCGCATACCTTCGCATATCACAAGATTGGGCATTGAATTATGAACATGTTGGCATTAGTTGCATGACAATTGGATAAAAATTGACCGTGCTATGGTAAAAAGAAGATTTTGACCTATCCATGACCTTGACCTTTGACCTGATTGATCCCAAAATCATAACCAATCATCCCACCAAATTTCATGCGATTCAAGAGGATGTTGACCTTTTCATGACCTTGACCTTGACCTTTGACCCGATCGATCCCAAAATCATAACCAATCATCCCACCAAATTTCATGCGATTCGGTTTAAAACTTTTTTTGTTATGCGAATAACACACATACAAATAAATAAATAAATAAATACACGGCGATCAAAACATAGCCTTCCGCATTGTCAATGCGAAGGTAATAAGTATGTAACCTTTCATGTAAAATCACTAAAAAATAAGAATTGTTGTAGTCACGTCGCCTTACAATTTACCGTTTAAATCAATAGTCAGTCATGCTGCACTGCCATGTTTCTACAGCACTCCATAACATACATAGTTATGCAAGTCATCCCGAGGGGAACATGATTGTTACTGTATTTTCCCATCCTTACAGCTGGAATAGAGCTTTAAAATGGAATAGCTTGTGATAAGAAACGGACCATCAGGACCAAGACCTGACGCCGCGCAGACAGAGCCGGGTCCCCCACCGACTGACTCTGATTTCCTTCCGGTCACTCCCCTGTACATCACTTAATTCTTCACTTAAATACACTTAAATACACTTAACTCTTCACTTAAATACACTTCAATACACTTAACTCTTCACTTAAATACACTTGTCACTTTAAACTTACTTAAAGTACTGAAACCTGCCCGCTTGTGCACTTTATCTTGTATTTTATATTCTTATTTTCTCGCACTGTGTCGATTGTCGTTGATTGTTGTTATTGTCTATTGTTGCACCACCCGCCATGACAAATTCCTTGTATGTGAAAACATACTTGGCAATAAAAGGTACTGATTCTATTTCTAATTCTCACAATATAGAGACAAGTTTACTCCTTTCTGTCCACAATTATTAGATTTAGAGAAGAAAAGGTGACAATAAAGTCTTTACTCAACATATTTTCTTGCGTGGCTGGTGACGTGTGAGTCAAAGGGAAAGTAAATGAGTGTTTCTAAATGAGTGTTTCTATGGCTCCTTTTCTGTACTTTTCTGGGTTTATTTAACATTTCAGTACAAACCACATCGAACACTTACAGAGAGTGGGACGAATTACGAAAACAAGAGGGGTCCTTGTTACCTTTCATGTGACTATTCTTGGCAAATCCATGTCAACTTCCCTGAGACATTTTTATATTTCAGCTGCCCAGTGGGAAAGCTCTTGAAAGGGCTGGAGCTATGACGCATTAATTGGCTCACAGATTGCTCCGGACCGCGTTGGTAGCACTGAGTTCAGTATATTTTACAGTCATAATCGTAGATTTGATATATGGTTAGGTACACTACCGTTCAAAAGTTTGGGGTCATCCAGACAATTTCGTGTCTTCCATGAAAACTCACTTTTATTGATCAAATGAATTGAAAATTGAATAGAAAATATAGTCAAGACATTGACAAGGTTAGAAATAATGATTAATATTTTGAAGTATTCATTTTGTTCTTCAAACTTCAAGCTCAAAGGAAGGCCAGTTGTATAGCTTATATCACCAGCATAACTGTTTTCAGCTGTGCTAACATAATTGCACAAGGGTTTTCTAATCAGACATTAGTCTTCTAAGGCGATTAGCAAACACAATGTACCATTAGAACACTGGAGTGATAGTTGATGGAAATGGGCCTCTATACACCTCTGGAGATATTTCATTAGAAACCAGACGTTTCCACCTACAATAGTCATTTACCACATTAACAATGTATAGTGTGTATTTTTGATTAATGTTATCTTTATTGAAAAAACAGTGCTTTTCTTTGAAAAATAAAGACATTTCTAAGTGACCCCAAACTTTTGAACGGTAGTGTAAGTCTGCGTTTTCAAGTTGCAAGTGTGTGTCCTTTCTTTGCTCCTACACACTAAACGTGCACAGAGAGGCTTTGATACGCTGGTTTAACGCCACAAGTGGAATTGATGACTCTGCTGACCAGTGAATTCAAAATGTTCAGTTAATTATTAGAGCTCATCTGACTCCACCAGTAATGTGCATGGCATTCTCTCCTGGTATTTGTTAGTGAGTGTGTTTGCATTCTTGTCTGGGATGACAGATAAACCAGCTTTGCTTGCATGGAAAGCCGAATTGAAGAATGGCTTTGTGCACAGTGGGGAATGTGTAAACCACAGTGTCTGCAAATGTCCTCACTAGACCTCGGGGAGGTTCTTCGGGTCCCTACAAGATGTAATGGTTTACATACGCAGCTTGCAGCAGGGCGGATAGGATTTGAAGCCACTGGATTTTCCTCACGTTATTTATACATGGCTGTGCTTGATTTAAGTCTTTATTTTTTATGGCGTAATTAGAATAATCCCCTTACTTTTCTTTCAGGTTTTAATATATTGTTCTATGTTACACTTTTATTGGAGCTCACCGTGCCACATGTGCGACCCACGTGGCACAAATTACGATCAGGAGAATACATTCGCACAGCATTTGTGTTGGGAAAGATGTATTATCTTGTGTGAGCAAACTAATTTTTACTGCAGTCATGAATCTGATTTTTAATGAAAAATATGTACAATAAAAGCCAATAGCTGATGTCACATAATAAGAAGAAAGAAAAAAATTGCATTCATCCTCTCTTTTGAAATACTGTTTTGTATCACAGTGAAAAAGGACCATGTCGAGGCTAATGTGAGAGTATTTCATTTAAATAGCCTATAATACGCTTTTGATTAGTAGCCCAGGCAAATTAGTGCAACCGTTGTTTCAGCTTGGCCTTCTCTTTAGTGGTTGCAACTCTATTGAATTCACTGAGCAAAGGAAAAGAGACTTTTGAACTTCAGTATGCGAGCACCATCATTACTGCAGAGAATTATCCTCACGATGTTCAATCCACTGCAAATCATGTCAGAATACGATTGTTTTAAAAGGAAAAAAAGATCTATTGCAACCAAACATAACATAACACAGGAGACATCTAACAGTATATTGAGTTTGTTTTCTTCTTGTTTTTCTTCACTTCTTTTTTCACTTCTCCTCTTTTTTTCCTCTTTTCCTCCCAAGTGCACTGGCCGGAGAGGAGAGGAGACATGATAATTCAAAGGAGCTTTAACTTGAAACTGCACAATTTAGAGAATGCGGTTTTATGTGGAAAAAGAGAGGCGTGCACTTAATAACACATCCAACAACACTGGCGGTGACTTTGTTGGGGGCAAATATTTTCCATTAAGAAATTCATGAGCTTGTAAACAGCTCAGGTCCTGGGAAGCACAGTTACATCAGGGATGATAACCAGCCTGTTTGCACAAATACGACTTGTAATGTTTTCATTGACACACTCTCGTCTGTGTTTCTGCACAAGAACAGCTCCGGGCTCACTTTGTAATAAACACAACTCTAATCCTGAAGGAAGCTCTGTCGAGAATTCACCTCCGATCCAACATTCAAAACTTTCTCAGTAGATTACAGATTAAGTAAGTATTGCTGTGTGTGTTCCAGACTGCGGCTTTCAGCGCTTGGCAACCTCAGTGTGAGCATGCAGGTGCACACAGAGCGGCGTGCTGGCGAAGATGAGTCAGTACGAAGTCACAGACTTTAAAGGGCCACCTGTGAACAGACATAGAGCTGCCATTGTGCTGACTGAGTTCGGTTTGTACCGCTCCACTCGCATTTCTCACGTCTCCTTCGTTGGCTCACTGTGACGGATGCTAAAAAGCCCCCTCATCGGTGGATGACGTCTTGTGCGCTTGCACGCAATAGATTACAAATTTGAACATAAGATCATCATAATTTTGATTCAGGTATAGGGAATAATTACCAGGTTCAGTGCTAATTAAAAATACTATTAAGAAGCAAAGGGACAAACGTGAAGGAAAGCACAATTAGAAAATAGTGGGCCATTAAAAAGCCTTAAGGGGTCTTACCGAGTCATCATGCTTATACGGACAGGGCTTACTCACTAATACCATGTTGGTCCATTAGAATATAGCTCTATAAAGCATGATAACACAAGGTCATACTCTGGGTCCAAAACAAGTCTGCATTACAGAGTAATCACTTTAGTGGATATTTTTAATGCCATATTTGATCTCTTCTTTTTATACTTTTAAGTGGGTGCTAAAGTCTGGCATTAATTTTCTGTTCCCCTCGGTGCCGTGTGAGGTGCCAGAGGTTTTTAAGTTAACCTTCCTGGAAAGTATTGGTTATTTTGCTAAATATGATGCCTGCTGTTATATACTTTACTGCGTCTTGATTTGGTTCTGTGGAAAGTCGGTTTTTTTATGATCAAGAGTAAAGATGATTCTTGCAAAAAAGAGTAATAACAGCAAATGCATTGGTAAGAAATACAAAGTATTTCTCATGAAACATGTCTCAGTCAACATGTCAATTAAATACAAAGCATTGCATTGTTATGTGTGAGAGGATTACTGAAAAATGCATGCAAATACCAAGAAGCTGTGACGACTGCCCCCTCAGAATCATTATCATCTTGAATGGGAAGTCGGGTAGCTTCCTGTTCACTTGACTTCAATTCCTGCTGTTGCTGTTACTGCATTGTTTATCCTGTGTTTCTTCCGTCATGAACACTTCAAACGCATTGCGCTTCGGTCTGCACTCAATAGTCTTTCCCTTTCACACTTAAATTGGTTCCCATGTGTTTGGAAAGCAGTTCAATCCTGACCCGCTTGTACTGGGACTCATCAGCATCCCAGAGATCCTCTCTCCGGTCCTCTCAGGATGCACAGCTGCTTTTCGGCGCTCTGCTGGTTGGAAAGTCTATTTTTATGCGATAATATTAGCTACATCCCCTGTTTACTCAATGCTGAAAACCAAACCATTGTATGAGCAGCAGTCAGGGTCTCTGGTGGCTGAGAGTCACGGCTCCAGGCAGACAGTGTCAAAGGATTCCCTCAAAGTCAGAGGATGAGGATGTCTGTCTGTTCATCTATATATCTATCCTATCAATCTATCTAACTATCTGTCTATCTATCTATCAATCTAACTAGCTATCTATCAATCTATCTGTCTATCTATCAATATATGTATCTATCTATCTATCCATCTGTTATGTGGATGGAGACAGCATTAACATACTCACATAGTCATGCTTGTTGAGTGGACTGTCTGCATGGTGTCGCCTCCTTGATGCAGAAAGCAACTTCAATCCGCTCATGTTGACTGTTCAAGGTGTTTGTGCCATGCTAACATGTTATAGATCAGTAAGTTACTTCTCCATCATACCCAAGCTGTTCTGTGTTTCCACGGTCGGTAGAAATAAGCAACTGAGATTCAACCAACTGCAAGTGGTGAGTTGCAGCGCTTCATGCTTTTACGTTGTTTTGAGTGGTAATGTGGCCGAAGGGAGCTGTTAATGTGAACATTCATCACAGGACGATTATCTCCTTTCATAAAGAAAGTGTGGAAGTGATGCAGTTTGGGGTTTACTTAATCTCGGCCAAACATTGTTTCCACGAAAACCCACAATGAGTTACTTGTAAAGTGGGAAATATCCTTTCCTGTTGCTGCTTTGTGACTCAACATGAATATGGTGGAAGCAGTGCAAGGCAACAAAGAAACGGTGCTTTCCTCTGGGTTATGAGTGCAGAAGTTGTGTGTGTGTGTGTGTGTGTGTGTGTGTGTGTGTGTGTGTTCATGTTGAGTCACAGATCCTCTTCCAAACCAAACTGGACTCAGGCCACGTTACATCTAAAAACTGCGGTCCAAATGAGATTCAAAGCCTCACTCTGGCCCTCTGTGCAGCTCTGTCTCACCTCAACCACGGATCAATGCGTCCAATTTAAAGAATAAAGAATTCAAAGCAGCAATCTTTTATTATAACCCGTCTGACATCAACGCCAGATTGTTGCTCTGCCACCTTCCGCACACTCGGGATCAACAACATCCTTTGTGATGGCGGAGGAACTGACTGCTTTCCTTGGCATCGTGTCATACACAGGGAGATATTTTTAGGTCGTCCTGTATGAATTAAGCAGTGTTCACTGTTCTCTCTGTGGGGCAGTTCAGATCTACCTGATTCTAAGGTTGCTAATAGCTCTTCTAATAAAGGCCAGATTGTGGGAAAACTGGTAGTTAATGTGACCCGGCTGTGGCTTGCTGACAGACGTTCCCACCAGCGATGTAGGACAGAGGCTGCTCCATTTTCCTATCCACAGGAAAAATGCGATTTGCTCCCTCAGTGCTGCAGACTCTTTACTTTGCATTATTTTCCCCTGAGAGATTTAAGAGCCTTCTATCTTGCTTATGCCATCAGCTGCGAGATTCAATGTCTCTATTTTGAATATGAGTCCGTTCCCTGCCTCTGTGGCAGAATGGCAAGAGCAAACTCTTCAGACGTGGACACAAAAACCCAGTCATGTGAGACAAATGACAAATGTGTTTTATCATGCAGATTATCTTCGAGGTCTCAGGTTTTTAGAGACCTGTACACTCTGGGTTAGTGTCAAAGAGGCAAGACTCTACAGGGATATTGATTTAAATCTTTACACGTAATCTGATTGCGTCTTTACATGAGAAAGTTTCAAACCATCGCATCACCCTCAAGAAGTTAATCATCACCTCAGACCTCCTCGCTCGTACATGTCGGCACTTGTTTGAGATGTATATACCTGGACTGGCTCCTCCGGGTCTGGGTTTTATCTCACACATGCTTCGTTTGATATTCCGCTGGCTCACATTAGGCAGTAAAATACTACTGTCGAAATTATCGACAACATGAGAAGAAAGAAGGGGATGTCCACTTTTCACTGCTCAGAGGGCTGCTTCCCTTCTAGCGGTGGCAAACTTTTGAGCAGCAGTTTTTCTGAATCACCTATATTTGTAATTTTAGTAAAAAGCAACTATTGGCATGTTTATATTGGCAATTTATTCTAATCACACACAAAACTAGAACGGGCACTCGGTAGAGCGCATACCTTCGCATATCACAAGATTGGGCATTGAATTATGAACATTTTGGCATTAGTTGCATGCCAATTGGACAAAAATGTATCGTGCTATGGTAAAAAAAAAAGATGTTGACCTTTCCATGACCTTGACCTTGACCTTTGACCCGATTGATCCCAAAATCTAATCAAATGGTCCCCGGATAATAACCAATCATCCCACCTAATTTCATGCGATTCGGTTCAATACTTTTTGAGTTCTGCGAATAACACGCATACAAATAAATAAATAAATACACGGCGATCAAAACATTACCTTCCGCATTTTCAATGTGAAGGTAATGATAACACAACTTCAAATGAATGTTGCTTCATGCCTGTTGGATGTTCAAGTTGGCAACACACTTGCCAAAAGTTAGAATTAAGCTTATTCCACTGAGCCTTTGAAGCACAAATAAGAACCCCAAAAATACATCGGAAAAACTCAAAAGTAGTGGCTTTTTTCGGAAATCATGACCCAGTTACTCCAAGATAGCTTTTGTGGAGGAACTACTTCACGCTAACCATCGTTCCTATGCTCACAACACAGCGTGGTACTTGTGTACTGTGCTGTAAAGTGTAACTGCATGTTTGTTTAAGATTGGGAGTTCTTTCATCATTTGATCAATCACTCTATATCATTTCTATTACATGTTGATAATCAGGTAGTTTTTAATAGAAGGTTAAATACTAGTGTTAGCATTTCCCTTGTAACATGTTAATTGTCGGACTACACAAAGCACAATGCATAGCAGGCACAACACGAGTTGTTGGCTCGTTGTTGAGAAGTGTTGATGTTTGACCTCAAATCAAAACTCAGGGAAAGCACTTTTAGTTAAAAGTGAGTGGAGTGAAAGTTTGGAGAGTTGATCCGGGGTTTGAGGCAAAGAGATCAGTGCTGCTGGAAGCAGACTGGCGTTAACAAGTTAACTGACGCTAGAGGTATCGCGTCAGAGTTTGAAGCTCAGGAACACGGCGACGCACTGGTGTGACATGCGCTGGACACACTGACCGAGAGAGAGATAGAGAGAGAGAGAGAGAGAGAGAGAGAGAGATCATAAGGGGGACCTAATATTTTGCACAAGTTTGACTTTTCTTTTCTTTTTTATGCTGTGTAATGCAATGGTTTTTGATATTCTATAGATAGGATGCAAGAGTTTCCCAGAGGCATTGTGGAACTCATTTAGAAGTTGGCAAAGAAAGCTGAGATTAATTACATGATAACTTCAAAACAACCAGTTTTCGTTATACCGGCAATTTCCTTTACTTTTGACAAATGTAATGTTGCAGCACCGCACTCGGCCTTTAACGTCAGATCCCTTCCGTCCACATCACATGACAAAGCCTCTAATTGGTATCCAGCATGCACCTTTAAACTTCAGACACCACAGGAACATGGTGAAGCATGCCTGTCTCCGTTGTCCTCTGTTCGTGGAACAAGCTCGTCTGCATGAGACCGTTTCATTACCTTCGCATTGAAAATGCGGAAGGTTATGTTTTGATCGCCGTGTATTTATTTATTTATTTTTGGATTTATTGATTTATTGATTTATTTGCGTGTTACTCGCATAACTAAAAAAGTATTAAACCGAATCGCATGAAATTTGGTGGGATGATTGGTTATTATTCGGGGACCATTTGATTAGATTTTGGGATCGATCGGGTCAAAGGTCAAGGTCATGAAAAGGTCAAAATCTTATTTCTACCATAGCACGGTCAATTTTTATCCAATTGGCATGCAACTAATGCCAAAATGTTCATAATTCAATAACCGATCTTGTGATATGCGAAGGTATGCGCTCTGCCGAGTGCCCGTTCTAGTTCAAACTGTGATCGTTTCTTCTGGGTCTGCTTGGTGCCGGGCCGGCAGGTGAGGACTCCACAGACAGAGCATCCTGCCCCATTATCCAGAGAGGACCTCGTCACTGGTTTCCACAAAAAATGTTAAATCATGTCTCGGAACTCTCTTCGAACACAAAGGTATGGATTTCATTTGTTGTTGTTACAAATTCAGCGATATTTTTCAGACTTTTATCGATTCAGAAATAAAACGCACAGCTATTAAGTCTTGAATCCTAGTGGCTTTTGAAGTGCTTTGTGGAAATTGTGCGGTTTAAGGATTCATTTTGCATCATTTCTGCTGACTCCATGAGCACAAACAGAATGTGCTGAGCTCAGAGAGAGACAAGAAGTCACTGAACCTCATAAACATCGCTCAGCGTATTGCTACAGTGGAGCTGAGGCACAAGCATCCCTCACAGTGGGACAATGTGCTCGGGGATAATCAGCTCAATAAAAGTACATCTGCCGTTCACACTGTTGTATATGTGGGACCACATGGGGACACAATGTCCTGGTGTGTTTTTATGTGTCGCTTCTCTTGACAGATACTTTCATGAGGATGAACATTAATCTATCCCTCTGTACTCACTTTAACGTTGGGTTTATTGAAGGGAAATACCAAGTGCATTTTGGAGGAAATTATTCTCATTTTCATGGAGAGTGAACTCAATGTGCGTTACATTTAAAGGCAAAAGACAAATGCAATGCAAGAAAATGCAATAATAACAAAAGAAGAAAGAAGAAGATTTGACCAAAAATGGTCCAGTGCAAGTTCCACTTATGGGAAGGTCCATGTGCTTTCAGTCACATCTTGTTGTCTTCCTCAGCAGATGGAGACGAGGGTTACAGGCCTTCCCCAATATGTTGTATCTGAAATTTAATAACTGAACAATCTCCATGACAACTGAGGAAACTTCAACATTTGATAAAGGCCACGAGATGTGGCTGAAAGCTCTGGAAAATCTCCAGTAAATGTACCTTATACTAATAAGTGTTTTTTAAACTTCTATTTCCAAGATACTAGAAGAGTTTTCTGCCAAAGAGCCGATTTGATATTATTCGAAATGTGTATTATTGGGATGTCTTCAGGCCTCACAACATCAGTATAATATCCATTCTTGATTTGATATTTCTTAGTTTTTAAATATTTACACATTTGATTAGTGTTACATACATCCTTTACATTTACATTAATCTTTAAGATGTGGATGTGCTGAACAGGTCACATGCCCTGCAGTGTTATCACAGTCTGTTGAGGGTAATAACGTTGTTATAAACCTCTTTCTGACTAGTACTGAAAAATGAAGATTCGGCCCTTTACTTCCTGTGTGTGTGTGTGTGTGTGTGTGCACTCTCCACTTTCTCATTTCTTCTGCTACACGCACTGCTGATTTCATCATATAATACCAGAATAAGAAAAGGAGAAATTGCCAAACAATGTAATTTTTCAATTTATTTTTACAATCAAGCCTATTCCTGTTACCTTAGGGTCAATTTGACCCCATTCAATGTTTAACCCTCCTGTTACCTTTATATTTACTGACATATTTTACCCTTGGGGTCAATTTGACCCCAGCAATTAAAACCTCCAGAAAATTATTAGAATTAATATTGTTTTCCAAGTTTAAGTGTGAGGTACTTTATGTTTGTTTGTTGACTACCTAAATAGCCCTTTACATATATAAAAAAGTTGATATTTCTTATATGTTTGACACAGTGAAAAACAGCCTGGGGTCAAATTGACCTGAAAGAACACCGACATTAAACATTGAATGGGGTCAAATTGACCCTAAGGTAACAGGAGGGTTAAAGTTGTTGAATTATAATCTAGCCACACACATGTCCTGACAGGAATCATTTTACTTGATTACAAATATTTCATTCAATTGAGAGTCAGAACCAGCACCTTGTGGTGAAGGAAAACTGAAAATAATGTGCGGAGAAGAAATGAAACTCCTGGACGTTACGCATATACACATTAGTAGGCATCTAAATAAATGAACAAAAGAAACCTACCACGGCGCCACTTGATTGAATTAGATTGATTGTAATGAAGTATTACAAAGTGATGCAGCTGAGGTTAAAATGGCGGCTCTGTCAGTCCTGAAGATGTTCTTCCCAGACTTACCTTGTTCCTGCATGTCAGCTGCATATAGTGATTAATATAAATATCTGAGCACAAAGAGCCTCTCAGAGTATTTAAAACAGCTCAGTGATTTGATTATACAGCAGCAGACCTTTTCGCTCTACTACTGTATATTTTCACTCCCCAGTACTGATCCAGATGACACCACATAAGAGGTTGCCAGAGCTGGAACAATAATTTTTTTGGGATTTCCTGATTTTTGCAGTGAAAAATATTTGAGTTCTCAGAAACTAATTTTATCCATGAACATGGACATTTGGAAAGCATCTATTTATATATTTTACATTATGCCCACAGCGGAAACTAGCAATATTGGCTTCCCCAACTTTGTAAATTACATGGCAGAAAGTACAACATCTTAAATCTAAATGTGGCTCTTTCTGGCTCAGGTGAACATGTTTTGGCAGTTGTAATAGTTTATTTTATGTATCCAGTTTTTCAGGACATGATGGGAATATAGACGAGCAAAGTAGGCTCACGCTGTGTGGGCAGATGAGGACCGCCCATATGAACAGCTTTATGTCGAGTGTGGTGTCAACCAATATGTATGTTTAATTCATCGTAAGATACATCACACAGTTACATGATTAGGTTATAGCCATAACGATCTTGTTTCCAAGGCAACCACACCAGAGCATTGCTTTTTAGTCATGGATGGGAATGACAACATGTCTAAAATTGTAATATATCAAGAACTATTGGATGGATTACCATTAAATTCAGTATTAACATTCATGTCCCCCACAGGGTGAATTGTACCTCGACTTTGCCTCTAATATCATCCGCACGTCAATGTTTTGAATGTGTCCGATTCGCGGGTCCATGGACAGAGGAAGAGGACATCGTATGTTGAGCAGATTGAGCACATTTTTGACCTGTCATATTGGGCTGACCAACAATTTTTTAATTAAATTAAAATTGAATTATGACCAAATCCTTGCAAAACTAAAGACATTCCAATCAGCCTCCGCTGTACTTTGTGTGTAGTGCTAATTGAGCCGTGAATACTGCTGCCTGTGGTAGAGCTGTAACACATGTATGATGCCTCTATCTGATTGTTACTCAAACTTTTATCTGGAGTTATAGCGCAATAAGACATAAACAGAATGAACTAGAATGGGCACTCGGTAGAGCGCATACCTTCGCATATCACAAGATTGGGCATTGAATTATGAACATGTTGGCATTAGTTGCCAATTGGATAACAATTTACTGTGCTATGGTAAAAAGAAGATTTTGATCTTTCCATGACCATGACCTTTGACCCGATTGATCCCAAAATCTAATCAAATGGTCCCCGGATAATAACCAAACATCCCACCAAATTTCATGCGATTCAAGAAGATTTTGACCTTTTCATGACCTTGACCTTTGACTCGATCGATCCCAAAATTTAATCAAATGGTCCCCGGATAATAACCAATCATCCCACCAAATTCCATGCGATTCAAGAAGATTTTGACCTTTTCATGACCTTGACCTTTGACTCGATCGATCCCAAAATGTAACCAAATGGTCCCCGGATAATAACCAATCATCCCACCAAATTTCATGCGATTCGGTTAAATACTTTTTGAGTTAGGCGAATAACACGCATACAAATAAATACGCGGCGATCAAAACATAACCTTCAGCATTTTCAATGCGAAGGTAATCAGCTCTTACGTCTTGGTGTTCATGGTGGTGCAGTGCAGCCTCATGTCAGTGGTCTCCTCAGACCTGCAAATTGCACCTGACCCCTCCTCCCATCTGTCTGACCCCGTCTGTCTCCAGCTCGTCCCCCGGCCAAAGCAACCCACCCCACGCCTGCCTCGGCTGTGCATAGGAACAAGTCCGGATCTTGCCTGGGAGGAAGTGGAATGTTTTTACTCGGAAGTTTGGGATTAGACGACCATTTCAGGATTTTCATTCCATCTCTCGGTAGCTGCAGTCCAAAGGAAGCTCCCACCCCCTTTTTTTCTTTTCTTATATAAGTAAGCCTTCGCCAGTGAGGATTAATGAGCTTTATCCCATGCAACAAAAGCAAACTGGACTGTGTGAGACCAAAAATGTCAGTACATATTGTCCATGACTGAACTGCAGCAACGGTCCGTGAAGAAAGACTCTCCTCATCCTGCTGCCCACTGATCAACTGCCACAAAACTATTTTATTGTGAATTACGGCACTTTTCCTTTCACTGCCCGGACGCCTTTATTCATCAGCGTAATCTGATCTGCCAGTTTGTCATTCGATTTACGGCAAAACTGGAGCCTGTGTTGGTGCTGAATGTGGAGGTGTGAACATGCCGAGCAGATATTAAGTTACTGGTATTATCTTCAAACAATATGGTGTAATCTACCCTCGGTAGCAGTGTGTCTCAGTATGTAGCGTGGGTTACGCAACAAGGAGAGACGGACATTTCTTTTCCACGTCAATACGTGTTCCGCGCATGAGACCCCCGGGGGGAACTTCCTGCATTTTTTAAACCCCGGATAAGAAGCCGTTGATAACGTGGACGATGTGGGCGCCAGCGGGGAAGGTGACATTAGCGACAACTCAGAGGAAGAGGAAGTCAATCAGCCGAGCGAGAGGGAGGAGGACAATAGCTGTGTGGCATGAGAGGAAAGCCGAGTGGAGAAAGTGGGAGTAAACACACACATGAGGTATATCTCTGCCTGCAGGTCAGAGGTAACGAGGTGCCGCATCTGCACATGCTCATTTTGGCACGGCGTGTGTCTGTGCATTTAAGAGCATTTGCATGTGTGTGTGTGGGAGAATGTGTGTGTGTAATCGCACAGTTGTCTGTTTCGCACCTGGCGGGCCAGTGGTGAGTCAGCTGTGGTGAGAGGTTGAGCTGTTTTCCCTGTCACACTGCACAAAGTTGTCTTAACCTTCCAGACAAAAGGCCGTGACGTGTGTGGGATCTGCTAATCCGGTGAGGGAAGCCACCTGAATGTCACGCATTCTTATCGCTGCCGTCAAAATCTGATTTTAAATGTGTGGTCGTGGTCTCTGGATTCACTCCCATTCAGAAAGTCGAACTGAATCGTGAGGGCATTTTGGTTATTGCGAGTGTCCTTGCTCAAATAACACGTAGGCCACGGTTGAACGAACGGAACCCACAGCCCACAGGAAATCATTTAGTAGCTTGTACTTTTAAAATGATCTGCTGATTTCTGTCTTTCGGTAATTCAAGTTGCCTGGAATTTGTGTTAATAAAATCGCGTACGATTAAAAAACAAGAAAATAAAAAAAACGAAAAGGCATGTGTGCTTTTATCATCTCTACAAACTTCTTTTTAATATCATTACTTTCCACAAGTGTAGCGTTTAAGAAAGTTACGACTGACAAATCTGGAGTTCTGCACATATTTTGGTCAAATATATATTTTACTTGAATTCACTACAAAGCAAGAAAACAATTTTACATTACATTACATGTCATTTAGCAGACGCTTTTATCCAAAGCGACTTACAATAAGTGCATTTCAACCTAGAGTACAAACTAAGAACAACAAGAATACAGGAAGTAACATTTCCTCAACATAGTCGAACTACAAAAGTACCATAAGTAAGTGCTATTTAAGTGCCACTGAAGTGCTAATCTGTGTTTTAATCCAGATATAGTCGGAAAAGGTGTGTTTGAAATGTGTGTAAAATGAAATATCCAAAAAACAATTTTATACATGATATTCGCTCTATCATTAAATTATATTTTCAACTGGACAAAATCTTTTCACCACATGACTGGAAAACTAACAACATTCACATCAACCTCAGTTGTACTTTTATGTGCCAATTAGCACCTAAAAGCATGAAAGCATGAAGCAGTTCACTTGGGTTACAGTTTGGAGGGGCAGAATTCATGTTTTTAATTAACCTTTTCAGAGCAACTTTCACAGTATACATTATAGAGATAAACACAAGCTTTTTACTAATTGAGGAACATTTCCCTGAAATCGTACGCTCAAACACGAGTGGAAATGGGACAGGTCAATGTGCTGGAGGTTAACGATATTTTAACCCTGCAACGTTTTTGAACACAGAAAAAGAATCCCGTTGGCCATCTTGTTCACGAAAGGGAGAAACATTCAAACAAAAGGAGAACACTTTTATTTCATCAAGCAACTTGACATTTTCTAGCCAATATGGCTCGAACAAGGAATGGCTTTGTAGCCTGTTGATTCACTTTGATCTAAAATGAAATATCCAAAAAACAATTTTATACATGATATTCGCTCTATCATTAAATTATATTTTCAACTGGACAAAATCTTTTCACCACATGACTGGAAAACTAACAACATTCACATCAACCTCAGTTGTACTTTTATGTGCCAATTAGCAAATACTACCATGCAGCAGTAAGATGGTGAACATTGTTTGTTTGTTTGTTTGTATTTTATTCAGTCAATCAAATCAAATACAATACAATATTATCCAATATAATATACAAAAGAGAAAGACTGAAAAGGTATAGGTAGAAGCAAAAAATGCTTATAAATTCCTATCCTAAATTGAAATCAAAATAAATCAGAAAATTAATATAAAATAAAGAAGAAAATAAAACAACAAAAAAACAACAATAAACAAAATAAAAAACAAAATATATTTATATATACTACCACATACATCTTCCATATTAATACGTTTTTAATTACATTTATAACTCTCAAGAATTGTTTCATAAATAATTCCCTTGAAAACCAAAACATGCATCACAGTGCCTCAGGACAGTCACTCCAGTGAAGGCTCAGAAAGCCTCACAGGTGACTCAACATAACTGCAACAGCAGTCATTGGAACACTCATACACAATCTCTCCAGCTCAACAAGGATAGCTGAGCAGTACAAAGCAGGACAATGCACAGGCTCCAAAATATCACGAGATTTTTCCTGGAAAAATAACGGCTGCAATCTGACGTGTGCTTTCCTGTCAAGTCGGTGACGTCACCCGGGCTGGACCATCAGAACAGCAGTAATTCTACACTTTGAAGCTGCTTGTGAACATGACAGCTTCTCTTTCTCTTTTTTCATGTGGGCATGCCATTTCAGTGGAGTCAGTGGGGAGGAAGTGATAAAAGTTGACTACATCAAAAGCTTTTAACTTGCCCGAACAGACCGCACAAGCAAAGAGCAGCTGAGGTAAGAAGAAAGAAAAGGAGTTGAAAGTCAGAGGAGGTGAAAGATGATGAGCTTGAAGTCTGGTTTAACCCTCTGGAGTCGGGTCATTTTCTCGATTTTACAAAAAGGATTAAATTCACCTTTTAAAGGCTTTTGCATATGACACATACCCATGTGTTATACATCAAACATTCCAGAACAATCTCAGCTCTCTATATAATGAGACCCAATTGTCCTCAGGTACAAGTGGAAAAAGAAAATATGGCCCTAAAGCTGAAAATGTACATTCGATTTTTAAAAATTCTTCATAACTCTTCTGAAAACACACCTTTACTCATGTGGATGAACTGTTTTGGTGTTTGGAATTGGTTTACCATAGGTCATAGGTTCACAAAAGCAGTGAAATAGCTGAATACAATGCTAGATACATGTAAATAAATGTCTAAAACCAAATTTTGTATTATGGATTTTAGAGTAGAAATGATGCCGTCTGTCACACCATTCACCAAAATGATGAACATGGGAATGAGAAATCACTTCATACTGCAGATAAAGCAAAATGTGTGTGCAAATAAAAAAGTAGGCAGAAAAGTGAAGTCCGAAAACCCGCAACACAGTGAATATCGCCTACGTTTGCTTGTGTTTAGAGAGCTTCCAAATGGAGGTACTATATGAAACATGATTCACCATTGTGGAGGGGATCATGGCATTGGGAAGGTTGGTACACTGACCTCTGCCCATCGGGTGAACTGTCACATATTTTCTTTAAATTCCTTTAGACCACTAAATGGATACCCTGTGGGAGGGGGAATCACAGTCAAAACTAGTTAGAGAGTTTCTCTGGAGTATGTGGTCTCAAGTATGCTAAATAAAAATAGTTACATTCATATTTGAACTGAATTATCCTCAATAGACAGATTTTGAACGATGGTTGTGAAAGACTAGAGATGACAGCCGCTCATTAGAATACACACAGAGCTCAAATTTAGGGTGAGTCCAAACTGATCAGTAAGTGAAGTATGAAGTGTGGGTGTGTAGCATAGATGTTTGACAAAGATAGAAATGAGAAGGAATGGTAACACGCCCGGAGTCACCTACTGCTCTGCACACGCAGCCCATAATTCCCAGCTACGCCTGCCATGTGCCAGAGGCAATCAGACCCGAGCTGCTGCCATCGCGGATACTTGCGCCCAGGGCGAGAAAAGGTCTCGGCTTTGCTTGGCTCGAGGTTAGCAGCGGCATCATTTTTAATTATGAAATAATAGAATCCAGGACATCCTGGTTAACCACCGAGGCGCAGATATCCAATTGTCTAACCCGAAACGAGGGCCCACGCCTGTGATCCTGTTGGCTCCGATGGATGGAATATGGTTTGAGGTGATTTCATGAAAACAAGAGTGACTCCAGATGCCCTTCGACGTGAGGAAAATCACTTTTTTAGCATTTGCTTGGAAGGCTTGTACTCAGATATACAGAACGCTAGCTGAGTCCTTTTGGAAAATGTCAGCCAAAATATTACAAATGCACATAACGATAAAGCTGACCTAACGTGCTTTTATTTTGTCGTACATTTCACACCACGGTCAGCACAAAACAAGCAAGTTTGCGCATGAATATGCGTGTCACGTCGCACCCTGAAGCCAGCCACTGTTGTGATGCGAGGTGAAACTTCAGTGGCTGTGAAGGCCCGGCCCTGACTGCACAATGAAGACATCCTTAGAGATGGCCAGTGTTTACTGCCAGGTTGTCAGGGAGTCCTCCACACTCAGGCAATAAGGAAGGGGATTATTTGCTCTGGCCGTGGAGGAGATTTTAATCAGATCACTGCGACATGTGAACACACTATTTCTCCCCCTTTCACCTCCTCACCTCGGGTCTCCAGCTTCTCGGGTTCTGTGTGAAGGGTTTGCGGCGACTTAAAGCACGACCGATATAACCAACCCGACGGCTGAACGTTACTGCTGTCAATCAGAATGGCTTTAAAACATCTATCTTCACACACGCCGTACAAACATCTTCCGACAAATCTCCCTCATACTCAAATGATGTGTAATGGTTTTCTCTCTTATTTGCTCTTCTGTTGTCTTCCCTGCATGCGACGAGAAAGAAGGTGAGATAAAGGAGATCGCTCAGGTTGAGGGGGAATCGTCACGTCTAATTGCCGCGGCGTCGGCTTTATCTGATCTTGCGGGCGGGCTGTTATTGAAATGATATACCTGTGGAGACGATCCAGGAAAGGTGAAGATTACACAGCGTTAGCCATTCATGGCACAATCCATCCCTTCATTGCTCTGGGCTTTCCACACTCTCCGCCCAGAAAGTATAGAAGGGCATGTGAGGGCTGGATGTGGGCTGGAGGAGGGCGGCAGGAGTGCTGAGGTAACCGCTCTGATAGGTGATGTGTCTCCGCACTGCATTGTGCTTTGTGCTTTGACAATGACAACGCCATTGTGAGGACACGCTGTCAGATGAGGCAACAAAGAGGGATTATTTTCAGTTCGGGTTCCAGCCTGTCGATACTTTATTGTTTCAGGCTGGTGTGGATTACACATCTCTTCAAATGACTATTATTAAGGATGAATACTGTTATTTACTAAAATATTAGATTATTTAATCAGGTCCATTTAGTTTGTGGTTAAATCAGTGGCCTGCGGGCCTTTAGTGCACTCAGGTGTTGCCAAATATTTTTTTTAAAGGAAAAAGCCAGAGAAATATTCTTTTGTGGAATTAAAATCCTGAACTTTAGTGCCTCGCCAAGGTTTCACATGGTATTGCAACATTACCATCGTTTAAAAGCGTCTCTCAATTACCACAATAACCTCAGAAAAGCTAAATGCTGCTATATTTTCAAGCAACGGAAGACAAAACTTATTTTAAAAAGCATTTGAACTGAATTTCAAAATGACTTTCCCTGAGGTTTGTTTACAGATAGTAAAAAGCTACATGTAAGACGAGCGATCGAGGCCTCACACTCTCATTCTGCCGCAACGCGTCCTCTAGATGACATATGAAATGGTTTTATTCTAAGTAATCGGAGGTGATTCATGGCCTGTTTTCTGTGACGCAGTGGACACTCTCCTGTGTGATGACCGGCTCACATCCGCTGTGGTGGACTTCATTTATTTCCGTGTCTCAGGCAAAAAAGTGTCTTTTGTCTGGTCTCTCACAGTCTTAAGGAAGCACATGATGCTAGATCCACCGGTGCCCCTCTCCTCTAATGCTATGGGTGCTCTGCTGATCATCTCCCCCTCTAACTCCTGCCTCTGGTTTCTCAGTGTCCTCAGTTTTCGGGCGTGGGCAGCAGGTACGGTGATGAAGCGGCTGACGACATTGATGTGGTAGCTGCGCAAAGCCAACAGTTTTGCGACACAGTGCTGAAAGGCCTGGTTTAGCTTCTCGCTGGCCTGCTGCTGGACAAAACTCTTCAGGGAGGGTTGCAACGAGATGTCCTGGATCAGCAGCTTGTGGGCAGGCGGCATGTAGTCCCTCATGCGGGATAGAAAGGCACCTAAATAGAGTAGTGTCATGACTGAGTCCACTGGTGTAATCAATCAAAGGTAAAAGAGCCATCTTACCACTTGTCGCTTCGTGTTGGACTCCCAGAAGTTCATCAAAGCATTGCAGCAAGCTGCTCTGTGCAGCGCTCCCACCTGAATACTCCATGGGCTCGGCCTGGACCCCTTCATAAACCAGTCCCTTTGGCATACAGGGGTTGTCTTTCCACCTATGTATATGTTCATGGCCACAAATACACATTTTTAAAAAAAATGTCACTTGAAAAATGAATGACTATTCAGTGAAATGAAAACAAAGTACCCGGACAAGTAGATCCTCATAACGCCATAGAATACCGAAGGCTCCACGTAAACTTAAGAAAAATCACATGAATCAAAATACTTGTGTTTTACTGGTGTTTTGTGTCATATATTCAATGGGAAATAGTCATCATTCGTTCATTTAAGTTACCATGTATCAGTTTGAATTTTTCTGTCATGTCCTGTATGGACTGGCTGATGTCCTCCAGGGCTCTGGCCACAGTCTCAGAGTCTCCACACCTGACACCATTGATCACAGTGGGAATGTTCTGCAACACAGGTTATTCAGTGGCTTTGTCTGACATTTCCATAATGTATTTCTCATTTGACTGTCTTAAAACAACAATGTAAACATAATACATCCCTGTTCTTTCACAAGTAGATATTATATGCACAACACACTGCAGTAGATCGCTGGAGATCCTGGCAAACTCTGCACTTTACTTTACTCAGCACTTTACTTTATTTCCCCCCCTGTATATTAAGTATTAGTATTTAGTTTTTAGTCTTTTGTTTTGTGTTTTATATTTATTTTCATTGATGCTCTGATGTGCACCGCTGCTGTGATTTTTGAAATGTCCCCACTGTGGGACGAATAAAGGAATATCATATCATATCATATATGAACTGAATTGTTTTGGGGGATGTACTGTATATTCACCTTCAATGCAGGGACTGCTGCCAGCTCCACAAGCAGAGTGACCAAGAAGAAACCTTGGGTGCTGTCTCCGCCCGGGAGGCTGCACAACAGTTCCAGGTTCCTGCGGGACACACATACAACTAGAACGGGCACTCGGTAGAGCGCATACCTTATCACAAGATTGGGCATTGAATTATGAACATTTTGGCATTAGTTGGATGCCAATTGGATAAAAATAAGATTTTGACTTTTTCACGACCTTGACCTTGACCTTTGACCCGATCGATCCCAAAATCTAATCAAATGGTTCCCGGATAATAACCAATCATCCCACCAAATTTCATGCGATTCGGTTTAATACTTTTTTAGTTATGCGAGTAACACGCATACAAATGAATAAATAAACTAGAATGGGCACTCGGTAGAGCGCATACCTTCGCATATCACAAGATTGGGCATTGAATTATGAACATTTTGGCATTAGTTGCATGCCAATTGGACACAAATGTATCGTGCTATGGTAAAAAAAAGATTTTGACCTTTCCATGACCTTGACCTTGACCTTTGACCCGATTGATCCCAAAATCTAATCAAATGGTCCCCGGATAATAACCAATCATCCCACCAAATGTCATGCCATTCAAGAAGATTTGACCTGTTCATGACCTTTGACCTTGACCTTTGACCCGATTGATCCCAAAATCTAATCAACTGGTCCCCGGATAATAACCAATCATCCCACCAAATTCCATGCGATTCGGTTCAATACTTTTTGAGTTCTGCGAATAACACGCATACAAATAAATAAATAAATAAATACACGGCGATCAAAACATAACCTTCCGCATTTTCAATGCGAAGGTAATAATAACATGTGCATTCATCCACATTTTATGGTATGCGTAGAGGACCAGAATTGAAGAGAAAATATACATACTCCATGTCGAAAGGACTGGCATAGGAGACATAACGATGCACATGAAAAAGAGAGAGAACAGATTTTAGACATTTCAGAAGCCAACCAAACGCAACATGCAGAAAATAACTGACCCTACCCCTCTGGATCCTTCTTCCTCCAGTTAGCCAGTACTACATCTGCATGGGTGAGAATTGGGGGAAGTCCTAAACGCTGTGACACCTCCCAGTATGGCACCGCCAGGTTACGTGGTAGGATCTGAGAGGAAGATTATTGAAGATGGAATATATTCATATAAATTGTAGATTGCAGTGCAACGAATAGCAGGCAGGGAAGGAAACATGTTCAGTCTGACAAAACGAAAGACTGACAGAGATAGATACCTCCACTGTGTTGTTCTCTCCCTCCTGCCAGTTGTAGCCCATGGTCATCATACTGAGGGCCAGGTGGGCCAAGCGTAACTCCCGGTGTGTCTGCAGAAACTGGCTGCTCAGCCGCGGCATCTGGACAGACGGGCGACATTAATAGGGAACCATGGCTCCATAAAAATATTCAATTGACCTTTTCAGTTTCTCGTTTCAACTTACCTTGTTGATATGGAAGCGCAACTCGTGAGAGTGCACAAGCTCTGGGACTCGCAGGGCAATATCCATCCACGGCTGGTAGTACGGGGGAAGCTCTTCCTTTTAGGTCCAGTTGGGCCGTGAAAAGAAAATGTGATGATCGCCATGTCAAACGGACATTAAAGAGAGCAGTGCACAAATGTGACGATGCAAATGGTGGAACCCACAAAGACATTTTCATTTTGGAATTGTAAAATTGATCCCTAAACTTGCATTTCATTGTTCTATGTTGTGATATGGCGTTTGGCGACCTGGGACTTTGTAAGCACATGTTGATGTAGGAATAAAGTTCACAACACAAAGCAAACAAAAACAATGTTAAACTTCCCTCGGTCAGTTGGTCTCAATCAATACCACCAGTCACACGTTTGCGATGTTATAACTTCTAGACTTGTGAGCAACATTTTCACCAACGTGAACTACATTTAAGTTTGGTTAAATGACAATTAAAGATCTCTTGATAATCGCATATTTCAGTATGACTGCTTCAGGTCAAATCTAAAAAAAGTTAAAAAAGATAGAGAAGGAAACTAATCCATCCACCTACCAGAGGATCCTGAAGGACGAAGCCAAACTCTTCAGAGACATGGTACGTCTCCAGAGAGAAGGGAGGTTTGGAGTCTGGTTCAGCTGAAGCCATAGAGAAAGAAACAGAAGCTCATTGACAGCGACGGGAGTGAGAATATCTGAATGGTTCAAGAGATCCCAATCTGTCTGGACTACGGCCCAAAGTTCACTCTAAAGCTGCTGTCAGTAGCAGTTACACATTGATCAATCACTTCTGACATTGCGCAATATAGAGGGTAAGTCTGGCAGTTCAGCATCCATGCTTCACCATAAACCTCAAGTTTAAGTAGGACATGTCCAATGTTATCATTTCTTCCCCTCCAGTTATAATTATAATAAGAAAAGAGTTTGCTGAACATTACATCACATTGGCTTTATATCAGCCCATGGTAAGCTATATGGCTGTGCAGATTTATTATTTTAATTAGCTCATAAGTTCCAAAAAAACATGTAAAGTATCAATTATGTATACATTATAAGACTATTATGATAAATAATAGCACTTCTATGAGGGATGTGTTACAGTAGATTATAAGATGTCATTAGTTGGAAACCCAGTGTAATGATATAACAACTGTAACTGTTATTGATAAATAGATGAATGTCTCTGAAAGTTAGCTATATTTTCCTGTTCCCTGAGTAATGTCTTTATCCATTTTGGTGAGCTTACATTTAATTTATTTATATGAACGGAAAGCTTTCATTTAGCTGTTTTCATCTTACATTGTTACAGTGTTTAAGTGAGCATATAATAAAACAACTAATCAATGCTGATAGATAAAGGAGTGATGATAATAGCAAGCCTACTGCTTCGTATAAACAGTACACACATGCAAACAATCCAGTTTAGTGAAAAGTGGCTCAATGAGCAAGACTAAAAACTAAGAGGTCATTCAACGAGTGTAACATAGTCAATCTGGATAGCACTGTCACCTCACAGTAAGAGGGAACCAAACCTGATCCTCCTGGCCTTCTTTGTGGAGTTCGCATGACCAACGTGGGCTTTCTCCAGATTCTCCAGTATCCCCCCCCGCCCCCCCCCATAGTCCCCAGACATGAACGCTAGGTTCATATTTTACTCTAAATTGCCTGTAGGCGTGAACGTAAGCATGATGACATGTCCAGGATGTACCCTGCTTCGCTTAATGTCAGCTGGGATCGGCTCCAGCTCCCCCCCGACCCTGAATAGGATAAGCATTTATAGATAACGGATGAGTTTTAAAAACACAGAAGGGAAATGCCAAAGGTTCCCTCCACATCCACTCCTATGTTATCCTCTCTGTCCACAAACTGACACCAAGTTGCATGTATCTTTCATCATTATATATTAATAATTATGTTTGACTTCTGAATACTCGTATTTCATATTTTGGTTCATCTTCAGGTACCACTCTTACATGAATAGTATTACTTAGAGCTGCTATAGCTTCCACGTCCCAGATTTTTATTTTTTCAGAACCCATACTTACTACACAAATGTTACAATATGTTATTATATAATAATGTAATGTGTTGCAGTGCAATGCTTGACTTTAGTTTCCATGTATCTTTATTTTGAAGAAAATTGTTCCACCCTTTGGTCTGTATTTATATCTGTTGGTGGTGTGGAATTTTTAGGAGAGGATAGAAGGGAGTGTAAAGTAGACCGTCAGCCTCACCTGGTGGATCAGAGCAGACATTGCAGGTGTTACAGTAAACAGGCTTTACATCAGTTTAACCCTCCTGTTACCTTCAAATGTACTAACATCTTTTACCCCTGGGGTCAATTTGACCCCAGCAATTAAAACCTAGAGAAAATTATTATAATTAATATTGTTTCCCAAGTTTAAGTGTCAGGTACTTTATGTTTGTTTGTTGACTACCTAAATATCCATTTAAATACATATACATGTTGATATTTCTTCTGTTTTACACAGTGAAAAACAGCCTGGGGTCAAATTGTACAGGACATTGAACACATATCATCATGTGAATCTTATGTTTTCCCAGTTGTCCCCAATAAATTATGAAAAGTCATGAAATATGAATTTTAAAAAATTATGTCAATCATTTTTTTTTTAGAGATGTTAAATATTGAATAGGGTCAAATTGACCCCAAAGGTTATAGGAGGATTAAAGTGAGGAGTTTATCACTACCGCACCAAAAGTGCATGTAACTTTACGTGGTTGATATCACTTTGTAAAGCTGAAATACTGTGTTCACTGAGAAAAGTAATGACATTTAATAGCTGAGATTTACTGAATCCAAAATGCAGTGGAAAATAACCTCTATTTAACAGACAAAACCTCCCACCATTTGTGCACTGTCAGTACCTGTGAGTCGCCTTTTATTCATCACAGACTTTTTTGTCCAAACCATGGCAACTAATTTTTTTGCATTGCATCCTGAGTTTGAGTTATCTCAGCAGTAACTGCTTTGCCCTAAAGTGCTAAGCAATAACTAAACTGTAAGGGTTACAGGTACTGGAACCCAAAAGCACGACTCGTAATCTGGAATGCAGGCAGGGTCAAAACCGGGTGGTCCGTCAAACAGGGCAACAAATCCAAAAAGGGGGCAAGCAAAAATCTTAAATCGGGTGAACAGGCAAACAGGGTCGTAACGGGCAGATCAGAATGAATATTTCGGAATTCACTGGAGAGTTTGGCAATGACACACAAGACAATCTGGCAGAGGAAGTGAGGGAGCTAAATGGTGAGAGGCTAATGAGGGGATGGGCTGCAGGTGAGAAGGGCGTGAGGACCAGGTGAAGGGAATGAGGGACTAACGAGGTGATCAGAGGCAGGTGAGAAGGGCGTGAGGACCAGGTGAAGGGAATGAGGGACTAACGAGGTGACCAGAGGCAGGTGAGAAGGGCGTGAGGACCAGGTGAGGATGACAGGTTCTGGAATGACAGGATGAGTATGAAGGTGGGGAAGTCGTTGCATAAACAGCCAACAAGAGCTGCATTTGTCAACACTTTTGTGTACAAGAAATAAGCTTATTCTCGTATTGTGTTAACACCGTCGTCGTGATGAATATGAATCTAATGCAAACTGAGTATCTCAGTAGCCTGTTTGGTGATTGCAACGTGGCATTGACTCAGTTCTCCTCACACAATCTTTGTATTGAACATTTAATTATCACAAAAACAATGATTCATTTATTTAATCACTCTGAATTAACGTGTTGGTCTTTATTAATCAAAAATAGTGTTATGAGATTTTATTAATACAAGAAATAACATTTAAAGATCAGAAATACCATGTATGTTTCATCAATAACACAACTATTGCAGTAGATTTCTTGCAAATGTCACACTTTGTATTTAAAGTTGTCTCCAAACCCATGAGAGGAACTATGCAATCATAAATGCTCATTTACATTACATTACATGTAATTTAGCTGACACTTTTATCTAAAGCGACTTACAATGAGTTCATTCAACCATGAGTACAAACTCAGAACAATAAGAAGCACGAAAGTACCATTTCTTCAAGAAAGCCAAACTACAAAATACTATTAGTATTTAAGTGCCACTGAAGTGCTAAACCATGTTTTTATTCAAGGTATAATTTAAAGAATAAAAAAGAGACCAAAGAACAGCTCATTGCTTATTTAAAGCTCAACATCCATCATGAGTCGTGCATTTTCTTTTTTTTAACAATGCTCTGAAATGTCAGAATGATAAATAGATCCAATCAAATACTTTTGTTATTGACAACAGCCATCTGATTCCATTTGTATTGAATTTGTGTAATGTGTCTGTCACACATGCACCCGTTATGTATATGTACGTGTAGACTACACTGTACACACACACACGCACACACCTACACTCACGCACACACACACACGCACGGGTGCATCACTGAGCCCCACCTGTCTCAACTAACAGAAAGTAGACCCGCCCCTTGATACAACACTGTGAGTTAACCTCATCATTCGTGCTGACATATTGCAGCACTGAATGCACGAGGGGCGTATCATGTATTTATTTACAATAGACAACACAAACATAATGTACACTGTGCAAAGTAGTCTATGGTCCAGATTATTTAAGGCAGGTACAACAACAACAACAACAACAACAACAACAACCCGCACTGGGCTATCAGGGCAGCTGAGGAGCTTTGCAATCAGATTTGTGCGACTTTAAAGTGGATCAGTGTTTTGTAATTAATGTGTTCTTCTCGTCGCCGCCTGCCTATTATTAGCCCCGGAGGCCTCGGGGTGAGTGGAGGTGGTTCCATGACCGTCGGGGCTGCAGCGCGGCACCGACAGGCTTCACGTCAGCTTTCGTATTCGTGCCAATGCAATCGGACTAATCGCACAGATCCAGTTATTTGAAAGGTTTGCGGTTGGCCGCCTCTTTCCAACACTGGTTCACCTCGCCTTGAAGATGAAGTTAAAAACGAGCTGCCGTCAGGTGCAAGGCGCATCCGATGGAGCGCTGCTCTGTAGCTCGTTCATCCGCCAACCCGATGCATCACTTCCTCATGTTGCGGTAAGAGGGGCGGAACGTATTGATTGCAAAGGAAACAAACCCTTTATTTCCTTATCGCGCGATTTCTTTGTATTTGCTGTTGTTGCGATGGACGCGCAGCCGGATAAACAGGCTCAGGAGTCAGTGACGGCGTGTTACATAAGATGTGATGCAGCAGAGCCTCATGACTAGTGTCTCGGTGGTGGTGGTGGTGGGACTGTTCGGTCCTTCTGGTAGGATATGCACAATTGTATCATATTTGTTGTGGATGATAATTGAAGCTGCATTTGAATGGCGATTTGATTTGGAGGATATTCTAAACCCGGTGTGCGGATTTGAGATTACGATCTGCCCATATACAAATTATGAATTAGATCGGGAGTTGCGCAGTGTAGACTGTAACCGGAAAAAGGCAAATGAATGTGCAATATTAAAGTCAGTGTGTCTCTGTAATGTCACACAGGCCCAGCTTAAGATCAGCCTGTCAGATGCTTTAAAAACAAAATATATATAAATGGATAGGGATGCAGATCAGGCTGGTTTTATGAATGGCTGTAGACGTCAGGAAAAAATCATAGTAGCCTAACCCGTAATAGTGATACATCAAAATGTGAAATCCTCCTTCAAAGAAAGAAAAAAAACAGCTTCTTATGTCATCATAGAGAACCAGATATGTGGCTTCGTTGTAGGTGACCATTGGTGATGCTTTAAGAAGGGGGGCAGCTCTTTCTTTAAAGCAGCTCCTTGAGTCTGAGGCAGAGGGACAAGAAGCAGTTGACCTCATTCATAAGAAGGTTGCACTATTTGAGAATCTAATGACGCCCCTGATCAAAAGATGTAATCTCCTGTGCAGAATGTCTTTCAAGGGGTAAGATGCTGGAACAAAACTCAAAAGAAGCATTGGAGCATATGGCGACTAAATATCTATTCCAAGATATGACAAAACCATGTTTGTGTGTGTGTGCGCTGTGATGGCACAACTTAGAACTAAAAATAAGACAACAGCGCTTGCAGTTATAACTATCATGTTTATATGCTGCTGTTTTTCTAGAATAAGAAACAAACATGATCGTGATCATGAGTTTAATGATATAAGCTGTGACAAACCAAGACACAGGCTGCAGTTCCCTTGGAAACCATAGCAGCTACCTAAATTATCCACCATTTCCAAGAGACTGAAGTAGTCTATTTGCCTATTTTGTCCATTTCATTTCATGAAGGCGGATTTGTGGATGTCAAATCTAAAGTGCTAATTGAAATTAGAAAGGTTGTGATGATTGAAGCTGCTAAAAGCTTTAAGGTAAGGTTATTTCCATTGTAAATGTTGAAAGGTATTTTGGCTTGCAGATGGTTGGAAATAGAGTAATAGAAAAGTGGTGCAACTATGTCATAGATAAATGGCCTGACTGTATTTCTTTACTCTATGGAAAATGATTTCTCCCTGCTTTATTTATAGTTTTGTTACTATGGTATTGTTTTTGTTTCTTTATTTGTATATGTGTTTGTTTGTCGTTGTTTTTTACTTCTCTTTATACGTAGAATCTGACAAATTTAAATATCTGTATGTGAGATTCTAAACACTAATAAAATATAAAAAAAGGAAATAGAGTAATAATTGTATCAGCCTTTATTTATCCATAGTGGACATGCAAAGCTCTTTATTTTTAAATGGGTTATTGTTTTGGAATGCAGTGTGAACTTTTCTTTACAATTTAACTAAAATATTGAACATTTCGTATTATTTTTGCAGTAAGGATTGAGTTCCAAAATCGAAGGATCCTCAAAAAAATCCTTCTCCTTTTTGTGAGCTTGTCCCTTTAAAAAAAAAAAATTCTATATGAGAAGCAAGAACAGGGAACTTGTGAATGGGCACAGGGAAGTCACGAGACCATCCATTGACAGCTCTGCAGGCAGAGCGAGCCGTGCAGACGAGGAAGAGTCACAGTGTCTCATATCCCCATCGATCCGTGTTCCTGCACTGGGCAGGGCAATAGTTTAGGATTTCAGGTGCTGACGCAGCTTTTCTTTGTATTTTGACAGGTCCCAGCAGACAGATTCTGATATGGACTATGAGAGGCCTAACGTTGAAACTATCAAGTGCGTGGTGGTGGGAGACAATGCAGTCGGGAAGACCCGCCTTATCTGTGCCCGGGCCTGCAATGCCACACTGACTCAGTACCAGTTACTCGCTACACATGTGCCCACAGTCTGGGCAATTGACCAGTACAGAGTATGCCAAGAGGTAAGTTTGCAAGCGCATTACCTTTTAAGATTGAAATCTCTCATCATTCAAAAATCTTTATGCAAATAAAACAAAAAAAATGTGCCTCATATAAACAGTTAGCTGGAAGAATTCACACGAGTGAATTACAGGAATTAAATATCCCTGAATGTGTCTCTTATTAGGTATTAGAGCGCTCCAGAGATGTGGTGGATGAAGTCAGCGTGTCCCTTCGTCTCTGGGATACGTTTGGAGACCATCATAAGGACCGGCGTTTTGCATACGGCAGGTAAGATAGGATCAATTAAAGTCGACCGATGCATGATCTGGTGCTGAGTGAATTTCTCGTGCATCTTTGCTCCAGGTCGGATGTAGTGGTGCTGTGCTTTTCAATCGCCAACCCCAACTCTCTGTACCATGTGAAGACCATGTGGTACCATGAGATCAAGCACTTCTGCCCCCGTGCTCCTGTCATCCTGGTTGGCTGTCAGCTGGACCTGCGCTATGCAGACCTGGAGGCAGTGAACAGGGCACGGAGGCCCTTGGCTAGGTAGTTGGACTTATATTTGAACATACACTACCGTTCAAAAGTTTGGGATCACTTAGAAATGACTATATTTTTCAAAGAAAAGCACTGTTTTTTCAATAAAGATAACATTAAATTTATCAGAAATACACTCTCTACATTGTTAATGTGGTAAATGACTATTCTAGGTGGAAGTGTCTTGTTTCTAATGAAATATCTCCATAGGTGTATAGAGGCCCATTTCCATCAACTATCACTCCAGTGTTCTAATGGTACATTGTGTTTGCTAATCGCCTAAGAAGACTAATGTCTGATTAGAAAACCCTTGTGCAATTATGTTAGCACAGCTGAAAACAGTTATGCTGGTGATGTAAGCTATACAACTGGCCTTCCTTTGAGCTTGAAGTTTGGAGAACAACATTTATATTTCAAATATTAATCATTATTTCTAACCTTGTCAATGTCTTGACTATATTTTATATTCATTTGATAAATAAAAGTGTGATTTTTCATGGAAGACACGAAATTGTCTGGGTGATCCCAAACTTTTGAACGGTAGTGTACGTTTGAGATTTAGTCTTTTCTATTGCCCGAATTGTCTCTGAAATATATTGTCTTGTATTTCAGACCCATTAAATCCAACGAGATCCTTCCTCCAGAGAGAGGCCGGGAGGTGGCCAAGGAGTTGGGCGTGCCATATTATGAAACCAGTGTCGTTGCTCAATTTGGAGTCAAGGACGTCTTTGACAATGCCATCCGAGCTGCACTCATCTCACGCCGACACTTGCAGTTTTGGAAATCTCACCTCAGAAATGTTCAGCGGCCTCTCCTTCAGGCGCCCTTCCTGCCACCGAAACCTCCCCCGCCTCTAATCACTGTGCCTCCTCCCCCAACCACCACAGAAGAGCATCCGGTCGGCCTTCTGGAGGACCCACACTGTGCGGACGTCATCCTGGTCCTGCAGGAGCGGCAGAAAATCTTTGCGCACAAGATATACTTGGCGACGTCCTCTTCCAAGTTCTACGATCTCTTTATAATGGACGCACATAAGGAGGCCGCCGAAAGGCCCGCTCGCGGCCCCCTCTCGGGCAGAGAGCTGCTGATGCGTGCTGCGAGCTTTGATGTTTGCGAACTGGGCGACGATGGAGACAGGGCCAACCTGAGGGCCTGCACCAGTGACGGCACCTTGAAAGACTCTGATGGGGCCCGACGAGGCCGGCTGCTGTCTTCGTGTAGCCGAGCCTTCGTCAGTATCCAGGAGGAGTTGGTCGATGACCCCGTCACATACAGCCCCAGGCCCATGACTGTCGTGCACATGGACCGGTCCATGCAGCTCGGGCCTTTCCGAGCTGTGCTCCGCTACCTGTACACGGGTCAGTTGGACGAGAACGAGAAAGAGCTAATGCACATTGCACACATCGCTGAGCTGCTGGAGGTGTTTGACCTGAGGATGATGGTGGCAAACATACTCAACAATGAAGCCTTCATGAACCAAGAGATCACCAAAGCCTTCCATGTGCGGCGCACAAACCGAGTCAAAGAGTGTTTGGCCAAAGGCACCTTTTCTGGTGAGCTGAAATCATTCATCCGCCAATCGCTCTGGTGTTCTGCTTGAAATGGAGTGAATGCAGGTGTAAGTGATGTGTTATCTGTGTCTCACCTCTCTGCATTGTAGATGTCGTATTCAAGCTAGATGATGGGACCATCATGGCCCACAAGCCTTTGCTCATCTCTAGTTGCGATTGGATGGCAGCGATGTTTGGCGGGCCTTTTGTGGAGAGCTGCACCAAAGAGGTACGTCAAACAACACCACTGGTGTGTTGGGCTGTGAAATCAGACCAACAGAGCCCAAGAACACCTCAAATCTGCTCCTGAAAAAGTGAATCCAACTAAAATTGTTTAAAAAATGAATGATTAAAACACTGCAACATTGTTGGGCCAGTAAGTCTTGACTGACCGTGTTTACATGCATTCGAATAACCGGATTAGTCGGACTGAAATCGAATTATCCGTTTCATGTAAACACCTTTGTTCGACTATGTGCGGTCCGACTCAGATCCGATTAACACCCCTGGATAACTCGATCCGATCCGGTTGATAATTCGACTATCGCGGCATGTAACGGTGAATTGGATTAGGAACTGGACTTTGCGTCTTTGCGCATGCTTGAGATCCCGCCGCCCTCCTCCCTCCCTCCCTCCCATGTCGTGACCGACGATAATGTCACTATTAACATCATGCAAGAATAGTAGAGGGATGTAGCTTCGCCTTGCTCTCTGTTCGCCATCTTTCTCGAAATGTTGTTGTTGTTGGTTGTTGTTGGTAGTGGTGAAGAGGTCAAGCAGAAATGGCTGTATCACCACGAGTTGTAATGAAAACAGCGCCGCCTATCGTATCGGATATGACATGCTTTCAAAGGCCAATGATTCGAATTACTCACTGCCATGTATATTGGGATAACAGCAGATCCCCCAAAAGATAGCATAGTCCGACTAAAGCAAGATTCAAATTATACCATCATGTAAACACACTGAGTGTCACATGTTTTGTTTCTAAGGTGCTGTTTCCAAACACAACTCGCAGCTGCATGAGGGCTGTGCTAGAATATCTCTACACAGGGCGGTTTTGTTCTCGGGCCGACCTGGACGCAATGGAGCTCATCGTTCTTGCCAATCGTCTTTGCCTCCCCCACTTAGTTGCACTTACAGGTACGACATTTGGTATAGCTATATAGGCCGTAAACCATCGGATTATATTCCACAAAGCTATTCTGGTGTTGTAAACAGTGACTCGCTCTTATGTTTCTTTCAGAGCTCTACACAGTAACGGTATTGACGGAGGCTGCGATGACGGGGACTGACATTGATGGAGACGTGCTTGTGGACTTGGACATGGCCCAGGTAGTATGAACTGTCAACCATCAGTAAACACGGACATCACTGAAAGCTCTTATACGTATAAGGACTTGGCAAAATTGGAGTTTCATGAAAGGGCATTTCTCAGGGCTGAAATAGTATTTACTCCTTAAAGGTGGAACCAAAGAAACTCTTTCAGAGTTCAAGTCAGCTATTTGGCAAAATGAATGGCACCAGCTCTTTAGGGCAGTGAGCATTTAGGACATCCTGAAGGAGTTTGACACAGCACTCTAGCTGATCTCATCATTCAGCTGCATTTTCGTTTCACCTCGAGCTCTTTCGTGTCATATGCATGCAAAGGCTGTTGTCCCGCCTATTTAGGTTTAGCTCAAATAATGTTGTTACCAAAAAAGACAGCAAAACAAAAAGAGTCCACAAATACAGAAATGACAGATACTGATTTGTATGTTGGCAGTTCCACGGCGCCCAGCAGCTCACCGGTTGGTGTCTTCACCACATCTGCACCAACTATAACAGCGTCTGCCGCAAGTTTCCCCGAGAGATGAAGGCCAAGTCTACAGGTAACACACATGTGATCTCATCGTACACTGGTGAGCTTAAATACCCTCACATTCATAAAAACATTAACCCGACTGGATCATCCAAATCGCCACATACGGTATGTGTGTGTGCGTGTGTGTGTGCACATGCTTGTGCGTGCGCACCATTTGAAATAAAAACTTGACATTTTGTAATACTCTTTTTAGGAAAGTTGGCCATGAAATCTGTGTGTCATACCACCTGTGTAAAATAATATTCAGTTGTTAGCATATTTTTCTCATTATATAATCGGGACTAGCCAGTCTAGTGTTCAAACGTTTAATAATTACAATAATTATTTACAGCAGGCTTTACAATAGTTTCTTAAGTAACTTTTCTTTTCTTCATGAATAATGTTATTTTTGCTGTTTTACATGATGAACTATGTTATATATTAAAATATACTTTTAACCTTTACACACTTAAAGATGTTTTTCTATGAATTGTATTTCTAGTACAATTATTATTGTGAAAAATATGCATGTCTCACAAAGATCTGTTTCTTCCAACTTACTTATTTGTCTTGCAATTTCTTACTGTGAGCATGAAATGCAAAAAAACTATGTGGGGAAATTCCTACAAAATTCCTCAACCAAATTATTCTGATGCAGAAAACCAAGAATACTTTGAGAAACATCGCTGGCCACCTGTGTGGTTTCTGAAAGAGGACGACCACTACCAAAGGGCACGCAAAGAGCGCGACAAGGAGGACTACCTGTACCAGAGACGGCAATGCAAACGCAAGTGGCTCTTCTGGAACGTTCCTTCCTCCCCTAACTCAAACTCTCCTTCTTCTGGCTCGTCTGCTGTCATCTGACCGAGTGGTAAGGCCAGGTCTGCTCTGAAGTACATCAGCGTGGATGCGAGTTGGAAAAGATACACTAGAAGATAAGCACCACTGGCTATGTACGGCCCAATTATTCAGGCTCATAGTCTCTCCTCCTGTTTGCCACTGCAGTTAAATTCCTCAAGGTCTTCAAGCTCAGCTCAAGCTGGCAATTAAAATACTGAGTTTTGTTCCTTAGATTTTTAGCTCGGTGTACACGAGACTCAAACCTCAGTGATGTGAACCTCACTGACAAATGGCACAGTGTAATTGCCGCAAATAACAGTTCATATTGATTGTCGTACGTTTTAAAAATAGGACTCTGCTGGCACAGAACTTTCCACGTATGATTCTAATGATCAGAATCACAATCATCTTTATTGTATGCGTACGCATAAAAGGAATTTTACTCTGTTTTTTCTTTTGCTCTCGACGTACATATACATGTCATCAATTATCCTGAACTGATAACCAAGTGCTGCTTATCAGCTGCAACAACCAGCAATTAAACGCAGAACTTCTCAGTCTCAGATAAGTAACACTTTGCCTTTAAGTGTTTGTACAATCTACCAAACTATGTGTACAGTATGATCTTTTCAACGGGATGTAACGATAGTATCGCCTGCCAGGATACAATGATTTAAGACATTCACTCTAACCGTACAGATTTTTATCAAAAAAGCATAAGGGAAATTACTGGCACGTTTAAATTCTGTTTATTTGTGTACAGTCAGTTTATTTGTAATAGTTTGCACAGCTAAAAGTGATGTGAGTCTGGACACGCTCAGAATTATCGTATTGTGATCTTGTGATTTGTGGCCTCTTGTCAAAAAAGAGCTTTAGTTTACATGAATGCATTAAGTGTCCTGAGACACAAGAGTTCGCAAATCAAGGAGAATATCTGTATCTTTCTTTAGAATTCCAGACAAAACAAACCACATCCTTATTATTACCTTCGCATTGAAAATGCGGAAGGTTATGTTTTGATCGCCGTGTATTTATTTATTTATTTGTATGCGTGTTATTCGCATAATAAAAAAATTTTAAACCGAATCGCATGAAATTTGATGGGATGATTGGTTATTATCCGGGGACCATTTGATTAGATTTTGGGATCGATCGGGTCAAAGGTCAAGGTCACGGTCATGAAAAGGTCAAAATCTTCTTTTTACCATAGCGCGGTCAATTTTTGTCCAATTGGCATGCAACTAATGCCAACATTTTCATAATTCAATGCCCAATCTTGTGATATGCGAAGGGATGCGCTCTACCGAGTGCCCATTCTAGTTTCCAATGTGTTGCTTGATGAGGCTTGTTAGCACACATGTCTCCCGGGTCCTTCAGGTTTATAATCCTGTCAGCTAGACCACTATATCATCCTGAAAAGCCACTCATGATGCATCTCAGAGCCGATAGCATCATTTCCAGAGCTGAAGCGACCCCGTGTTCCTCATGCGCCCCGTCCCTCTGTGATGGTGTGTTTCACGTATCTGACATCGGTGGTGATTGGGCTTTCTGCCCCTGACTGTGTGAGGCGACATGCAGGAGGCTTCTTCATGCTCTGGTGAAGTCATCCCTCCTCTTCTACACACTTCAAGCACTTTTTTGGATTCTTCTCCACAGAGACACACACAGGAGCATCCAGTAGCAGCATACTGGTAAACGGCACTACGGACGGTCTGGTATCAGAATGGCATGCTACGGCTGTAGGACATGGTATTT
Organism: Pseudoliparis swirei; assembly: GCF_029220125.1. Classification (NCBI taxonomy): domain Eukaryota; kingdom Metazoa; phylum Chordata; class Actinopteri; order Perciformes; family Liparidae; genus Pseudoliparis; species Pseudoliparis swirei. The sequence continues at coordinate 4,812,471 of NC_079394.1, forward strand.
AAAATGTTTGTTTAAAAAAAGAAGAAGAAGAAGGTTGTGCAAATGATTGAGGTGAAATTATGTTTTCTTAATTTGTTTTGCACACTTCACCATATATGTTTAAAGCTTGTCATCTACTGTTGAACTTGATTGTATGATGGACTGGAGCGTTCTTCGGAAGTAAGCATGGTGCCGAGTAAAGATGGGTCGTGTTGTCATGTGTACAAAATATCATCAACTTGCATCACTGATGTGCTGTTTCCTAATATCTTGCACTGCAGGCAGTGAGCAGAAATTGTACAGTATTACTGGGTAATACATATAGTGAATATAGAATTGATTTGCATTTAGTTACTGTGCAGCTACAAACTGTTGTTGAAAATATCTAAATATTGTGCTGACCTCCAGTTACATCTATCATGTACTGCAGAATACATGCACATTACAGGCAGTTTGAACCAATAGTTCACTCATAGTTAAATAAGGTTACAGTGCAAGGTAAAGTAGATTAGGTTATATAAATTACTTGTTGGTTCATCCATAAAACACGTCATTGTTACAAAAAAAAAGGTATTATGACAGCATATGTTAAAGGAAGGCTAGCTTAATCCTGCATATGCATGGTTAGACTTGCAATTCATGTCGAGACAGATATTAGAGCCCAACAAAGAACTTAAAACGATTACGTGGTTTGAATCAACTCAGTGACCAAGCCAGTTTCTGCTGGGACTAACTTTTGACCTAATTACTACACTGCATGAAAAGGTTCACCAAATTCTCATTTAAGGTGTAAAATATAGAAATAGAGTAGTGGTGCTGGTGCTCTAAGCAGTAGCTTTGAATTGTTCTCAATTACATTAACTTTTGCCTATTGATAAGTGAACAGAATAACTGTAATTTTGAATATCTATTTTTTTTTTGGCACACACTGTCAGACATAAGGCGGAAGATTGAGAGCCGTCCTTATTCTGAATGTTTATATTTCTTAGGCCATCTGTCTAATAGCTAATATTGTTCAGTTTTCAGACAAAATACAGTTTATTCTCATAGTTTAACAGCAGGAGGGTGTATATTCTGACTCTACCTTGGTGGTGTGATTGATAGGTTTCACAGACATGCATTTCTTTCCTCAGTGCGTTGCATTTCTCAATGAGTCCTCTGCTGATGTTCTGCATCAACAACACCTCATGCCTTAATGTACAGTGTAGAGTATGGAATCGAATGATTAGTAGTTTTGCTGTGGTCACTGGTCTGTTTGCTCTATATTTGGTTACCATGGTGCTCTCTAGGCTGTGAGTGTATCTGTATATGTGCATAATCTTTACGTATTTGGGATGTAAAGCAATGTGTGATTCATGCGATGCGCTTTAGTTTGAACACTGCAGAGGGTGTATGCCCTTTTAACGCTGTCAACACGAAACTAATGAAAGACTCAGACCACCAAAGCCACACTAGACTAACATAATGACAAATCATAGATTTCTGACATTTATAATGAAATGAATGCAGGGATTTTAAATCTGTTCCATTATTTTAAAGTGGCTTTATGCTAATGATCTCCAATTTTGGAGTCTGTATAATTACAACATATTGAGACAGGGTGGCAGTTGTAAGTTAGATTGTAACTTAAACATGTACATATAAATGATGGGATGACTTGCAATTCAAACTTAGCATAGCAATTGCTACACGCTATTGCATAGTTTAACATATAACATGTTTTATACTCTGCATATTGAAATGTCTGACTTTGAAATTACAAACGAGCACTGCTTTTTAGCAACAGGTTCTATTCAAATTACATGAGATGGTATAGAAACGTCATTATTAGATATGTAGACAACATCAGGTAAAAAAAAATGAAATTACAAAGAAGTTGTCACTGAAGCCCTTTTCCATATGTTTGGATGCTAACTTCACGCTGCAGAGAAGCACAAACCAAAGGGAGCTTTAGCAGCACCAGGAATATAGAATATGCTGCACAATCACTACTGCATAGTTTAAGAGGCCTTGTTCAAAAATGGATGATAATTAAATAATTTAAAAAACAAAAGAATTAATGAAAATAAAAGAAACTGAATTGAATGTTTTCTCAGTGTTCAAAACCTGGATGACATTTTCCTTGTCATCAGGTATTCTTGTTCTGATGAGTAGTTTTTATTGTTTAGAAGCTGTCAATCAGACATTCTGTAGCATGTGTTCTTTAAAATGTGTAAATACTATTTACTAAATAAAAAAGAGCAACGCATGCAGTCTTTTTTTTTATTTCTTGTATTTTGTCAAATGAAATTAACGCTCGCGGCCTCACAGCTGGTCAGTCAGTAAAGGCTCGTGCACGCGCAGAGACGACAACCACGGCGCGTGAACCAGAAATAGAAACCTGCAGCTAAACACAAGTGGACAACTTCTGCGAGATGGTAATGTTTATCACAGAATAGTAATGTAGCTAACGCTAAGCTAGGAAGACTGCAGTGCGTGTGTGTGTGTGTGCATTGCTATATTGTAATGTGCACTACATGCATATAAACGAGCTAAAACAAGAACAGCTAACGAGAGCAATAAGCGTTAATTCTAAACTTTTCTTTACGAGTCAAACGAGAGTCTTGTGTAATTTCTATCACTATAGATACGTAAGTTATCAGGAAATAAAACACGTTACGTCTCGAGCCACGTGTTGCTTTTAAGTTTAATGTGAAACGCGCAATGTATTTCTTTGCCGTGTTCAGACAGTTCAAGTATAAAAATACACATTAAAATATTGTAATTTCACAGTGACATGTTAGTGACAGATTAGAGTTAAAACACATTCAATGAAAATGACAGTGTCTGAATAGTTGGTAGTCGGCATATTCCACGATGGAGACCTCCACGGTCCATCAGGCAGATGGAGGTAGAGAGGAGAGGTAGAGAGATAATGGTCTGAATTATTTGTGTTGTAGGTTGATTTGTGTTCTTTGTGCAGGGCATGTTATGTGCCATCCATAAAAGTGCTTTTTTTCAAACACTAGAGTGCAGTAATGGATCAAACAAGATGATACTTTACCTCAAGAGAACCGGACGATTGTCACAAGAAACATAAAAGTTCACGGCCTTAAAAAAATGATAAACTTGAAATAAAATGTGAGTAATAGTATGAATATGATGCCGCTGTCTTGTTTTGGGTTTCTATGCAGACTTGTCATATTTGCATTACTTGCACTGACTACACAGTTGCACTCTTTGTCACCAGAGGGTGGTGCTAGCACCTCGTCGTTGTAAATCCTTCAACGATCAACTAATAAACCAAATGAATGTCCTTTCCATAGTTTATACTATTCAGAATGTCAGATGATGTAAATTATAAAGTAGATACTGCTGTCATTGAGTAACTGATTTAGCCCGATAGATCCTTTAATCTCTGTTTCATAGTGAAGCTCCAGTCCTTACGTCTCCATCTTTAATATGGTGTCATTAGAGTTGATTGCTGTAGACAGCAGCACGCACTGCTGTGCGTGCTTTTGGCATTAGTTTATGAATCAGTATTATTTAGTACTAACTTGTGTTTAGTGAGAAAAATACTTACTTATTTTTAAAAAAATCAAACCGTGACTCTAAGACTAAAATAAATTACTAATTGTAATTAAGAAAACAAAAAATGGTGACGGTTTTGGGTGGAATTGAAATCAAACACAGCAAAACTACAGTTTAAAGTTTGAGGGTTTTGTTCCTATCTTAGATTTGGATTAGACATGCATACCATGCTTGAGCTAAATATGAAGAAAAATGTATACACATTGCAATGTCATAATGACATTTGCTGAAATAAAACCACAGGAAATGATTTCGATAAGAAAATGACATTAACATTAAATGACTTTATAACACATAAACTGAAAAGAAAAACATGAAAATGAGTCTACAGTACATGAAGTCGGGCTTTAATGACTTATGTCTAAACAAACTTCCTCTTGTTTCAATGCCAGATATTAAATTACCACAGAGATTAATTCAGATATCTCGTATTCTTTTATTTATAAGTTTTCCCCAGTGGATTCTGTTCTTTTGTGGTTGAGTGACAAATTGAGAGAGACACAGTTCCCAATACACACAACCTCTGCTGAAGTTGACAATAAAATTGCTCCAAGCGCACACCAAATCCTATATCTGTAAATTGAAAACTTAAATTGAAAGCCACCTCGATTTAGGAGGTAGTTTATGAATTCCAGAGCTAAGCAGTCTCGCTCGAACATGATCTATTGCCCTTCTCTTGCCCAAACTCCATTTGATCTATGGTGGTATTATCTATAATGCTGTCTTACATGATTCTCTTTTATTGCCAGAATCAGTATCAGACAGCAAAACAGATTACATGTTGGATTAAATCAATACGAACTTTACTTACTGGGCTTTGAAATGTAATTCTCCATTTCTCCTGACACCTAAGTAAGCACGCACTCTTGAAGGGTGATCAGTTTGTTGCCTGTGGTTCTGTGCTTGGTCTGCTGGTCCACCACGCTTTCTGTCACCGTGCCATGCTGCCAGAGCCGCTGCTATTCTCTGCCACTCATCCCTTGTACCCAGTAGCAGAAATACAGAATAGTGGCCGCTCGGTTTCAAATCCACCCACTGTAACACCCACTTCATTACTGGGACGGCGTGCATGCCTGCTGAGTAATTGGAAAGGAGCGCAACGGGCAGTACTCCCATAAGCCCGCCTCTAAAAAGGTGCTCAGAACCAAAAACAAAAGCAAAGGGCCACAGCGACTGCACATTTCTGTCTTCAAACTTCGGAGTAGCAATTCGACACTGAAGCGTATGTGTTGGCAAAACCTGGCATGTGTGTTCGTGAAGCATTTTTTGGAAACCCTAATTATACTCAAAAGCCGCAAAAGAAAATGGGACATGTCTCAGCGAAGCTCATGAATAAAGTTCACGCAAAGTCAGAATGAGGATTGGAAATCGAGCGGACCTGACCATGTTATCTCAGTTTAGCTTTAAAAGACGTGGACTTTCCTCCACTTGGTTTTATGAATGAAGTAACATCTGAAATCTACAAAGAACCGCAGACATTTTAACTGTTGTCTTCATTCCCCGTTGAAGGTTTTTAAATTGTGTACCTTGATTGAACGATATAAGGCTGAGTGTCCATGTTCCATCTGTGTTTTTTGTTCAATTGTTATCAACGAAAAGAGAGCACCCGCCTCGAGAAGAATCGTCTTCTTTCAATTCAATTCAGTTTATTTGTATAGCCCAATTTCACAAATTACAAATTTGTCTCGGAGTGCTTTACAATCTGTACACATAGACATCCCTGACCTTTGACCTCACATCGGATCAGAAACAACTCCCAAATAACCCCACTAGGGGGGAAAAATGGAAGAAACCTTCAGGAGAGCAACAGAGGAGGATCCCTCTCCAGGACGGACAGAACAATAGATGTCATGTGACCAGAAGGACAGATTTAGAGTTAAAACACATTCAATGAATATGACAGAGTGTATGAATAGTTCATAGTAGGCGAATTCCACGATGGAGACCTCCACGATCCATCTGGCAGATGGAGGAGTGGGCGGAGTCTCAACAGTGGGCGGAGTCGGTAGCAGAGAGCTCCCACTTTTTTGCGCCTCTTGTTGGAAATCTCTGAACTTTTCACAAAGGCGCCGTCAGCGCCGAAGAAAAGTTTTGCACTTAAGGATAAATTCAGTGTTTCAAGTGGAATGCAACATATAAGTCTGATTATAATCAGAGCAACAAAGGACGACTTTCATATTTTAACACGAGACGTAAAGCTTTTCTTGTCCTTAGTCCTAGTTTTAACGTCCAAAATGACAGCAACCTTTATGATTGATCTTTAGTTGAGCCTTGCCTGACGCATGTCTCAGTAGGAACCTGAATTATCCGTTAGCATCCGTCTTTGAAGACGTTGTAGAGATGAGGAGCCGAAGCTGTAAATGGACCAACAGGGTAAATATCTTCAAATAGAAAGTTGGAACTGTTAGAACCTCTATGAGGTCTCAGAGGTCAGGAGGTCAGCTCACCTTTGAATCACGGAAACCAAACAATGCCTGGAACCCCGACAGAAGATCTTTTTGTACGTTAAAACTACGTTTCTGCTTATTATTCATTTGATTAATAAAGAGAAAGTAGTTTCTAAATCCCAAAAGATTGTATTAAATAAGATACAGACTGTTCGTGTCTCAGTTCAACATTTATATCTCCTGTAAGTGCCAAGATGCTTTTAGGATATTTTATTTTACACGGAAAGAAAGCGCTATATGAGTTTGTCATGTTGGTGAAAGCTCTTTGGAAAACTCAACAACTTGGCTCCAGGACAGAAAACCTGTCAGACGAAGCTTTGCCTGAAGAAAAGAAGAAAAGAACAGTGGAAATTAAGACGATTCCAAAAATAACCAAAGAACTCTGAACTTGAAAGGATTAAAAAACGGTGTATATATTTGGCAACACGGCAGCTCATCCAGGTGTGCTTTTGGCAAAACCCAAGAACGTCTGAGTGAGTTTCCACCTTCTTAAACCTTTGTTATTAATTAATCTTTTAATGCAATTAGTGAACAGCCCGATTACAGTTCTTTTAGTTTGAACATCCTTCACTTTCAATTACATGTTCTCACCATTCACGAATAAGATCAAAATCGACTTTATTGTCCCGGTGTGAAATTGGCATTGGACATCATAGAAAATCACAGCAAAAACAACCTTCATCCATCATAATCCAGTCTGTCATCAAGTCTGGATTTATCCTGGATGCATTTCCCTGGACAACATTTAGCAAAAGTAAGCCTCCTTAAATACAAAACGATGTCTCTAGTCTTCTGTTAAAATGACCAAAGAATGAATCTATTTTTTAAGATCGCAGAGGGTTTTTATGTTTGACATTCTCACCTCACTCACATCAATATATGTAAGATATTATTTGAAATGGTCTTTATTTTGACACAGGCGTGCTCATCATTCCTCCACGTAGCCGGTGTCAACAACACAGGCCACAAGCTGTTACCATAGTTACCAAAAGTAGAGACAGTTTTGGAGTTGTCTTTTTTTTAATTTTTTAGTAAGGACCATAGCCATAGGGCACCTTCTTAGACACGGGGGATTTCAAAGCCTTGTTTTTGGGGAGACATTTCCTGCATCTGGTGGATGGAATGAGGGTTTAAACCATTACTGCGATTAGAGCTGCCTCACTATGATCTCTTGAGCTTGCTTACTGCTGCTAATAGCTGTTTCCTCTCTATTTCCCTCTATCGTTTTCTTTTTCGCTTTCTCTCTCTCTGTGAATGATTTTTATGCTTCGCTAAAACATGTGGGGGTGTTGAGAGCGGATTTAAATGCAACGATCCCCCCTCCTCTTTTTTTTTGTGGTGAATCTCGGCGTTCTTTTCTGCAAGCCTCTGATGACGACAGGGCAGCTTTAAGCCTGGCAGTGCCCACGGCAGGCTGCCGTCTCAGCGCTGCCCACTCTCCTCTGTGTTGGCATGCTGGAGAAAGCGAGGGTGGGGTTCCTCTTTAACAGACCCTGTCATTCCTAGGAAAGCCTACACGTCCACCCATGCAGGATTCCTGATAGGTCTTCATGTCGGGGATGTGAGAGAGCAAAGATAGGGATGTCAGGCTCCGTCGGCGACGGTCTTCACTCGGCGAGGAGTCAAGGATGAACGGACAGGGCACTACCTTGAGCCTTCACGTGACAGTGAGGGTCAACAAGTGAAGCATGTTGTGTAATATCCATCTAATTGCATATTCAGTGTCATCAGGTGGGTGTTCTTGGCTCTGCTGGATTAGATAAGCGTGTTTGGCCGAGATTCAGGGAGTTTATTTCCTTCGCTAATGTTCCCCTTTGTCATTATAACACCCTGTTAAGCTGACCCGTGTCCCGCTCCATTCATTCATTACCCATTACTACACAGCATATGTGATTCATGCAAGTCTCCCCGAAGAGGAAAGAATTACAACCTTCTGCTACCGGGAAAACTGGATTGATTATGCATATTCAGTGGAATCAAGAGAGGCAATAAACCCCCTAAGCCACCTTTTCACACAGTAAAAGAGTAATCGGCACCTTGTGAAGCATGGCTGTGGCGTGTTGACCACCACAGGGGCCAGAACAAGTGCTCAAATGGATACATGTGCACATGCCTCTAATGTTTAACCCTTGTGTTGCCTTCGGGTCATTTTGACCCGAATCAATATTACACCCTCCTGCCGCCTTCGGGTTAATTTGACCCCATTCAATGTTTAATGTCGGTGTTCTTTCGGTAGTCAACAAACAAACATAAAGTGCCTCACACTTAAACTTGGAAAACAATATTAATTCTAATAATTTTCTGGAGGTTTTAATTGCTGGCGTCAAATTGAACCCAAAGGGTAAAATATGTTAGTAAATATAAAGGTAACAGGAGGGTGAAACATTGAATCGGGTCAAAATGACCCAAAGGCGGGGGGAGGGTTAAATATTTAATCGGGTCAAAATGACCCGAAGGCAACACAAGGGTTAAGTGAGATTTCACCCGACACAAACCTCATGACCAATATCTTTCTTATTTCTCACCTTCTTTTCTGTTTTTCTTCTTCCCTCCACTCACATTTACAGTGACTTGTAAAATATACAATATAGTCCATTTGATGCTTTTGAACCATTTGTGTCACAGCGTTCCTTCACCTTACATTCGGTTGAAGAGCGAAGGCTGCGATACTTTTTACTCTGTGTCTGTGAGGAAAATATGATTTCAATTACCATGGAAATGTATTGTATTATCAATGGGAGGATAAGAACAGATGAAGGAAGCTCTGGGATGCTCCTACAGATGACAATGGTCAGGTTTCTATTCAAGCAGCGGTATTGGAGAAAGTGATCGATTTCCCCCGCTTGACAAAAGCTCCAAAGGAAAGGAGGTTCAACGTGTAACGCCGACAGACCCTGACATGGGAACGCTTCACGTATCGATAGATAGGTCAACTTCACTTATTAAGCAAACGAACAAAGAACATATGCAAACGTCCATGTCCGCATGTTGAAATGGGGCCACACATTTCCACCATGACAATTATGAAAATGAATTAATTAGACCTCAATTAAATCGAGGAAGCTTCAGCACAGAGGCAAAAACAAAGACAGACTTTAATAAAAATACCGCGTGAACCTGTGCCTCCTGATTATTATTCAATATTCACACAGACATTCTTTCCCGTCAGTTCATATACATTGACGGCAAGATTGTTCAAACAGAGATTCATAATCTGCATGGGAAGTGCATCGGCGGCTGTGGATACTTAGACAAACATACAAGATTAAAATTCTATTTATAAGAGCCACAGAAACCTAACATGTATTGGGGAATCGTTGAAAGCTCTGGAGAAGACTCTGTGGCGCTTTGGCACAGTACGAAACTTGTAAAATTACCTTCGCATTGAAAACGCGTAAGGTAATGTTTTGATCGCCGTGTATTTATTTATTTATTTGTATGCGTGTTATTCGCATAAGTAAAAAAGTATTAAACCGAATCGCATGAAATTTGGTGGGATGATTGGTTATTATCCGGGGACCATTTGATTAGATTTTGGGATCGATCGGGTCAAAGGTCAAGGTCATGAAAAAGGTCAACATCTTTTTGAATCGCATGAAATTTGGTGGGATGATTGGTTATTATCCAGGGACCATTTGATTAGATTTTGGGATCGATCGGGTCAAAGGTCATGGTCAAGGTCATGAAAAGGTCAACATCTTCTTTTTACCATAGCGCGGTCAATTTTTATCCAATTGGCATGCAACTAATGCCAAAATGTTCATAATTCAATGCCCGATCTTGTGATATGCGAAGGTATGCGCTCTACCGAGTGCCCGTTCTAGTTTAATAATGTGATCTGTCCAGCAGGGACAAGCTCAAACGTATCACCTTTAAATAATACTGAGCTGTTGTGTGGCATTTCCTTCTTCTTGCCTTGAACAATGTGAGACGTTTAAGTTGTTTTTTCTTCTTTTTAAAGCTTCTTCCTCTGTGAGGAAGATCAGGAAAGACAACGACATTTTCTAATAGATTCTATAATTTATCTTTTAATAAAGATTATTACTGCAGATCCTCTTCAGGACTTTACGGACAGGATTACTGCCCTGCTTATGCTTAAATCAGCGGTAATTTATTCTCTTTTTTTCTTCATTGACACCCTCTTTTCTCTTAGAGCAAAGTAATCTCAAAGTTAAAAGTGATGATTTGAAGTTTATTTAAGACCCAGATGCTGAGCTTAGTGGCATTTTGCCCAAAATGTTTTGTGCTTCTCATTTGTGGTCCGGCGCAGGGTTTAGTTACAGTTGTGTCCCAATCCTCTGATTCACCTTCTTTGGGAACAGCTTCAGGGCTGCTCACCATGCTCAACTCTCCATAATGCCATCCCCTTCATCTCCCCAGTGCTCTTATTGTCTTATCCCTGGATGGAGAAAAAAAAACAGGTTAATACACGTTTGGCAGAGTGAAAGTAAAGTATCTTTTTGAGATGCACACTATTCAAGTTTTTCTTTGGCGAATGCATTTCATCAGATGCCTGTGTCTCCCAACTTGTTTAGTTACCTCGTGGGTCTGTTTTTACAGCTTTTTAAAAGATATATTTCCAGCGCTTCAGTTTGCTTTTGACATAAAAGCTTGTCGCTCGCTAATGGTAGCAGCAATCAGGTCCATTGATGCTTGATTGATCTGAGAACAGGGGATAATAAAACTGCCTTCCTTGTCATTTTCCTGATCCTGTAGTTTGGAAGCAGAGAAAATCAGAGAAAATGTTATGCAAATGATTTGTTAATCCCTTTACATTATTTGTTCCATTTCTCCCTTTCGCTTTCACACTCAATTTCCAGCACAGCAAGCTGACAGGCGGACACCCTCAGATTGCTAATTCTTAAGATAGAGAGAGAGAGAAAAAGTCAGCCATCCATTTTGTATTTAGAGTCTACTTCTAGAATTAATTAATTTGTCTTGTATGATTTACCTGAAACATGCACACAGAGATCCTGAAAACCCTTCAAGTATTTCACTCTAGAGACCTTCAACTTTAACCTCTTTCTCTTCTTCTTTGTGTTGGAGTCTTAAGCCCAGAGAGCAGTGGCACATGAAACTGTGACCAGTGTTTTTTTCTTTCGATAGTTTTGTTGTCCCAAAAGGTTGGTGTTAAAAATATTTCGAAAGAGGTGGGATGGTCTTAGATTCAAGAAGCTTAAAATGCAAAATCTCAAATAAGCCCAATTTCCCCGAGCCAATGGCGTTGCATTTCGGTGGGCTTGTGTTGATCGTCTCAACTGACTCACGCGCCGCCCCTCCCCAAATAAAAACACTGCAGATTTACGTGGCTTTTCAAAAAAATGTATCTCGACATTTATCCAGCTTAATCTTCTTAACATATTAAAGTGATTTGCTTACCCTGAAGTGGCTGAAGCTGCGAGGCTCACCGCCCTTCATGGCATTAAGACCCGAGAGGCATTGTGGACATCTTTCGCTCCTGAATAAGAGAAAGGTGGGCAGAAGTCAACCTGCTTCTCAGCTGTGGAGCTGTGGCTGTCCCCGCTGTGTGTCCATTTACATTCTTATTGTTGTGTTATTAGGCCAACTGTTGCACTCAGTCAGTGTTCTTCGGCACATGCCTGTGCCAGAGCTGCCCACACTGTGGTGTGGAGGTTTGGAGCTCTCAGCTTCTGAGCTGAACTGAAAGAGCTCTCTCACAGAGTAGGTGTTGGCAGGGTGCTTTGTTTCTTTCTGTGAATGTCATAAGAGGTATGGATAATTAGAAAGCTGAAGCACAGCGATGGCATGATTTATCTGGATGCCAACTTTATGCCTGACTGCATTTTCAGATAGAGGATGTGCTTAACCTTTTCTTTCAGACGGGACACGAATCTGAGAATCAGTAGTGACGGTTACAATGTGTTTTCCCTGAAGACAGCACTTCACAGGCTGGACAGCGAAAAGGTCTCGTTCAAACTCAAGCACTGCTAATGTCTTCATTTGGCATAATGCTCTATGGATGTGCTGCAGGGTATTATCTTTGCCAGATTTCATTAGTGGAACTGTAAGGGTAAACTTGGAGATATTCATTGTAGCTGAAGCCTGAAGTCCATTTAATGCCTTCGTGTTATTTGGCTTAATGTCTTACAAACTTAACTCTCACATGACGGGGTCAAATTAAGCGTTGATTAATTTTATTTGGATAAGTGCCTGAAATATCAAGGCATTTACTTAGTTTTAGTTTAGGTTCATGTTATGGATAAATCCGTTTGGTTTAAATTTTGATTTTTGGTCAACTGTTAACCAAATTAAGACAGTGACAAAGTTTATATTCAACAGTAACATTCAATGTTCAGCAGCTTACTCACCACCTACTGCAGCTGTTCATAGCAGGTGTTCTCACTTTTTTCACAAGGTTTTGCTCAATAGTGAGATATGAGTCCACTGTGGCTATATAGTGGCTTTCAAAAGCTGCAGGGTCAACCAGAAGAAGATCAAAAGATAACATGACAGAGCAAAATATTTCAATCATAAAGCTGTGAATTCCGCCAACTCCTCACAATTAAAACACGTACAATGTGTTTACTCTGCATCGCTAAGTTTGCATAACATACAAATCTAGACCAAAAATTAGACCACTCTTAGAGAGAGAGCGTTCAGGTAGATTTTACTCAACTATATAATAATAATAATACATTTCATTTGGAGGCGCCTTTCAAGTCACCCAAGGTCACCTTACAATAAAATAATACAGAATAAAAGATCAAATACATAGTGAATAGTTAATTGCTGCTATATTATTGTTCAGAATTCAAATTAATTAGTAAATGTGTCCACATATTAGCATACCTCATGAAATGAAATGTCGTGTTTTGCACTAACCCTGTTCAAACTGACTGGTACTTGACCTCTTGTGCTTGGACTGAAGGTGTTAAAATCATACACTGAGGCCGTCCGTACAACATATTGTTGAACGCGGCACAGCTCCACACAGACGAGCACTTCAAACAAACTATGAGTGGTTGCTTCTTTTCATATCGCAGAGAATAGGAGAAATTGATTGGAACTGGGAGGCTTAGGACAGGATTTTCCTCAACCATAATATTTTTTCTTTAACAACTGCAGCTTAAATTTAGATATTTTTTTTCTGGCTTTGTTTTTTTATTTCTTTGTCCAAATCCTACCGAGTGGTGCTTCAGGTTTTTCCTTGAGTAAAAAGTTGATATTGTTGTGGGGAGGGAGAAAGGACTTTTTTTTTCATGTGTGCAGGAATGTAGATTTCTTCCCCCCGTGAAATCCTAATTGTGCCTTGGAGGGCTGGTAGGGCATCTCTGCTCGGCTCAGCTCTACAGGATTTGTGTCTGTGTATGTTGGAGTATGTCTCTTAGCTTGAATGCGGATATAACCCTTTCATTGCACAAGCTGCCGATTTTTCAAATTTGCCGATAGGCTGATCCTGTGCATCCCTAGAAAAAATGTAAAGTTTTTGTTTTCCAAAGCTTCCATATTTCATTTTCTTTCCATGAAATATTTGATATCTGTTAAGAATGAATGCAGATAACAAGTGGACCTCTTTTTCGGTGGATCGACTGTATATGAAAATTAAGCTCCTGAGAGCAGGTGTCAATAGTGTATGGTCAGATTAAGAATAAATCTTAGGTCAAACCTACGTCTGTCCCGTGTGCTTCTTGAATTATTGCTGTGGATTTATCTATGCAAATCCAGGATAAGATCCTATCTGCCTGCAGCGACATATCCCCCTGGATTTGGTCTATGTGAGCTCGGCAGGTTCATGGTTGACAGTCAAAAAGGAATTGCAACAACATATATGCGGAGATTATTGCTGTAGTCATTAATTGTTGCTTGAAAAGGGATTAGGATTACCAGTCCTATAGAACACTCTAACACCTGTCCTTCCCCATATCGAACAATGTGACTTAATTTTTCCTTATTTCAGTATCAGTTCAAGTTGGCAAAATAAAAAAGGCTGATTTATTCAAATGAATCATCAACGCTGGAAATGATTCAATATGTGCCACATTCAGATGGGTGATATATTATTCCCTTGGGGAGAGGCAAAGATGGAGCCGTGGAGCTGTTTTATTTGTGCTGTCTTTATCAGTGTGTCAGGCAGAGAGGCTGAGCTTGTTCTCTATGAATGGACGAGCCCTTGAACCATAAACCTGTACCTCCTCTGATAACAGTTTTTGCATTGTGATATAAGTGCCATTCTCTGTGATGTCCTCTCTGACAGCGCTAAATATATCAACATACACAAAATGATCTGTCAGACAAATTATTTTAATCCAACCACTTCTCCAACACTAAGGATTTTCTGCGCCGCGCGCACACTGTGCGTTTTCGAGGACATATTGTGGATTTTGTTATGGATTCAAATCAAAGCTCACGATTGTGGTTGCGTTTCTCCGAGCGTTGCTATTCACACTCTTCATGTTTCGCCTGTAGGTGAACAAAACATTGGTTCTGGCGTACCGTGCTCTGAACGGATCGGGCCCCGTCTACATCCGGGATGTGGTCACACCGTACACCCCGGCACCTTCGCTCCGCTCGGCAACAGCCAACTGACTTGTGACTCCTGCACCTCGAGCTAACCACTCTACATCCAGACTGTTTGCTGTCCTGGCTCCTCAGTGGTGGAATGAGCTCCCCACTGACATCAGGACAGCAGGAAGTCTCTACATCTTCCGCCGGAGACTGAAAACACACCTTTTCCGACTACACTACCGTTCTAAAGTTTGGGGTCATCCAGACAATTTCGTGTCTTCCATGAAAACTCACTTTTATTTATCAAATGAATTGAAAATTGAATAGAAAATATAGTCAAGACATTGACAAGGTTAGAAATAATGATTAATATTTGAAGTATTCATTTTGTTCTTCAAACTTCAAGCTCAAAGGAAGGCCAGTTGTATAGCTTATATCACCAGCATAACTGTTTTCAGCTGTGCTAACATAATTGCACGGGTTTTCTAATCAGACATTAGTCTTCTAAGGCGATTAGCAAACACAATGTACCATGAGAACACTGGAGTGATCGTTGATGGAAATGGGCCTCTATACACCAATGGAGATATTTCATTAGAAACCAGACGTTTCCACCTAGAATAGTCATTTACCACATTAACAATGTATAGTGTGTATTTTTGATTAATGTTCTCTTTATTGAAAAAACAGGGCTTTTCTTTGAAAAATAAAGACATTTCTAAGTGACCCCAAACTTTTGAACGGTAGTGTATATCTGGATTAAAACACAGATTTGCACTTCACTGGCACTTAAATAGCTCTTACTTATGGTACTTTTGTAGTTTGACTATGTTGAGGAAATGTTACTTCCTGTATTCTTGTTGTTCTTAGTTTATACTCTAGGTTGAAATGCACTTATTGTAAGTCGCTTTGGATAAAAGCGTCTGCTAAATGACATGTAATGTCACATCTTAACGGTTCTTTTTCGTCCTCCACGCGGTGTATCGCGTGTTGCCGTTTCCGCTGCTGGGGCCTCAGACTGCTCTGACGTCTGAGATCGCCACATCCTCTAAGGTGATAAGAGTGCTCCCTGAATGACTCAGTGCCCGTGTGATGACATGGCCCTGATTGTCAGACGGGTGGGCTGGTGACACTGGAACACAGACGGTGCTTGTCTGTTTGAAATATTCAGTTTCAAGCTTCCAAGCCCTGGGCTGTCCTCTCTCCCAGTCTCCCAACACCCAGCTTCGCCCACTGAAACGAGACTCTTCCATACTGGAAAATCTGGCCCTGTCAACTGGCAGTCTTGACTAGGTTCAGCCCACATGCCAAGCACCCCCCCACCACCACCACAAAATCCACCCCTGAATAGGCACTAGAGTTTGCCACCCCATGTAGATGCCTTTTGGTCGCCATCCATGAATGGCGTCAATAGCATCTTCCTACACAACAGTGCCTGAACGGAGGGCACATGAAAATGTGGGAATAATTTACACTTTCTCACTGTACTACCATCAGAAACCATAATTAATCATGATAGAAAAAATGTGGAAGCCATCTTGGCTGGTGAGACACACAGTGCCTGTGAACAGGCCTGACACCTTTAACAGCTCTGATGGCCAGATAGGAAGAAGTGTCAAGAGTGCTTACAACTCAGCTCCCCTCATGGCAGCATGTATCCCGTCGTCTTCACAATCGTGTCTGCTACACGATGGTTCCTCGTGAAGTGTAACCGTCGTGAGCCTTTCTATATTATATGATATTGTTTCATATTATAGACGGTCGTTAAAACGATGCCGCGAAGTGTGAAAATAGATCCAACAATAACAATTATCCTCCTATTATAATAAATATGTCTTTCACTCTTATCACTCCAAGTAAAAAAAATGGAGAGTTAAATGGCTGCCAAAATAACACATAAAGACCCCAAAAAACAGTTAATTTGGAGAGCACATGTTAAATGTGAGCTTTAGGTGTGTACAGCTTTCATAATTCATGTCAATTTGCTGTTTTCAGTTTCTGTCTCCTGACCAAAAAATCCACTAATCCCAAAAGAACATTATTTTTGGTACAGCATTATTGTTTTCCTCTTTAACTTATTACTTTTAGACTCAAAATAGTGGATTTGAATTCCCAAATGCGGGTGAAGTAATTAGAATGCGCTCACCATTAACTTTTAGAGGCTGCACTTGGTGGTAAAATAGCAGATCCATGACACTCAGTCTTTGACATGCTTGACGGACTAATTATGGATATGAGTCCAGTGCTGCAATTTGCCCTGTTTGACTGTGTTGTGTTCTGAGCAGCCAAACTACATGACAAAAATGTGTCCCTCTTGCCTCATTTCGCCTGGCTGCATGCGACTTCAGAGCACCTGTTCGTGGTAGTTACTGTGTTTGAGCATGTGCATTTGCAGAAATGCTTTCCTGGCAGTGAGTAGGTGTATGTGTGTAAAGCCACCACTAGAAAGTGTTGAAAGCCTCAGCTCGCAAGATCGCATCCAGGGTGACTAATAAGCTTAACATGAGCACGGCTGTGTTCGCGAGCACGGCGCGGTGAAAGAGGTCTTCGATGTTGAGAGAAATGCAGAAATGCTTCCCTAGGCTGCTACTAATTCCTTCACCCCCCTCAAGCTCCAATCAGACTGTGAACCATCTTACTGTTCGCTATGGCTCCACGAAAGAACAAGGCTTTGCGAAGATGGCGCGGCTGTGTCCAGACGCCGTCGTGGTAGCTCCGCGGAGATTGTGCGCTCTTTTAGTTTTTGTGTTTATTTTTAATATTTTCTTTGCCACAAACACATCGGCACTAACAGCATACGAACGCAGCACACTTTTGGACATAAACTTTTGCGCAAAACAAGGGTTTTTGTCCACTTTTTCCATCGATCCAGCGTGGCCGGCAGAGATCGTACGAGCGAACCACAACAACAACAGTGGAGCCGCTACTACGGGGAGACGACGAAAACATCGAGGGAAACGGAGCGGAATTCGGAACAGACTGAGAGTTCAAGCCCACCGTCCACCTCTGCCCAGCATCCTTCTTGCTAACGTCCAGTCTCTGGAAAATAAGCTGGATGATGTTAGGGCAAGGATCAGATTCCAACGGGACATGAGGGACTGTAACATCTTTGTCTGGCGGAAACATGGCTGACCCGCTGGTGCGGATCGAGTCATATGCCCAACCGAGTCCTTCTCTGTTTTCCGTGCAGACAGAACGGAAGAGTCTGGTAAATCTAAGGGTGGAGGGTTTGCTTCATGACTAACAACAAGTGGTGCAACCCCAAGGACATTAAGACTCTTTCTCGTTCCTGCTCGCCGAACCTGGAACATCTGACGATCTCATGCCGTCCATTCTACCTTCCCCGGGAGTTCAGCTCGGTCATCACCACAGCCGTCTACATACCACCACAAGCGGACACCGACGTAGCACTATCGGACCTACATGATGTGTTATGTCGGCATCAGAACAAGTATCCCGACTCGGCTGTGGTGGTGGCTGGGGACTTTAATAGGGCAAACCTAAAAAAAGCCATGCCGAACTTTCACCAGCACATTACGTGTGCTACCAGAGGGGAAAGAACGTTGGACCACTGCTATACGCCATTCAAGAGAGGCTACAAGGCTGTCTCTCTCCCTCCGTTAGGGAAATCGGACCATGCCGCCATTTTCCTGCTACCGGAGTACCAACAAAGGATAGCACGGGAAGCGGTAGTGACGAGGGACGTAAAGCGGTGGTCTGACCAATCAGAGGCTGAGCTACAGGACGCTCTGCGTGTCGTCGACTGGGACATGATCCAATCCAGTTCCAGTGACGTCAGCGAGTTTGCGGACGTAGCAATGAGCCTCATAGCAACGCTAGCGGACACCATCGTCCCCACGGTAAAAGTTAGGGTCTTTCCTAACCAAAAGCCGTGGGTTGATAGATCCATCCGTGAAGCTGTGAACGCCCGTACTGCTGCCTATAACTCCGGTCTTGTATCCGGCAACATGGACGAGTACAAGGCAGCGGTCTATGGACTGAGGAGGGCGGTGAAGGAGGCCAAGAGGAGGTACCGAGACAGAGTGGAATCACAGATGGAGCAGCGCGACACCAGGCGCCTATGGCAGGGGCTACGGACTATCACAGACTACCAGAGCAGACCACGCGCAATGGTGAGTGCCGACGCATCCCTAGCGGACGACCTGAACTCATTTTATGCACGGTTTGAGGCTAGCAACAACAGCGCTAGCTCGCCGGCTAACAACAACACCGTTAGCGTAGCCGAGGTGAGTTCTACCGCTGGGGATGAACACACACTCTCTGTGACCGAGCACAGTGTGAGGAGGGCTCTGTTGAGGGTGAACACCAGGAAAGCTGCAGGTCCAGATGGCATATCTGGGCGAGTACTGAAGACCTGTGCTAACCAGCTAGCTCCAGTGTTCACCACAATATTCAACCTCTCAACTGGCAGAGTCCGTGGATCCCGCCTGCTTCAAGAGATCCACTATTGTCCCTGTGCCCAAGAATGCTTCTCCAGCATGTATGAATGACTACCGACCGGTGGCCCTCACCTCGGTGGTCATGAAATGCTTTGAGAGGCTGATAAAGGACTACATCTGCGCCTTCCTCCCTTCCTCCATGGACCCGCTGCAGTTTGCTTATCGCCCAAACAGATCCACGGATGATGCTGTCTCCCAGGTACTGCACACCACACTCTCTCATCTGGACAGCCAGAGGGGGCTATGTGAGACTGCTGTTCATTGATTATAGTTCAGCTTTCAACACCATAGTCCCTCCAGACTGGCCGGCAAGCTGATTGAGCTGGGACTGAACACCCCTGTGTGCTTGGATCCTGGACTTCCTGACCGCCAGGCCACAGGTGGTCAGGGTGGGCAGACACACCTCCAACCCCTCACCCTGAACACAGGATCCCCAGGGTTGCGTCCTCAGCCCCTACTGTACTCCCTGTACACACATGACTGTGTGGCCAGGTTCAGCTCAACACCATCATCAAGTTTGCGGATGACACAGTGGTGGTGGGCCTGATCTCCGACAACGACGAGAAGGCCTACCTGGAGGAAGTTGCTGATCTGTCACTCTGGTGCCAGGACAACAGCCTCCTCATGAATGTCACCAAAACTAAGGAGCTGATTGTGGACTTTAGGAGGGTACAACAACAGAGGACGTACTCACCACTGGGGATTAACGGGACTACTGTGGAGAGGGTGAGCGGGTATAAATACCTGGGAGTCCACATCACCGAGGATCTGACATGGTCAACGAACACAGACACTCTGGTGAGAAAGGCAAGGCAGCGCCTCTACCACCTCAGGCAGCTGAGGAAATTTAAAGTTTCCCAGAGGATCCTTCAGTCCTTCTACTCTGGAGCTGTAGAGAGCGTCCTGACAGGAAGCATCACAGCCTGGTTTGGCAACTGCTCCGCTCAGGACAGGAAGGCTCTGCAGAGAGTAGTGCGTTTGGCTGAACGCACTATTGGAACTACACTCCACACCCTGCAGGACTTGTACACCAGGAGGTGCAGAACCAGAGCCGGCAGGATCATGAAGGATCCTCACCACCCCAACAACAGACTGTTTCAGCTGCTGCGGTCAGGCAGGCGCCTCCGTAGTCATGCTGCAAGAACAGAGAGACTGAGACGGAGTTTCTTTCCTCAGGCCATCAGGATTGTGAACTCCGACCTCACCAGGACCCCACATAGACCCACACAACTGCCCTCTTAGGCACACACACACACACACACATCGGATGATGGCGCGGCTGTGTCCAGACGCCGGCGAGGTAGCTCCTCGGAGATTGTGCGCTCTTTTAGTTTATGTGTTTATTTTTAATATTTTCTTTGCCACAAACACATCGGCAATAACAGCATACGACCGCAGCACACTTTTGGACATAAACTTTTGCGCAAAACAAGGGTTTTTGTCCACTTTGTCCATCGATCCAGCGTGGCCGGCAGAGATCGTACGAGCGAACCACAACAACAACAGTGGAGCCGCTACTACGGGGGGACGACGAAAACATCGAGGGAAACGGAGCGGGATTCGGAACAGACTGAGAGTTCAAGCCCACCGTCCACCTCTGCCCAGCATCCTTCTTGCTAACGTCCAGTCTCTGGAAAATAAGATGGATGATGTTAGGGCAAGGATCAGATTCCAACGGGACATGAGGGACTGTAACATCTTTTGTCTGACGGAAACATGGCTGACCCCGCTGGTGCGGATCGAGTCATATGCCCAACCGAGTCCTTCTCTGTTTTCCGTGCAGACAGAACGGAAGAGTCTGGTAAATCTAAGGGTGGAGGGGTTTGCTTCATGACTAACAACAAGTGGTGCAACCCCAAGGACATTAAGACTCTTTCTCGTTCCTGCTCGTCGCACCTGGCACATCTGACGATCTCATGCCGTCCATTCTACCTTCCCGGGAGTTCAGCTCGGTCATCACCACAGCCGTCTACATACCACCACAAGCGGACACCGACGTAGCACTATCGGACCTACATGATGTGTTATGTCGGCATCAGAACAAGTATCCCGACGCGGCTGTGGTGGTGGCTGGGGACTTTAATAGGGCAAACCTAAAAAAAGTCATGCCGAACTTTCACCAGCACATTACGTGTGCTACCAGAGGGGAAAGAACGTTGGACCACTGCTATACGCCATTCAAGAGAGGCTACAAGGCTGTCTCTCTCCCTCCGTTCGGCAAATCAGACCATGCCGCCATTTTCCTGCTACCGGAGTACCGGCAAAAGATCGCGGGAAGCGGTAGTGACAAGGGACGTAAAGCGGTGGTCTGACCAATCAGAGGCTGTGCTACAGGACGCTCTGCGTATCGTCGACTGGGACATGATCCAATCCAGTTCCAGTGACGTCAGCGAGTTTTGAAGTAGCAATGAGCCTCATAGCAACGCTAGCGGACACCATCGTCCCCACGGTAAAAGTTAGGGTCTTTCCTAACCAAAAGCCGTGGGTTGATAGATCCATCCGTGAAGCTGTGAACGCCCGTGCTGCTGCCTATAACTCCGGTCTTGTATCCGGCAACATGGACGAGTACAAGGCAGCGGTCTATGGACTGAGGAGGGCGGTGAAGGAGGCCAAGAGGAGGTACCGAGACAGAGTGGAATCACAGATGGAGCAGCGCGACACCAGGCGCCTATGGCAGGGGCTACGGACTATCACAGACTACCAGAGCAGACCCGCGCAATGGTGAGTGCCGGCGCATCCCTAGCGGACCACCTGATCTCATTTTATGCACCGTTTGAGGCTACCACCAACCGCGCTAGCTCGCCCTAACAACAACACCGTTAAGCGTAGCCGAGGTGAGTTCTACCGCTGGGGATGAACACACACTCTCTGTGACCGAGCACAGTGTGAGGAGGGCTCTGTTGAGGGTGAACACCAGGAAAGCTGCAGGTCCAGATGGCATATCTGGGCGAGTACTGAAGACCTGTGCTAACCAGCTAGCTCCAGTGTTCACCACAATATTCAACCTCTCCTGGCTGAGTCCGTGGTCCCCGCCTGCTTCAAGAGATCCACTATTGTCCCTGTGCCCAAGAATGCTTCTCCAGCATGTATGAATGACTACCGACCGGTGGCCCTCACCTCGGTGGTCATGAAATGCTTTGAGAGGCTGATAAAGGACTACATCTGCGCCTTCCTCCCTTCCTCCATGGACCCGCTGCAGTTTGCTTATCGCCCAAACAGATCCACGGATGATGCTGTCTCCCAGGTACTGCACACCACACTCTCTCATCTGGACAGCCAGAGGGGGCTATGTGAGACTGCTGTTCATTGATTATAGTTCAGCTTTCAACACCATAGTCCCTCCAGACTGGCCGGCAAGCTGATTGAGCTGGGACTGAACACCCCTGTGTGCTTGGATCCTGGACTTCCTGACCGCCAGGCCACAGGTGGTCAGGGTGGGCAGACACACCTCAACCCCTCACCCTGAACACAGGATCCCCCAGGGTTGCGTCCTCAGCCCCTACTGTACTCCCTGTACACACATGACTGTGTGGCCAGGTTCAGCTCAACACCATCATCAAGTTTGCGGATGACACAGTGGTGGTGGGCCTGATCTCCGACAACGACGAGAAGGCCTACCTGGAGGAAGTTGCTGATCTGTCACTCTGGTGCCAGGACAACAGCCTCCTCATGAATGTCACCAAAACTAAGGAGCTGATTGTGGACTTTAGGAGGGTACAACAACAGAGGACGTACTCACCACTGGGGATTAACGGGACTACTGTGGAGAGGGTGAGCGGGTATAAATACCTGGGAGTCCACATCACCGAGGATCTGACATGGTCAACGAACACAGACACTCTGGTGAGAAAGGCAAGGCAGCGCCTCTACCACCTCAGGCAGCTGAGGAAATTTAAAGTTTCCCAGAGGATCCTTCAGTCCTTCTACTCTGGAGCTGTAGAGAGCGTCCTGACAGGAAGCATCACAGCCTGGTTTGGCAACTGCTCCGCTCAGGACAGGAAGGCTCTGCAGAGAGTAGTGCGTTTGGCTGAACGCACTATTGGAACTACACTCCCCACCCTGCAGGACTTGTACACCAGGAGGTGCAGAACCAGAGCCGGCAGGATCATGAAGGATCCTCACCACCCCAACAACAGACTGTTTCAGCTGCTGCGGTCAGGCAGGCGCCTCCGTAGTCATGCTGCAAGAACAGAGAGACTGAGACGGAGTTTCTTTCCTCAGGCCATCAGGATTGTGAACTCCGACCTCACCAGGACCCCCACATAGACCCACACAACTGCCCCTCTTAGGCACACACACACACACACACACATCGGATGATGGCGCGGCTGTGTCCAGACGCCGTCGAGGTAGCTCCGCGGAGATTGTGCGCTCTTTTAGTTTTTGTGTTTATTTTTAATATTTTCTTTGCCACAAACACATCGGCAATAACAGCATACGACCGCAGCACACTTTTGGACATAAACTTTTGCGCAAAACAAGGGTTTTTGTCCACTTTGTCCATCGATCCAGCGTGGCCGGCAGAGATCGTACGAGCGAACCACAACAACAACAGTGGAGCCGCTACTACGGGGGGACGACGAAAACATCGAGGGAAACGGAGCGGGATTCGGAACAGACTGAGAGTTCAAGCCCACCGTCCACCTCTGCCCAGCATCCTTCTTGCTAACGTCCAGTCTCTGGAAAATAAGATGGATGATGTTAGGGCAAGGATCAGATTCCAACGGGACATGAGGGACTGTAACATCTTTTGTGTGACGGAAACATGGCTGACCCCGCTGGTGCCGGATCGAGTCATATGCCCAACCGAGTCCTTCTCTGTTTTCCGTGCAGACAGAACGGAAGAGTCTGGTAAATCTAAGGGTGGAGGGGTTTGCTTCATGACTAACAACAAGTGGTGCAACCCCAAGGACATTAAGACTCTTTCTCGTTCCTGCTCGCCGAACCTGGAACATCTGACGATCTCATGCCGTCCATTCTACCTTCCCCGGGAGTTCAGCTCGGTCATCACCACAGCCGTCTACATACCACCACAAGCGGACACCGACGTAGCACTATCGGACCTACATGATGTGTTATGTCGGCATCAGAACAAGTATCCCGACGCGGCTGTGGTGGTGGCTGGGGACTTTAATAGGGCAAACCTAAAAAAAGTCATGCCGAACTTTCACCAGCACATTACGTGTGCTACCAGAGGGGAAAGAACGTTGGACCACTGCTATACGCCATTCAAGAGAGGCTACAAGGCTGTCTCTCTCCCTCCGTTCGGCAAATCAGACCATGCCGCCATTTTCCTGCTACCGGAGTACCGGCAAAAGATCGCGCGGGAAGCGGTAGTGACGAGGGACGTAAAGCGGTGGTCTGACCAATCAGAGGCTGTGCTACAGGACGCTCTGCGTATCGTCGACTGGGACATGATCCAATCCAGTTCCAGTGACGTCAGCGAGTTTGCGGAAGTAGCAATGAGCCTCATAGCAACGCTAGCGGACACCATCGTCCCCACGGTAAAAGTTAGGGTCTTTCCTAACCAAAAGCCGTGGGTTGATAGATCCATCCGTGAAGCTGTGAACGCCCGTGCTGCTGCCTATAACTCCGGTCTTGTATCCGGCAACATGGACGAGTACAAGGCAGCGGTCTATGGACTGAGGAGGGCGGTGAAGGAGGCCAAGAGGAGGTACCGAGACAGAGTGGAATCACAGATGGAGCAGCGCGACACCAGGCGCCTATGGCAGGGGCTACGGACTATCACAGACTACCAGAGCAGACCCCGCGCAATGGTGAGTGCCGACGCATCCCTAGCGGACGACCTGAACTCATTTTATGCACGGTTTGAGGCTAGCAACAACAGCGCTAGCTCGCCGCTAACAACAACACCGTTAAGCGTAGCCGAGGTGAGTTCTACCGCTGGGGATGAACACACACTCTCTGTGACCGAGCACAGTGTGAGGAGGGCTCTGTTGAGGGTGAACACCAGGAAATCTGCAGGTCCAGATGGCATATCTGGGCGAGTACTGAAGACCTGTGCTAACCAGCTAGCTCCAGTGTTCACCACAATATTCAACCTCTCCCTGGCTGAGTCCGTGGTCCCCACCTGCTTCAAGAGATCCACTATTGTCCCTGTGCCCAAGAATGCTTCTCCAGCATGTATGAATGACTACCGACCGGTGGCCCTCACCTCGGTGGTCATGAAATGCTTTGAGAGGCTGATAAAGGACTACATCTGCGCCTTCCTCCCTTCCTCCATGGACCCGCTGCAGTTTGCTTATCGCCCAAACAGATCCACGGATGATGCTGTCTCCCAGGTACTGCACACCACACTCTCTCATCTGGATAGCCAGAGGGGGGGCTATGTGAGACTGCTGTTCATTGATTATAGTTCAGCTTTCAACACCATAGTCCCCTCCAGACTGGCCGGCAAGCTGATTGAGCTGGGACTGAACACCACCTGTGTGCTTGGATCCTGGACTTCCTGACCGCCAGGCCACAGGTGGTCAGGGTGGGCAGACACACCTCCAACCCCCTCACCCTGAACACAGGATCCCCCCAGGGTTGCGTCCTCAGCCCCCTACTGTACTCCCTGTACACACATGACTGTGTGGCCAGGTTCAGCTCCAACACCATCATCAAGTTTGCGGATGACACAGTGGTGGTGGGCCTGATCTCCGACAACGACGAGAAGGCCTACCTGGAGGAAGTTGCTGATCTGTCACTCTGGTGCCAGGACAACAGCCTCATCATGAATGTCACCAAAACTAAGGAGCTGATTGTGGACTTTAGGAGGGTACAACAACAGAGGACGTACTCACCACTGGGGATTAACGGGACTACTGTGGAGAGGGTGAGCGGGTATAAATACCTGGGAGTCCACATCTCCGAGGATCTGACATGGTCAACGAACACAGACACTCTGGTGAGAAAGGCAAGGCAGCGCCTCTACCACCTCAGGCAGCTGAGGAAATTTAAAGTTTCCCAGAGGATCCTTCAGTCCTTCTACTCTGGAGCTGTAGAGGCGTCCTGACAGGAAGCATCACAGCCTGGTTTGGCAACTGCTCCGCTCAGGACAGGAAGGCTCTGCAGAGAGTAGTGCTCGGCTGAACGCACTATTGGAACTACACTCCCACCCTGCAGGACTTGTACACCAGGAGGTGCAGAACCAGAGCCGGCAGGATCATGAAGGATCCTCACCACCCCAACAACAGACTGTTTCAGCTGCTGCGGTCAGGCAGGCGCCTCCGTAGTCACGCTGCAAGAACAGAGAGACTGAGACGGAGTTTCTTTCCTCAGGCCATCAGGACTGTGAACTCCGACCTCACCAGGACCCCCACATAGACCCACACAACTGCCCCTCTTAGGCACACACACACACACACACACACACTTACTGTAAATATTGTGTTGTTTTTTATTGTAAATAGTGTGTACTTGTTGCCCTTGCACATTCCTGCTGAGCATTGCCACTTTCATTTCACTGCACACCCTGTGTGTGTATGTGACAAATAAAACATCTTGAATCTTGAATCTTGAAACACACACACACTTAGGGTAAATATTGTACTGTAAATATTGTGTTGTTTTTTATTGTAAATAGTGTGTACTTGTTGCCCTTGCACATTCCTGCTGAGCATTGCCACTTTCATTTCACTGCACACCCTGTGTGTGTATGTGACAAATAAAACATCTTGAATCTTGAATTTCTTGAATCTTGAACAGCGTTCGGGGCCGACTGCATTCAAACAAGTTTTTCCAGAGAGCTATGTGCATTTGTGGTTCTATCGGACAAAAAGTAACGTCTGCTTCAAGAATGTGCAGGTGACACACAGATATCGAATGTGCAGAAATAGCATATGTTGGGTTGTAATAGTTTATTTTGATATTGCACATGTACAGTGGGAGTCTTATGCTTTAAATAATACATATAGAACTAGAACGGGCACTCGGTAGAGCGCATACCTTCGCATATCACAAGATTGAGCATTGAATTATGAACATTTTGGCATTAGTTGCATGCCAATTGGATAAAAAATTGGCCGTGCTATGGTAAAAAGAAGATTTTGACCTTTTCATGACCTTGACCTTTGACCCGATCGATCTCAAAATCTAATCAAATGGTCCCCGGATAATAACCAATCATCCCACCAAATTTCCTGCGATTCGGTTTAATACTTTTTGAGTTATGCGAGTAACACGCATACAAATAAATAAATAAATACACAGCGATCAAAACATAACCTTCCGCATTTTCAATGCGAAGGTAAAGATATTGTAATAGGAAATATTTGGGAAAATATTGATATTGTGGTTAATGTGTTATGAAGCATAGGGGTAATGTTTACTCTATGTATATGTCAATGGCAAGAAGTAATGTTATGTATGTGCATGGAGTGAATGTCAGTTTAGTATTTCAGAATTGTCAGAGCCGGTTGGAACCCATGAAGTGACTTTAACGCGGACAATAACAAGACGGGACTTTTATTGTGAAAATACTTGTTTAGTGACTTGACCGGAAGTGACGTTTTGACCCAGGGTTCAGTGACATTCGACCCCTCATTGTTCTAGCGGGACTTTGAACCAACGAGAAGGTGTTACGGGTTTGACTAACCTTTGAGAATAGGTGATTGGCTGATATGCAACGAACACACGACGTACTGGGGAAATCGTTCTTTTTCGTCTTGAGGCCGGTTAGGCAGCAACACCTGTTTCCTGCGGAGCCTGCATCACCACGGAACCCACCATCGTGAGCTTTTGGTTATTTGTTAAACTTTCGTTTATACTCCTTGCCATTAAATACTGTTAAACTTGATTCATCGCATCCTAGTCCTGAGTTCCATCGAGCGCGAGAGGCCCCCATCACAACTCACTCTTTACATAGCATTATGTGTACGTTTGATCCATTCAAGCATTGTAATCCTTTTTGTTTTTGTTTTTGTGATTATGTAATGAGGTAAATTTGTGTTTCGTACTCCGCTGCGATTCCACTTCCGCCGCTACGTCAGAGCTCACGCTCGTGTTTGTCTAGCTAGTGGGGAACTAGTAGCCGTGTTGCCTTTGGGCCTAGAATATGCGTCTGTATCAACATGTGACTTTCCTTTGACCACGAGGCTCCTCCAAGTGTGGATTCATAAGCCACTTCACACTCCACTCCTGTGTGGGAGGGAGGCTGAGTTAAAAATAGGCAGGTTTGGAGGTAGTGAGCAGCCCGCACTGTGTGAGGCGCTTAAGAACACACGGAAGAGTATTGGCATCCTCTTTGCATATCATTTATATGTGTCAATAATCAATCTGAGTGTTAAACCAGTAACTGGCTCTTGTGAAATATCCCAAATCCTCTTGTGTAATGGTCTCAGAAGCATTAATAGCACTCACGTTGCATCGAATGGGCAAGAAGCGCTCTTATTATGTGTTGTGGACTTTTATATAACAAGCTGCGTATGCTGATATACACATTTAATGGCTTCACTCAAATCTCCATCTTTAGCTTGTTGACCTTATGTGTTTGTGTGTCAATGCACAGTATGTGTCCATGTGTCTACGGTTCTATCGTTTCCCATCTTAAAGCCATTTAGTATTGCGCTTTTCATGAAGTCGGGGGAGAGTCTAATTTGTGTGTGCGTCAAAATCAAATCGGATAAGGCTGAGATTTGAAGTCAACTCCGTCTTCTTTCAATTCCATTTATACACGACTAACTTGTTTTGCCAAATATATTTTGAGGGAAATGTAACTGGAGCCTGGATTATGTTCAGTGTTATCATTTGTTACCAATAAAGCAGATGCGACATTGGCTAAAGTTAGCTCAGGGAAAGTTTCAGGTATACAGTATGTTGAGGAAGTAAAAAAGCAACTGTTTTTTTGGAATATTTAACCAAGACCGTGACATTTCCCTGAACCTAACCAAGTGCCTAAACCAGGTGGGGTGCAGGTGACTTTTTCTTTGCTCCGCCCCGATGCACGCGCACAAGCCGGCATCGGAGCTCGAGAAGTGTTAACGCGACACGTAGAGACAGAGTGACATGCTGTTGGTTAGATACGATCAATAACAGACGTTTAGTTTCATCAAAGAACAAAGACGTCTTTAAGAAAAGGACCTGACATTACTTCTGCTGTAATCTGGCGCGATAGAGAAAATTACAGGGGGGCGGGCGGAGATTTTTTTTTTCTTTCAATTCCAAATTGTCTGGGAGCCATATGCCGTCACCGGAAGAGCCACATGTGGCTCGCGAGCCATAGGTTCCCGACCGCTGGCCTAAACATAACCGTAAACGTTCCCCGATTTCATAACCACTAGGGGCGCTGTGGAGCGAAGTTTTTACGAGTGAATCTCTGTTTTGTTTGTATCGTGCGCGCCCACACGGATGCTACCTGCCATTGGTTTCACACGTGTCCAATGATTGACAGTTTCTGGTGACAGTGGTACAATAGCAAAGGCCCTCTTGAAGAACTGTTACCAAGGAACCATGGATGTCAACAGTGCGCAATCTGAAATGTGAAAACATTGGCGTTGCAAAAGTTAAGAAGACACAACGCGTTCAAAGTGTTTTGGTGTCACAAGAAAACTCCTCAGTGCACTTTTAAAAAACATTAACTATGCATTAGTTGGTACAAGCATATGTCGTATTGCAAGAGCAGATACTCTAGGGTACACAAATGAAACATGTTTTCTGTATATAAAAACATTGGATACCACACACCCCATCATGCAACTCAACCTAAAAAAAAAATAAACAAAATAAACTCAAACCAAGATTACTAGTCAAGTCATGTAACTTTTGTCCTTTTCTACTGTTTCTACTATAATTATTATGTTATCGCCTGTTTCACGGGCTGAGTAGTACCCCCAATAAGTATAGTTTTGATATTTGAAGTGGTAGAGCATCATCGCCCATCACATGTTTCGTTTATTGGTACCTGAGGACTAGAGGCATAAACAGCCTTCTTGCGAACTACATTTCATACCTGCAGACCATTTAACACTTTTAGGTATCTAAGCATTTGTATCTATGGCTATGGAGTCATAACGGGACCATTTATACAATATTGTTTGACAAAATTCCCCACATTTTTTTAAATCTTCTTCACCCAGTTCCTCTGTGGCAGATTACCGACCAGCCGTTTATGATTCACCAAGCAGAAGGTTTCATAATGCTGCTTGCAGTGAGGAACAATGAGGTTTCAACGCTTCTGCAGATGAGAGGTGTGGGGGGGGGGGGGGGGGCGACTATTATTAATGGCCAACAAGGGCCTCCTCACCTGTAAGGATGGTGACCTCTTGGTGAGTGCCCCAGTGTCTCCATCTCATTTGTGGGCCAAGGCCCCCCACTCTCTGGTCAGGATTCAATTACTGCTGACTGGCTGACCTTTGACCTCCCCTCCAACGGGATGAACCTCCTCTTCTTGCCCTGACACTGTTACGCTTCACATCACTTGCTCCTCTGCCCCTCTCACTCCTATCTGCCTCCGAAATGAGACCTTATTACTTTGTCCTGAGTATAAAAGTCCACATCTTTTTGTGTGGACCTTAATATTCACTTGATACAAGATTATGGATTGACTTTCATTTTGAATCTTTAAAAAAAATACTATTCAGCTGCAAAAACTGAGATTTATCATTTTAAAAAATGTACTTGTACAGTTGTGTTTTAGAGTCTCTATTTTTCTGTATTTACAGATCGATCTTTACCTTCGCATTGAAAATGCGGAAGATTATGTTTTGATCGCCGTGTATTCATTTATTTCTTTATTTCTTTATTTGTATGCGTGTTACTCGCATAACACAAAAAGTATTAAACCGAATCGCATGAAATTTGGTGGGATGATTGGTTATTATCCGGGGACCATTTGATTAGATTTTGGAATCGATTGGGTCAAAGGTCAAGGTCAAGGTCATGAAAAGGTCAAAAACTTCTTTTTACCAAAGCACGGTCAATTTTTATCCAATTGGCATGCAACTAATGCCAACATTTTCATAATTCAATGCCCAATCTTGTGATATTGCCCATTCTAGTTCAACCTTGTTCTAAGCTGCAGTCGATGGTTTTTAAGCCATCGCCGTGTCTTAATCACAACTGTTAATTACCAAGCGAGTTCAAGTATTTTTGCTACTTAAACAGGGATTTAGGATCGATGCGCTGCTCCGCGCCGGGTCGAGCGTTGAGCACAGTTGACCATTTAATGAAACGCTGTGGGTTCTTTGCGCAGAGGCTGAAAGAGATGAAGAACGGGGAGGATGAAGAAATGGGTATATTCATAGGCAGCTGTACGGATGACACTGTTTGGTCTTGGGTCAGGGATAAAGCATGAACTTGTAAACTCACAGTGGGGCCTCTCCTCCCTCCCTCTCGCTAACTCACTCTCTCTCGCCCTTCGTGGTGTCATCGGTTAGCGGAGCTGGGCTCGATAGCCCAGGCAGCTCTACGAGAGCAGCGATTAGACGTCTCTCTGATTCTCATCCCCACCAGAGTTCACTCAAAGGTAAGCCGGTAGTGCACATCCTCAGAGACACTGGTATTCCTCTGCCTTTGTTCTTTGCCGTCTTCTGCTTTTGCAAATAGTGTATCTGCTCGATGCTATTGGCATGTAGTGGGAGTTTCATGCCATCTCTGGAAAATGCACAATATACAACGTTTTTATTTATTTTTTCAACTGCAACCTGCATTTCTATCATATTTAATCATGAAGAGATTTTGATTGACTCCTCCATCAAATCCCCCCCCCCACACACACACACAGACACACACAAACACACACTGTCACCCAGTCAGCTGCAGGGTTTATTCCAGCCGCCTGGCGTCTGAGGTCTGGTCCCATTGGGCCGTTTTGCTGTGATCTCGGCGGGCTGTGAGATGTTAATCCCAAGAGAATGCAGGCTCAAGCCCCCCACCCCCACCCCACCTCCTGCCTACACCCAGGTGCCTCCTGTATGATGGAGCTATAGAGCTCGGTGGTCTGTGACCGACACCTACCCAGATTTCACTTCTGCTCTGAGCTCTCTGACTGTTCTGACATTTTTTAAGTCCTTTAAATACCATTACAGAGTGCAACAGAGTGGGCAACTGCCCTCTCGTCTCTTTTACAATAATGTTCATCAACTAGATTATAAAACGTTAAACACAGGAACGTTAAGACAATTCCTTATTATTAGATTTGTGTTTCCTCCGAAATATAGAAAATAAACTGTCCTCAGCGAGAGATCTGATGAGCTGTCGCGTTGAAGCAAATCTACATTTCAAATGATCATCAAGGCTCAAATGTTATGTTTCCCCATTTGTATTAGTAGTTAATACTGATAACATAATTTTTTTATTTTTTTATGTGTTCCTTCCATTATCCAGCCATGAGAATTCGCCACGTTTAAACATTTTTTAATATACATTTAGTTGGTTCGAGCCACGATAAATTATTTCAGATGGCACAATACGCATCTGTTTTTCCCTGGAGTCTTTCACACATATCTGTGCGTAATTAATGTGGATTTTGACAGATGGAGAAAAAAGTGTTCTTGTAAGAGGGAAGGGTACATGCCACAATGTGTGAAGTGCAAAGCATGTAGGGAGCTTCTTGTATTATTTGCTGCCCGTGCCAGCTGGACCAGCCAGATTCTTACAGGTAGAAATTCAAGCACACATTATGTGCAGACATCATTGAAATTCAGTGCCGGCCATAAATAGGCTGTGTGTTTGTTGTTACAGTTAGAAATTAATGTGAAATGCTCTTAATGTTGTTCTAAATTTGGCTTTAGGAAAAGTAAGCCTGTCCTATATATACACAGTACATCTCCGTCCACGGTAACTTTCGTGAAATATCCAATAAAGTGCTATTTCTTTCAATGATAATTGTGACTGGAGGTAATGTTTAATTTATTTGCCTGTGTGCGTGTATGTGTGTGTGTACGTGTTTGTGTGTGTTTGTGTCTGTGCTGTTATTTAAACCATGCTATTTCTGAATGCATCAGGGTCTGACTTAAATATTAGTGTAACTACATTATCACAGTGTTTTTGCCTGGTAGCAAACATGTACAAATGAGGATTACAACTCTTGAGAAGGCAACAGGTCATGGTTGGTAAGCTGCCCGGGGGGGGTCACTGATATAGAGTCATTTTTGACAGGCTGTGGAGGAGGCTCTATTGTTCCTGGTGTGTCTGGATGTTACCTGCAGGCACTATCGCTGAGACGACAGTATTATCCTATTATTAGGCTTAGTTGTTTACGCTTATTACTGCTTGTCAGGTAGGCAGAGAATCCTTCTGAAAATGTGCATCTGCAGAAAAATACATGACTACTTCTTTATCTCATTCAAGTACATCGGCTTACGATAATTTTCAGAGTCTCGATAGGACACAACAAACAGAAATTTAAGGTTTATGTTTACACGCGAGCGTTTGATTCTGTGAAATGTGTCACTGCAGACAGTGTTGTTTGGCAGTCAGTGTCAGAATGTAAGAAACGCTGCATCTGTTTCACATGTATTACAGCTGATATCATTATGGTCTTGCTTCAGTTGAAAGTACATACACAGTAAGAGGACATCATGGATTGAAACGGCCTCGATTCATGTCTCTGTTTGAGAGGAAGTGAACAAAATAAAAAAAAGCCCATCATATGGTCTGGCAGATTTTGGGCACAAGACCAGGGTTGACAAATGTGCTCTTGCAATAATTCAATCTGCTCTCATAATTCTCTAACTTTTAGAGACAGACCGAATGAAAAATCTCCGGCAGTTTAGCCGCCAAGTCAACGTCCAATAACTGTGATCAAGTGTTAGTTAAGATGCTTTTTCTCTCACTTTATCTATTGACAGATTGAGGGGTACAAAGATACTGGATAAGTGGCCGAAAGTTACTGTGAATATGTTAACGAGAGGATTTGGTATACCAGATCCAAAATGTTGTCATTTCATTGATGTCACAGTAATAATATTACATTTAGGGAACAACAGAGCTGTACTTGAGCTACCAAAGTGTCCCGCAGTAGGTGATTAGCACGGCTACAGAACATATTCTCATGGAAATTGCTACCTTTGTTAAACTGTCTTAATTCATGCTTTTTACAACAATATTGTCATGTGAAATATTTATTTTTCTCAGGAACATTTGAGCCTTGACAGCTGAAGTAGAACTGTGTTCATATGTTGTGCCAAGCCAACAAAAAGGCAAACCCAACTTTCTGGTATGAACTGTGTTTTTTCATCTTTGTGTACGCAGTCAAAAAGTTACGCACTTTTTTATGAATGTAAAACAATTATGAATATAATGAAATTCCTTTTTTTTTAAAGGTACAGTGAGTTAAGTAAGACATTAAAATGAAACATCTGTATGGAAGTCAGTGTTGTTGGCTGCAGAGTCATTGGGCAATGTGAAGCACAAACGGCACGTGGCTGGTCAGGTCACGGCCTCCGGGCCAGTCTCAATATGTTCGGTACATTATCTGTATTCAAAATCTTAATATATAAATCCCCTTTTTGTTTGCAGAATAAGATCTATGTTCTATTGATGGTTGATCCTGATGCTCCAAGCCAATGTCTGCTTACTGGAGGCACTGGCTGGTCGTGGACATCCAGGTAGAGTAAGTCTACAATAACCTCTGCTCTCACTTTAAAAAAGCGTCCTGTGTGTTTTAGAGACGGGGACACGGACAGCATGTGTTATTGGATTAGAAGCTCCTATGGTACCAATTTATGAAGGAGCGTTTGGATTTTTTTCTTTTTCTTGAAAATTGTGCATTTTCATAATCTCGGGGTCTCACTTGGCACGTCTTGTGTTTACATCTGCACTGGGGCCCATCGCAAGGCTGGAAAATTATGAATGGTTTTAAAGCCTAACTTGGTGGAAAAGGGATGCCAAGTTCAAAAAATGTGAATTTTTCACATCATGTATCTTGTGCAATAAATGCCTGTGACAAAAGTGTGGGAGTAAGTCTTTCTAAATGGCTGTGAAAGTTTGCAAGGCCCTGTCAGCGGCAATTTCCCTCCGCTGCAGAGAGCCCCGCGACGTGTCGATGCAGGCGTGTGAGACTGAGATTGAGGAGAGCAGCATGCGAGGCGCACACTCTTTCTCCCATAGAGCTCCGGTCCCTCAGCTCCCCCTCCAGTGGAGAGATCTTGGCAGAGTGTCCTCCCTTCATCTGTTCCCCCAGGCAGAGCAGCTCCCCCAATGATCCACACTTCTCCATATTTTACACCCCCGAAATGGGCACCGCTCCGATCCCCTTATTCCTCTTCATATTTCACTCCTTTTTATCCATTCGTTTTGTGTGTTTTCACATTCTTGCATTCGAACGCCAAATGCGTGTTGAGTTGTTGATTGCCTCAAATATTTGGTGGTTTGCGAAAATGTTAAAATCCCGCGGGAACCGGGAGATCAACCCAGTAGATTAAGACTAGCGGTCTGAAAAACAACCACGCAAAGACGCTTCGGCGACGTAGCGCTGCTTCCGTTTCATTTCATAACATGTCGCTGTACACTGAAGTAAATGCCACGTTGATTCGAAGATCCAAATGTGATGTCTCTGGGATAAATGTTTTCGAAAAAAATGTCAACGGTATTGAGAATTGAGAATTTCGTGATTCAGCTCATCGACGCTGCGCTTAACAGATAATGTATACAGCCACACTTCTACTTGCCTGTAAGGATGTTTACCTCATATCACTCCCATATGTAAATGATATACGGAAAAAAAAGTCCACTTTATATAATTAGGCATCACCTTTGCTTCTTATTTTTCAGCCCATAAAGTCCGTCTGGCCATGAGACCGGCTGTGAATAAACAAATGTCTTTCAAGTGCTCAGACGGACCACATTCTCTCTCGCAATTCAATTTCCTGTCACTCGTGTGGGTGTTGACCTGCGCTGTCCACGCAGGGATTGGCCACTGTGATGGGATGTTTTTTCTGATTGTGACTGGTGGTTGGTCAGAAGGGTTAATGAGCCTTTTGAGTGATGCCAACCTGTAGTGGGAGGTGTTTAATTGACCGGGGTGACTAGGTCACATCACACAACTTCAGTTTAGTCTTTTCAAGTGTCGATGTGAATGTGTTGGATTTTGTTTCAGGGCAGTTGTGGTTTTGACGGCAATGTAGTTGAATTTCATGAATGTGTGTGTGTGTATTTTTAAAGAGAGAGAGAGTCTTTTGTATGTGAGGAGAGTGATGCACCTTACAATAACAGTAGTACCGCATGGTAGATTATTTGTCAAGCAAAGTAGTTTATTTAGCGGAAGTTGGGTCATGCCTTCAAATGTCAAATGGATCAGTACTTTTGATCCTCACTGCTGCAGCAGCATTATTATTGCTCTCTCTCTCTCTCTATATATATATATTCATATATATAAATATATATATTCACATATATATATACATATATATATATAAATATATATATTCACATATATATATATTCATATATATATATATTCATATACAGTATGTATATATATATATATTCATATATTTAAATATATATACATATATATATATATAAATATATATATTCACATATATATATTCATATAAATATATTCATATATATATATATATATTTTCATATATATATATATATATTCATTAGCCCAAGGTCATGCAGTCTTGTCGATGACTCAATAATTAGTGTGTATTCTTTATCCGTAGCCACAGCTCAGAAGGTAAAAGATTTCCTTAATTCGACTGAGAGTGAAGCGAGGTCAGGCCGGACTGGGCAACACGGCATCATAGATTTGCACTGATTCTCCAGCCGAGGCCTCATTAGAGCGGCGATTGCAACAGAACAAAGACACACCAGCTACCTGATTTATGATAGACTCATCATTCACCTTGCTTTGAGCTGAATTATTTCACCAGCTCTTCACTGATCACAACATGTGCTGAGGATCTGCTCACAATGAGTCAGCCATGCCGAAGCCCTCTTAACCAAAGAGAGAGGTGTTTGAGAGCCTGGTATTTGTAGCCACACACTGTACAGTGCCACATACTTGTAGTATCCATCCTTAACTAGTGTGTAGCCTTATGTGAAGCCCAATATAGCGTTGGCTATAAAAGCAGGCCGGTTTATTGGTCTTCCTGAAGTGAAAAGGCTTGAATTGTTAAAATGTTAACGCTTCTCAAAAAAAGATGTCCTTTTAACTTCTGTAGTTTTTTTCCCCCGTATTGATATTTCTGAACACATAAATTGTGTTTCAGGAAGAGAACATGTTTATGTTATATGCACAAATATAAAGAAGCACAGATACCACTTTTTTCAGACCAATTACTGTACAAGTACTTACATTGGAGCAGTTGCCAATATCGAGGACCAATATGAGTACTTAATAATACAGTAATAATACAGTTCTTACAATTACTTTTAAAACAACATTTATTTTCATCCGATGTTCCTCACTTTTTTTCACATTCAACATTGTGTTTTCCTCATACAAACAGATGATTGATGGTTGAAATTAATGGGACAAGGCCCCCAACGCCGTATTCACTTCTCTGTTCACCGACTTCCCTTTCATCATCAGCCGGCTGAGAAGTGAAACACGGACTCTGAGCATGTGTCGCCTCGTGGGTCTCGAGGAGTTGGAGCATTTATTCACAAAACTAACTGTACACACACTGCAGTGCCACACTCGCATCGATAAGATAACGGATAACTTCATACTCTCTCGCTGTCTCGAGCCGTCACGTGATGATGTCACGCCTGTAACACCCTGTTCTGTTTCTCCTGTGTTCCGTGTCTCCTATGTTCCGTGTCTCCTATGTCTCCTATGTCTCCTCTGTGTCTCCTCTGTCTTAATTGTTTAATTCCCTGCACCTGCCCTCAGCCACTCTTGTCTCGTTACTGTCTGATGTCGTACACCTGTGTTTCACCCCCTATATATTGTGTCAGTCTTTCCCTTGTCTGCTGTCGGATTGTCGTCTCTAGTTCCGTGTCTTTTTCCCGTCGTCCAGTCTGTCGTATCTGATCCTGCCTGCTTCGACCCTGACCGACGATCCTCTGCCTGCCCCTTTTGGACCTTGTTTTTTTGTAAACTGTTTTGCCTCATTAATGAGTGCTTTTTTTGTTATTTATATTGCATCCAGCCTGTGTCTCTGCGCCTGAGCCTCACCCCGTCACAAAGACCTGACACGCCGGGCTTTCGATACCCTGGCGGAAACGCTGACAGACACGATGCTTGGCAGGCACACAGATTTCAGGCTAACTGAATAGAGTATTTATCGTAAGTCATTTGAGACTGATTGCTTAGCAACAATAAATAATTGGCAAAGATACAACCTATTTAGTTGTTATGTCATTTGCGTGAGCACAGGAGCAGATACAACTGCTCTAAGGGTGGATATGAAGTAAATGTCGCTCTAGCTGTATTTTTATACTGGAAACTTTCACTAGATATGGCTTCTTTGCTTTGGTTTGTTTTTTAGAAAACAGTTTTAGACAACAGTGTGGCTGGGTGTCTCGTCTTCTCCCACCAGCTGTCATCATTAGATGCTCTTTGTGCATATTCATCGAAACTGCCTGCATTTTACTAACAGAAACTTCATTTAGAATCTCCTCCAACACACTCTGTGTTTTAGTTTTTTTTTCAATTATGGACAATTACCAAAGTAACCATCAACAGATTGTTGTCTCGCTCTCAAAGTCAAATTCCAGATTGCGAGCCTCTCCCTCCCTCACTCTGATCTCCCAGAGTCTAAACCAATGCAGATGTTCTGCTCTGGTCTCGCAGCGATAATTACTGCAAATCATTAGTATCTGAATAGAGGCAGCTTATATAATGACAGCAGTGGGTCTTACTTTAGCTTGTTAATACGTATTCGCTCATTATAATGTTGGTGGTTTTTAAGTCGATATGATGCAACATGAACTTACAAAAGAGTGCCCCAGCTATATAAATACATTGTCAGCTCTAATGTTGTTTGATTTGTCTCTTCCCTGCTCTGAGAGATGCCCCAGTGTTCACTATCTCTATAAAATCCCCTTTTAAATAGCGATGTATCGCCTGAGGTTTTCATGGATTTCTGCTTACTTTTCATGATGATGTATGAGGTTCCTATGATGAGGGTTTATCGCAATTACATTTTCTGTGCCCCAAATGATTTCTTAATTCCAAAAAGATTCTTTGAAAAGTAAATGTGCACAATATGTAGATATCGACCGGACGCAAACACACGTTAGCCTGTCGGCTCGTTATTGTTTCATTTAAACAAAAAAGCAGTTTTCTTATTTACAAGCAACATGAGGTTCATTCACAATAAGCCCAGAGAGTCGTGATCCATCATGAGCAGTTCAGGCTGGAGTCGATCTTCATTTCCCAGATTCACTTCAACAAGGTCTTTGGATTCGCCACATCGTGTGTTTGTTAACTTCCTCTCCCCGGCTAATTGAAGGCCAGTTGGACAGTTTAGCACACAGTGTGCTGTGCTCATTATGATGGCGCATGAGGGATTTGCATGCTTTAACATCCATCTCTGTTGTAGCAGCTCCCAAAGGGGAACAGAGCCTGTGTTCTGCTGCTGGTCAGGGAAATACAAACAGTGAAGTATTGTGACTGTATCAGACCAGCTGGCTTTGTGTTTGTGAATTATGCAGCCTGCAGAGATCGTCTGCTCCACACCTCAACACGTCCTTTAACTGCAAACTCTTAGGATTGTAACCCCTTATTGCGTTTTATTTAAAAAAAGGTGTTATTTTGTCATCGTTATTATCAACCACACACCTTAGACAGACCCCTTGACCCCCCCTATTAGTTGTTTC
This sequence comes from Pseudoliparis swirei, assembly GCF_029220125.1. Classification (NCBI taxonomy): domain Eukaryota; kingdom Metazoa; phylum Chordata; class Actinopteri; order Perciformes; family Liparidae; genus Pseudoliparis; species Pseudoliparis swirei. The sequence goes on from NC_079394.1 coordinate 4,852,114, forward strand.
TTCCTGTCATCAGTATTATTGTTGTTTGATCATAATGAAGAAATGCCATGTGCCAATCATTGTGATGCAATAGCTCATTTATTATTATCATTTCATAGATTTGGGAACAACAATAGTTCACGTCACAGATGAACAAGCTCTATCAGGTTGATGTCAAGTTTTGCAAAAGCTCTCACACAAGCCATTAGTGTTTGAGCTGAAGCACATGATAGTAATGAGGGCTGACATTAAATGTATAATCTCTGCAAAAAGCCAATATTCAATATTGCAAATAAACATCCACAATTGCGTTGTTCTTTATCCCGTAATTATCTCTACTGTGGCATGTTGTGATTTAAGCGTTTCTTTTTTGACAGACAGCTGCCCCCATATGGAAGTCAAAAACAATTTCCCAAAGGCCAGGCGAACCATAGCTAGCTTCAGAGTGAGAACAAAGAACCATTGGTATTATTCATAATTAAACTCTTATTGTGTACTCTGCTGAATATTTCCATTCTTCTGCCTCTCTCCTGCTCACTCTGGTTCCCCCTCTCCGTACTTTGCACCTCGTGCTGGGAACATCTGTCTGGCGTCAGAGTGGAGCCTGGCTGTGCAGATTGGAGCAGGTAGAGGAGCACATTGTCGCCCAGCTAATGATGAGAGTGTCTGCCCTCTCTCTCTTGGAGGAGACGCAAGCTGCTGCTTCACGCTCGCTCACTCCACTCGTACGCCCAGGGAAACAGATTTCCAAACATATGCAGTATGTTTTTAATCCAGTTGAGCACTTCATTTCCCAGCAAACACAAATAACCTTACGGGACATCCATATCTTATGACAAGGGGGTGGGCGCAAAGGAATACAAAAAAATTTTAAAGCCTTTTTAATGTGATTCTTTTTCCACTCAACAGTTGCTACACATGCTCATAACCCAGGTTAACAGTTTGCTTGTTTATGGTTTCACAAACTTTTACATAGACGTGCCTCCTGTTTCCAAGTCATAGGAAGCAACTTTATCCAATCCAAACTCGACTCGGTGCACCTGTTGTCATCCTTTGTTTAAACTTAAACTGACATGTTCTTTGTGAGTCGTGCCTGAACGAATTGGAACAGATTGTTGTCAAAGATAAACATGTTAGCAGTAAGTAAAATAAGTATCCGATTAAGAGTTATGCCTGAACTTAAATAATTGTTTTGGTAAATTACGCAGAAGTCCGAAAAACGACTTGTATTTTGTATTATTCGTTTCCTATTGCTGCTTGAATTAGTTTGACCCTGATAAAGTTTCCAATGCGGGTCGTTTATCTTTTTTTACTAAATCCTCCCTCAGTACAAGTCAACAATAGCTCTTAACATGGAGGCTCAGCTGGAGGTGCTTAACATTTAGAGAGGCGCTCGTCCTGCTGTCAGCTACAGCCAGACAAATGTCAGAGGTGCGACTACATGGAGTTCAGCTTGTGGAAGTCATTCCCTCACGAAACCTCATCAGACTCTCAACCTCTCAGCCACATTAGGACGCTGCTGTTTGTTAGTTTGGCTTTTTTACATTTAGCGTGGCATTATTTCTTATTTTGTTCACCGTTTTTTTTTTACCTTTTCTAAGGTTTTCCACTTTCATGTGTGTGTGTGTGTGTGTGTGTGTGTGTGTGTGTGTGTGTGTGTGTGTGTGTGTGTGTGTGTGTGTGTGTGTGTGTGTGTGTGTGTGTGTGTGTGTGTGTGTGTGTGTGTGTGTGTGCGGTCTGCACGCACAGATTGGTGTGCAATTTGTGAAAGGGGTACCGTGCGCTGATTAATGGGGGCCACTTCATACCTGAACTTGCTGTCACTGTGGTGGCCCTGCTGCATCCGGAACCACCTTCTTCTTCTTCTTCTTCTTCTTCTTCTTCTTCTTCTTCTTCTTCAGTGTGGGCTGCTGCTCTCACTGTTCTCCGCCACCTAAAGGGAGAATTACATAAGAATCCTCCACTCAATTGTCAGCTCCATCCCCCGTCCAAATATAACACACACACACACACACACACACACACATGCATACATACACGATACTGTAGCTGATGAACCGACCAAGCCTCGCCGTCTCTGTAACACCTGACCTCCCTGCTGTGCTTGAGATGATTGAGGAGGTTTCATGAAGAACGTGAGCTGCTGTATGGTTTCCTATCAGAAGCTGTGAATGCAGTCGGGGCAGCGAGGGAATTATCATCCATAAATTATCGTTTTCACATGTTGCTTATTATTTTTTTTCTCGAAGAAAATTTCATTCCTATTGATTTGACCAAGTGCATTCAGTCTCCTTCATGGGGAGAAAGAAATGAACTCGCTGACATATGTTGGTGCCAGTGTGCTCCATTAATGTACACCTGCACGCCGTCCTGGGTAAATCATGATTAGTCTCCGAGAAAACAAGGACAACCTGGAAAGCCCCCCTTTTGATCCGGTCGGTCACACTATAGCCTAGCGGGGAGAGAAAAAAGAACAGATTGGACCTTCTCCATGCAAATGCAGTTTAAAACCAGTAGCGCTGCACACAGAAAGGCGCTTCTTTTAATACGTGCCCCCTTTCTTCACACCCACCACCATTGTGTATAAAATCCTGTTTTTCCTGAAAAGATTTCTCGTTGCAGCCGCAGACAATGTTCCCCCACACAAGCTGTCGTCTTTGTCATACCCCCCCCTTACACACACACACACACACACACTCCACTTCAGTCAGTAAAGCAGGTTCTCTGGCAGTCGGCCCCGCGCGCAAATTCATGTGTTTCAGGGTACAGGTGGGGGGGTCTGCTGAGTCTGCCTACCTGTTCCCCCTGTAGACTGGTCAGGTTTGACAGACATGGAGCAGGGAGGGGGGGAGGGGCGGGTAAATGAACAAATGTCAGGGTTAGTGGGGGGTTGCCGGGCCGCGGCTGTGGAAAACGCTTCCTCTTAGGGGTGTCTCCTGATAGGGTGCGGCGAAGGGGAGTGAGGCATGCTGATAAAAACAACTCACTAACAATTATGTTCACCTAAAATAGCCCGTACTTAAGTATATAGCATGCTTGCCAGTTAATTGTACACAAAAACAAAGACTTCACAAAAGACCTCCCGCGGCCAATGTATTTTCTTTTATTTTGGCATGATAATTAAGTGTGACAGCTATGAATGCAAAGTTGGCAGATATTATCGTGGCCTGTCTAACTCTACGTGCTGATTAGGATTGTTTGTATTCCAAAAGTTAGACCGAACTAAAGAATTAGAAAACTGTAGCGGTATACCGCGAAGAACTATTCTGTGTAATGAACAAATAATTAGATCTGGTATAGCGTTTCAGTTTCTGCATCATAAAATAAAGTGCACTCGCATTCCAGAAACATTGCAGGTGAAATCTACCATGATTTCATAAAAAATACTCAAATGTCTAGACATCATTGTTACCAAAGCATAATGATGGAGGATTGGCAATTATATGTCGATGTGAATGAAACCAATTAAATAATAATTTCTCCGTGTATTTTTCAGAATTTGACTATTACAAAAAAATTGCACACTTCCTGCAGATTACAGCCCTTAACTGTTCCTAACCAAGCAGCTGACTGAATGGGATTTAATGGCAGTGTTCCTCATATTTCCTGGAGATAATGCTTTTCTTAATGGCAATTGAAAAGCCACCATCAATACGATGCTTTAAGTAGAAGCCAACATTTGTATCCGTGTTACACTTGAATAATATGTGTACCATTTCTGAATTGTTCTCTGCAATTGTTCAACTTGTGCTTATTGATATGCTGTAGGACTAACAACCATACAATCTACCAAGACCTCTGATCTGTACTATTGACCATTATCATAGCCAAGAGGTTTGTTACAATGTGGTATTTTTATGCTACACTTGCTGAGAAACCTGTTTACATTCCAGGGTTCCGTATAGTTCACTTCTCTCCGCAGCTCAGTCTGATTCCAAAGCACTGTATAGATTTCTTTCAGCTGATGAAATTAAAAAGACAGCAGTGTGTGTGTGTGTGTGTGGTGTGCCTTCCAGCAACGCGATTTGTCTGCGAGTTCACGATACGGGTTGAGAGGGGAGTTCCTTTGGGGGGGATTAAATAGCTCCCTCTCTTCCTTCCCTCCTCCCCTGCCCTCCATACTTGGAGAACACAAACAGCTCGCAGGGCTGTACAGTATACTTGTACAACATGTTTGCCACAGCGCTGCTCACAGGTAACAATAAGCCAAGGTCAAAGGTTAAGAGGGATTGTGGAGCTCAGATTCGAGTGTGTTCCTCTGGCAAACATTGTGCGCACAGGAACGGGAATGAGTGCCCATAGTAACGCTGGGAGAAAGAAAGAGTGAGAGACGGAGAGAGCGAGTTGGCTCAGAAGACAGGGGGTACCAACAAGAACGAGACCAAGGCCGGTCTGAGACTAGTCTAGGTTAGGACAGTTGTAGTTGTGCTCTTTGACTCGTCTGACTACAGCTTCCCAAGATGAAAGATTTAAACCAGAGAGCCGTCTTTCTATTGAAACACTCACACCCGACTGAAGTTTTCTAATCAGTTAGTATGAATTACCTAAAAGAAGCAATAGCAATACCACAATGTGGAAATACTCCCATCATAGGCCCTGTGTTTAACCCTCCTGTTACCTTTATATTTACTGACATATTTTACCCTCTGGGTCAAATTGACCCCAGCAATTAAAACCTCCAGAAAATTATTAGAATTAATATTGTTTTCCAAGTTTAAGTGTGAGGTACTTTATGTTTGTTTGTTGACTACCTAAATAGCCCTTTAAACATATAAAAAAGTTGATATTTCTTATGTGTTTGACACAGTGAAAAACAGCCTGGGGTCAAATTGACCCGAAAGAACAGCGACATTAAACATTGAATGGGGTCAAATTGACCCTAAGGCAGGGGTGTCAAACTCATTTCCCCCCGTGGGCCACATCTGCATCATGGCCGCCTCTTAAAGGGCCGGTTGTAACAGAAGTATATAAACGTATAAACTACTCCCCAACATATTGTTAAATCTCTCTCTCGTCATTTAATTATTGTTTATTTGAGTGTAGAAATATTGTCCATGAAAAAAGACTAATATTAAAACATAAATCCATTTCATCTGAAACCTTCAAAATAAAAGCACGGGATTTTCTGTCATAAATGTCTTTAAGAAAAGGTGATCATGTGTCTTTCAAGCCGTCGGGGGCCACATGAAATGACGTGACGGGCCACACTCGGCCCGCGGGCCTTGTGTTTGACACCTGTGCCCGAAGGTAACAGGAGGTTTAAATTGTACTTTTTCAGTGGAGTAGTAGAATAGCAGAACATGAAAATACACATGTAAACTACGAGTGCCTCCAAATGATGTTACACTCCAGTACTTGAGGACATGTAGTTACAGTCGACCACGAGAGCTGTTGAGAGGCAATAGAAATGCCCCCAATCTCACAGTATGCACCTTTTAAGTAGTCCATCTCCTTCCCATCGGGCAGTAGTTCAGAACACTTCAGGTCATCTCTTTACCCAATTGCAAATTTGAGTTTGTCAAAAAAAAGATTGTGCTGTAATATAACCATCAATGTCACCTGCTGACGAGAAAAAGTGTTGTTGAGGATGCGTGGGTTCAGTAATTCTTCCGGAAAGACGTCCATGTTTGTAATTGAGAAGAGTGATAATGGAGGTTTTACCGATGCACAGTGAATGTGTGTTTCCTGAGATCGTTGGAAACGACACCGCTCTTCGGCAACTGATGAACTTGGACGTCGATCTGAACTGTTGGTTAGATTTAAGCCACGGTGAAAGTCTATCTCTGAAACCAGATCCCTGCCTTTGTCAGGCTATTGAATGAGAAGGAGATTATCCATTTAATCTCTTAATCATGCACACTGTATACAAAGTTGGTGCTGTGCCTAAAACCTGTGTCCTGATGTATCACAGCCACCTTTTGCATTGAATCCCTCGAACCCACAGACCCAATCACTGTTGCACATGATCCTCTCCAGCTGTCAGGATATTATATATATATACAGGACTGTCTCAGAAAATTAGAATATTGTGATAAAGTTCTTTATTTTCTGTAATGCAATTAAAAAAACAAAAATGTCATGCATTCTGGATTCATTACAAATCAACTGAAATATTGCAAGCCTTTTATTCTTTTAATATTGCTGATTATGGCTTACAGCTTAAGAAAACTCTAAAATCCTATCTCATAAAATTTTAATATTTCCTCAGACCAAGTAAAAAAAAAGATTTATAACAGCTGAGTGTTTGTCAAGGCTCAGGAAAACCTTGCAGGTTTTTCGAGTTAATTAGACAATTCAAGTGATTTGTTTAATACCCTACTAGTATACTTTTTCATGATATTCTAATATTTAGAGATAGGATATTTGAGTTTTCTTAAGCTGTAAGCCATAATCAGCAATAAATCAGAATAAAAGGCTTCCAATATTTCAGTTGATTTGTAATGAATCCAGAATGCATGACATTTTTGTTTTTTTAATTGCATTACAGAAAATAAAGAACTTCATCACAATATTCTAATTTTCTGAGACAGTCCTGTATATTATACCCTTGATTCCTGTTAAAACGCGATCCAGACCAACGGTGCACAAAACGGATTGTGGAAATAAATGTAGATTTTAAAATACAGCTTTTTATAAATCCCTCATTGCTACCAATGTATTCATAATGAAGGCAGATGTTTCGTAACATGAATTAGGTTACTATACATTTTGCGCCGTATATGTTCCCCAAAAGTATGAATTCATAATGAAGATGTTTTTTAGCCCGAAATTGCTATTCCAACAATTATGTACTTAGTTTCTTCCAACAAATGCATTCCACATTATTGTTTTGCTTCATAGCAAAGCACCCAAAAGACTAAAACCTTTCATTTCAGCAAAGGCCGCTATTGGTCACCGTCAATAAAAGCATAAAAGCATTTATTTCCCACGTTTGTCAAATTAACAGCATACTCCATCTCCCATAGGACTTGTAAGGTTCATTAACCTTTCTGTGAAGTGGGACAGGTTTCCAGCAGTTACCATAACCTTTGTCTCGCTCCTACCTCAATTATAATAGAAGAATTAAACATCCAGCGATTCACAGCAGTAATGCTGCCTCTTAAATCCTTTTGTACCAGCTCTCAGTTGTTAATGACTAAAGACACTGAATGAACTGTAGAGTTATCAACACAGAGAATAGCGGACAGAAACAAATGAAATGGCTGCTCTTAACAGCAAGGATTATTAACTACATGTTCAGTTTTGGTTTGATAGTCAGATTTGACTGTTTCTAGAATTAGTATTTGGTTTTTCTTCTCATGGTATGTTGCCTTTGTTCTCTATGAATAACACAATATTGCATTGATGGTACATAACAGTTATTATATATTTGGAAAGCTATGCCACGTCTGTGTGGAAACACTTGTGGCTGTTTATTAGTTTATAAATCATTGCATTTGTGTGATATTTCAGCCAACTGTTGGCTGTGTTGTTGCATCAGTGCCCACAGTCCTTCCAAAGTCAAAAGAATAGACTGACCTTGAACTAATTAATGGTCAATTACATGCCTGTTGATCTCTTTTAATTTCTTAATAATTAGATTAATTGTGTGGGCAAAGAGTTCGTTGTCTTGTCCACCTACTCCTCCTTCATCCTCCACCTCTTCCTCTCACTTCTCTTTCTCCTCCTCCAGGCCCACAAGGTTTCAACACTCATTTATTTTGTGTCACCGTTCACGCTTGGAAAAGAAAAGAAAAAAGGAGAAAAAAGAAGGTTTTAATTCTGTGCCATTGACAATTTTAATAAGCTTAATCTTCCTCCACCCCCTTACATCTCCCCCATCCTCTCGCGTATTAATCAAAATTCAGAACGTGCCTGGATATATTTACTGTTGTAACCTATTAATTTACTATCTCCGCAGATTTCGGTTCTTACCGCCGAAAACCGGCGCAGCAAGGCCTCGTGTTCGCCTGCGCGTGTCTTCTGATGCTCCTTGTAGGAACGCTCAGGCTAGGATTTTCCAGCGCCAACCCCGTCAGTGGGAAGCCCGACATGGGGACATGTCAGAGCCTCGTTTGCTTGTTGTGCTGATGAAGCTGGGGGTGGGGCGAGTGGGCAGCCGTGTTCAGGTTCCAGGATTCCCTTCAAATGAGTCAGCCGGCCCCCACTCAAACCCACTGTTACCTTGGGAACTCACGCTTGGGCTTCCCTCAACAGTACTAAAGTACAGACTCATCAGCAGTGTGATAATGGGTTTGGGTGGCTCGTTTCTTAAGTCAGTGATTTGAGTCGTAGCATGCTTCCATACTAATGAGCCGGTCCAGCGTCGTGTAGGTTTGGTGTCGGGTGATGCCGGTGATGGCTGGAGTTCACTTAATAACTGGACTGTTTATGTTTCCAACTCAGTTCATTACCAAAGCCAAATGAGTTTCTTGACTAAAGCCATTAGTCGAGCAAGCTATTGTTAAGTGGGTTAATTTGTTGAAGCGCTGAAGCAGATCATGGGTGACTCCCCCACTGGCTTTCACCCGGTCCTGCTGAAGCCGATCCATCCCGCTCAGCTGATCACCATTCATTCAATTCAATTCAGTTTATTTGTATAGCCCATTTTCACAAATCACAAATTTGCCTCAGAGTGCTTTACAATCTGTACACATAGACATCCCTGACCTTTGACCTCACATCGGATCAGGAACAACTCCCAAATAACCCTTCACGGGGAAAAAAAGAGGAGAAACCTTCAGGAGAGAACAGAGGAGGATCCCTCTCCAGGATGGACAGAACAATAGTCATGTGACCAGAAGGACAGATTTAGAGTTAAAATACATTCAATGGATATGACAGTGTATGAATAGTTCATAGTAGGCGTATTCCACGATCCAGACCTCGATGATCCATCAGGCAGATGGAGGTAGAGAAGAGGAGTGGCGGAGTCTCAACAGTGGGCGGAGTCTCAGCAGGGCCATGGTATAATTGGTAGGAGGAATATTCCACGATCCAGACCTCGATGATCCATCCATAAGTTGGATCAACTCTTATTCAAGTCCATTGGACTTTTTCACAACACAGGGTCATTTACTGTAGTTGGAGACTCCCGAAAAATATTTAGTATGGTTGTGTTGGGGTTTGTTTTCTAATGACAATGTTTTCTAATGAAAATGTGCTAATCTTTGTGAAAACTGGAATTAGCAGTAGCATGTAACTGTTAATTGTGAACATTAATTACGTTTGATTCATTGATGTTATTTCCCCTATTTTGATGGGAGGTTGGAGTGGAGGGAGCAACTACATCAATACAGTACTTTACTACTTTACATACTTTACAAAACATTAAAAAACATACCTTGTACATGCACATGAGCAGCTGGTCACATGAGCACTTTGTCATCGACCAGGTTCTCAACCAAGAAGTGATGTCTGCATGCTATAGAGTAATGCAGTTCATGCAGCTCTGGGCTTTGCCGTGGTCTCAGCTCACCGTCACCGGCATAAGCTCCAGATCCGCTTTTGAAGAACACCAGGAGAGCAGTATGATGCTGCTTAAGTTGGCAGTGCATATTCAATTACATTTATTTTAAATAGCCCAAAATAACAAATTACACATTTCCCTCATAGGAATTTACAATTTGTACACATACGACATCCTCTGACCTTTGACCCTCACATGGGATCAGGAAAAACTCCCCCAAAAAAACTTGAACGAGGTTTAACCCTCCTGTTGCCTTAGGGTCAATTTGACCCCATTCAATGTTTAACCCTCCTGTTACCTTTATATTTACTGACATATTTTACCCTCGGGGTCAATTTGACCCCAGCAATTAAAACCTCCAGAAAATTATTAGAATTAATATTGTTTCCCAAGTTTAAGTGTGAGGTACTTTATGTTTGTTTGTTGACTACCTAAATAGCCCTTTAAATATATAAAAAAGTTGATATTTCTTATATGTTTGACACAGTGAAAAACAGCCTGGGGTCAAATTGACCCGAAAGAACACCGACATTAAACATTGAATGGGGTCAAATTGACCCTAAGGTAACAGGAGGGTTAAAGGGGGAGAAACCTTAAAGGAAACGAAGGAGGATCCCTCTATCAGGATGGACAGAAGTACAATAGATGTCATGTGTACAGAATGAACCCCATAACAGAGTTACAACTCATTCAATGCATATGACAGAAATTAGCCTCTTCTGAAGGTCACGAGAGACTTTGTCCTGTCGTTGTAGGAAGGGTGGCACACAGGTGCGGTGCATGGGTACCTACCTGCATACCAAGGTGAGAACATGGAGTACTCGAGGAAGGATGGCGAGGGCCGTTTAGGGCTGCTGGCGACAGATGGGACTACAGTGTAGTCTCAACTGTGGACTCTTATTCTACCGATAACAACTGCTTTTATAGCGAAATATTTTGTCAGCAAACTCCGGTATTCTAAGATCATGTTGCACACCATGTGAACTCAAATCAGGTGATCTCAGGTGGTCTCTTTTCACCCCTCACACCAGAGAATCTTGACACCCGCTCGTTTATTAAATTCACAAGCGGTAGATTTACACCGCAAAACTTATTCGACGTCTCGTCTTCCTCAAAGTAATCGCGTTCGACTTGTAAAACGGCTCGGGTTCCTTGTGAGACACAGACTTTTTAATTCACAATAACCCTGCAAATGAATGGGCTGATTACTGAGGCGAAGATAAGGAGGCAGTCATAAGCACTTGGCTTGAGTGGAATAGGCGAGGGGGGGGGGGAGGGGGGGGAGGCTGTGGCGGTACAAGTCCAGCCTCAGAAATAGAGCTGTGAACACCATCTGTCATGCTCTCTCTCCCCGTCTGTTAGCCTGACTGCAAGTGAAAGGGAGAACGATGCTCTCAGAGCCGCATGAGAAGGACGTGGGTGCTGATTGTCGTAGGTGTGGGTTTACAGGGTGTGCAAGGGAGGAGGAGGGAAGTGGTGTATATACAAGGAGGTGCATGAGTAAGTGACAAAGGGAAGCACTCTTCCACACAGAGGAGGAGAAGGGTTGTTGGACAAGTGGGCATTCCTGCACTGCCCCTTCTTCCCACCTCCTCGCTGACTCCTACCTTTTGTCAGAGGATTCCCAGTTATGGAGACATATTATACAAACATACAAAGTGGCAGATTTATGCCGATTATCCTAAAATAAATGAGGTTGTTGCAAACATATTCAATGTCTTTTTCTTCCTCAGAATAATCGTGTTCAACCTGCATACAGTGAGGTTCCTTGTGAGACACTTTTAACTCACAACAACAATGCAAATAAATGGGCTGATCCTCCTCTAAGATCGAGAGGGGTTAACAATTAATCTATATTGTTGAGCTGGATTTCAAATGTTGAGCTAGTAGTACCTGGCTATTGTGATGGTAATAATGCTGCTGTAAACTCTCAACACATTCCTTCACGGGGTAAATTCTGATAAATTAGTTGGTCTGGATAAGCCTCGGTTGTGTTTGATTTGGAACAGAGAGCGAGAATTATTTTCCATGAATACTGGTGCTCGGAGTGTCCGGCTATTACGTGACCCAAAAAGCTCTGGTGCATTGCTTTTTTCCAGATTTTTTTGAATTATTCATTGCTCATAACGTGTAGGTTGTTCGGGATCTTATCTGCTTTTGTCTGAGTCAGAGTGTGAAACAGAGTCAGTGAAACATGAAGGCAAGCTGGGCCACGGTGAACAACAGGGAGAGGCTCGATGAAATGTTCGTAACACCGGACTAACATTCGTTAAATCTGGAGTCTAAAGTGGTGGATGGCTCCTACATTTGAACAGAGCCGAGACTAATGAAGAAACCTCCAGTGAATATAGTTTTGTGAACATTTAGAGCCAATCGTAGTGTCTGGAGTTACATTTTCATTTGATAAGTATGGGTGAATTAACAACTGGAACAAAGTCCAGTCCTGCCCCTACTTCAGGTGCCATAAGCTCACAAGTAAGCTCTGCTCTTTAAATAATGACACACCTGTATGCTTCAGAGTATGTTGTTCTTTTCTGTTAAGTATGTGAAATACTTAACATCCATTTTGATGCTTTCAGTTTATTTCGCTGTCAGTTTCTGCCTCTCCCACACAGCTTGGTGTGTGATTCATTATCACAGCCACAGGAACGGGTATTCCCCTTGTAAGAGCTTTAAAAGAGAACTCTCTTTTATCAACTCTCACATCAACTCAAACTAAATACTTGGTTTCATGTTGTTTGTTCAACTAAACAGCTTTAAAATACTTCATGGTAACAATCGATGACATGATTGGCACCAAGCATCCGTGCTGTTATCACGATGGATGATTGTTGGGGTTTAAGGTTTGGTGTCATCGAGTCGCAGTGATGTGTGGGGATTTATTTATTAATTCAGACAACTGCTTTGCACACAATGTTAGTATCTGTCATTGCACAATGGCTTTAAACTACTGACCATCTCTCTGTCTTCTTATCTTCAGAATGTGATGTGACCGTGGTATATGATACACTGTCAAACATACCTATCAAACAATAATAGTTCAAAGAACAAACATTGCTCGTAAATATGTGGATTTGGTCCAAAAAAATATTAAATCGATATGAAAATTTTTAAAATAAAAGTGCAGAATATTCCAAAATATACATATGACCGCACCATTAGGTGGTGTTGTAAGTGTTGAGCTCTATGATTGAACCTCAAAGACATGATGTGACTCATGAACATATGAATTGAAATAGGTGTGGTTGTCGTGGGTTCCTTGGTGACTGCGTAGATAATGAATCAATTCCTCGACTTATTTGACTTTCAGCTGTGAAACGGCGTAACTGAGTGACACAGAAGCCGTGAGGAATCTATCGGGCTCTCGTCGTAAAGACACAGATTTTAAGTGTGCTTCAGATTTAACGAATTGCTTACAGAGACTATCAGTGACTGGATATATATATCTATACATGCTGTGCTTTGCATTTCTACGATGACGAAACAATCCGATTATAATCATCCAATCTACTGGTTTCTCTGACATCTGCCTTATATGATGTAACTTTGATCCTCAGCTTTAGGCCAGCGTCATCCAAAAATATAGCTGTTTATTGTTGGTCGGTATTAGAAATGTTTGGATTATGTGTGATATTTTGTGAAACGGGTGTAAAATGTTTGAGCACAGAGTATTATATACTGGAGAATATTCTCATTATATCCTCTAGTATTCGTGTATATAAGAAATAACAACAAACCAACACGCTTGCTTCATTATATAATTATGTATTACATATTAATTGAACCATGATGTAATACAAATAATGTATACTTTTCTAATGGCATGCATCAGATAAACATGTTTGGCTATGTCTATTGTCACTCGACATGGTATCCATATTAAGATAGTTATCCTCAGTGTCTAAATCATCGATGCAGCAAAACCATTGTGACAAAAACTGAAATGAGAGACCAAAGTAAGTACTTGTGTACAAGATCATTGTGGTTTACAACCGACAATGTGTACGCCTTGTAATCACGTTATATCCCTTATCTATGACATCATCATTCCCAGATTTTGCACGGGTGGGGTTAATAAGAAAATCATTTACCATGGTGAGCTGAAATTACATAAATGTAATGAAATTAATCGCCGATGAATTCAAACCGCTCAAACAACACGAGAATCATCAATATTGTAATGGTTACAGGTACTGGAACCCAAAAGCACGACAAACGCAGGAATGCAGGAGGAGGCTGTTCACTTAATCTTTCAGGCAGGGTCAAAACCGGGTGGTCAGTCAAACAGGGCAACAAATCCAAAAGGGGCAGGCAAAAATCTCAAGTCGGGTGAACAGGCAAACAGGGTTGTAACAGGCAGATCAGAACTAGTACAAGGAATTCGCTGGAGAGTTTGGCGGTGACACACAAGACAATCTGGCAGAGGACAAGTGGAAGTGAGGGAGCTAAATAGTGAGGGACTAATGAGGGGATGGGCTGCAGGTGAGAAGGGCGTGAGGACCAGGTGAAGGGAATGAGGGACTAACGAGGTGACCAGAGGCAGGTGAGAAGGGCGTGAGGACCAGGTGAAGGGAATGAGGGACTAACGAGGTGACCAGAGGCAGGTGAGAAGGGCGTGAGGACCAGGTGAAGGGAATGAGGGACTAACGAGGTGACCAGAGGCAGGTGAGAAGGGCGTGAGGACCAGGTGAAGGGAAGGAGGGACTAACGAGGTGACCAGAGGCAGGTGAGAAGGGCGTGAGGACCAGGTGAAGGTAAGGAGGGACTAACGAGGTGACCAGAGGCAGGTGAGAAGGGCGTGAGGACCAGGTGAAGGGAATGAGGGACTAACGAGGTGACCAGAGGCAGGTGAGAAGGGCGTGAGGACCAGGTGAAGGTAAGGAGGGACTAACGAGGTGACCAGAGGCAGGTGAGAAGGGCGTGAGGACCAGGTGAAGGGAATGAGGGACTAACGAGGTGACCAGAGGCAGGTGAGAAGGGCGTGAGGACCAGGTGAAGGGAAGGAGGGACTAACGAGGTGACCAGAGGCAGGTGAGAAGGGCGTGAGGACCAGGTGAAGGGAATGAGGGACTAACGAGGTGACCAGAGGCAGGTGAGAAGGGCGTGAGGACCAGGTGAAGGGAATGAGGGACTAACGAGGTGATCAGAGGCAGGTGAGAAGGGCGTGAGGACCAGGTGAAGGGAATGAGGGACTAACGAGGTGACCAGAGGCAGGTGAGAAGGGCGTGAGGACCAGGTGAAGGGAATGAGGGACTAACGAGGTGACCAGAGGCAGGTGAGAAGGGCGTGAGGACCAGGTGAAGGGAATGAGGGACAGTCAGGTGAGGATGACAGGATCTGGAATGACAGGAGAGTTAATTAAACGTGTAAGCAGGATAAATTTAACTAGGAAGGTGGGGAATTCGTGACAAATACCATCGTCTCAGCACCTCTACGTGCTGTTGTTGTGTCGTGATCCTCGGATGTTTTTTTGAAACTTCACTTTTCAACTTTGTATTTGTGATTATAAAGAAATACTGCAAGAATAGAATTAAACACATATTAAAACCCACACTTAAAGTTGAACCTTTCTTAATAAAAAAACACAATTAACACAGCGAGTGGCTGTCAATCATTTAGTGGTCCGAACTTTTCGCGCTCTGTGTCCCGCCCCCACAGCAGGGTCCCTGAGGGAGGCCGCCCACCATGTGAGAATGTCCTTTAAATTAGTGTGAGCAAGTCCGTCATTCCCCAGTAAACACCCAGAGTCGGCGACCTCACACTGCCCTGCCCCGCCACAACTCCTGTGAAACCAGCTCCGCTCGGGAGCAGTGGCACCGCCGCAACCACAAAACTGAGAACTTTTAAGATGCTTATATCATGTCAGTATTAATATATGTGATTCTACGCGAGTTATGCATATGAATAATTTGCCTTTTAATGTTTGGCTGAATTTATCTTTTGCATTAATTTGCTCTTGTTGCTAATCTATGTATTGTAATAAAATGTATAACGCAGAAGGTGCCATGGAGAGCGAGCGAGAGTCGAGCATTGAGATGTGGGAAAATGTTGCACGCTCAAATGTTGACTACCTGTTGCTATGGCGATGGTTTTGGATCCTGCAGGCTGCAGGACTCTTGCTATTTCTAAATAAAGCATTTCTTCTCACTGATCAGTGGATGAAGAAGATACTCACAGTTGAAACTCATCTTCTGAATGTTGCCAGGCTGTGTAAACACTGGTGCTGTGCACTCTCATACTTACTGCTAAACAGCAGTTACAGAATTATAGATAAGATGATGTACAATAGAGGACACATGCTTTGCTGTTGCGACAGTTCTCTACTGAAAAAGTCAATTTATACATGAAACTGTGTGATTTACTAATTGTGTCTCAGTCATTCTGGTGTGGATTTTTGGAGACACTATGTACTTTTGACAATAGATTTGTAACAATGTAATTGGCAATATGTATCATGATCAACTCCAAACTGAATTTGTGATCTGTCCAATATCCTAAATCTCCTCTTATGACTTGAAAGCCAAATCTTCCCATTCCCTTGTCAAAAATATAAACTAAAGACTAATACTGAAGTTATTTAGTGAATTACTGAGAGGAGAATAGAGTTGTAGGATAATATTTACCTTCCCTATTTTTTTCAAAGATTGTAATTGCTGAGTGAAAAATGTGCTTGCACCATTCCCAAGATGGAAATCAACAAGGACAAACTACAACGTGCCATCGTACGTTTCTGAGTCAGTTAAGTCCACATCCCCCAAAGAGAATCTGACGTGAGTTTCTATATCACTATTAGCCATATTTGATCCATTTCTGCTTTAGGATCACCATAAATGAGAGATAGAAAACTATCCTGCTTGTCTTTTGTCCTTGCAAGCTGCATAGTAACGCAGTACCTTCGTCCCCCTGTAGGGGGAGCCTGTGCGTGGAGAAAAAGAGGACAGAAATAGGTGCTGAGACCAGATATTTGATGCTTTCGATGGGGACTTCCACGCTTACCTCAAGTGGGTTTTGGGCCATTTCACAGACAACATATTTAGTCCTTTTTCCTCCCACTCAAGGATGCAGCCGTCTTGCAATAAGCAGCCAAGTCTATTAAACAAACATTCCTGTGTGCATGACTGTGTGCTTCCTGGGTATGAGGGAGTTTAACCTGACAAATATACAGTAGAAAATGCTTATGAAAAATATCTGCGCTTCGCGTGACATTATGTCTGTTTCTAGGCAACAGGAAGTTGATGTACAATTAATAATATGGGGAATTGCTACCTGGAAATTCACTCAGGGGTTTAATTTGCTTGGGAACTGTCGCTTTCTCTTTTTTTTTCGACACTAGCGACAAATTATTGTCTTTTTCCAATCATCACCGAAGTCTCAATGTTTAATGGTTCTATGCTTGCTAAAAATATACTGATATGACAGCATATGTCTATTAAATGAAAGAATTGTCTTGGAAATTAAATGTCCGCTCCCGCTTTTCTCAAGTTGTAAGTGGGTGCTATACGGGAGTCTACAATATGTGTCAAAGAAAAGGTGGCATCATCTTGTGGCGTAGGAAGCAGTCCCTCTGCATGTACCATTCTTGTTAAATTTAGTTTTATTTGTAGTTCCTTTTTCTTTTTTTACCTTTACTGTGCATCAATAATGTGAGGTCCTGGGACAGGGATGTCTATGTGTACAGATTGTAAAGCCCTCTGAGGAAAATTTGTAATTTGTGATAATGGGCTACACAAAATAAACTGAATTTAATCGTAAATGTCCCAAATGCTTTGCCTGACCAACTCTATGTCTGACTTTGCAGTGCAATGCGCTCAAGAAAGGGCAGATACACGGGAAGACCCTCACTGGGAAGCTGCTTTTCAGTTGACCCTTCGTTATATCATGGCTTACTTTAATTACATATGCTTGTCTTAGTCATTTGTGTTGTTGGAGCTTGTTCCTTTTTTTAGTTAACATTAGTCTTGATTTCATTATCACTTTCAGCAAACTACCTTAAAGTTACTGTGAGCAGCTTTTACCTGGTTATGTAACAGTCTCGATTCATTCCTGATGCCTCTTTATGACCGACATAGTTAAACAAGACTATCAGCGAGAAGATTTTCTCCATCCTTACAGTTATTTGTAATGCCCGTCGTTGGTGCCGTCGGGTTTTGAAGAAAATCAGATGAAATTATGCAGGTTCACAAGAAACTCCGTCAGCTCCGGCTCCAGGGGGCCTCCGGCACAGACACCACGCTGCTGGAGGCCCCGGCCGTGTTGCCGGACCCACGAGAGGGAAGGGAGGCGCGGATGAAGCCGAACCAGGAGTGAGCAGGGCAGACTGTCAGACCCTGCTGCAGGAAAATGAGAGGTTTACTAGACATAATCTGGTGCTCATAAACACGATTTAGTGAATGCCGAATTGAACACAAATTGAAACATGCTCGTAGGAGCTTCAAGTTAGGGTTGGTAATCTTCAGAAACATGTCATATTTGTTGAAATTCGCATTACATCCCGACAGCAGTCGATGAATCAAATGGAACAAAATCTGGTGTCTGTTGTTGGGACTGTAATAATCCCTTCCAATCACTTCATTCTGCCAGAATTAGCATGTTTGAGCGAGTGTAACGGCAACAATAGAGTTGAGAGTCGGATGTGAACCATGGGAGAGTGATGTGTTTACTGTCCTTCAGTGTCGGTGTTGTTTAAAGAGGATTTAGACAAAGGAGAACTAGCCTGCTTACAGGACTGTCTCAGAAAATTAGAATATTGTGATAAAGTTCTTTATTTTCTGTAATGCAATTAAAAAAACAAAAATGTCATGCATTCTGGATTCATTACAAATCAACTGAAATATTGCAAGCCTTTTATTCTTTTAATATTGCTGATTATGGTTTACAGCTTAAGAAAACTCTAAAATCCTATCTCATAAAATTTTAATATTTCCTCAGACCAAGTAAAAAGATTTATAACAGCTGAGTGTTTGTCAAGGCTCAGGAAACCCTTGCAGGTGTTTGTTAATTAGACGATTCAAGTGATTTGTTTAATACCCTACTAGTATACTTTTTCATGATATTCTAATATTTAGAAATAGGATATTTGAGTTTTCTTAAGCTGTAAGCCATAATCAGCAATATTAAAAGAATAAAAGGCTTGCAATATTTCAGTTGATTTGTAATGAATCCAGAATGCATGACATTTTTGTTTTTGTGCACAGAAAATAAAGAACTTCATCACAATATTCTAATTTTCTGAGACAGTCCTGTATATCCCACAGAGTGACTGAAGAACGCAAGGAATTAAGGTCGACCATTTTATGAAACTACAGCTACTGTTTTTAGAAATAAGTAAAAAATAATCCAGATTCATAAAGAGGATAAAGAATTACGATTTAAAAGATTAAGATCACTGTTTTAAGTTGCATCATTGAGATAATTGTATACAGCTTATTACTATGTAATATCACCAATCTCAGTTCTCCTGATACTGATTCTTTGTTTTTTCCTACAGAATATCATCCTCCAACCCCTCCTCAGAAATCTGGTTTTCATCGCTACCGGTTCATGTTGTTCGAGCAGCTTCCAGACGCTCCGGTGCCGCTCACTGAGCAGGAGGAGTCCTCCGCTCAGCAGCACCTTGAGTCCACGGCCCTGTTGGCCCCTGCAGGATCATCGGCCACGCACCAACACTGATCCGCTCCACTGGCAGCAGTTAGTTGTTGAATCAACAATAGAAAGGTTGCACCAAGGAATTAAAGCTCAAGACCCAAACACTAACTCTCAAAATAACCACATAGTAGTTTTTTTTGTGTTTTAGCGACTTATATAGGCTACTGCAGATATTTTGCGAGGCTTAAGCAAGTAGATGATTCTATTTCCTGACATAGTCGGAAGTTTTGACGTTTTACATCATTAGATTGATAGGTAGGGATGCGTAATTTGTTTGAGTGGGCTTAATCCTTTATTTAGGATGTAATATTTCCATATTAGGAGACTGAATCTGCTTGATTTTTTTGTATTACCTTCGCATTGAAAATGCGGAAGGTTATGTTTTGATCGCCGTGTATTTATTTATTTATTTATTTGTATGCGTGTTATTCGCATAACAAAAAAAGTTTTAAACCGAATCGCATGAAATTTGGTGGGATGATTGGTTATTATCCGGGGACCATTTGATTCGATTTTGGGACCGATCGGGTCAAAGGTCAAGGTCATGAAAAGGTCAAAATCTTCTTTTTACCATAGCGCGGTCAATTTCTATCCAATTGGCATGCAACTAATGCCAAAATGTTCATAATTCAATGCCCAATCTTGTGATATGCGAAGGTATGCGCTCTACCGAGTGCCCGTTCTAGTTACATAATGTTTTAAGACACTCCAGCCAGACACCATCTAACCACCTTCAAGCCCGGAATTTGGTCTGTGGCTGTTTTCTCAGGACGAGACATTATGCATAATTAAAAAAAAACTATGGGCATTGCATCAAAGCATTTGGAGTTGCTTTGGAAAGATCATTTTCTCCAAGTACTTAACAAAGGAAATGCTAATGAGGTAGCAGTTGTAATGCCTGAGGGGTCAAGAAGACGAGGACAGCTGGCTCCAACCTGCACGAGTCTGCCTGGCCACGTCTTGTTCGCCGAGTCAGCGCTCATCAACTGTGCACATCGACTTCTAACCTTGATTACTGTTGATATTATTACCAGATCTTGTTGTTGTTGTTGTTGTGTCTATCAAAAGACGGTCAGGGCTCGTCTGGCAGAAAGCAGAGCTATTGTTCTGTTTACACTCCGGGTTTTTCTGAATTTTCCTCCCCCTGACGTGAAGTCTCTCGGAGGTGAGCAATTGCACTTGGATACAGAGTGCGGCACCTCGCGGGGAGGCGTGCTCGTCTGTCGGCTCGACTCGGGTCCCAGCCGGTGATTTGAGGGGAGATCAGGGCGGTGTGAGACTTCAAGCGACGTGGCCGCGAATGAGCGGAGCTGCCAGTCTGTGCCGTTTGAAGTTTTGACAGCCATGTCGGCAAACAATCACCGCATATTAGGCTGAGGTCTGTTTGACGTTGAAACCTCTGGAAAAGGAAATGTCAAAGATGTATTTTGGAGTATTCTACATATCCAAACTCACATTTGGGAAGGTATTGTTAGAGTATACACTGTGTCGGAACTAGTTAAGATGAAGAAATGGTAGCATGAATAACAGCCTGCTATTTCGAATATTTTAATACATCCCTTTGTGCAAAATAAACTCTTTTTCTGCAACTAGCTCCAATACAGAAGGTGTCCCCACATCAAGAAATGATTGCACTGAGGGGATCCACCCATCCTTAATTCACTGGATGAGTTTAACTCCCGCTGTTGCACATCCTCTCTCTTGCAAACTGTATTAAATTAAGAAATTCACTCTTGGATAATCAAATGTCTCACGTGATGGCTCAATTCTGGAGAGGATAACTGCCCTTGATAAGAGCGTTGTAATGGATATAGACGCTGTATGACACATTAAGAATGAAAGCCAGGGTTTATGAAAAGAAAAATCTTCAATTTCACAGTTATCATCTGTTTGCCTGCATGCGACGGTGTACCTGCTGTATTGACGGCCTTCACTTGGCCATGAGCGCGGTATTCCCGCACAGACAAGAGGAACGGAGGGAATCCCATGTCTCCCCACCTCCTCCGTTAAGTATGTTCACTTATTAGCGTCTGTCCTCCCTCCATGTGGTCTGACACAGAGAGCATTTTTCATAGCCCATGACATTAATTGATGTGATTTGCAAAGGGAGAGCATTTAGACGTGGGTGGGAGACTCCTAATGATCGTTTTCCACTTCCACTAGCGCAGTCATTGACTCGATTTGATCGCAAATTTGACGTCTTTTTTTTCTTTTCATCTCTGACCAATCGCTTTGAATAGCAAAGGGGTCGAAACAATGAGAGGTGGAGCAGGGCTCTTGTGCCGAATGGTGGGAGTCTGCTGTGCCTCCTGTGATAAGGTTATGAATGTGGGTCAGTGAACTGATGGAGACAGCTGGTTTGTTACACAAGGAACGACAGGGGGGCCTGTGCTCTTGGCACCAGGCGCAGGGGCGTGATCGTGGGGAATCCCCTCCACTCTGGCTCAGGAAGGCTGTCCCTGGAGGCTGCCCCTGTGCCAGGGCGGGGGCAGGCGTGGGCACGCAGGCCCTTGTGATACTTGTCAGCCACTTGGCAAGCCCTCAATATGTCCCGCTACTGTTCGGTGCCGCCGAGTCAGTTTGTCAAGGGAAACAGTGTTAGCGTTTTTCCCCGGGCACGGAAACCGAGGCTTCGAGAGAGGCCATCGAGTGTTGTTTCAGCCTACACGGTAGTTTTGCACTGTTCACACATCCGGGCTCCTGTCTTCTGCAGGGGGACCCTCAACTGTGTTGATCAGGAAAAAGACCAGCGTCCAAATTATTGGCTAAGAATATCAAATCGATCATCGTAAATCACAAAGCAGAGGATGTCCACGATGATCATGTTGTGTGAACGAATGGATCACAGGATAGTTCGCTGCTGGATGGTGCACGTTGCTCATCTTGCCTCCCAGAGCCCCGACTGCCAGCTCAGCACACTCCGCAGTAATTGAAGCCATTTGCAATGTTGCAGTGTGGTAATGGGCAGATCCATGTCTACCACCCACCCACTGCCTCTACCATTAATCAGAGCTGCGTGGAGTCAAGAGAGCCAGGATTTGGTTGCTACAGCAGGCCTGAGTTTCAGCCAGGAGTCGGCTGCCTTAAAGGAACACTTTCACGTTTCTAATTTTGGCTGGTTGTGTTTTTTATTTATGTTATCTTTTTTTATTTTTTTATTTTTTTAACAGATGCTTGTTCGTTTCAGGTAAACGTTTCTTAATTTTTCCTCAACTCCTACCATCCATAAATAACCAAATGATTATTCACTGCTGAAATGACTAATCAAAGAGCTGAAACAAAATATCAGATTAATTAATTTACTAAAGTGTCCAATATTTTGTAGTTACAGTCAGTTACTTGCTGCTTTTTTTTTCTTCTCATATGTGATGGTAAACAGAATATAATTTAGATTTGGACTGTTAGACAGATAAAACATGGAATTCGTAGACGTCAAACTGTAGGAAATTGTCATGGGTAACTTCACAATTTTCTCAATTTTCTCAAGTTACTATCAGTAATGAAAATAACCAATGAGCAGCAGCAGGAGCTGAAACGGTCAGTTGATTAATCAATAAGCTGATGAACAGAAAAAAATTGTTCAGCAAATATTCCGACAATGTATTAATTGCTTGGGTCATTTAAGAACGTATTGATTCATTCCCTTTAATGGGACAGCTGATGAACATTAACCAAATATAAATCAACATGTGGCACATCTGTTTGAGTCCGCAGTCCCCGGTATACGGTGTGTTGGAGCTATTTAATTTGACATTTGTATTAAGGTTTTATTATAAAGTAATATTGATAATTTATTGCTTATTTAGGTTATATTTTGATATGTTAGTTGTTTCTTATGATAGTTGTAGTTTAGTTTCATATATTTAGTTGTAGGTTCACTGATTGGGTAACACTGGGCACCTGTGGTTATATGTAGAGGTGGGAGGCACAGGACCAGCATGCACCAGGGTGGTGTGTTTTTTTTTTACAGCAGCAGAGAGAGGAGAAACAACATTTTGTTTGTTCTTTTTCGTTGGTTTAAGAAATAAATGATCAGAATAATAACAGGCGGAAATGGACATTACTTTCTTTTGCATGCGTCAACACCGAAACCCACGGTGCATCAGTGGCGGTTTGATTTATAGTTTTGATTGAAGTTGAAGGACACATGGCCACTACAGGGTGTATTGGCAACGATGTAGGCTGTTATATTGACAGCTCGCCGTGAGCTGGGAGCGGCGACATTGTGACACCGCTCCTCAACCCCGGGTCCCTCCTCAGCGCTCATCTGCCCCGCTGAAGCGACACCCCATTTTGCTCCAGGGGCACTGCTCTCTCGCTGACCCCTGACCCCCACAAATAATGTCCCCCTCATGCCATTAGGATAGCATTATTATGAATCTGAATGTTCAGCAAAGCCTCTCCCCTGATATGGCTCCTCTTCCTCTCCTGCGATGAACAGGATCACTTGGTTTTGAGTACTTTCGAGACACTATAAGAGGTTTAACAGGGACACCGCCCACACCACTAAATGTAGCAGTTCTGTGTCACCTCACAGCAGTCCTGATCTTCCTGCCATACCCAGACGGAGAGGCAAGGTGGAAACAAAAGGGGAGGCGGGAAGACTTTAACATCGCCCTCAGGTCCGACACTATCTGTCCTTTCCATGAGCAGATGGGAGAGGCAGAAATGCGTCTGCACTACAAACAGACACACACCATCCTATTTTAAGGTCATTTGTTAGTCTAGGCATTCGCAGGGTACCAGCCAGTGTGATAGCACCAGATATTGTGAATTCACCTCACTTTGGATGGCGCCCAATGACTGCACAGCTTTAGACAGGATTATGTGCGTAAAGCCTTACAAGCAGCGCCTGGTTTTGACTCTCCGTCGGATCGTTACTCTACAATAAAGTGATCTTCAGTGTGACATTCCCCCGTTGGAGGAAATGTTTCCTAAAACTACGACACGGTTGGTTCTTCCTCTAAAAAAAGGGAAAAAGAAAGTTTAAAGGGGACATATTATGAAAATGCCACTTTTTTAGTGCTTCTATATGTTAATTTGGGTATCTGGCATGTCTCCCAACACAAAAACGCTGGAAAAAAACAACTCACGCGGCTTGTTGTGGTTCCTCTATGTCAGAAACGATATGCTTGAGTGCGTCCAAAGGGATCACCACCAACGTCGACGTAGATGTTGAAGCACGCCCATGTAGGGAGTCTGGCGACATGGCCTTGGACCGCCCCCCACCACCACTCGACCCACCCAGTTTAAAGACGGTTCGGTGACCTGAGCCAATGTACAAACAAACAAAAAATGTAGAAGTGACAAAGTTAACTTACCATTCAGAAACGTCCTGTTGAGCCCTAACTTCTCGAACTTGTTCAGGAGCCTCTTCTTGTTCAGGGTCTGACTGGTTCAAAACGATATGGTTGCACGACGCTATCTTCATCTGCAGTAGCCATATTTCTACAAAGGTCATGGCTAGCTGGGCAGGCAGCAGCTAGGCGAGCGCATCTCGTGGAGGGGGGGGGGGGAGCTGGCTCATTAGCATTTAAAGGAACAGGCACTCAAAACAGGTTAATCTGTGGGGAGGTGTTTTTGACAGGGTAAAAAGGGTGCTGTTTGAAATGATTCTTGTGGTATTTTGACCAAAATATGTGACAAACATTTCATTAAGACCCCAAGGAACCATATCAACTTGTGGAAAAATGGGCATACGATGGGTCCTTGAAAGATTAGTGCACTATTAGTGTCATGCAAGTCAAATCTGCCACGTGACTCGTTGACCGTACCTCTATATTCAGTATGTTTGTTGCCTCGCCCCTCAGTTTTCCTTGAAGGTGCTGCCTCTATTGGGCGAGGGACCTTGTTGCAGGGGGAGTTTGGGGATCTGCAGAGGCGGTGCATTATCTCCCACTGAGGCACAGGCCAGAGGGGTCACTGGGGCCATGCCCTATCATACAGGCAGGTCACCTGACTCCATTGCCCTCACTTGATTATCGGAGCCCTTTCTGCAGGCAATCCTCATTCACAGAGGGGACCTGCAAGATCCAGGTACTCATCTGCTCATATCCTGGTTATTATTCATCATCTTCTCCAGCTGAGCTCAGACCCTGACCCGACCTCATTGCAAACCTGGACACACCGGGGTGTCAGTCTCATAAGCTAAACATGGAGAGAGGATCAGGAAGGATGCATGAGCCCTAAAATACTTGAGGAATGATTCAGTAAATCTGTCATTGTATGTTTAAAACGCTTCAATTATTTGACGCTCAAATAGAAACTCGAGTTTCCGATTGGTGAGGACTGAAATACAATAGTGTGTTCTGAAAACAGCTGAAAAGATTATGTCCTTAAAAAGGACTTTTTGTCTGAAGTGTAAATGAATCTTTCTGAATTGTTTCTGCATTGATGGGAGGTGAGTGCATTTGAGCCGAGTGGCGGCGGCAAAATGCATTTCTCCTCCCCGATCTCCTGCAGGATACAGAATGTGGCTTTCTAATGGTGAAAACAGCTCCAGCAAAGTGAAGCAGCTGCAACGAGAGGTGAAAAGCAATAACGTGTCGGTCCAGGCAGAGTCCGACTCGACGCCTAAGTGAAACCATTCTCTCTACACATTTGGATGATTTCAATAGTTGGCTTTCTTTTCAAAAGATTAACTTTCCTAAGCTATTCCTGAGCAGCTGTTCATGTAATTACTCCACATATACGGAAATGCCATAATATCAGCGATTCCCTGGATTTTGGAGCAGAGCGTTGTCGTATGTACACTCAAACATGTGAAGACACAGACAGACACTCGCTCTCTCGAGAATCTGTTGAAGTTTGCAAGTTTTAAGCACACAGGGTTTTGTTGCCTTGGAATCATAATTGTGAATTTGTCTTTTTTTTCTTTTCTTTTCTTTTTTTTAAAGGGAGGGGAAGCTGCAGGGAATCAGCGGTTGTCCAAATCTTAGAAGTGATACTGTCATACCAGCCGGAAGGCCGTCTGGTGTTTGTTTAAAAGGGGAGGGAAGAAGAAAAAACAGTCCAGGCGATTGAATCATATCTTCTTGCCAATACGTCCTTGCGTTCCCACCTCCATCATTACAGCAACATGTTTTATTTTCAGCAGTGCTGTTCTCAGTGACTCACATCCCGGAGCCATGTGCTGCTCAGCTAGGCCTCAGATCCCTTAAACATGGGCCGAGCGGTCACGAGAAACACTCTGGTGATGCATCAGAGATTGCTAGCAGACTGTACTCCATTTATGTATGAGAAAAATAACATGTCTAATAAACTTGTGAGGTTTACCTGCGTACTTATTTCGATGTATCTGAAAAACACTTTTGTATCAGACTGAAAGCAAACCGAGGATTTATGTACACTACCGTTCAAAAGTTTGGGGTCACTTAGAAATGTCTTTATTTTTCAAAGAAAAGCACTGTTTTTTTCAATAAAGATAACATTAATCAAAAATACACACTATACATTGTTAATGTGGTAAATGACTATTCTAGGTGGAAACGTCTGGTTTCTAATGAAATATCTCCAGAGGTGTATAGAGGCCCATTTCCATCAACTATCACTCCAGTGTTCTAATGGTACATTGTGTTTGCTAATCGCCTTAGAAGACTAATGTCTGATTAGAAAACCCTTGTGCAATTATGTTAGCACAGCTGAAAACAGTTATGCTGGTGATATAAGCTATACAACTGGCCTTCCTTTGAGCTTGAAGTTTGAAGAACAAAATTAATACTTCAAATATTAATCATTATTTCTAACCTTGTCAATGTCTTGACTATATTTTCTATTAAATGTTCAATTCATTTGATAAATAAAAGTGAGTTTTCATGGAAGACACAAAATTGTCTGGATGACCCCAACCTTTTGAACGGTAGTGTACATTCCCCCCCCCCCAAATATGTGTAAATACTAATGCCTTTCTCTGTTGGTGTGTCATGCTGCTCCCACAGGTAAATGGGATCTTCAGGCCTTCATCACAAGGTTTCATCTGGGAGAGCCGGCGTCCTCTCTGCAGTTCCTCACCCAAAACTACAACGACTGAAGGATTCCCTGATGCCTACATTAAGAATCTGTTAGTGCAATTCCATAAAATAAGATGTTTCCACACTTTCCCTGAATTGAACCGCATTGTTTCTTCAAAGCTCGCAACAGGTCTTCTCAATCTTATCGTTGAGTTAGAGAGAGATTTCCTCTTCGTGTTCCACCGGCTGTTGTGTTTTGATGTTGCCCTGTATCTCTCTCACGTGATGGATTTGGGGGATAGATTTTGACCTCACCGGGGATTTCGTATTAGTTTCCAAACACTGTCGGCATTAGGAGGAAGACGGCCCGATATCACAACTCTTTGTGGAAAGAGTGTATTCTAATTCGGGAACGGAAACACGTCAGGGCCACAAAAAAAAAGGAAGTGGGAGGTGAAACCGAGACCGCAACACAGCCGGATGCTGCAGTGGAACGTGAACCAAAATACTCTATAGACACAGGGCGGGGGGGGGGGGGGGGAGGGGCTGCCGGGCCCGTGGTGTGTTGGGTGCAGGGAACTTGATGTTTGTGTCATTGTTTATCACATTTCCATTGACCACTTACCCCAATGGGAAACATTGAGGTGCTTTCAGGTCTTTTCCTTTCAAAGTAAAAGCTGCTCTAACCCATGTTGAAGTGTCCTTGAATGTAACTTTGGGACGATGAACCCGTTTTGAACTTTTTACAGTTGCATAAGAGGCCTACCTGGCAGTCTGCAGGGGATGGTGTGGATACAACCCGTTCACGAGGAGGAGATACTTTTCAGACTTTACGGGTCTTTGTAGAGGGTGGGTCAGAGAACCCCCCCATGAGGTATATTGGTTTCTAACCAGCAACTCTCCTCTGGGAGGGGTTTGTAAGTTTGTATCAATGCCCCAGATGCCTGGAAAAGGCTGGATTTACATGAGGGACTTTGAAGTTCTGATGATCAATCTTTAGTTGGTGGTTTCATTGACCCTCATTTGGTGTCTCATCAGTGGGCTAGGCAGGAGTAGGTAATGGAGGTTTGTGTTCCTTTGGTGGTTAAGCCAGCCTTGGTAAACCCCGATGTGCCCTCCCGATGAACTCTGGGAGATCATTGATCAAATTGTCCTGCATCTGCTTTGTTTGCTTCCCCGACTTAGCAGTCAAAGCAGCCACAAGCAGAACAACCAAAACAATGCACACAGGCCCACAGTTAGTCAGACAGTCCATTGCTTTTGAAAACATGTTAAGTATCCGTCAGTTGGAATATCGCTCTTGACCTTGATTTACTCATCTTATTTGACTTATGAAATCACATTTTGAACAATTGGCAAGTGTAGCATAATTCCTCACTCATTGTAAGGCATGCCAAGTGGGAGAGCAATCTTCCAAAAAACCACCGACTTGAATCCATCAGCACACCATTGAAATGCCAAGATGTGTACTTCCAAATACACTGTGCATTTTTTTTTCCTCCCTTTATATCTCAGAAAAATATCCTGCCAAAACAGCTGGGTTTTGCCACTCGGCTTCCTTGAATGTGTTTATTTTTACTCCAAATGTCAGGAGAGTTGAAATATTATGATTAAGAAAAACTGACAGCTGTAGTTCAACGGTGCACAGTATATTAGCTTCTCTGGGGGAAAAAAGCAACTGTTCACATCCCCTGATAATATGAGAAAGGCATTTAATATTGTCTTAATTTATTCAAACTTACATTAATTAAAAGGAATTTGTATAATCAATTACATTGCCTAACCGCCACGACGTGATCTAAAAGGCATGGGGACCCGAGTCTTCATTCTTCTTCTCTCGCTGCTGCTGAAGAAGTGCAGAATATCGATGTCACCGGAGACTTCCTCCTGCTCATCACTTGCACTGGGCAGCGGCAGCATGGAGTGCGACATCTGTCCAATGCATTTCAACCATGTGCTCGGTTGACCACATTGCACCTGTTTGCACTATTAGCAGAGATGCAATATCACATTAATATGTCTGTGTAAAATCATCTGAAAAATACAAATAGGGTTTTGTTAGCTAAGAATGAGCCGTTTATTTCTACCAGGTTACATTCTGTGCCCTCACTGCTGGATGTCTCTTGAACGCAGCATTTTAAAGTGCAGCTTTTCGCGGTGGTCGGCGTTGGCCTCGTGTCAAAGCGGATACCTTCGCAAAAAGATGCACTTAGTCCTTTTAGCGATGGGAAATAAAACTGCACATAACCAGACGGATAGAAATGATTGGTTACAAGCTTAATGATGTTCAATTTGAACCATAAAATGCCAGAATTGATAGGAAACTGAGGAAACATACCTTTACCGATGATGTGATGAGGATATGCACCAGAAAGTTTCAGCACATTTTCATTATCTGCTCCTCAGAAATGTATAAACACGATACTTTGTACACATGTTGTCATGTGAAAAGCATGTTAGTCCTATTTTAACTTCATTTAGATCAGAGATTGTCCATTTTATGTCTTTAAAATGTGATACTGGTCACCTGAAATTAAAAAAGCTGATGTTGGGGGTTATTTACTTCATCATCATTGCCTGATTAAAACTTATTAGTAAACCTAATAAATAGAACATATTGTCATATAAGTCGTGCGGTCAATTTGACAGTAAACTCGATCATACGAATAAAGGAAGGAAAAGGAAAGGAATGAACAGCAGTTGTAGTCTTCCCCATGAAGGCTATAAAAAAAAGTAACTAATTTGACTACACATCCAGTGTGCCAGGGCCGTTTTCCACTGTGCTTCAGAATGATGTGCTGCCTTCCATGGAACATGGTGAAGCAGCATTCAGTTATTATGCCACACACAGTTGGAACAAACTTCCGGAAGAGCTTAGATCTGCACCAACTCTTACTACTTTCAAAAACAGGCTAAAAACGTTTATGTTCTCCATTGCCTTAAATTGAATCTTGTATTAATCCTGAAATAATAAGACAACGACAGAAGGAATGATTCTTTGCACTTAGATTTTTATCTTTATTTTTTCTTTTATTAATCTTCTTTTATGCTTTTATGCCTTTTTAAATTGTTTCTTTGATGCACTTTGTATTCCTCTTTTTTTATTTCTTATTCTTGATCTATTTTTTGTAAAGCACTTTGAATTGCATTCATGTATGAAATGTGCTATATAAATAAACTTGCCTTGCCTTGCCTTGGACGCTGCGGTCAAAGATCTAGGACATTATCCTGCAAACAGGCCGCTGTTTCCAGCAGGACGGGCCAACTTCCATAGGACAGAGCCACGCTCACGCTTCCCCGAGGAGACGCACAACAGTACCGTGAGCCCCCAGAGGGACCTGAGGGGATTCTTTCATTTGTTTGTGTTCATAAACACGACAGGTGACGCAGCCTTTCCCACGGTTCTTCCACTACATTGATCAAGCTGTGCGACTTCATGGGCCGGACAAAATAACAGGAACAACTAGAATGGGCACTCGGTAGAGTGCATATCTTCGCATATCACAAGATTGGGCATTGAATTATGAACATTTTGGCATGAGTTGCATGCCAATTGGATAAAAACTGACCGCGCTATGGTAAAAAGAAGATGTTCTGTCCATTTTAACATTGTTCTCCCTTATTTTATTTGCTTTATCTGTAGATTGTATTTGTAATCTTATGTTTTTAGGTTTGTTCTTAACATCAGCAACATTGGGACTACAGATGAAAAATAGCCTCTTGGCTAACTCTGGCACATTTACTGCAAAGTTTTTATCAATGTGCACTGTCCCTTATTAAATAAACCATTATAATGTTGACCTTTTCATGACCTTGACCTTTGACCCGATCGATCCCAAAATCTAATCAAATGGTCCCCGGATAATAACCAATCATCCCACCAAATTTCATGCGATTCAGTTTCATACTTTTTTACTTATGCGAATAACACACATACAAATAAATAAATAAATAAATACACGGCGATCAAAACATAACCTTCCGCATTTTCAATGCGAAGGTAGCTAAGAATATAACTCGATATGAAGCAATAACCCTGCTTTAAACATGGCCTTTCATCAGCTTATAATACACTTTAAGTGGAAGCTGTGTCATGTATGAGGTCATAGGTCCTGGCATTATATTATACTGTCATTTAGTCCAAAGCAAGTATAGCTAATACATGCCTGTGTTTGTTTAGATATGTAGTGTATACAAATAAGGACTGACTTCTCTTCAGGGGTGTGTTTTTTGTTGTTTTCGTCAATTCAGAAGGTACCTCACTATCTAACATTTTCATATTCATTCTTCAACTACAGTATGTGAAGAGCTCAAACACAAGACACATTGCTATATGCTATATTGATGGTGCCTTTGACCTGAAAAGGTGAAACAGAGGTCTGAGTGAGTCAGTGTGAGGCAGATGATTAAGGCAACATAAAGTGTATCTTTGGACGGACACAATCGTGGTAAAGTTTGAATGAAGCCCACCATCAGGATCGTCGTTATTTATTGTGTTAAAACAAGGCAGAAGGCAGTGAACAAGACATCGGAGCCGGTGCTGCCCCCTGGTACGACTGCTACTCATAAAACACACACACACACACACACACACACACAGAGACACACACACACACATGGGTGCAGGACTTTCCTGTGGTAATGAGACACACCAGTGGCTGCTCTGTTTGTGTAAGCCCCCTAAACACTGAGCATGATTCAGACTCATTCTCCCACACACTCTGTTTACACTTCTGGTTCATTGAGGTACTATTAATTTCTCAGGTCTGAATATTCTGGCACCGACATTTCATTCAATATTTTCTGTGAATTTTGCAAAGGCCTGTGTGTTTCATATTGTTACAGCTTCAGTTAAATGTAAGTGACTGACCCCAAAAGGCGTTCAATAAGTCTTTGCTTATTACCGACTAAATCACAAAGGGAATATTTTTTAAACCTCATAAGGCAACCACTTCATGTATTTTTGTTCTCCTTCCCACATTAGCATATTGGTGAAAAGCGAGTCATGACGCTGTGTCCACTGACATCTCTTTTTACCTCTGTGGCTTCCGATCACTTTTCCACTCCCGACTTCACCCGGAACTCACATGTCCAAATACAGACATAAAGGGGCGGGGCCGGACACTGCCTTTTTTGGAGTTAAGCGGTCACTCGGGCTCCAAGTCAAAGCAAGTCTGTGGATTTGCAATGCGCCTACAATATTTACAAAAGATTAACTCCGTCAATGACTGTCTTAGTAAGCTGTTGCTGCATGAAAAAAGGGGCCA
This sequence comes from Pseudoliparis swirei, assembly GCF_029220125.1. Classification (NCBI taxonomy): domain Eukaryota; kingdom Metazoa; phylum Chordata; class Actinopteri; order Perciformes; family Liparidae; genus Pseudoliparis; species Pseudoliparis swirei. Next base: position 4,884,402 of record NC_079394.1, read on the forward strand.
CAACTCGTGTTCAGCAATAGAGGACGGCACGACGCGTCTGCGCCTCCGCCAGCAGCCCAAGGAAAGCACTTCGACTACGAGTCGTTTTGCTCTGTCTGAGCTTATTTGGACACAAAAGAAGTCATCTAAAAGAAAAATCATCACAGAAACCCAGTCCAGTATTTCGTCAGTATTGGTAGAATATGAATATACAGCACTCAGGCCTAACTCATGACATAAAGTAGTAATATTTTCTGAGTGGCAGCCCCTATATCCACAACACACTCTCTTTCTCTCGCACTCGCACACAGCTGCGTAAAAAGCTCCCAGTGTGCCTGATGGTCCACAATGGACATCATATGTCTGACGGTAATAAAGATAACACGCTGTTAAATCACTCTAATATGTTCCACTGGGACAGGAACAGAGGAGAATCACCCGCTCATCCCGAAGAAGGAGCTGGGGGTGCCATGTAGATTTGGTCAACTTTGTATCTCCCTATCTATCGGAGCCTTGTGCCTCCGCCGTAGTTTCCACCGACTGACGCGCGGAGAGCCTAGGCTCTTGGCGCTCTGTCCATATATGGTCATCTACGTCACGCAAATGTTCCATCCCCCTATTTAATACAAGCACACTGGAGTCCCCTATCCAGCTCCAATAGAGCAAGTAGAGCGGCTCTTGTGCAACCAACACCACCACCTCCTCCATTGATTCACAGACTTCAAATTCCCCCACAAGCAGCACATCAGCTCGCACAGTGATCAGATTAATAACAACAGATCACACAGGAGGAGACAACCAACCGGCGCTGCTCGTCCTCCGCGGGATACTTGGATAGCTACACCAGCAACAGGATCCATCCCTGCTCCTCTCCTCTCTTTTTTTACGCCTGGTACACACCTGTGTTTTCCACTTTGAGAACACACGCCGTGTTTGTGTAACTACCTGGATACCTGCGCGTTGTCCTTTTTTTTATAAATGTCGGACTGAATAGAACTGCTATGACAGGGAAACTAGCGGAGAAGCTCCCTCTTACGATGAGCAGTTTAATGAACACGATCCCTGACAGTCTCTACCCAGAAGAGGACATCCCGACGTCTATGAATATCTTCACCAGTACGGATTCTATTAACCACTATTCACAGATGAACACAGGTAAGTTTTTCATTAACTTTTGTTGGGTGTATGTGTGTGTTTTGATTGAAGTGGGACAAACTGCGTTGTGCGCGAAAGGCAACAGTTGTCTCGTGGTTCGGAGCACCTGTTTGCGCGCTGGCTGTAGCGCACAAAGGCACACCGCCGCGCGGAATACTTTTTTTCGGGGTCAGGTGTAGGCTAACACTGCCACTAGGAATTACAGACGCATTCAAAATGACTGACTTTCAGTTTGACCATGTGATTAATTCTGTTTATTTTTTATGTTCTTCCTTGTCCGTATAGCCGACATGTCAAACGCAACGTGAAAAAGGCAACTGTATTCACATGAAAAACTTTTATTTAAACCATCGGTTAAGATATGATATCTTAGCAAATCTGCCGTATTTTGTAGTGATTTCTATTTCCCAGAGCTGAGGCGTGTTTGAGGAAATGTCTTGTGAACGGCTGAGGGGAAGAAAAATGCTGTTTTACGCAAAGTCCACTTAAAACGCAATCGGCTCCTGATTGAAACTGAGTAGAAACTGTCCAGTGAATGTGGTCAAGCGACAAATGCCAGTGATTTATTAATGTCATAAACCCGCAAAGCCGGGTCAACTACTTTAGACAATGACATTCATTCACAAATCTATTAACAAATCACGGATTGGATTTTAGTAGGCGTGTGTGGCTGCTTTTCCCGATATGACACATGCTGAGAGGAACCATTTTATACTCTCTAAATTGCGAGGCCGGGAATATTAATCGATTTATTGCTTAGTCCAGATTAACGTATATTTCTGATTAATTCAGTCGCCTATACATAAAGATGACTTGTTGGTTCGGCCCAGTGTCGCAATAAATCAACCCCTAATTGTACAGGCTCACCTTCTGAGGTGATGGGTCAATGCTGCACGAAAATATCCCAAATCTTAACCTGGATGGGGCCATATGCAGTGATCGCAATTTACATGTTCCTTGTAAAAAGTATAGGCAATGTTCAAGATTTTTGTTCACAAATAAAAATCTATTTCTCACTTAGAATTATACCCGGAATATGTTCCCATTATTTGCCCAACAAGTGTGCGTCATTTTATTCACACAACGCCAGGTCTTATAAATCGTATACTAATTTTTTTAAATACGTGAATTAAATATAATCAACATATATGTGACAAATGACATTTTGTCTATAAAAAAGGCAACAAAATATATTTTATGTGACATCTGAGAGATAATATTTAAACAAATGAAAGCAGCATATTTAAAAAAAGGTCTTGTAGTGCAGGTGTGTGTTGCTGTTTTAATTATATGAGCTCGATTAAATTCACATTATAAACTCTAAAATGTATATAAATGTAATTATTGCATGTCTGCAATTATTTTGAAAAAAACAATAATACATTTTAAAGTACCATGCTGTCATTTTACAGGTGAAGCATGTGTGTGCTTTGCTTTTCAAAACTGACCTGCATTAAAAAGGGTGATGACTTTATGAGATGCTCTCATTCAGTTTAATATCCCACAGATAAATGTACCTCAAAAAAGTAGAAGTCGAGTTAAATGCATTAATATCAACTCAATTTATGTGTCATGCTTCCACAATAAATAAAAAAACGTGCCACAAGTGTCATTATTCATCTGTACCTTGTGTATCACAATGCTTATGTTCAAGATACATAATTTATCTTTTGTTGTTTCATTATGATTTGCCTTTAGCCAAATACCAACAAGCGGTAATTACTCAGAGTGAATATTTAAGCAGCTCTGGTATGATTTCCTGCAAATGAAAAAAGAGGTCTAATTTAACTTCTGTTTAAGAAATAATTATGTTTAAATGTCTCACATTAAGCACTCAGGGCACAATCGGCACACATATGTATCCCCATGTGTACATCTGCACGTGATGTTTTTCATGGCATCTTTGGAGTAAGTTAAATGTGTGTGAGTGCGCGTGTTAAATGGGAAGTGTACGATTCTGTACAAGAAAAAAATCCAAGACATTTTGGACAATGTCGTTAAACTCACTAATGCAGAGATTCTTACCCCCGTTATGTGCATATGTTCTATGCTGAATATATGTATTTTCAATCCTTAAGCGTGTGGCGTCTGCCTTATAATCCTCCCTGCTGTAAAGAAATCAGATCTTGCCATTCAGTTTGGCTGTCCTCCTGAGGGACACAATGCATGGATCAAAGGGGGTGTTTAGGTCTTGATTTCTGAGAGCTGGTGGGATCTGAGAGAGCGAGACACCACTGTCTCACATGCAGCAGTCACTCACTTAACTTGCAGGTCTGACAGCGTTCACATTTCCTCATGAACTGTAGTGGACTTTTTATTTGTGATCGTTTTTTGGCACGCTATTACAGAGAGATGCAGAAAAGCTGAATTTCGGACAAACCGAGAACCGCCACTTCAAGTTCACGTAGCTCGACAAAGTGAATTTTACGACTTTTTTCCCCACATTTCCAGACATTATCGCTTTTTCAGGGCTTTTTCTACCCAACTGCTTGCATTTCATATATGTGTTTGTTCGACCATGTGGATGATATGCTCATGATATTTGTTTTTTTCATTTGCGTTTATCCAGATAATATCATGGATCTGGGCATGGGAAGCGAGAAAGCCTCCTCGGAGATTCAGTATGGATCCAGCTTCCAGTCCAACCGCAGTGGGCAGACGGTCACTTATCTGGGGAAGTTTGCCTTTGACACTCCTCCGTCAGGTGGCATTGGCGGCTCCGGCTGGTGCTCCGATAACAACATCATCAGTCTTGTCAGCGCGGGGATCCTGGGCGTTTCTCCATCGCCCGGCACGGGAACAACGCAGACGTCATCCTCTGCGGCAGGCATGGGCGGACAGACGTCAGACATGGAGCAGGTGTACGGGCCGCCGCTGCCCGCCTATTCCACGTGCGGCGACCTGTACCAGGACCAGGTCTCCTTCCACCACAGCCCCGCCAACAGCACGGCTCTCGCCTACCCCGGCAATGACTATCACTCCGCATCCAAAGCCTCCATGGATGGCAGCCTTTTCTCCATGATCCCCGACTACAACCTGTTCCACCATCAAGGGGAGGTTGGAGTGATGGAGCACAAGCCCTTCCAGACCATGGACCCCATCAGAGTCAACCCTCCAGCCATCACACCTCTGGAGACCATCAGGGCATTCAAAGACAAGCAGCAGATCCACCCGGGTTTCATCGGCGGGCAGCAGCACCCTCCTCAGCACCACCCTCCGCCACAGACTCTCACCCTCAAACCCATCCGGCCACGGAAGTACCCCAACCGGCCGAGCAAAACCCCGGTCCACGAACGGCCCCACGCCTGTCCGGCGGAGAACTGCGACAGGCGCTTCTCGCGCTCCGACGAGCTCACGCGCCACCTCCGCATCCACACAGGCCACAAACCCTTCCAGTGCAGGATATGCATGCGCTCCTTTAGTCGGAGCGACCACCTGACCACGCACATCCGCACGCACACGGGCGAGAAACCCTTCTCCTGCGAGTTCTGCGGACGCAAGTTTGCCAGAAGCGACGAGCGAAAGAGACACGCAAAGGTTCACCTGAAACAGAAGGACAAGAAGCCGACGGATAAGAGCAGTGGGGCAGCTGGGAGCCACAGCTCGCCACCCGGCTCCTGTGGGGGGCCAACAGTGGGAACGTTATGACCGTCACTACGGGCACTTGTGCTGGACCCTCTCCATGCCTCATAAAGAGACTAAGGAAGAAGGGATCACATCCACTATGCGATGAATAGGTGACTCTTTTCTTCTCTTATACATCCCCTGCTCGTTTCAGTTCCTTCTATTTACAGATGGATGCCTTTAGTTTAAGTGCGAGGGGAACGGCTGCTACGCCCTTCTCCTAAGTAACTCAGAGCCTCAGCTACTGTAACACAGTGCCAGCACAAAGAAGGGCACCTTGGCATATTCTGTCTACCAGGTCACCCGATAGGTTTTTGGGGTGAATAAACTTTTTGTAAATTTTACTGAGAATTTCTAAATTGGAAGGAAGCCAAAATCCATCATAGGAGTCAAAAACAGACACGATTACACAATGGAGTTTAGTTAAAGGGTAAGTTGTCTGGGATGTATGCATTAATTTTATTAGGCTGTTTAAAAGTGCAATTGGTTATATTTGTGTACTGTCATGGATACCTTATTAGTGGCACTTGGCTGTCTTTTTGTTGTTTTTGTTCAAGTGTTTTTATTTTATTTTCTATTTGAATGTTGTTTTCTCAAAAGAATGTGCCAAATGTATTGTGGTGATACAGCCAACCTTGTTCTTATTATTGGGCCTGACATTTGCCAAACATAGCGGTGATATCAGCTTAGCACACATGTTGAGTTCAAGATTCAAACAGCGTATCTCAGATTTAGATTAAATTAGCTGATGACTGAATGGTTACACAAAGCCAACCGATGTCTTGTCCTGTTCCCTGTACTTATAAAACAGACATGCCTGCAGCAATCAATGCCTCTGCCAATAATTATTTATTTGTAGTCACTGAGAGACACTGTGTATTTGTGTTGCCTTTTTATATGGTGGCTTGATGTGGTGTTACCAGATATCATTTCTGATTTTTTTCTGTTGAAAAGCTGTTAATTTTTCAGTTTTCTTGAGTTCTGCAATTATATGCAATATATTCGTGACACATGCCACCAACCCCAAAAAAAAATTAACCAAGAGCACAGTTACACATACTGAACTACTTACAGTAAATACAGTACACTGGGTTGCCAACCAACAGTATATGAAAGCAAAGATGAATGAAGGATACACAGTGTAAAAGGACTAAACTATTTGGTTTAAATTACCAAACGATGAGCAGCATATGTTGAGAGAAAAATTGAAATGTCCAAATTCATGTTTACATCTTTTCTAATACAGAGTGACTGAGTTGTTAACTAAGGACTTGTTGTTTTTGTACATTATACAAACATGTATGCAGGTAGCTACAGTAGAAGTTACACTTTTGTACTCAAATGTCAAATGCGCCATCATTCAGTATTCAATTGTGCATATATGTGCATGCCGTCATGCACACTATGTAAATACAAATGTCTGCATAAACAAGAACTTTCAATTGACTGGATGCTTGTGCGGAATGTGTCTTTAAGCTTTTAGTAATGTAGTTATAATACAGAATATTTTGTTGTCATAGGTCATTGCAAACAATTTTGAAGCACTGTCATGGTGCCAACTATGGTGTATTATCTTCCATAAAAGAAAAAAAGAACAATAGCATTTGCACCATTTGTACATTTTAGAGTGGTAACTGGTTTAAGGAAGCACTAATGTGTTCTCTGAATAAACAGCAAGATTTCTTACACTTTGTTTATCTCCATTATGGTCACAATCAGTTTCTTCAATTAACACATCTTCCCTATTGCAGAGAAAACACGGCTAGACAGAAGACTAAATAATTTGATGCTTTCTTCAACAAAATCTTTCCAGAGCTATGCCAATATTTCTCACATTTCTTAATTATCTTTGTCCTGATAGAAGTAAATTACTCCTATTTAATTCAATGACATATTGTGTGTAGGCTCATCTCTCCAATGGCTGCTATGGGAACTTAAACGTGTCATAACTATGATCACATTTGATTACACCTATATTCCCATTTCTTTAATATATATATATATATATATATATATATATTTCTTTTAACAAATCTTTGTAAAGCAAGAAGGTTTTTTTTCTCTCAGACGGCATAGAGCGAAATTTGAGGTGTAATAGCCTCGTCTAATTGCTGAGATAGTTTCTGATTTTATCACTCAGATATAAGATAAATGTATCTTTCAACTTTAAACAACAGTATTTCTGGTAATTGGCTGGGCTCTCTGAATATTAAGGAGTGTATGTTGTAATCGAGGCAGATCATTTCTATAAACATTGTTAATTAGCTGCAAAAAAACACATTGTACATATTGTGTCACATGGACTGAAAGAGAATATCGACTGAGAAATGCAAAGGCCAAAAGAGAGGTTCAGAAACGCAGCGGCACAGAGAACACCGTGCACACAGAAACAAGCTTCCAGGGCTTTTCTGTAACAACCAGTTTTCACTGCTGAGCTTCCTGGCAACTGTCCACTTATTTTCCAATTAATTTGGCCTCAGAGATTATTTTCTCAACTCACCCATGTGGTTAAATGAACAGACCTCCTTGCACTTTTTTCAGATAAATCCACACACCCTGTAACATCAAACTGTAAATCAATAGCTTTGTGACATTAAAAAATAGTCTATTGCATGGATGGTAATCAACAATTGAAACTTCTTTCTGAGCTTACCCACTAAAAGGCATATGAGTACACTACTGAAGAAACTGAAAATGAGACTTCTTACACATTATACGACACAGCATTCCTCAAGCCTGATCCCAGATGATGAGCTCCATAATAACCAACATTCAAGTATTATTTTTCAGCTTCCCAGGTTTAATATTGCGATGAGTAATGTTAACATCAAGTAGCATACAGCCTCATTGAGAGAAATAATATGTATATGACATAATAGGAAATACTAAATATTTATGAAAAATAATTTGATCTTAGAGACAGTCCAATATAGACTATTGAACAAAAGTGATGCTCCTGTGTGCTCTTGATTCGACACGTTGCTGGTTAGAATGGACTATTTTAAGAATGCGGCCTCTGAGAGAAAACTGTGTTTGTGTTTGCTTTGTGTTGAGGAATGATGCAGAGTAAGGCGAAGAATTCACCAAACTATTTCCACGTCTAAATGAAGCCATCAGTCATATCCCCTCACTGTGCTTGTCACTTTTGTTTCGTGACACTTTTGCAATGGATAGATACATTTGTAAAATGTATATGATCCCTTGCATCCCACTCCTTCAATATAGTTTGGTGGTTGAACAACAATACAGGCTGCACCATGTTCTGCTGAACAATAATCCTTCTGTCTCATGTGCGAATGCTATAGATATATGTCAATGACTTGTTATACAAACTCAGAAACAACCCCCTCTTATAAATGCTTCTCCAAGAATAAAACATTTTAAACATTTTTAAAAATGTTTTATTGTCCAAAAGTGGGCGGCTGAACGCTCTGAAATTGGAATTTGCCTCATCCTCGTTCTCTGCTCCATATTGGATCTGAGCCAACATCAGCAGCCATCTTTGTGCCAAACTGGGTTGCAGGGTTGGCTGATCAAAAATAATATGAGATGAGAACTCCACAGGAGAAACAAATCATAAATGTGACCTCCGTCTGCTTGCAGTAGAAGGCAGCCCTGTGCTAATGTTTGTGTTAAACTGTTTGATTTAGTCTCTGTGAAGTTGGCCGTGGGCAGGGCAATAGGCTTTGGCTCTTTTGTGACAATTATTAATTACAAGATTTTTTTTATTTAAACCCTCATGTTTGAAGAGACTTCAATAATGTGTAGATATTATAGGCTACTCGGGTCATCTTATGGACTACAGGGTGGCTTCAGGGAATTTGTGGTCTTCAACGGTGACACTATGGTGTTCAGATGGAGTCGGTTCTTACTGTTTTCTGTTGTGTTGTGTTTTCTTTTCATGACAGTATATCCTCATGTTTGCATGTGCACGGAAATGCTCTCCTCAGATGCTGTGGGTGGTGCTCATTTCTTTATTATGCATGAAAACAAGTCACATCGGGTGAAATGGGATAAACCCAACAACAATTCAAGATAGACAATTGAAAACACACACTGGGATAACTGTTCTGTGGTTTTTTTTTTTAAGGAAACAAGGGGTCTTGTTTAAAATGTTGTGGATGTCTTTAGCCTATTTCATGTTTTTATTACCTTATAATAAGGTAATTTTATGACGAGCTGAATATTGAAATTAATTTTACTCTAACCTTGTGATGGGGAGACGTGCTCCCCTGTTTACTTGGCACTTCAGTTTGTTGTAATGCAATTGTTTTGTTATTTCTATGTAAGTACTTGAATAAAGAAAAATATCACTTGCCTTCAGTTTACTTGGATCTCTACGTGCACACGAACACACGCACGCCGACGCGTACACACACACACACACACACACACACACACACATTTCCGCATTTTAAACATACATATTACAATAGCATGTGAACGATAGCCGCCTGGTATTATTTTACGAAAGTATCATAACGTTTGTTAGGTTTTTTTTCTCCCGCTTTCTGACAAAAACGTCCTTAGAGGAAACACAAGCGGCTAATCTCCGGACTTCCTGTTTAAAGCTCCACTGTTGACTGGTGAAAGGGGATTGAGGTCCTTGGAAGATAATAAAAGAACCCAATGAAACCGGAATAGAAGTTCAGTCAACATGAGCTGGTATGTATTATCTACATAAGTAATTCGGCGTATTAGATTGAAAGCGCGACTTTAGAGGATGTAGTCTATTCATAAATAACACGGGCAGATGGCTTGTCAGCGGGCTGCGGCTATTTCCTGGTAGCGCTAGCGTTACACGTCTTTAACGTTACAGTTGAACAGGAGTTAGCTAGCTCGATATAAACTCACGAATATAAGCTTTCAGAGAGACAGGGATCGGTCACGTGAAACAGTTGCCAGCAAAGTGGCAACGTAAGTTGTTGCAAAGAGTCAACTTTGACCGAAGCTTGTTTGATTACATCGCGTTGTGTAGCTTACAGGACCAAGTTACACGGCTAGTTTAGAAACATTAGGTTAACTTTAACTCGCCAGCGAACACACACGGATAGAGTAGCACTCTTATCTCTGGTTATAGCTGTTCGTTTATGCATAATGTTTATGTAAACATAGGTTGACGTTTTAGCATTAGTGGTAAACTAAATGTCGCGAGCTAGCATTGGTTGTGAGGTCAAAGGGTCACCGCTGGAAGGGTCCTTGTTGACGAGTCAACATGACGAACACAACCAGTGAGCTTCTTCTTAGGTTGTGTACTCTTGTAAAGACATACGAGTGTCTCACGTTTCGGCTGCTCATCTACAAGTCTGAAGTTATCCACTTGAAGAGATTCCTTATGTGATTGTGAACATTAATATATGTTGGATGTCAAAGTAATACATTTAGTTGTGGTTGAAAAAATGGCAGATTAATCAATTAGGAAAATAACCCTAATCAGCAAGGTATAGGAAAGTGATTACAATTTCATTTTTATAGTATTATGTATACTTTTAGACTTAATTGCGTCACTTTTGAACATTTTTATTTTTTATTTCCACCTTGTTTGGCTTTGCCACAGATGAATGTGGGATTACGTTAAATAAATGAAGAGAGGTGGTGTGAACAGTTGGTTTTATGAACGTCTGAATGGATTATCTGCACAGATATGAACTGTTTTTTAAAGTCTTGTCATCAGAGTGCTTCCGTCCAGCTGGTGACGCTCCTGAGAAAGTAAACAACAGCAAACACGGCTGTGTTATCACTTCCAGCCAAATGGCAACACGGAAAATCGTTCTTCGACATCAGAATATGTAATGTGCGTTTCCAATTCCTCACTCTTGACTCAAATAACTTTAAGTATAAGATACGTTTTTTCAATAATATCTCCATCACACACAATTATTAATTGGCCCTACAGGTTCTCGTCAGTACTAGTTCTCGACCCAACCCAAGGTCTCTGGAGACGGGGACAAAATCTCCCCAAAACCTTTCTCTGAAGAAAAGTTCCCTCGAGGGTGTGTTTAGAGTTAATTTATCATTTGCTATATGCTGTTTGTAAATAGCTATAGTCTGAATGTGTAGGGTTATATACCTTGTTTACGTTTTGTTCACAGGACAATATAGAGTGGTCAACAATATGCAGTATATATTATATATTTTATAACAGTATTTCCTTTTTTATTTGTTTGCTTTAAATTTATCTGACCTTTTTTTCGCAAAATTGACAAACCTTTGGCCAGTCGGAACATATTGGTTGTTTGATTAAAAACTAAGTATGAAAACAGTTTCTTCAGTAATAACACATTTTACCCATCCTTACAGTTTAGGCTTCCGGACGATAAAGTCAAGGAAGCTGGACTTTTTATCTTCGACAGATTCGGGAATGTTTGCAACCCAATCATGGTTGAATTCTGTCTCGTTCTTTTGACAACATGTTTTCAATGTCATTACATTGCTCATGATTAAGCAATCCGTAATTGATCATAATGCCAGTATGGGATGCGTTGTCATACCTGCTCTCGGTTGAGAGATTAGTAAGAGGTCTGAATAGTTCCAGAACTTGTTTTCCACGATTCGTGACTGCAGTTCAAGATGAAATGCGGCGAACCAAACGCAGATTAGGCCTCCAACAAACTCTTTCAGTACAACTGTTATGTGAATGTACACTAACTCCCTTTATATGTCACATATTCTTACTGTCATTTTCACGGAAGACGGTAATCAAGGAAGCAAGACGGCGTCACGCATTTCAGTCGGACAGTTAATAGCTGGCAAGCGACGCTTCTACCAGCACGCACTGCCAAACACAAGGTCAAAAGTGGGGTGCTGGACCAGTGAAACGAGTCCTTTATGGGCTCTGCTGACTGATGCATTCCACTAGGGCCTGCACACTTGCCTTATGACGTGAGAGGCTTGACTTCGGGGTCATCGTCGGAACAATTCCACTTCCCAACATCTTCAACTAGCCCTCTGTCCTCCGTGGACTATCCAAGGTTGAATGATGCAATATCCCTCTAATGGCGTACACACTTGCAGTTTTAGTGAAAAGCCGTTGGTTCTTCCAGTCGAGGATAATGCGTCCCGGATAGAGGAGACTGTTGGGTCTTTGTTCTTGCCTACGTGCTTGCTTGATGGCAGTGATGTGTAGCCTATTACAGCAAAGATCAGATAGCTCTGTAGATGCAAGTTGGCCATCTTGATGATGACGGCAAGTGTGTAACAGAGTTTTTTTTTTTTTTTTTACTGGGACAATGACCAAATTTGACCAATAACCTCTCTTGTCACTTAGATGCTCCCCCATCCTAGTTCCTAAATGATCCTATTTATGTATCCCTTTTGGTGATGATAAATATGCACTTGTACGAGTAAATGTTTAATGATTAAATGAATCTTTGGATTCTGTATATGTACAAATAATTATTCCTTTAGATTATTACCTTCGCATTGAAAATGCGGAAGGTTATGTTTTGATCGCCATTTATTTATTTGTATGCGTGTTACTCGCATAATTCAAAAAGTATTAAACCGAATCGCATGACATTTGGTGGGATGATTGGTTATTATCCGGGGACCATTTGATTAGATTGTGGGATCGATCGGGTCAAAGGTCAAGGTCAAGGTCATGAAAAGGTCAAAATCGTCTTGAATCGCATGAATTTTGGTGGGATGATTGGTTATTATCCCGGGACCATTTGATTAGATTTTGGGATCAATCTTCTTACCATAGCACAGTCAATTTTTATCCAATTGGCATGCAACTAATGCCAACATGTTCATAATTCAATGCCCAATCTTGTGATATGCGAAGGTGTGCGCTCTACCGAGTGCCCGTTCTAGTTTTTTATGAAATTGTCAGTATTTAGCACAACATATTGAAACTATGCAATCAGTTGAACTGCTCACGCCTGCATAATTCTTTCTTTCAAAAAATGTGGACTTCAGTTGGTGCAACACATACGTTTTCTGTCTTCAGCTGTCTTGCGGTCAGGCCTCTGCCATGTCAGACGCTAGTTCTGGGTTCACAGGACCGAAGTTACCAGCGTTTCTAAATGTGACAGCCCTTACAGAAAGATGGCCGTGTGAAGAAACATTAGAAATTATTCTCACAGTGACTACCATCCACCCTCATTTTCTCCCTCTGGTTGGTCGCCTGCTACATTTTCCCTCTCCCTCCCAAAGCACATTTCTCTCGTGCGTTTGCCAGTTCTCATGAGCGGTTGAAGAGAGTGACCACTTTCCTTTGGCTCTTTGTTGAAGTGGATACACTCTGAATCTGTAACATTAAGGACTCTCCAGTTTTTTTTTCCCACCCAAATATAGCCAATGCATCCTTTTGGTATGTTAAAGGGGAAAATCCATTCTAATACAGTTACATTTGGACACTTGATGTCATCGAGAAATGAATCCCGTCATGGTCAGCGCTGCCAAAACATGGAAAAGAGAACATTAAAAGCTAACATTTAAGTAGGTTTCATGGCGCAGTGATGGCTGTTTTGAACACTGTTATGTTTATACTTAACTCTTCCATTGGTTTTTTTCTGCTCTGGAAGTCATGATTTTCTCCCCGACACACCCACCAAATGAAAAGAATAAGCGAATGCAAAATTGCCTTCTTATTGAGATCAACATCTCTTTTGCTAAATAGACCTGAGACGAATTAAAACATCATAAGACAATTCAGTCATACAAAGCAATCATCACACACACAGACGCACTAATTAATACAATCACAAATATTAACAGTAAGAAAACCTGTAATGTCCCTCAGATGAATAAGTGGTTTGCAGTTTGTTCCAGTCGCAAGATGCGTACAATACCTATTAATATAAAACCTATTGAAATTAGTCACTTGTGTAACCGTGTGCAGTTTGTAGATTCTGGCTAAATAATACAATCATCATTCATAAACACTGGAAAATAATTGTTTACGGTATCACAAATCATGAGGACATATGCCAAACAAAGGAATACTGCATTCGTAAGAGGAACAGTTGTGACAAAAAATAGGTGCGTACAGTACAACAATGGATACAAGGTTCATGGAACATGTACACTACCGTTCAAAAGTTTGGGGTCATCCAGACAATTTTGTGTCTTCCATGAAAACTCACTTTTATTTATCAAATGAATTGACAATTTAATAGAAAATATAGTCAAGACATTGACAAGGTTAGAAATAATGATGAATATTTGAAGTATTAATTTTGTTCTTCAAGCTCAAAGGAAGGCCAGTTGTATAGCTTATATTACCAGCATAACTGTTTTCCGCTGTGCTAACATAATTGCACAAGGGTTTTCTCATCAGATATTAGTCTTCTAAGGCGATTAGCAAACACAATGTACCATTAGAACACTGGAGTGATAGTTGATGGAAATGGGCCTCTATACACCTCTGGAGATATTTCATTAGAAACCAGACGTTTCCACCTAGAATAGTCATTTACCACATTAACAATGTATAGTGTGTATTTTTGATTAATGTTATCTTTATTGAAAAAACAGTGCTTTTCTTTGAAAAATAAAGACATTTCTAAGTGACCCCAAACTTTTGAACGGTAGTGTATATCACAATAAACTAGTGTTTAGACGAGCACTTTTTTGTGAATGGTTGCTGCGTGTCTGACCAGGATGAATGTATATTCTAAAGTGGGGGGTTTTCAGAGTAAAATCCCAAGTTGAAAACGGATCTTGCGAGAGAGTAGACTGGTTCTCCTAATTGTAGCTTTGAGAGAGCACGGATCTTTAGCTCACGTTCAGTTAATTACATTAATTATGCTGCTGTTGTAAGTTTGAAGAAAAAAAATCCTTCAATTTCTCAGACGGTTCTGCACGTACGTGCCGTATTTATTGCGGCGTTCTCTCGTGCTGATCGGGCAATCGAAAGGTGAGTCACGCAAGATGTCCGTGAGTAATCTCTGTGGTTATTTTCCGTGTCGGCTCACCCAAATGATGACACTGTGGGTGAAACGTCTCTCCTGAGCCAAAAGCAACAACATATTTTCAAGCGTTGGTAATCGGTGAAGATTCAAAACTCCATTCGAGATGAGGTCAGGACAATAGGTACTGGATAGAACTAAAGCACAGAGCCAGCGAATCAAAAGAAATCTTGATACCTGTCACTTGAGAAACCTTCTTTTTTGTGTTACTAGGTTAATCCTGCTGTTATTTGACCATATTGAGTTTCGTGATTGAGCTGTCATCAAAAGGATCTTCCCCACACTTCAGCAGCGTTCCCAGGTTGCACAACGAGGCCCGACATCACACCCTCTCTTTTCCATCTCATTAGTCTACACACCTTTCTTTTGATGCAGCTGCTGCCTCACCCTGCCTGTCAGCAGCAACTGTCCATCATGTAGCTTAGATTTCAGGCTTTTAGTGCCACATCACAGGCAACCTACAGACCAGCGCATTGGCACGGCAGTTTTTTTCCCCGTCTTATGCTTGCCTGATGCTCGGCAACCACTTAGCGAGGCAATGACAAGGTTTTGAAATGTGGATACAAGATTGTGTTTTAACCAAGAAGGAACCGGTTTTCTTTTTCTTTTACCCAAACTATTGGCAGGATGTCAGTGTTTTGGTCTTTCTGGAGTGAAGAAAAGTTTGTATTTCATTCTCAAAGTGAGATGCGACGACCGCAGTTGCACTAAACCCCCGAGACGCGTTTTATTTTTTGGATTTATTTGTCGCGATGGTCTCGGGTTTTATTTTGAAAAGCAAGTCATTGTCCTTTTGAATCCCAATATATCGGGTTGTCTCGGCTTCCTATGTTTCCTGATATGCAATAACGCGTGTGCATCTGTGTTTGATTGCCAGCCGGGGTCATGCAGTAAAGCCTCACTGAGAAGAGGGACAACCACTTCTGTTTAGTGATATCCGCCTGCAATGGAAGCCAGATGTGTTCCGTGATGACATGTGGTTAATATACATGGCTCTGAGCACACACTGCAGAGCAGCAGGACTCAACAGCTTCAGATTGTCGGTGTCCGGCATCTGAAAGATGCGCTTGTTCACCTTTTGACCGGCACCAGCCTCTTGTCACCCATCATGCACCGGATGACAATCTGAGCATTCAGTTATTCCACCTTTTTTTTAGGTCGTTTTTTGTCTCCAGTTGCTTATGTCTGTCACCTGTCAATTTGCTTTCGTGTGATTTCAGGATTCCCTTCAAGATTGGACAACCAAAGAAGCAGATTGTCTCTAAAACTGTAAGTCATTCCCGAGAACAAAACGACTCAATTTACTCAATCGAAAAAGTTTAGTGCATGAAATTCGGTCTATTTAAATTAATAAATACAAAACATCCTCTCGGGCATTACACTACCGTTCAAAAGTTTGGGGTCATCCAGACAATTTCGTGTCTTCCATGAAAACTCACTTTTATTTATCAAATGAATTGAAAATTGAATAGAAAATATAGTCAAGACATTGAGGAGGTTAGAAATAATGATTAATATTTGAAGTATTAATTTTGTTCTTCAAACCTCAAGCTCAAAGGAAGGCCAGTTGTATAGCTTATATCACCAGCATAACTGTTTTCAGCTGTGCTAACATAATTGCACAAGGGTTTTCTAATCAGATATTAGTCTTCTAAGGCGATTAGCAAACACAATGTACCATTAGAACACTGGAGTGATAGTTGATGGAAATGGGCCTCTATACACCTATGGAGATATTTCATTAGAAACCAGATGTTTCCACCTAGAATAGTCATTTACCACATTAACAATGTATAGTGTGTATTTTTGATTAATGTTAGCTTTATTGAAAAAACAGGGCTTTTCTTTGAAAAATAAAGATATTTCTAAACTTTTGAACGGTAGTGTATATGTAAAAAGAAAAACCAAACAAACCATGTTTTTGCGATGGTTTAACTGTTGTAGTAAATTGGTGTATACAACATGAATAGTGGTATGTATAATGTCATCAGAGGGCCTCGCCCCAAAGTAATGTCTGACCCATGCAAGGGGGCAGAGGTGGTTACCTTGAAGTGACCGTGAGTGGGTGATCTCCTCGCTGGAGAAAACCACTTCCACTGTAATGGGTCTGTGGCCCGGCAGTCGCTGTCAGACTGGGTTTCCAGCTTCCTGTGCCATCCTCGGCAAAAAAGCAGCGAGTGGGTTAGAGGAAGCCCGGTTAGACGATCCGCTGGTGGCAAAGTGTCAACTGCCCTCCTCGTTGTTTCAGCCACTGTTTACATCCAGGAGTCCACAAAACCACAAGACAGGAACCCAAGCTGCCTCTGTAACCTGCTTGGCATGTTTTAGAGACATGATTGGGCAAACTGTCTTGTAGACCGTGGGAACTTGATGCAGGCACTATGTTACCTCCGTTTCAACCCCATGAACCCTCTTTAGTTATAATTCCTTCACTGTGGTCTGTGCCTCCCAAAAGTTCCCGATCCCAAGAAGGTACATGGCCTCGGAACTATTGGCATTGGGTAAAGGGGTAAACCATTGAACCACGGACTTGACAACTCATGTTCATAATTGAATCAGACTACAAACAAGTACAGGTTGTTGCTAGAGTGTGTTGCATCTCAAACTATATTGACCTACACTTCTTTACTCACTTCAAATGATGTGAACATGTATGCAGGAATGTTGTCCCCAAGTTTGCTTTTGACTTGATTCTTGGGATATGTAGTTTCTTAGACTCCTTATGATGTATTCATGCAATTATCGTGTGTTCGTACCTTGGGATAATAATGAAATCATATAATGTTTACATGAATTGTGTTTTTCTTTAGGTTGAAAGAGACTTCGAGCGAGAATATGACAAGCTCCAAAAGTAAGTCTCCATTTTCAACAAAAGTCTATATCATGGTACACAATCATAGTTGTCCTATATTTGGTATTCTTATGTCTTTGGAGGGTTTGTGATATAGGATTATAATGAACTCAAAACCTACTTTGTGTGTTGTGTGCGAGAGGTCCAATGCGTGTGTGTAAAATGTTGGTCTTTTAGTGCTTTCAGTTTGGTGAAAGGTCATTTCTCCTGCACTACTTTATATCTCAGACCACATTAGATTTTTCTGGAAGAATGGTTCTTAACCCTCCTGTTACCTTTCGGGTCAATTTGACCCCATTCAATGTTTAACGTCGGTGTTCTTTGGGGTCAATTTGACCCCAGGCTGTTTTTCACTGTGTCAAACATATAAGAAATATCAACTTTTTTATATATTTAAAGGGCTATTTAGGTAGTCAACAAACATAAAGTACCTCACACTTAAACTTGGGAAACAATATTAATTCTAATAATTTTCTGGAGGTTTTAATTGCTGGGGTCAAATTGACCCCGAGGGTAAAATATGTGAGTAAATGTGAAGGTAACAGGAGGGTTAAACCAAGTTATTGGTCAGAGGTCTCCTTTGTGGCAACATGGAAAATGTCTGATTATTTTTTTATACAAATGTTACTTAACTGCTTTTATTTACATGTTTCAAAAATACAATATTTAAGTTATTTAAAAATTAAATGAAATGCAAGTATTTGTTATTTAAAAAAATCATAAAATATGTATTCATTCTCATTTATTCCCCAGTCAGATATTTATGAAGTAAGAAATATGCACCAGACACAAGCTGTTGGAAATCTGGAAACATTGGACGATCATTTCAGAAATGTTTGCACGCTTTATCCCAAATTAGTTGGTTGTATTATACAATTATTTTCATAATTTTACATGCAGGTATTTTGGCTTTGCTTGTTTACAAAGCACTATGATAAACTCACACTTAACATGCTCCTCATTGTACACCGTTTCTTGTTCCCACACAATTTGCCGATCCCTGCTGCGTTTGGGCACTTCTTCTTTCTCAACATTCGACTGTGAAAGGACCCACGTCTGAGCTACAATGGTGTCTGGAAGAAAGAGAGCTTCCTTTTCATCAGACGTTTCCCTCAACCGCTTATATATTTAGATTAAAGCCAGAGTTACGGTTCTAATCCGATAAAATTACCCGCAAAATGCACCATCAGTGTTCAAAAATGTCAAAAAAGTATTGAACTCATTTGTAAATGCAGACATTCTTAAGGCATTTTGCACATGACTAGAATGCCTAAACAACAAATGTAATATATAAAATGTGATCAACCTAATTTGAATTGAGTAACATGATGTCAGTGATTCTGTGAAACAATGGAGAGAGGGGTTCAGAGCACGTAAGCACTCGAGACCTGAGAGCTCAGTACGTCGGGCCCTTCTCTGACTGCAAGGCGGAGGTTAGAGGAACTCCCTGAGGGCCCTGCAGAATGAGTGGGAGCACCATTCGCCTCTCAGGTTTTGTTGAGTAGGAGGGCCCATGATTAGGAAGGTGTGGTGCCAATAGACCTTTATAGATGAGTCAGAGCAGCGGGCCTGTACAGACATTATGGTTCCCCACCCTAGAGATCCACATCAACACACTGCGCTGCATCTGTGGCCTAAATATACTTAGAATTAAACACGGTTCCTGTTCTTGAATTCCTTCTGCCTGACAAAAGATTTTAGTTTAGTTTGACTTGGGATTTTGTTGGATTAGTGATATTGAATACAAAATAAGTGTACTTGCCATGTGTACAGCAGCATGCTTCTCATAGCTTCACTAAAGCCGGATTGATACACGGTTTTTAAGGCCAATTCTGATATTAATATTATATATAACCATCTTTGATAGAAAACTCTTACATTTGTTATGAATAATTGTAATCAAATATTTAGTGAGCGAGAAAAAAATCGACTTTTTAGTGCTCTTTTGATGACAAACTATATACCAGTATAATCCTTTAAGGATTTTGTCAAACGACGAATACAATATATCTGCAATTACCAAATATCCCCGGATCTATCGGCTATTTAATTGGCTTAACTGTCTGAGATGGGGTCTCATTTATAACTGCTACATATAGACAAAAGTGGACCAGAAAAAGGTGTATGCCACTTCCTACGCAAATGTTTTGATCTATAACAACAAGCTTGAGGGGAGAATGTACGCACCTGCACGGGAACCCATGCGTAAGCACGAGAGGAATCATATGTACATGGATTATTCTCGCATTCCTGTCAGTTCAAATCAAACATTACTTAAATATACACAATATCATCAATATTTAAACCAGCAATGTTATTTGTGCCTTTGCGAGTGAGCCATAACTATTTCTATTTAGGCACCTTTCATTTGTAAACAGGGTTCGTACGGTCATGGAAAACCTGGAAAAGTCATGGAATTTTAAAATAGTAATTTCCAGGCCTGGAAAAGTCATGGAAAAAACTTAAATCATAAAAGTTTGGAAAAAGTCATGGAAATGTGTCATATTCACGTGTTCATTTACGCCGAGTTTGAAATAATTAATATGTTTTTTAAAGAAAGACGCTCAAAATATAAGCCGGCGTACGCTCTCGAAACGCAACATTTTCTAAATGTTTCATGTTTATACCGAGATTTCAGTTTGGTCATGGAAATTTGGTTTAAAGTCCTGGAAAAATCCTGGAAAAGTCCTGGAAATCCATTGGTCAAAATGTGTAAGAACCCTGTGTAAACAGTAAACTAATTCAAATTAAATATTTCATCCGCAACCGGAACGACCGCACTCAGCATTTCTGTCCAGGTGCGCACATTCTCCCGTCTAGTTTGTTTTTATAGAGCGCAACATTTGGGTGGAACAAAATGTCGAGGTGATTGCGGCCCGGCGTCGGGGTTCTGTCGCAAAGAGCAGCCGCTCCATTGGCACCTTCTGGAACGAGACGGCCCCCCTGGCACCGGTCCAGGACGGCTCTCCTCCCGTCGGTGCCGACGGAGGAGGGAAGATGCAACGGCATTGTGCGACACGTTTTAAAGTGGGCGGTACTATCTGGAACAAGAGTTTCACATGCACACGCGCACACTACAAGAACACGTAATGAGCGCACAGGCGTTGGACTCGGCGCGTGCTCGTTTGTTTACATCGCGAGACGCTTTCACCCACCATCCTGCAACCCGATCGCCATGATTGGCAGGGTTATTCTGTTATTTTCCTCATTCCATATTTTCCTCCTTTCATTACTCTCGAGTGTTAACTGTGTCAGCCAATTTAAGACTATTTATTTTAGTTTTAGTTGGTTTTGCAGGATGCCCTCAGTTGACTCCACTGGCATTCATACTTGCATTCAAAACAAAGTTTAGTTTAATGTAGTGTGATTTCTCAACTGATTCTACGGAGATTATTCAACACGTACCATATATGAGCATTTCCAGAGGTTAACGGTGCCTTTACGTGGACACGAATAACCAGCTAATGAACGTTATTGTCTCTCGTTAGTTTTTGTAAACACAGTGTCAGTCAGCGTACACCGCATGCAGAAATGAGTAACCAGTTACTCGTAGCCTATTCAACATGTATGTACAGGTTACCCATGTCCATGTAAATGCTTTGTAATATAATATCTGCATAGAAATATTGCCTTTTAAGTGACATTTTAAATTCTTTTTAGATGTTCTTTACAAAATTGAAACACTGTTATGATTGTCTGTTTTTTCCAGGCTAACATGGAAATGTATACTGGGCAACCTTTGTTATGGAAAGTATTATTAGACTGACTAAATCCTGCTTGAAGTATTGTCACATGGACAACACTTGATATTTGAGTATGTATTTGCTGCATTTAGAAATGTGTATTTCTAAATATATTTATATATATATATATATATTTTGGATTGCTGTAGGAGGGCTGATATGGCTTATGAGACCCAGTTCCATCTAATTGGCGAGAGAAATCCAAGAAGTTACTGTGGAGATTATTCTGACAGTGTTTCTTTTTCATGTTGTGTGAACAATAAGCGATGAAGTTGCATCATTTACTGCAAATTAAATTTTTGGAACAACCTCCATCTGGTCTGTGGCGATTCGGTGCAGAATTCTAAAACACGTCAAGACAGACAAAAGCATGTATTGGAACAGATTATGATAGGAAATCATTTTTGATTTTTAGTTACCCTTAGACCCCCCCCCCCCCCCACACACACACACAAACAAATGAATAAATTACATTAGAATTAAGGAATTGAAGTCTAAAATCCAAGCTATTACAAATGCATTCTGACATCGCTAATACCATTACATGTTTCTAATGCTGGATTTGACAGTTGCCCATCACCCCACATGCTGTTTTGTGACACACATGTACGAATGTGTTCTGCTGTGCGATTCAGAAGATTAATTCATTTCTGTCTTTAACTAAGAAGTTATATGACTTCAGAACTCGTTGGATTATGTTGCACAAGCTGCACAGTATGTTGCCCTTTTTTGGAGTTGAGTTGCTTTAATGAAATGGAGCTGTTTAATTGTGTGTTAAACGAACATATTAAAAGCTTCATTAATAAATGAATAACAATAATATATAATACTTTAATGGTGCATTATTCCTTCGAAGCCCAACTCCAACTACTAGGTTCAACAGTTTTAATAGTCGGGGTCGAGGCGGTCGAAAACCAATCGCATGTTTAGTTGGAGCACCTGTGCTTTTACTGCAATAACCCACTATTAATAATTCAATTAATTAATTAAAACCCTCTATTTGGAGACACCAGACTGACATTTGTGGGTTACCAGTGTCCTAAATCTTATGGCCAGTGGCCATAGTGCCCCCAACAGAAATCCTCTGGGATTACATGGCTATTGTCTTCCCTGTTCGTATAAAACCTCAAAGCGAAGGTGGAAATGAAACCACCACATTCCCCTTTTCATCAAACAGGAGATATAATGTGACAGCAGTCTCAGGGGAGATGCTAAACCCCTCGTTTGCCTTAATTGATGTAATGAATGGCATGTGTTTTCAGCCTCCATAGTCTGGTAATTGCCATTTTTAACACCCATCAATGGAATATGAGCAGTGGAATGATTGAAGGCATTAATGCTTTTCGCAGGAAATGTAGTTGACAGTAAAACTAACAAGAAGGATTTCCAGAATTATTAATTAGCTAACGGATGTTATAATGGCATTTTATATGGAATCAATGAAATGTGTAATTCCTTCTTGAACCAGGTTTTTTAAAATATATATACTAATTTCCTGTTCTAGATTTTTGGTTGAGAGGTTTTCTTATCAAAACGTCTCAAATGGATGGGATTGATGTTTGAAAAATATATAGACTTATTTATGTTTGTGATCTGAAATGTGGAGACGGTGTAGCATTTTTGTCGTGTTTGGTCTTTTTTCCTCGTCCGTCTCTGTCTAGTGTCATTGTTTGTTATGCATTTGTGCCCATAGTTCCCATTGTTGTCCGTGTTGCTGATGCTTTACTCTTTACTGTATTACTAAACCAGGAGATTGCTGATAATCATTCTCCTTTTTGTCTGTTACAGGCTGGAGGATCAGACGAAAAAGCTTCACAAGGACATGAAGAAAAGCACTGAGGCAGATTTAGGTGTGTTCTCCACCAACGTGTGTGTTACCGCCTGGTGTGCATTTGATCTCCACTCGTTCACCAACATACTTGATGTTGCTTGGCAGGTTTTTCAGGGATAAAACACTCTTTGGTTGTCTTGGGTTTGAGACGACAAAGTGCGGGTTTTTTCTACGCTATCATACGTGTGTTTTGGATTCATGAGCGCCGGGCATCTACGCCCTCATTACCTTCGCATTGAAAATGCGAAGGTAATGTTTTGATCGCCGTGTATTTATTTATTTATTTATTTGTATGCGTGTTACTCGCATAACTCAAAAAGTATTCAACCGAATCGCATGAAATTTGGTGGGATGATTGGTTATTATCCGGGGACCATTTGATTAGATTTTGGGATCGATCGGGTCAAAGGTCAAGGTCATGAAAAGGTCAAAATCCTCTTGAATCGCATGAAATTTGGTGGGATGGTTGGTTATTTCCCGGGGACCGTTTGATTATATTTTGGGATCAATCGGGTCAAAGGTCAAGGTCATGAAAAGGTCAAAATCTTCTTTTTACCATAGCACGGTCAATTTCTATCCAATTGGCCTGCAACTAATGCCAACATGTTCATAATTCAATGCCCAATCTTGTGATATGCGAAGGTATGCGCTCTACCAAGTGCCCGTTCTAGTTGATTCAAGCAATTGTCGGTCACAGAAACCATATGTACTCTACTTTTTTATTTGTTGGTTTTGGAGTTGTGCTACTTTTGGAAGCATCAATAGACATGGCCTGTGGTAAGTAGTGAGTCGTGGGGGTGGAGGAGCGGAGTCGGATGCAGGAGTGAGAGACTTCTTCGTTTCCTCTCTTTTGTGCTCTGGAATATGGATGTTGGCGTCATCAAAGTGTCGTAGCTGTCGGGCCCTCATTATCGTTAATGGATTCCATCTGTTGCACAGGTCCCCGTCTCCAACAACTGATACCGAACAAAGAACTGGACCTCCTCTGCATGTCAGCGCCGCATTTTATACACTGCTTTCTATGTCGATCGTCATTCCTAAAGGCAAGGGTAGTGATTTGGACAACTCTATTGAACTCGCGTCCAATTAGCCAGGGAGGAACGATAATATCTTTTAATGCTTGCTCTGGTTCACAATTTCAATTAGACGAATTAACAGAAGGCGAAGGAAGTGGCGCCATCTTCCTGATGGCGCTATGGACGGCGCCCGGTGTTGGTGTGCGGATGTTTTTGTTGTGTTTTCTTTAAAATGTGTTTTTCTGTTTCCCCCCAGAGCTTTCACCAGAGAGAAGAACATCAGACATCAGGGAACAACTCCCAGCGGATTTACTTCCAACCTTTTTTTACTGTGTTGGTATTTGTGTTTTTTTTGTCGCTCGTGTGCTCACATCCTCGTGAGCGGGGTGAGAGGAACATGGGAGGGAAACCGCTTGGCGCTTTTGGACTGCGAGATGCGAAGATCTCGTCCAGGCGCCTGCCGGGTACTTTTCTCTCTCAAACGTTGCACCACTGTGCAACAAACTGGAGAGACTCCAGACTGGGCTCCACAGACTTCTCCTCATCCTCCTCGCTGTGCTTCACGTGGCATGGCATAGTGGCTCGATTCCAGGCTCAGCCTGCTGCCCAGCTTTCGCTGGCCCGGACGCCGTCGGAGGAGGTCGGAAAAAAAGGGTGGAAAAAAAAGGGTGGAGGAATCTGCTTTACCTCAACAACGGTAGGTGTGATTCTGTGGCACTGTTCTCATTACCTGCAACCTTTAAACCCCTCTGCTTCCTCTCTTATCCCTCCTACTTCTCGTGAGTTCGCTTCATTCATCCTCACGAGTTTACGTGCCGCCGCGAAGGGCAAGACACGAACAGCAGAACAGACCCGTGGACAGATACGGTGTGGACGATCGGGATGTAACTTTGGGAATTGTTAACAAAACTGACCTCAGCCACCTACTCCTAAATATAGACAGTTAATTAAATGCCCTGCAGAGAGAAGAACATTCTGGACCACTGGGCCACAATCATCTGGGCCTATCAGCTGCACTGGGAAACTGGCTGCGCTATGGTTCTGTCAGATTCTGATACAGCCTCACACCGCTCTGAGAAACCTGTGAGTGTGCTCAAGCATGAAGTTCAGTTGGAAGTGGACCAGTGAGGCTCTGGAGGATGAGGACTGGCTGGATGTTGTGACTGACTGACTGAACTTGATGTGTACTGACAGCCATGTCAACTTAACAGGCACACACATCCACCTGCAGCAGCTGTGAGGAGGAGCTCCAGGGATCCAGCTCAGGCAAAACCTGCCAAGCCACAACAGCTAAGGGGTGGCAAGCTAGAGAGCTAAGGGGACAGGAGCAAGAGTGGGGAGGATTGGACAGGGACAGAACACAGCAGGTAAAGGCGGTGTGAGCTAACCAACTGAAACAACTCTGAGAAACTGCGACTTGCTGCAACAGCAGCAAACAGCTTCTCTCTGGAGGGGCTCAGGCCAATCATCAGAACTCAATCAAGCCACTCCACTCCCCACTTTGCAGAATGAGGCAGACTCTAGAGCTGAATGAAAATGAACAGACGAAAGACAATCCAAGCAGTTCAGCCCCATCCCCCCAAGCCCCACCAGCAGCCACACCAAGCCCCAGCCCCCCCCCACTCCCCTCCCTCCACCACCCTCTCACACCTCACGCCCCTCCCCCTGTCCCCACCTGGAGCAACAGGCTGCTGGCCAACAGCGCCCTCCCGGGCAGAACCCGGACTCAGCGGGTTTTTCCACCCTCCTCCACTGCACAGCTGCTGACGCTCCAGCTGTCTCCGGTGTTCACCCACCTCCTCTGCCACTCCCAGCCCGTTTCACATGCCACACCCCCTGCCCGCCCAATCCAATCCCCATCATCTGGAGACAAAAACCACCATCACATCCAGGCCCCTCCCCCATCATCTCGTCTCTGAACGCTCCTGTCCTGGTCAGTCTTGACAATCACCACCCTGACCTCCCTCACCCACGCCTGACCCCCCCTGAGCCAACTTGGGAGCAACATGCCTCACTACATCCTCCAGTTGCAGGCGAGCTTCCCAACCCACGCAGCTGATTTGTTCCCCCCCTTCAGCTCTGCCTCTCTGTACGCTCCTCAGCTCATCCTCCCACGGATGATCCCGTCCTCCTGGCTACAGCTCCGACTCCCCACCCGGGTGTCTCCACAGACTGCCATCAGACGAGCATGACCGACAGGGAAGAACGTGTGCTGGTGCATCACCCCACCACCACCGGCACAGGCACCTCTGCAAGGCTGTCCTGCTGTTCTCTCCCACCTCCCTGAGCACCAGCTCCCCCTCCCAGCCAAAAGTTCCCCATCAGCTGCGGATCACCACTGCCACCAAGTGGGACACACTTGGGGTGGCTCAACCTGACCGACACCTGGTGACCTGACCACACCCTGGTAGACTCATCTCTGGTGGGGATGAGACCGCCCAGATGGAAGACAGTGGAATGGGGATAGTTTTCAGGAGATGCAGCCTGGGCACCGCAAGTGCGACGCCTGTGGATCAACCCGCCTTGGGACCTGGACCCCCCCCCCTCATCCTGTGTCACCTCACATGGGCCAGCAGAGGAGAACCTCCACTCCCATCCTGCCCTGGCCTCTCAAACGACCTGAGAGGGGGAAGGCCGCTGGATGTTTCACCCTCAGCCCGATGAGTGCCAAGATGATCTGACCATCCGTTGGTGCATCCCATGCAGCTAGTCTGAATCCTGCATCGCTGCAGCCATCACCACAGCCAAAGCCAGGGCCTCAGCCGCTCATCCGCCTGCAGAGGGTTACCGCAGGCTTCACTTCCCTCCCACATCACCCGCACCTTCCCTGCACCCAAGCGGGTGAAAGATTTGGTCCTCCCCCTCCCACCTGGACACACCTGTGGGCGTCCCTCCTGACTCAGGGGGAGGCCTCCCCACTATGTTCCAAGTCCACCCCACCGGGCAAAGCTGTGTCCACCATCACTACCAACCCGGACCCCACAAAAAGGGACCTCCAGTCCTCCTCCTCCTCTTCCACCCTCACTCTCCTCCTTCTCCTCCTCTTCCCTCCCCTCCTCCTCCTCTTCCTCTTCCTCCCTCTCCCTCTCCCTCCACCTCTCTCCTCCTTTCAACTCCACCACCTTCCTCTTTCCACTCTCCTCTTCTTTCTTCCCTCCTCCACACACCACACTTTTGTGTCTTGTTTGTTGTCAAATGTTTCACTGTTGATTGTGAAATGTCTCACACTCCATGTTTGTTCTCCGTCCAAACAATTGCAGGAATAACGGTGCCTTGCATACTGAGGAATTGTTCCTGTGGTTTCAGTCCCAGGTGATTACAAGAGACTCGAGCTTCACTTATTTGCACCTTACTAACACGCATAATTAAATCACTACCCTCAGGTCACCTTTTGCTTTTCATGACCCGATAATAAACATGTCGCTGTCATACCAGACGAGGCCAAATCAAGCAATTTGTTACCTGTCAAAAGGAGAAAGATTCAGAAGTGGCACACAACCATAATTGATTGGCTGCAAATTGGTCTTGAGAGAATCCTGAGGGAGTGTGAAAAGAGACCAAACACCAGATCTCCATGAAGCCCATTTTCACCACAGCTTCTCCTGTCAGCTTGTGTCTCCTCAGCGAAGCTCATTTATTTTGACTGTGAAGCCGTAATCTGATATGTGCTCTGTGTCTAAACAACGTGGCATGTGTGCAGATGAACAGTAATTGGTGCTGTCAGTATAGAAACATTGCAACGATTTTTGGTGGTCTGGTGAATATTCGACACGGCAGCTAGCCTCATCAACCCCTCCGATTTTTTTTTTTACAACGTGGGCAGCACGATGCCACTTTGCTCTTTGGTTAATTCTCATTTTTGAAGCCCCTACTACAAACAAACATTCACAGACAAAACAGTCACCGCAATCCACAAAAGTTGTTTCAGAAAAATGCAAAATAAATCTGGTGTTGAATTGGAATATGTACACTACCGTTCAAAAGTTTGGGGTCATCCAGACAATTTTGTGTCTTCCATGAAAACTCACTTTTATTTATCAAATGAATTGAAAATTGAATTGAAAATATAGTCAAGACATTGACAAGGTTAGAAATAATGATTAATATTTGAAGTATTAATTTTGTTCTTCAAACTTCAAGCTCAAAGGAAGGCCAGTTGTATAGCTTATATCACCAGCATAACTGTTTTCAGCTGTGCTAACATAATTGCACAAGGGTTTTCTAATCAGATATTAGTCTTCTAAGGCGATTAGCAAACACAATGTACCATTAGAACACTGGAGTGATAGTTGATGGAAATGGGCCTCTATACACCTATGGAGATATTTCATTAGAAACCAGACGTTTCCACCTAGAATAGTCATTTACCACATTAACAATGTATAGTGTGTATTTTTGATTAATGTTATCTTTATTGAAAAAACAGTGCTTTTCTTTGAAAAATAAAGACATTTCTAAGTGACCCCAAACTTTTGAACGGTAGATTAGGGTTAGGACATCTTCAGCGATCATTTATATCGCCTGTCGTCGACAAGATTGTCTTTTCACGAAGTTGTTTACCTTTTTTAAGGTGTGTGTGTGTGTGTGTGTGTGTGTGTGTGTATCTCTCTCTCTCAGCTATGTCCAAAGCAGCAGTGAAGATCTCTGCCGACCTGCTGAGTAACCCGCTGTGTGAGCAGGACCAGGCCTTCCTGGATTCCATGACCGCTTTAGATACAGCGATGAGACGGATGGACTCCTTCAACCAGGAGAAGGTCAGACCCGTTCCCACACAAGTCTCTCACTCTTTGAGTTGTTTTGTGTGTCATCTCGCTCTGTTGCTGCCGTTTCCTTGGCGCTTGCCATTTGCAAAGATACCGTTTATAATAATATCGGGGGAGATGTTTTTCTTCGGACATACAAAGTAGGAAACTCGACAGGTTTTTGTTGAAAATGCATGTTCTCATATTTGTCAATATTGTGCAGCCTGTGCACTAAAAACTCTCCGTATGCCTTTCCGTCTGCTGTTTTTGAAAAGCATCTGTGGCATCGTCCTCTATAAACTCAAGCTACTGGTTATCAGCTGTGAAGATTGATGCATTTGTGACTCACCGGTGTCTAAAATAACTCATACAATGGAAAGGCCTTTGAAAATACACTACGTCCTACCACATCATCTATCGAGTAGATATAGTAGAACACGTCTCATGTATTACTTATTGAAACAAACCTTTGGCTTCAGTTCAACACTTTATTTAATATCAATACTCTCCATATGCAATACAACTGTTCCGGCAACAGCTTCCTTCTTCGTGGAGAAGAGCAACTGTAATCAGCTTGAATGGATTATCCTTACAAACCTTTTACATAAACTTCTCAAATCATGTTTTTTTTGGAAGAGCTAGATGAGAGCCACCCACCAAACTGGTCCAGGACTTCCATCACTTGTGTTTTCCCTCTTATTGCACTTTTTTTTTTTTTGTCTATTGATATTTAGAGTATTTGCTGATTTGTATTGTGTTTCTTTTCTTCTCTGTTTGCTTTCCCTCTTGCATGTTTTCTCCTAAGGGGCAACCGCAGATAGGCAGAATTCTCCTTCCAGGACTTACTATTTCACAGCTGTATTTATAAAGAGCTCTTTTTTGTCTATCAGTTCTCTTCAGATTATTTGCCAGGTGCACTTCAGGTTTTTTGATTAAAATCATTGCCACAGGTGGTTACAAAGTGAATCACAGTGGCACCACATGTGTGCATCCTCAAGGCACTACACGGGGAAGGGTAGACTGTTAAAGAGGGAAAGATCCAGGGGAACACACCGAGGCGAATACGGATTGACTTCCCATCTGTGTTTTCTTGACTCATTGCCCTGCTGTTCAGTGTTTTGGGCTTTTCACATTTATTGGCTTCAACAAAATCCCCTTTATTATCCCAGAATGATTTCATAACTCAACAACAATGATCCAACATGGCGGAGAAAACAAATACATTTTTTTTAAAGGGGGTAATTTATTTATTCCTGGTCTAATGTCAATGTAGGAAAAGCACATCATAAGGATTCGTACATATCGGGTTGAGTGGGCCTGAACTTTTGTTTCCCTCCAAACTTTCATGAACTGGACTCAATTTCAATATTAAATCAAACCTAACCCCCGAGATATAATAATAATAATAATAATAATAAACATTTTATTTATAAGGCGCCTTTCAAGGCACTCAAGGTCGCCGTACAACACATTAAAACAGTTACAGTTAAGACAAGCGGATACTCCACAATGTTTCATTATTCTAACTTATGCCACTTAAAATGACAATATTTATAAAGTCATTTGATGAGCTAGTAAGTGGAATACTAAATTTTACTTTAGGCTTTAGGCTTAAATGCGACAAAGAAAGAGAAAATGATTGTATTGAATATACAATAAGATAAATGTGTTAAATGTGTTATAAGCAGCTCTGCTTTAGCAGTGCTGTCCCTTGTTGTTTCCTTTCTTCGTCCGCTATAATTTAGCTCTGCTCACGGCTCATCACATTTTACAGGAGCCATTTTGAGTGACTAGACAAAGTAGAATGTGGGCTGGACGGAGCGTGTGGGCTTGTGTTCTAGGACTTGACTCGGTTGAGCGCCCAGGAGAGCAATCCTGACGGTTTTACTGTTTTCAGTGGAGAGTAACTTGAACATTTCTAGAGAATTTTATAATCTATCAATT
This sequence comes from Pseudoliparis swirei, assembly GCF_029220125.1. Taxonomy (NCBI): domain Eukaryota; kingdom Metazoa; phylum Chordata; class Actinopteri; order Perciformes; family Liparidae; genus Pseudoliparis; species Pseudoliparis swirei. Next base: position 4,915,201 of record NC_079394.1, read on the forward strand.
TATTCTTAATTTTCACTGTTCAAGGATTTGGAACTGAGGAAAATGTTTCATCACCGTTGTCATTGGATGAAGGATGTATCGTGCTTTAAATCCTCTATATATTTTTTAAATTTAGTTTAGTTTAGTTTATTTCGATCAGCAATAATATACAAAAATCAAAATTTCAACAAAAGAAGAAAGTGGCTGACCGAAAAGGTCAAGGCTGAAGCTATCAAGCTTATAAGTGCCCTAACCTATGTTTTCATGAAAATACTTATTTTAGAGAACCATATACATATACCTATATATACACATGCATACAAATTCATACACACACATAAATACACATGCCTACATAAAACAATCAACAAAACAAAAAAACTTGTCCCCATTACCCGTTACTTATGATGCGTCATCAATGCTGATACGTCTGTACTTGTCCGGAGTCATGTCTATAATTTTTTTTTGGAATATCACCAGATTCTTACTTTCTACATTGTTAGCAGAACAAAGTTTGAATATTGACTCTTTCGACATCAAAGTGTTCCTGCTTACGTTCCCCTCCTGGCTAAAACTGTAACCTTTTATATCTGCCACCTCTCCTCGGTAACCTCATCAAGTCTGTCATCGCATGTGGTTTGTATTTCCGCATGTTAAGCGGTCTCTGGTAGCAGAAGGCAGAACACGTCTTTTACGGAGTATAGTTTTGGCTCTGCGGTGTGTAGTTCTCTTGCTTGGCTGCGTCGTGTTTGACATTGATTCAGCTCGGCACTTTGATCCCAGGACAACAGTCACCAACGTTATTGACGTGGATGTATACTTTTTTTTTTTTTACACACTAATCCAGAGTGGATTTTGACAGCTAGGTCACACCTGATTTTCTCTTCACTGCTTTCAGTCCTACTAAATAAAAATCCTCGTCTTAACACGATGTTCCAGTCTGGGTTGGGGGCAGCGCTGAGTGAGCTGAAGGCGAAATAGTGATTCTGAGCACTTTTTGGTCAGCCTGCTCCGTGGAATATCACCCCAGGTTTTTGCTCGGTGTTTAAAATCCAGCGCGGCTCACTGGAACACTACCCGAGCTTCTCCCTTCCAGCCGACTGTCGATTCCGACGGCACCGACATGCAAACCCTACTGCTCCTGCGAAAACAGACACAAAAGCATCCACCCTTTGCTCTTCTCCGCGTCGAGACGAGATGTTCCGCCGCGGGGGTCCGCAAGTGAGAGAGAGAGAGAGAGAGCCAGCAGATAAAACGTGCAGCGATAATGAAGGCAGCAGTGGCCCAGGTCTGTGTGTTTTATTTCTGGGGCTGAGGAGGGCGCCGAGCCCCGCCGGCACGCTGCTGTCGAAGCCGAGCCCCGGCGTAGATGGCGGCGGCGCGGTAGAGGATGCTCCGTTTGGAGGGATATTGATTTCCTCTGCGATCTGTGTGTATTTTTGGGAGGCCTGTGTGCCGGGATGGCCTCTGCCCCGTGACTCACTGATGGAGACTGCTGCTTGAGCGCCGGCCTCAGGCTCCGCGGGGCCTCCGAGGAATAGCTCTGCCCCCCCCCTCACTGTGGGAAGGGGCAGAGGGTAGAGGGCACCAGCATGCTTAAGCAAATCCACCGCTGTTGTTCTCCCTCCTCGCTGCATGCTCTCACCTTAGAAGCAGCGGCGCAGCTCAAGTCAGAGAGGGGGGGGGAGATGGTGTGAATATGTAAAACAAAGAAAATGTGAATTCCCATGTACTTCTTTTTTTATTGGCTCTCTGTTTTCCCTCAAACCGCAGTCGACCATTTTGTACTTGGAAATCTGCCTGCGTGAAGCGGCGAGCGTCGCTGCGTGTTCTCCGAGGCGGTCGGGGCGTCTACGGGAGCGCAGCTGAGATCCCGCCTCCTCGTTGTCGTGTGATCGACTGTCCCTCCAAACAGCGAGTGAACGTATGAGTCGTGGAGCCGCTCACTGTCACTTCACAGCTCGCTGTTTTAAAAAAAATCCTCCTGCGCTGTTCTTCCGCGTTTGCTCTTCACGTTACCCGACTGCCTGATTTAAGTCGGCGTTCTGTCAACCGCGAAAGATCCGACCGTCGTTTTGAATCTGCGACGTAAATCACGCTGGACACTTTATTAATTGCGCGCCAACTTCAGTCGATGCGACTCGAGGCCTCATGATGAGATGTTCATTTACTTCCACTTGACACCCCCTTTCCCCTCCCTCCCTCCCTCCCCTGTCAGTTCTGGCAACCAGAAGGAGAATGCAGGAAAAAAATATATAAACTGTTATTGTTAAAATGTTTGTTTGCAGAGAACTTTCATCTCGTAAGGCAGCCCCCCCCCTCCCCCCCCTCCACAGGATTTGAAATCAGTCGGGTTTTGCTTTCATGTCCGTCCCCTGACAGCTCCATCCTTTTGTATCGCGAGCTCGATGAATATTCAGGGGTTTCTCCTCGGGGCTCGCGTGCAATAAAAGAGTCAACGTCATAAAAGTTTTCTTTGCGAGCCCCCCTTCTTGAGTGCTCTGTTTGAAATATACACAATTGTTGATGTTCGTGCAGTGGCATCACTTTGCAGCTAATGAGCGAGCGATGTTGATGCCGTTTTGTTTCCGACTTAAGTTTTGATGTAACTCAATTTGACAATGCGTAACAATTTGTAACGTCTCTATAGACTTCTGCTTTTTGCTGATGTTAACCGTTGTTCTTTTTTTTTATTACAGGTCAACCAGATCCAGAAGACGGTTATTGACCCTCTGAAAAAGTAAGTGTTCATCTTCATTTCTTGTTCTCTCGATTTTGTTTAGTTTAGTTTCTTCTCTATTTCTATGGGTTGGCGTTAAATGACTCTTCATTCCAGACCAGCGTCTAATAATAGTTGTTGCCAGCAAGTTTAACATTTGTTTCGAGCAGGGTGATGGAGTTTTTCACACTGCGCCATGGAGTGAATTTAGATGCATGATGAAATCACAGAGAAGTATTGGGAGGTTGTAATAGTTCAGTTTGTGAAGCTTAAAGTTCCTCATGTGGTAAATCCAGACCCTCTGGGGAGATATCCATGTGACGTTGTCATTATTGACGCAGCTCTTTACACCGTTAGCGCCGGACCACAGGAAGGCCTGACGTGGAGTCCAGATTGTAACAATTGTGGTGCTGCTGTGATGGGAGTGCGTCTGGAAGAAGGTTTATTTGGTTCTCATTACTAATATCCGCCCCCTTTTGAGAAGGCGCTGAATGCTATTCCATTCCTTAAGCTTCACTTTTTCAACCACACACACACACACACACATATCGACACGCACGTGCAAAGCAGAGGGACTGAAGGGAGTGGTTGGACGATCCCACCCTTCTTCCGGAGCGCTTGTTAAGGTTATGCTTCCTCCTCTTGGCTCCTCCCAGGAGATGGATTATACACATGCTGGTTATGAGAGCATGTGCATATATTTATATTGCAGGTTTATGTCGAACGCAAGAAGTTTGTTAGTTATTTATAGATTTTTTTATAACCAGAGTGAAGAGATTGGTAAACTGTGTGTGTGTGTGTGTGTGCGTGTGTGTGTGTGTTTTTAAGCCCCGTCTTCCCTGTGTGCTCTGATGGTGGAGCAATGACAGGATGGAATGGTTCTAATTTCCTCTTCCTGGTGGGCGGCAGGCGGACGTGTGGGCAGGCTCACTATATGGCAAAGGGCCCAGCTTCCTGAGCCGTGGATTGGTTGAGGAGGGGAACGGTCTCAGGACAGTGCACACTCTCCCACAAAAACACCAACCCAGATCTTGGAGGGGGTGTTGTCTCACAAATATGGTATTTTAGACCATAAAGATAGGAATTTACATGATTCTGAAATAGAGCAGAGGAAGTAAGTTCACAAAGGAGTTTCAAAGCCAAGCTAAACTGGCCTCTTTATTCACTTTTTACCCCCCTTAAAAACACTGCTCTATAAATTATGAGTTTTATTACTAAGTGTCTTCTATAGAAAACAGACACAAAAGCGACGATACTTTAAAGCTTCCATTAAGATTCCATTAGTCCGTCACTAATGAATATTATTAATTGTTGACTTGGTCTCAAAATACTCTATTGGTGATTTTGTGTCATCGTGAAGAGAATTAGTGAAGAGTTGAAAAGGAGAACGTTAATGGAAGACCTGTGTGTGTGTGTGTGTGTGTGTGTTGTGCTCGTGCCCATGTGTTGGTTATTGTTGCCATTTAAAATGTTCGCATTCTTAGTATTTGGTGTGGTAAATTGGTAAACAAAGTGTGTGTGCGTGTGTGTTCAAATGCGGTAAAATGCACAGCGAACAAATGAAAAAGAGGCCCCCATATATCCCCCCCCCCTGCCTCTTCCTCTCTCTCAGGCTCAGATGTGAGTTTTGTCCACTCAGCGGGGTCACTTAATGATGATCACTGTGTTGATGTGAGGGGAGTGCGTGGGCATTGAGGCATGTGTGTGTGTGTGTGTGTGTTATCGACGCCTCCTAACCGAGCCCTTTCTGCTCCGTTGCTCTTTTGGGGCGAGCCAGGAGTCAGGCCTGTTTGGAGACCTCTGCCCTGCGACGAGACGAGCCGCGTGATTCACCCTCTCGGTCGGAGGACGACTCGGCCCGAGTGCAGGTCGTGAGGTCGTGAGGCCGGGAGCCGACGGGACTAATTGTCCTTAGCTGTAGGGCAGATATTTTTTTCGGGGTGCAGTGATTGAATTGTATTTAACTTTGTAGTATAATTATTGTAATCAAATTTCAAAAAAATTACCTCGGATGTTCACTTGCCATGAGGTAATATATCCCCCCCCTGCTGGTGTATCATGTTTCCAGGCTGCCTGGGTTATAATCAACAAACACAAGGCAAGTTGCAGCAGATCAAACTCTCCTTCTGAGACAAAGGAGGTTCTGCCGGCGTCGACGTCACACACGCTCAAGTTCCCATGGGACGCTGCTCTTAAATCATTTATACAAGGTGGTAGTTATTTTACATTCACAGTCGAGCATATCGGGCCACATGATGTCACCTTTTCAGACATTTTTTTTTCCGTCTTCATCTGAGATTGCGATCCGTTCGAACGATTCCCCTTTTCCATATTTTTTCTGGTTTGTTTTGTGTGGGTTTTTTTTTTTGCAGTCGTGACTGAGGCATGTGATGACGGTCAGAAGGGACAGACGGCCTCCTACACCGAGGGTGTCTAGACCAGACTTGGCCGGTGGGTCAGCGCGGCCTTGTCTGTGGATTGGCAGCCGCTCGTAAACAAAACTCTCCGGTCCCGATGCTATTTCCATCCGGCTTGTTTACCGCAGCCTGACCTGTCACACACACGGCGTCGAGCCCTCCATCGGCTGCAGACCTCATCGAGACGAGGCCGCCTGCAGCTGCAGACCTCATCGAGACGAGGCCGCCTGCAGCTTGCAGACCTTGCCGGCCGACTGGTTGTTATCCAGCTCCGATCGGGACGTGGAGGGGAAATGTCCAGGAGCTGTCGCCTTCAACCGGGGCCACTGCACATTCTCGCGTGGGAGCGTTTCGACACAGCTGAGTCACGATAACGTCCGGACGCCGAGAGCCTCGGATGTCGGATTTTTTAGTCGCCTATTTTGTGGTGCCCCCTCAGGACTCGGTGCCCTGCGCACAGCGCGTAGTGCGCGTTACGGGAGCGGCGGCGCTGGGAATGGGTTAACAAGCAATCGGCTCTGCACTGAAACGTCGTAGTTGCCGGCAGCGGTGTTCCACTTTAGAGCACGAACGGCACGCCATCGTGATGCGTCATGAGGAAATCGCTCCGTGCCTGTCAGGTGAAGTGTGCCGGCGAGAATGCGATCAGCCTTTTGTGTCGTCTGAAAGCTGGTTTGCTGCTGCTGCCTTGTCATCCGCCAATAGTGTTGGAGAGCAGTCATGCCTCGAGGGCAGTGACATAATCCCTTGGCACTTCAAGCGTGTGCACACTGGAGCAGATAGTAGACTCGAGGATCGGCATCCACTCCTGCCGCAAACTGGGCCAGAGTGGTATTTTATAAATAGCGGTAGAGCGTGGGCTGCGGGGCTGCGCCGAGTCCTGTGATGTCACTCAAACGCGAGCAGACCACTCCTTGCTTTCACTTCCCGGAGGAGACGATCCCTGCCCGTCTGAGACAAACGCTTCACTTTCTACGTTTCATAGCCGCCCCCCCACCCACCCACCCACTCGACTCCCGTCCTCGTCTTCAGACGCGGCGGCGATGTCGGATTTCACAATCGATCCACAAGTTCTCGGTGGCAGGACCAGAGTTGGCACGGAGGGGAACGTAAATCACGAAGGAGCCGACAGGTCGTGTTGCAATGAAATGAACTAGTGAAGGAGTGTGCTTTACATGAGTCATTCAAAAGAGCTGAATCTCACTCTTCATGAAGAGTGTTTTCATGACTGAGGCTCGCATGGAGCAGACACCTGTGTGAAGAGTCTTGTGGCCTGTTTTTCGTAGTTTTTTTTAACCCTCCTGTTACCTTCACATTTACTAACATATTTTACCCTCTGGGTCAATTTGACCCCAGCAATTAAAACCTCCAGAAAATTATTAGAATTAATATTGTTTCCCAAGTTTAAGTGTGAGGTACTTTATGTTTGTTTGTTGACTACCTAAATAGCCCTTTAAATATATAAAAAAGTTGATATTTCTTATATGTTTGACACAGTGAAAAACAGCCTGGGGTCAAATTGACCCCAAAGAACACCGACGTTAAACATTGAATGGGATCAAATTGACACTAAAGGTAACAGGAGGGTTAAACCGTCATGGGTTTGTTTCGACATGTTAGAAAGTCTAAAAATGTCTTGATGTTAATTTTGTTATGTCTGCTTTGGTCCTAATTTGTTGATGAATGCTGGGATTTTAATATCGGCCCGTGATGCTGTGTTAATTCACACACACACACGTGTTGTATGAGGCATTTACTAACTAACACATAATGCTGGGACGAGAGACATTGATCTTGTTTATATGTTGGCTATCATCCAGGTTTGTTAGTTGTTTTTTATTTCATATTATTGAGTTTGATATTTACTATAAGCAGCATTCCTGCTTCCCATTAGAAGCGTCCACACAACCAGTGCAACAAGTCAGGATGAAGCTCCGACTCCTGTTGCTAAGTTACAGATGAGTGTTTCCCTATTTTTAGTGCCGAAGACTAGGATTCTCGTCGGAAGAATATATTTTCATTTGGAATATGATAATTGTCACACAATGAATTGTTTCAAGCCGTTTTGAACTACAGTAATTAGATAATAGATTAGAGGCGGCTTAATGCAGAGCTGTCCTCTGGGGGTTGAGAGTACCTCCACAATAAGAGAGGAGAGGGATTTTATTAATTCATTGTGACTTTTATTAAGATAGAATGCAGATCTACAAATTTCATAGAGCAAAAAAAATGAGCTGTTTTAATGATTTCAGTTTCTCCCAATAAAATTATGGGATCGTTTTTCTTTTTTTTCCTTTTTGAGTACTTGTGGGTGTGTGTGTGTGTTTTGTGTCAGAGATGTCTTACGGTTGTCTGTGTGCTGGTTCATCGCAGGTACAGCGGCGTGTTCCCCAGCCTCAACATGGCGGTGAAGCGCCGGGAACAGGCGCTGCAGGACTACAAACGGTTGCAATCCAAAGCGGAGAAGTATGAAGAGAAAGAGAAAACCGGGCCCGTCATGGTCAAACTACATCAGGTACTGTGAGTGTGCAGCTGGCACGTGTCGGTCCACTCCGGCGCTCCCTCTTATCTGCAGCGGGCCACAGTTCCCGGGCTCCTCCAATGCGGCCCGTCGTGTGAATCAGGCACAATAAGTGGGAAAAGACACAAATGCTGACTGGATATGAACAAAAATAGTCGAGCACATGCACGCTGTACATGTGCGCTCCTTCACCCACGCGAGTTACCAGGCTCTCAAGTAGTGCCTTTTCAAAAAGGCGCCGCTGCACATCTACAGGCACGTAATTGAGAATTGTAGACACACACACACACACACACACACACACCATGAGGCCACTACAGAAGTGCACACATTCACAGATAGCGCTGCAGTGCTGCCTATGCTTTTGCCTCTAACACATCCACCCACACACATTGAGAAAGCACCGTCAGGGGAACAAAGCCTCCAAGAGGCCCCTACATCCCTGCCCTTTGAATCCCTGCACTTAAAGAAATGATCTTACTAAAAATACTTGTATGCCTTTCTAACTGGGTTGTGAGAAGAAAACTTACTAATGTGAAGAGACCCTACCATAATGCAGCTCATCAACAATATGCTATAGTTTTTAATAGAGCAACTCTCCCCCCCCTTCCCCTTAATACAGATGCTCACCCTCTCACACATATTCATTGTGCATTCCATAACTCTATGCCTACAGTGGACTACCCACTAATGCATTCACACACAGATCAGTGGTGCTGGAGTCCACTCGCAGCCAAGTCTGCCCACATAACCCACTCCTCCTCACTGTGGTCGTGATTACAGCCTTTTATTTGCGCTGCCTCTCCGTGGGAATTGGGCAGAAATCTCTCCGAACCATAAGAAAGACACTTAAGACGGCTCCGCCGCTGAAATACTTTGAACTATCTCCTTTCTTCTATTAAGCATTTGTTTTTCTCCGAAAAAAGATGTAAATTACAACATGAGCTGACGCGATGAATTGAAGGGATGTGATGTAACAAGTGCTGATTCTTTTGTTTCCCTCCCCTCCCCTCCACACCCCAGGCCAGAGAGGAGCTGCGACCGGTCAGGGAGGACTTTGAGGCCAAGAACAAGCAGCTGCTGGACGAGATGCCCAAGTTCTACTACAGCCGCATCGACTACTTCCAGCCCAGCTTTGAGGCTCTCATTAGGGCGCAGGTTAGTGATCTTCCCCCCTTGGAGATACACAAACAATAAGGCGCACACACACACACACACACACACACACATGCTCTCTCTCCACAGTAAGTAAGTAAGTAATTTATTTTCCATAAGTACATACATAACGTGTACATACTGACAGACATTAACAACAGAAAAGATGTACGAATGGAGGACCGTCCAAAGACCGCGAGGTCTGTAGGCTCCTCTGAGATGAGGAGTTGGACGGCCCCTCCCCTAACCCTTTAGCCCCCCCCCCCCCCCCTCCCAACTACCACAGGCACACAGACAGTACACACACATATGGATCAAAACATAAAATTTCGTACAGGCAACAACAACAAAAACAGAACAGGAAAAAGAAAAGAAAAAGAAAGAGACATAGTCAAAATAATAATAAAAGGCACATGTGAACTCCTGATAACTTAGGGAAGAAAAAAAAATATCACGAACATCAAATTATGTATATACATTTTATTTTAAATATCTTTCTGTGTCTGTCATGCCCTCTGAGCGTTGATTAAACGACACTGGATAAAGAGTCTGTGGAAGGGAGTGTGTGATCCTGGCAGCCTGTCTCCCTCCACGCCGTCCTAATGTGATTACCCCCCCCCCCCCCCCCAGCGACGGCCCACACTGCTGCGTTTCGCCCGGGAAGGCCTCGTCCGTCTGGCTCCACTGCAGCGCCGCACGTCGGCCTCCAACCTGAAGCTTCTCTTAAAGCAGCTGGGCGTCTCACGTTAGCGCCGCCGTGTCCTCCTCCCCCACCCCAGACCTGCCTGGCCGCATCATTTCCTCTTTGGGACGGTCGCTGGCACGCTCCTAATCAGTTAACTGGATTATCCTCGACCTAATGCCAATGATGGAGTTCTATGTTGGACTTTGAACTTAAAATTAAGCAAACTGAACAATCAGTCATGACCCACTTTGAATATTTCTCCAAATCTTCGCTCTGGGTTGTTGTTTTTTTTTCCTTCTAAGTTCCAATTTATTTTGGACCTGGCTTTGCATTGTGCAAGGTTTATTATGAAGCACGCTTTTTTTTATTCAGCCGGCACTATCTTTATTCATGTAGCTCAAACACATGAATGAGCATTTACACATGTTTACACACACACACACACACACACAGCCACACGTGGGTGGCCAGTGGACCTCATCCCCAGCCTGCATGTACTTGGTTTCATCCTCCACTCCCTTCCCTCCCAGCGGCAGCAGGAAAAGGCACAAGGCTGCCTTTGTTGTGAGACGCAGCTCCACGATCACAAGTACTGTCCTGGAACCGTCAGAGGGACACTTGGCTTGAGCTGTCCACCTGGACAGATGTTTGATGAATCGAGACATTGTCTCGATTTCCCCCCCAGTTTTGCATTCTTTGCTGCATGTGTTCTTAAAGACATTTTTTTTTTTTTTACTTTTGAAAGATTGCTTTCTTTTCCCTCTGGATTTTCTGTGTTTCCTGAAACCGTGGTCACACAATGTTTTTTAGGACTAACAGCATAGAATAAAACATACACTACCGTTCAAAAGTTTGGGGTCACCCACCCAGACAATTTCGTGTTTAACATGAAAACTCACACTTATTTATCAAGTGATTTGCAAAATGAATCGAAAATATAGTCAATACATTGACAAGGTTAGAAATAATGATTTTTATTTGAAATATTAATTTTGTTCTTCAAACGTCAAGCTCAAAGGAAGGCTAGTTTTTATAGCTTCTCTAACCAGCATAACTGTTTTCAGCTGTGCTAACTTAAAAAGGGTTTTCAAGGGTTTTCTAACCCTCCCTTAGTCTTCTAAGGCGATAAATTGAATGTTATAAAAAAATTGAAAATTGAAAAAATTGAATGTTATTATTATAACACAATGTACCATAAGAACACTGGAGACAGGCCTCTATACACCTATGGAGATATTTCATTAAAAACCAGACATTTCCACCTAGAATAGTCATTTACCACATTAACAATGTATAGTGTGTATTTCTGATTAATTTAATGTTATCTTCATTGGATAAAATAGTGCTTTACTTTGACAAATAAGGACATTTCTTCGTGACCCCAAACTTTTGAACGGTAGTGTACATTATTCATGACTGTTGTAAGCTAAGAGGTTAAAATGTAACCTCTCTGTATACATATTAAGCAGCCGAGACTGGTTTGTTAAAATGTCCAGACACAAGTAGTTTAAATTCAAACTTTGCTTTACCCAAAGACTCCTTTTTGTACCGTAGGTGGTCACAGGCTGTGTTTACTCCTCCTGGTGACTGGGCTAATTGTAATAATAGAGCGTCTTTGCTCCAGAGGGCACTCCAACAGTGAACCGGTGTACATTATCATCACTGGTCAAACGGACGTTTCCGATGGCTTCTTTCAACAAACCGCTCTGCGTATCCGCTTTACCCCCACAAGCAGCAGGAACCCAATACTTAGGGCCCACGCGTGTGGTTTAGGTGGCAAATGTTGGTGTAAACAGTCAAAGGTCTTTCAGGCGGAGCGCTCGGAGAGACTCGTTCAAGGCGGTTCACCAACTGAACGGTTTTTCCTCTGGGTCTGACTTTGTGAAATCCGTCCGTGTTATTTCTGTTAGCGATGCGCGACTCCTGGTTATTTCCATCGTGACGCGGCCCTCGTTCCCGTTGGGAATGAACAAACCCGTGAGCATTTCTCCTACTTCAGGGTTCGCACGGTCATGGAAAACCTGGAAAAGTCATGGAATTTTAAAATGGTCGTTTCCAGGCCTGGAAAAGTCATGGAAAAAAACTTAAATCCTAAAAGTTTTTGGAAAAGTCATGGAAATTTGTTAAAATCACGTGTTCATTCACGCCAAGTTTGAAATAATTAAGACATTTTTTAAAGAAAGGCACTCAAAATATAAGCCGGCGATATCTCTCAATACGCAACATTTTCGACAGTTTTCATATTTATACCGAGATTTCAGTTTGGTCATGGGAATTTGGTTTAAAGTCATGGAAAAGTCCTGGAAATCCACTGGTCAAAATGTGTAAGAACCCTGTACTTGTTGCTTGGTCGGTGTTATCCTGTTCCCGCCTACAATGGGACACGTTTTAGAGAAGCCAATGATGCCCTCTTAAGAGCATGGTGCCGTATGCATTGCTGCATGAATAAATATTGAGATGTGTGTGTGTGTGTGTGGGGGGTTCAAGGGGTTGTATTTCTCAGTACTTTCCTTCCCTGCCTACTCTTCTGGAGTCTTGTAATGTGATTAAAGTCTATTAATCATCAAAGCAACTCTCTAGGGAGCCTGACTCATGAACTACGGGGAAGAAGCAGGGGTGGGAAGTGTCAAGAAAGCTTTCAGTGAACACTCTCTATCTGTTGTTCAGATTGGGAGAGAAAAGAAGGGTCACTAGCCACTGAGGGGGTTTGGGGGGGCTTTGTGGGCTCCCTCCTCTCCCTTCAAATCACTTCTCAATAGCAGAGGTGAAGAGGCATGAGACCGGCAGCCCAGACCCGTGAGCAAGAGCACGCTTGGAGGACGTCTGGATGAATTTGTTGGGAGTTTTCCAGAGAGCAGGCATCTAACAAAGATCTGTGGATCTTCTCCGAGTTTCTTTCCGACGGGACTCCTCTTTTCATTCTCCTCCTTCTGCTCCACAGGTTGTCTATTTCACCGAGATGTACAACATCTTCAGCGAGCTCACGGACCGGATCGACCAGGCAGGGCTGACCGACGAGCAGAGGGAGAGGGAAACCGAGGCCAAGCTGGGCGAGTTGCGCGCTCTGTCCATTGTCGCCGACGACTGAGAGAGGAAAGCCGGAAAAAAAGCGGGATGGGTTCCTTTCATGCCTCTCTGAATGGATCGCAGTCTTTTCGGGCGCCTCGGTGCAGTTCAAGCGGACGGCAGCGGCCTTAACCTGATTATCAGATTGTTTCCTCGCGGCCTCGTCACCCCTCATTCCTCTTGCACGACACTCCCACGTTTCATTCTTTTCCTCAGAGACTCTCTGCAACTCAAAGCAGCTGAATTGCCACATCAACTCAGCCGTCAGCCAAGTGCAGCATTATGAGCCAATATGTCTTTCTTTGTTGTTGCGAGGGACTCAAACAGTTTCCGTCAGAACTAATAAGCAAGGTTACACTTTGTGGTTTCAGAGATGTCGAGAAGCAGGAAATGAGCATGAATGTTTTTATTAGTCACATCTGCAATGCTACTAACAATCTGTGAAAGTGTTTTTATCACCAGTTTGAATGACAAACACTACAGACTATTGTGTAATATACTGCAGGTTACCAGCAACACCATGCACATCTGTATTCTGGCCTGGTGACCCCTAAGTTCATCTGTGTGCCATGTTGTGCGAGGGCTTTTTATCGGGGTTTATAAGGGAGCAGTGGGAACATCGCCTGTGCATCAAGTGCCCACATTGTCCCGGCTGTGGATGCAACATGAAAGCTCTCTTCAGTAAAGGGAGATTGTGCCCGCGCATGCAGAGAACAAGTTACTGTTGAGGTCTAATAAAAAAACAGACTGGTGCGCCCTCTAGTGGACAATACGAATCATGACCGTTTCCTTTTATTCACACCATCTCCATCCTTTGTTTTGTGGTTCAGTTTGTCTGTTAGGAACAAGCCTCACACATTGGCCCTCTGAAGAAAGTCTCTGTATTCTCAACCAGTTAGAAGCCAACTTGTTTGTTCAGCTTTCCAGGATTTTAGACCAATCTATACCGTCATTGCTCTCGTTTCCACCTTCATTCCTGCCTCAGTGTGATCGCCACATACTCGATGGTAATGCACAACAATTGTTCCATCATGTTTGTGGATTTTTTTTTTTTAAAGGGTGTCATATCCAGATGTTTTCTGTTTATTCCCCCACATTTTTTAATTCTAAATAAATCCTTAGTTGAATGTCTTTTGAGTTGTTATATCTTAATTACACGTGTATTAATGAAGGTTTTTCTAAATGAAGTTTAATTGTTCGATTTTTCTTTTAAAAAGTAAGTGGGTTTTGATTTAGTTTTTTTTATAAATGAATTAACACAAATCTGTGAAATGACTTTTTCAGCCATCATTGTAATGTATCGTGAAATAAATTAACGGAGAATAGCAACCATGTTTACAGTTGTATTGTTGCCTTGATTTTAATTATGGATATCACTGCATATTTCTCTCAAATGCAGGAGTTGTTAAATCATTTAAAATCACACAAAATGTTACTATTTTTTTTTTTTCTGTTCAGTTTCACTTTACTGGAATTAGTCAGTAGTGTCCCGTCAGTGAATCTCATAAGCAGTATGTACCGTTCAGTTTTAACCAAGTCCATGCTGGTTGAACCCCTCAGTTTCATTTTAGGTGATGGATGACTTGCTCACACTGGTTTATGAAATCTTTCTGAACCAATATGAAAAAAAAACAACAGACGATCAAGAGTGTTGATGAAAAGCTGAACGACGGCCCAAACACCTAAACTTATCGCAAGTTCTGAGCATCGATGTCCCTTTTTAAAATCAGGGCCGTGTAAATGAAATGTCTAACTTGACGTCTCTGCAGGCCGCTTCTTATTACCTTGGATGTTTATCTCTTCAACTATACAATAATTTATGTATCAGTAAAATCTCCCAGTAAATAACTCTGAATTAGTGACAGACAAAAGTGAGATTGGACTTCAAAACTAAGTCAAAGTAGTTCGGTCCCAATCTGTTATTTTTCACGTGAAGTTACGACAATACACACATGTGCAGGAGCTGGATTTGAATTAAAACTTTGAGGCAAAATACCAATATTCCAAATGATATACAGTTGTACATTTCAAAATAAGGCACTGCTGGACGTATAGAATTTAATGTTTCCTCTTTTCCCGGGTCTGTCCAATTTGTGTCATCTCTTTATTGGACACCAGTAACCTTGGTTTTTGTGTGCGTGTGTGGCGTCCCTTAAAAGGCTGTCTTGCTGTACATGCTCGATATTTGTTCCTGAAAGGTTCTGCGGATGTCAGCGCGTCGACTTTTCAGCGTGGGGGTGAGAAGGCCGTTGGCGATGCTGAACGTCTCTGGATGCAAGTGGAGGTCCTTCACCTGAAAGAAAAGAGACGCACAAAATCACACCAAAAATCATTTTTGAAAAGTGAGTTGCGGATGTATAGCGAGCCCGATGTCAGCAGAGACTCCTCACTTGCTCAAAGGACTTCAGCCCTGCTTCCTTCCCTACAGCTTTCATGTCCTCTAAAACGGCGTTCCCTAAATCCTGTTGAAAGACGAGCGACTGTCATTTTTTTCCGAGACTTATCCGGTGTAAAAAAAAAAGTTATGAAATTGGGATTTTGATGACATACAGGATTCTGGCACAGCTCTTCATAGGATCCCACAAATCCTCTGTCTTTAGCCCAGCTGACGAACACCTCGGGGTCAGGTACAACGATGCCGATGAGATGAGACTGGGGACACAAAAATACACGAGAAAAATCTAAACTTGAACCAAAGCCAACGATTTGAATCTCGATAAACCCGACATGAAATCAAACTGGACCTGTAAACTGTCCCCGTGCACGAACACTTGGAGCACCGGGACGCAGCGTATGTAGACGTTCTCGATCTTCTCTGGAGCGATGTACTCTCCCTGGGACAACTTGAAGATGTGCTTCTTCCTGTCGATGATGCGGAGCGTCCCGTTCTGGCGGAGGACAAGCGGAGACACTTACGGCGGGGCTAAACAACCACGTCGGTCAGCTGAGCTCGGGCGAGTACACTGCAAAAATTCAGCCTCAAAAAACAAGAAGAAAAAGTAATAAAATGAGGGAATATTACTTGAAATAAGACAAATTATCTGCCAACAGAACAGGAAAATTTGACTTGCCAAGATTTCTTAAAACAAGTGAAATGCTCTAACCCTGCCTTGTAAGAAGCAATATCTTGTCAGTCAAAAAACAAGCATAGATTGCCTTAATTTGAAATATTTCATCTTACTTAGATTTAAATTTTTGCAGTGTATTGCATCTGATCTTACTGGAAGCCACTGGCCCACGTCCCCGCTGTGCAGCCAGCCGTCGCTGTCCAAGGCTTCAGCCGTCCTCTCCGGGTCCTTCAGGTAACCTCTGAACACACTGGGGCCTTTTATACAGATCTAACGTGACAAAGGGCGTCAGTCGATCTGTCGCGCGTGCGATGCGACGGCGCGATCGGATCACCTCACCTCTCCGTCGCCGTTCTTGGCGTAGTAGTTCATATCAGGGATGTCTATCAGCTTCACCTTGGCACAGGGCAAAGGAGGCCCCACGTGACCTGAAAAAAGACACCCGCGCACCGGCTGAGGACGAGGTTCACCGGCACCGAAGCGCGAGCCGGTCGGGTGGCGTTTTTTTTTACCTGCGGTCCAGTCGCCCGGCATGGAGAAGGTGCAGCCGGCGGTGCACTCCGTCTGGCCGTAGCCCTCAAAGATCAGACAGCCCATCGTGGCTCTGAGGAAGGACAGCACAGTGGGGGAGATGGGTGCCGAGGCAGTCAGGGCGAACCGCAGATTACCTCCTAAACTGGCCTGAAACACAAGCGACGCAGTATTCATGGACAACGGCTCCAACACAAACTTATTTTTCTTACAAGCAAAATTCTATTTTCAACCTACAACGGGGTGTTTTTCTGCATCGACCATAACGAGCCAAGATCTGTCGGCGTGCGTGTTTTCTCCACGACGCTCCCGCAGGACCGTGATGCTAGAAATGTGGCCTTGAGGACTGGAATAGTCGTGCTCCTCTTGTGAAGTTCGGATGCAAATGTGTTGATTATTTGCACGGCTGCTGGTCTCCGTGGACCACGCGCTGTGTTACGTGCTGTAAAATATAAAACGGTGACAAATATAGTCACAGATAGAGTCCTGGATTTTAAAAAAATGTTTAAATGTCAGACTGAAAACCTCGGTGGTGGAATGAGCTCCCCACTGACAGCAGGACAGCAGAAAGTCTCTACGTCTTCCACCGGAAACTAAAAGCACATCTTTACCAACAATATCGGGATTTAAAAAACCAGATTACCACTTCAGTGGCTCTTAATTACCTTCGCATTGAAAATGCGGAAGGTTATGTTTTGATCGCCTTGTATTTATTTATTTATTTGTATGCGTGTTCCTCGCATAAGTCAAAAAGTATTAAACCGAATCGCATGAAATTTGGTGGGATGATTGGTTATTATCCGGGGGCCATTTGATTAGATTTTGGGATCAATCGGGTTAAAGGTCAAGGTCATGGAAAGGTCAAAATCTTCTTTTTACCATAGCACGGTCAATTTTTATCCAATTAGCATGCAACTAATGCCAAAATGTTCATAATTCAATGCCCAATCTTGTGATATGCGAAGGTATGCGCTCTACCGAGTGCCCGTTCTAGTTATGTTACTTTTGTAGTTTGACTTTCTTGAAGAAATGTTACTTTCTTGATTCTTGTTGTTCCGAGTTTGTACTCTTGGTTGATGCACTTATTGTAAGTCGCTTTGGATAAAAGCGTCTGCTAAATGACATGTAATGTAATGCAATGTAAAAAAAACATCTGTAGTTGAAGTTTTGTTTTGGGGGTTGGTTTCTGAAGAGGCCTTTATCAAAGTAAATGAACTGAACGCATGGAAAATATGATCCAGGTGGAAAGAGAAGCTTCCAGCAACTGACCTGAATCCTGTTGAACACCAGTCTGTCCCACAGACTGTTGTTGCGTACGACGCCGCTGCTGAGCTCCGCCTGCTTCCTCCTCACGGCGAAGTGAAGCAACGCCCGTCGTAACGGGGAGGTCACCGAACCCAGGATCTTTATAGGAACCGGAAACCAGTGTTCAAACATTACAGACGGAGCAGGGAGCGAGAGAGACCGGTCTGAATAGATCCACTCACCTTGTCGTAGATGCGATTGAGTAAACGAGGCACGACGGGAAACAAGGTCGGTTTGAGAGTTTTAATGTCATCCATGAGAAGGGAAAGGTCACCTTGGTAGAATCCTACTCTGGCCCCGTGGCAGAACATAGAGAGCTGGGACGGAAATAAACTTATCTTAGACACACTGCAAAAAACAACAACAAAAAACACACACACACAAAAAAAACACATCTGAAAAGAGCATCAGCTACCTGAATCATCCTCTCGAACATGTGGGCAAGCGGCAGGTAAGAGATAGACACGTCCTCTTGTCGGATCACAAACGAACCCTGAGAGGAAAATGAGAATAATAAAAAAAAAGTGAGCAACGCACAGGGGAGAGATTCCGTTCAGGCAGCAGGCGTACGGAGAAGCCCCGCAGGCAATCAAACATGTCGGATGGCTTTCTCTACAGCAGTTAGATAGCACAATCTTTATATGGGGGGGGGGCAATTAGTTAAAGTACCTCGCGCCGTCAGGGGCAATCAAACAGCCAATTAATCATACCATTAGACGCAGCGGGGAGAGGGACAGTTTGGAGATAGAGAGACAAGCAGGTGGGAAGTGATGGTGGCTGTGAGGCTGTTCTCAATTAGACAAGGAGGTGGAAGTGTAGACAGACCTCCAGGATCTTAATGACAGAGGAAGTGTTGGAGGCGATGTTGCCGTGGGTGATCATGGCTCCCTTGGGCTTCCCTGGATAAATAAACAAGACATTGACGGAAACTACAGCGGTGCCATAAAGAAAAGGTCGTTCGCGGGCACCGAAGGACGCCGCTGACGGATAATCACATCGAAACGCGGGAAATCGGACGTTACCTGTGGTCCCGCTGGTGAAGCAGACCACGGCCAGATCCTGAGGCTGGGGCGGCTACAGCAGGCCGCAACGAAATGGGGACAATATGACGACAGGCTCGCCCCCACTCGAAATGGAAGTGCTCTTTACAAGTGAGCGTTAATGATATCTTATGGGACAGGAGCAATGATGAAACGGCCGTCCCGGCATTTAGAGGGGGATTAGCCGTTTACAGGAACCGGTTTGATGCGGCGACGGAGCAGCTGCAGGACGATGAAACTCACCACGGGATCTTTGAGGTTCTGCCTTCCCAGATCCTAAGATGTGGACGAAGAGGAGTCCTTCACATCAATTTACATATCACCATTGAGAACTAAATTAAAAAGGGGGACACATCTAAATGAGTCTGCATTATAGGGATGGAGTACTCCCCCCCCGCCCCTCTGCTCACCATGAGATGCTCCAGTTTCAGAACCTCCACCTCGCAGTTCTTCGCCCTCTCGACAAACGCGTCGCTGAAGTCGTTGAAGAGAACCAGGCAGGAGAGCTTCGGGGTCACGCCCGCCTCCTTGTTCTCCAACAACGCCGCGGCCTTCTCCTCCCGGTCGCAGATCACCAGAGAGATCTCCGCTGATGACGCCAAGAGTTACTCGCGAGAAAGTACAGTGTGCCGACGGTGTTCAGCCCAAAGAGATACGGCGATAGTCGTCTAAGCGGCTTTAGTTGGGAGGGCAGTGAAGCTCAAAGAGGCAACAGACTTTTCTTTTTTTTCCATTTCCTACTCCATCACATCTGTATGACTTTGCATATGAAGATTTTATATTAAAAACATAAAATACATTGTACTTAGATACTTTATACAAATGTATTATTTTGACTATTAATATTTTTTTAAAGCCCCGTTATATGAAATTATATGATATGATATATTCCTTTATTCGTCCCACAGTGGGGAAATTTAAAAATACAATTATGATGTACACTACCGTTCAAAAGTTTGGGGTCATCCAGACAATTTCGTGTCTTCCATGAAAACTCACTTTTATTTATCAAATGAATTGAAAATATAGTCAAGACATTGACAAGGTCAGAAATAATGATTAATATTTGAAGTATTAATTTTGTTCTTCAAACTTCAAGCTCAAAGGAAGGCCAGTTGTATAGCTTATATCACCAGCATAACTGTTTTCAGCTGTGCTAACATAATTGCACGGGTTTTCTAATCAGATATTAGTCTTCTAAGGCGATTAGCAAACACAATGTACCATTAGAACACTGGAGTGATAGTTGATGGAAATGGGCCTCTATACACCTCTGGAGATATTTCATTAGAAACCAGACGTTTCTACCTAGAATAGTCATTTACCACATTAACAATGTATAGAGTGTATTTTTGATTCATGTTATCTTTATTGAAAAAACAGTGCTTTTCTTTGAAAAATAAAGACATTTCTAAGTGACCCCAAACTTTTTAACGGTAGTGTATGTATTAATAGTTATTATCACCTCCGACCTGTTTTTTCTGAAGCACTATGAGTACTTTCTCATTTTATACTTCACGTACATTTAGCTGATCACACTTCTGTACTTTTACTTAAGTTGTATAATATCAAGAATTTAAAAAGCAGGACATCTACTTAATGAAGTACTTTTCGTTTGATGTTTATCCAATTATCTCTTAGATGTTATGATATGCTCACCGTTTGCACGACGTCTCCAAAACAACACTATACTGCTCACCACTACGGTATGTTTCAGTTGAATTGACAAACCAATGGCAGTTTATATGGTTTCAATACAAGCCCGTGAACACTGCGCCATCATGTGCTCACCCAGGGTGAGGATGTGCACTATGGCCTCCAGCCCCAGCGTGTCGTACAGAGGCACCACCGCCATGGAGTAGGTGTAGCAGGCCAGCTCCGAGATGATCCACTGCGGCCGGCAGAGGGAGACAAAGCGGCACCGTTAAGACTTCCAGCCTTCACACACACACTGCCGCCCGAGTACTCGTTCAGGTCGATATTTAAAAACACATAAGAGTAACGTGTGGTTATGTAGATCGTAACGCATTTCATACTTATTAAAAAACAAAAACATTTAAAGTAAAAAGCATTCCTCTGTGCGTAGACAGGTCTGATGAGAGGTTACAGGCTCTGATGGAGCAGGAAATTATCTTTCACCACATCTACACAAAGATGGCTTTGCCTGACTGATGTTACTAAATGAGATTGGGAGTCGGCCTGCTCCGATCACAGCTGCCCTGGAGACCCACACGCACCACTAGCGCTCCGCTTTCATTATGAATTAAGGCAAACGCACTTTCAGGACTGACAAAAACAAATCAGATTTTAATGTTTCAACATTCATAGAGGAAATGTGATCCTGATACGAGTGAAGAGGAGAGGAGCAAACCTCTGTGGAGATGAGAATATATATCCAGGGGAAATACACATTTGAACTAGAACGGGCACTCGGTAGAGCGCATACCTTCGCATATCACAAGATTGGGCATTGAATTATGAACATTTTGGTATTAGTTGCATGCCAATTGGATACAAATTGACCGTGCTATGGTAAAAAGAAGATTTTGACCTTTTCATGACCTTGACCTTTGACCCGATTGATCCCAAAATCTAATCAAATGGTCCCCGGATAATAACCAATCATCCCACCAAATTTCATGCGATTTAAGAAGATGTTGACCTTTTCATGACCTTGACCTTTGACCCGATCGATCCCAAAATCGAATCAAATGGTCCCCGGATAATAACCAATCATCCCGCGAAATTTCATGCGATTCGGTTTAAAACTTTTTTTGTTATGCAAATAACACGCATACAAATAAATAAATAAATAAATAAATACACGGCGATCAAAACATTACCTTCTGCATTTTCAATGCGAAGGTAACTATTGGGCTGTGGATCGGTTAAAAAGGATTTGATTCGAAGCGAGAAAAATCTGTGCCAAACTAAAGCTCTCGGGGTAAAAGAACAAAACAAACGTCACACTCCAGAAACAGTGACGCAGCTGCTCTTACCTCTGGTCTGTTTTGTGCAAATATCCCCACAAATTGCTGCGGGTTGGGCCGGCAGCCTTTGGCCAGCAGCCCGGAGCCCAGCACCTGCGCCCGCTCAGCCACCTACAGAGCCGGGGATGCTCAAGTCAGCAAACGGCAAAGAGCGACACGACGCACAGAAGCGCTCCGACGACGGGAGTCTTAAAAAAAGGGCGAGAGCGCGTCCCACCTCGGCGTAGGAGATCCACTGGTAGGGCTGCGCCGGCTTTCTGAAGCCCAGACACGGCCCGTTTCCTGGGGGACACAAGGCGGCCGTCATACAGTATTTGACATGTGACGTCTGGGATATGCTGACGGTTTAATTTAATTTTTTTTTTGCACCGTTCTTTGAGACGCTTACACAATGACACGTAGGAACCACATACAAATTAAATATGTTCACCTGCAATCCGCAATCCTCTCTGGAACATGTCAAAGGCCGTCCTCGTGTCATCGTAGTAAAACTCCAGCAGCGAGTCGTCTTTAAGAAGAGCCGATCGCCGGCAGCAGGGATCTCCCTGCAACGAGCGCTCGCATCAAGCACGAATGATGATAATAACAACAACAACAACTAGAACGGGCACTCGGTAGAGCGCATACCACAATATTGGGCATTGAATTATGAACATTTTGGCATTAATTGCATGCCAATTGGATAGAAGTTGACCGTCCTATGGTAAAAAGAAGATTTTGACCTTTTCATGACCTTGACCTTTGACCCGATCGATCCCAAAATCTAATCAAATAGCCCCGGATAATAAACAATCATCCCACCGAATTTCATGCGATTCGGTTTAATACTTTTTGTGTTATGCGAGTAACACGCATACAAACAAATAAATAAATGGCGATCAAAACATAACCTTCCGCATTTTCAATGCGAAGGTAACAACAACAACAACAACAACGCCCATGAGGCGACTCACATTCACAGCCACAGACTGGGCTTGCAGATCGCAGGGAGGGCGCATGGGCCGAGGCCGCGTCAGCAGCCAGTACGCCGTGAGGGAGGCCACGGCGCCGATGCCCAGCAGAGAGGAGGCGGACAGAGGCAGAGAGAAGGAGCACAGGGGCGACGGCACAAGACTCCACAGGTGGTCCGATTCGGGACCCCCGAGTCCAGCGCTGGAGCGAAGTGACCGCAGCCACTCCTGGAAATGCATAACTGAGAGCAGAGGACAGAAAGACGGCAGACGGAGTGAAACGGGAGGGAGCTTCGTGGGGCGCAAAAATAAAGATGCAGCGACTCCAGCAAGAAGGCAGAAAACATTTAGCAGAGCAACGTCAGGTTGACGGGTTCAATAAAGTTGTTTCAAGCCAGTTTGAAACATGCAGTTGTCCTTCGACGGCCTTTTTCCCTCTTTCACCTTGTGAGTCTGTAATTATGTGTGTGAGTCTGTGTGTGTGTTTGTGTGTGTGTGTGAGTCTGTGTGTGTGAGTCTGTGTGTGTGAGTCTGTGTGTGTGTGAGTCTGTGTGTGAGTGCTTGTAATTGTGTGTGAGTCTGTTAGTGTGTGTGTGAGTCTGTGTCCGTGTGTGTGTGCTTGTGTGTGTGAGTCTGTGCGTGAGTCTGTGTGTGTGTGTGTGCGTGTGTGAGTCTGTCTGTGTGCGTCTCTCTGTGTGTGTGTGTGTGTGTGTGTGTGAGTCTGTGTGTGTGTGCTCGTGTTTGAGTCTGTGTCTGTCTGTGTGCGTGTGTGTGAGTCTGTGACTGTCTGTGTGTGTGAGTCTGTGAGTGTGAGTCTCTGTGTGTGTGTGTGAGTCTGTGACTGTCTATGTGCGTGTGCGAGTCTGTCTGTGTGCGCGTGTGTGAGTCTGTGACTGTCTGTGTGTGTGAGTCTGTGAGTGTGAGTCTCTGTGTGTGTGTGTGAGTCTGTGACTGTCTGTGTGTGTGTGAGTCTCTGTGTGTGTGTCTGCGTGTGTGTGTGTGTGTGTGTGTGTGTGTGTGTGTGTGTAAGCTGTGTGTGCGAGTCTGTCTGTCTGTGTGTGTGCGTGTGTGTGAGTCTGTCTGTGTGTGTGCGTGAGTCTGTGACTGTCTGTGTGTGTGTGAGTCTCTGTGTGTGTCTGTGTGTGTCCATAGCAAAATGACACCTATTGTTGCAGGAGCTACCAGAGTTTTGAGTTGTGCAAGATGTTCCCTGGCGGGAATGTTTCATTTGTAAAATTCCCCAGGTAACATTTTTTTAGACGGCTCGTCTTCTCCCCCCCAAAAAATAAAAAACTATAAAATTCCTTTAAAAAAAAAAGCAGCAAATCCTCACATTTGAGAAACTGGAGCCAGTGACTGTTTGATAAATAACCGCCTGTGGAGACACACCCAGAAGGAACAACAACTGGCGAAACAGAAACGGGCCCAGAGGTTACTCTCCGCCATGTTGTGCCACGCTTTCATTCACCAGGGAGGAGCGAGGGAGAACCGGGGTGCGTGCGGTAGAGAGCGGCTGGTGGGGAGATCGAGCCCACCCCCTTGATCCCCACACTGTATTGTTCATATCAAAACTTGATGAAAGAAGGCAGTGTTGTCCCAACACAGACTGAAAAACAGCGGCTCATTTCCCCGCTCCGACAAACCGGTTCATCTTCCGCCGGGCCAGGAATTCACCTCACTGAATAAATCTCTGCTTTCTCACATCCACTCCCCTCCCTAAAACACACCCTCAACCTCTCACCCACTTTCTCCCCCAGTGCCCAATAAGAGAGGAGCTAAAGAGTGATATACCACTCCTCCTCCTCCCCCTCCTCCTCCTCCTCCTCAGCCAGGCTGCTCCTGTGCTGGAGAATCCATCATTTCCTTTTAGCATCAATTAATCTGAATTAAAACTGCTCATTTGCCACGTTACACCTGCTGGAGCTTCAAGACAGCTGGCGATCCCATAAAGTCCTTTAATTGGTAAATAAATAAGAAACACAAAAAAAAGGGCTTTATGAGATGTGACACATGGGAAAAAAAGAAGAAAAAAAAGACAGTCCACAGTGAAGAGAGCTTCCTGTAACCTCTTTCTGTCTCCCTCTATCGCTCCCTCCTCCATCACTCCCATTCATAAGGTCTATTGTCAAAGGACCAGACAGGGAACATTGTGCTCCCAGCTTTTACTCCCTGGAAGAAATGAGACAAAAGGAACTGAACACACACACACACACACACGTGAAAACATACTGGAGGAATACAAATGCACCTCCACAGCACATGCCAGTTGGAGGAGAACCGCTCGAGTGGCGGTTCACACCTGAATTTGCACATAAGAGAGAGGTTGACACAGAGCGTGACGGCATCGTGAGGACTCACGTTCAAACAACAATAGTGGATGCAAAGTATTTTTGGAGCAGTAGATGTTTGCCACAACAAACAAAATGCATTTAAAAATGGAAGTCATTGACATCCTGCTGCAAGTGCATACCGAGTGCAGTTTCCCAGGCGGAAGAGGCAGATAATGGAGAGCCTGAGGCCGTCGGCATGTCTGTGCGCATCGAGTCCAGCCGACAGGCTGAGACACAACTGAGAGACTCAGACCAGCTGCGCGGCAGAATATACAACCGCGAAAACAAAAAACCGGTTTAGAGAAAAATCTGGGAGGTAGTCGATGATGAATAGAACTTTAAGGGATCAAAATGTCCGTCATTGTTTGTTACGCCACATTTTGGAAAGTGCCGTAAATCAAAGAAAGTGAATTACAACATCATTAAAAATGGGAGATTATAGAAATAGTTTACAATTTAATTTGAAAAAGTATTAAGAGTAAAATGATCAAATCAAATCAGGGCTTGAATGTAGGATTTGAGAATGTGTGTAGTTGTTGTAGAAAGACATTTTTCCAGGGTAACAGTAAATAAATATTAAATAGGTAGCGTCATAATAAGATTTTGGTATATTAACAAATGGGTTTGGGTCAAATGCAGAGAAGAATTTCCCAACTGTGGGATCAATAAACATGTACATTAAATTAAGAAGGAACTAGTGCAGGGACTTTAAATGACAGAAGTTCTCTACATTTCTTTCTCAATATAAAACGTGGGCAGCAAGACAGAGTTTTAATTATCATATCGATGTTTTGGTCGAGCCGGAGGTCATTCATAAACGGCTGCTTTATATCAAATTATGCATGTTTTTTTTAATCACAAGCAGACAGAAAAGGACTGACCTTAATTATGTTCCTTCAGTTATAGAGCGCTTTAGTTTTTTTTGCTGATAAATTCAAAACTTTACGAATTTGTTCTACAAAATGAAGTCTCCTCCAAGCAAAATGACTGCATTGAAAAACGCCATGAATCATAAAAAGAGCGAGAAGAGGCTGTGCACGGCGGGCTCGAGCTTCTGTGGGGATGAGAGCGATGCTCGCCCCTGACCCAGAAAACTACAGGAGGTGACATGAGGAGGGGGGGGGGGGGAGAGACGACAGCATTTTATAACCAGCAGCAATGAACTCTGCACACTTTCCTTGTGCCATGAGAAGTGAATGGTCCGAGTAAGAGAAGGGGGGGGGGGGGGGGACACGTGAGGCTGGCCGGGCGGTGGGGGGGAAACCATCAAAAAGGGAAAGAAAGAAAAGCTTCTGTGTTTTTTTCCAGCTGTGATTCCCAAATGAAGCGTGAAGAACCCAGGCTTATTCACGAGTGTTTTTTTTTGTGGAAGGGGAAGATGGTGTCGAACCAATCCTGCACATGTAGGAAAAAAACACTTTCCTTTCCTCATGATGATGCACACGAGTCTGCCAGGGTGTCAAATTCACTTTAAACCAATCAGGATTCTCACACAGACAATGCCACATTTGTGCTCGCACCCCCCCCCCATCCCTCCAGCCTGAAATGTCATGTAACCATGCAGCACCAGTTTCAAACATCACTACGCAGCAGTAATCTTCCCCGGCCCCACACCTCACGGGTCACTTGAAATGTGTGGGTTGCTGTGCGGCCTCCGACCTCGGCTGCCACCCCTGGAGGTCCAGCCGATACCACGGAGCTGTCAGGCACCGAGGAGCGGATGGCAGCGAGCTGGCAGCGAGCTGGCATCTGGCCGTGTGGACAGCTTCCAACATGTTGCGAGCTCCAGAATATGTAGACATGCAGGTTAATACAGCTACAACACTCTGGCTAAAGAAAACAAAACGACTCAGCGTAGACTATGCTGTACATATTGTGAAGAGCCCTTTGAGGCAAATCTGGGAGATTGGGTTGTACATGAAATTAACTTGACACGAACAGAAGTCTGATTTTACCAGGAAAAAAAATAAAGTTAAGGGCTGAAAGGTTTTCCAACCATATCCATCCTCAGCTTTAAGGCTCAGGGATACTTTAAGTGTTACATGGGCACCAGGTCTTTTTAAAGAATGTGGACGTATGCTGCAAGAGTATCAAACCAACTGTACGTCTCTGCACTATGACGTCATTCTGCAAATACTACAGCACGAGAGCTGAAGCTTTCACTCGCATTGGCCTCATGTGGTCAATGCGAGTGAAAGCTGCAGTGGAGCAGAAGGCGCGATGCAACACGACATGCCACACGGAGGAGGCACCGTTGCTCCTCGGGTGTGGATGCAGGCCGAGGGGAAAGCCCGCATCTCATCCCCGGAGCTTTTCTTTTTTAAAGTTCAGGCAAGCAGTTTGTCAACAGGTTGCTCATCTCCGCAGAGCTCAGAGGACTTTTCTTTTTACTTGGAGGAATCGGATCTTTCGGAGTTTAAGTTTGTTTCTATCTCTGAAGCGACCGTGAAGAACCTCGGAGGCTCACCCCAAGAGAGACCAAATGAAACGTACCTCGGTCAAACGCAGGCCTCCAACTGCTCCTGAGATTGTGCTCCAAAGTTAGTTCAGCAACTGATGCATCGGGACGCGTCGACGTCACCCTCAAAGCAATATGCGTTTATTTCCGGTCCAACCCTTTCACAATTAAAGCTTCTACTGATGGAAACTGCGCAAACCTCGTTGAGTTTGATATATAAAGCGGAAAAATTCACTCACAGACCAATTGTATTAGTCGTTGTAGCTTTATGCTTTACGCTAGCGTCGTGGCAAAAAAAGGAATTAGAAATGACAAAGTTAATGATAATGCTAATGCAAATTTGACGTGGAATTAAATGTTATGCAACAAATTGCTAAATAATTTTTTGGGTGTTCCAATCCCCCCCACACACACATGCAGGCACGAGCACAGACATTTTGGGGGGCAGGTGCTCAAACCAAAATAAAGGGCACCCATCGGCAAAATAATATTTATATTGATCGCTGTAACTTGAAGTTAGCAAGTAATTGAAACACATTTTGTCGTGAGAAGACATGAGAGCTAAACGAAATGAAATTGTTTTCTATTAACAATGACATTTTTAAATTTTTTAAACTTTTATTTACAAAATGATAGGAGCGAAAAATGCCATATAATAAACAACTTACTAACCTCGACCGCTCGGTCATGCCGGTAAATATCAAACCTCTGTAAAAAAGTTATAAAGCCTCAGTCTGATATTTCTATATATATATAAGTAGTTATTACAAGTGTTGTTTTTTCTTGCGTTTACTCTTTTCACCCTCTGCAATGCTCATACAAGATTGATCTTTGTAAAACTGGAACAGACAACACAAAGAGAAACATACCGCATAAAATAATGTGGTACAAGGATAGCAATCATAGTTTAGCTGCAATTTTCTAGCTGTGAATTATTGTGACATTTATAAAATTAATTAATAAGTTCAACATACTTTCGAAATTGTCTCAATAGCATGTATACAACACTAAGAAAATGCCTGCCTGTATATCTCTCCCTC
This sequence comes from Pseudoliparis swirei, assembly GCF_029220125.1. Taxonomy (NCBI): domain Eukaryota; kingdom Metazoa; phylum Chordata; class Actinopteri; order Perciformes; family Liparidae; genus Pseudoliparis; species Pseudoliparis swirei. The sequence goes on from NC_079394.1 coordinate 4,943,455, forward strand.
TCTCTGTTCATTAAACATGACGTCAGTAAACAGCTGGACAAGGCTGTGAAACCACGGATTTCGTGAGTTTTTTGTTTATTGTTTTAGTGAGCACCGAGGAGCATGTCGGGGCGAAATTCTCACAAGATTTGGGGGGACCTGATGACAGAGAGAGTCACTTTTATTCTTCAATACTGGTGAATGAAAAAAAAAAGGGGCTCCAGCAGAAAGGGCACTTTTCTCATCCAGGGCAAAAGGGCTGGTGCTTGAGCACCACTAGGGGTCTATCTGTGCACGTGCCTGCACACATGTGTCATTAAGTATAATGTATAACTATAAATCAATCAATTATAAGTTCGTCAGTCAAGTATCTTTTATTTCACTATATATTTCGGCCTGATCCAATGATTTCAGTGTATAACCATCGTGATTTTTTTCAACAATTCAACAAGTTTTAGAATTTAATTCAGTTACTTTATTTTGAAGTTAGAAATCACACAACTTCTAGTATTCTTCTTTTTAGCTTTCTGTAGCTTTGACGCCTCTTTGCCAACACTGACGTCACTTTTTAATTGTGTTTGCGCCACATTTTGGGGGCGATCAAATAATGACAGACATTTTTTTCAAAAAAGTCTTATAAGTGAGACTGCAGATTTAAGAAGAAAGACAACACCGTTGTGTACAGCGTGTTTGTTTATTAGGCTAACATTCAGCAGCTGTGGCATCAATAAACTCAAATGTTCAGTATCTGCAGTTACTAACAATGAAAATAATTCTGTTTGAAAATATGTGCCATCAGGTGGCATAATGTGCCTGAATCTGAAATTGACAGTTTTTTTTCCAGTTCACTGCTGATCCATCAGAAATCCTCCCAGTGTGTGCTGAGCTCCACTGAGCTCTCGGTGTAGTGACCACATGAACTGCTGTCAAAAGCATCTTTAACCTGAAAGACAGAGTAACAGGGTAACGTGTGAGAAAATAGGTCGACTCCACTGCAACAAGAGTTATCACAAAACAGTCAATAATAAGTGACATGTCTTACTTTGGGAATAACTGGAGGGAGTAACGAGCCTGTACAGAGTTCGTCCCAGTTTAATCCTTCAAACCATCTGAATAAAAACAGAGCATCACAACCTGTAAACCCATATTCCCAAATAAAGGCCTCTGTGATTTTCGAATACATCTGTCATCTTACTTGTGCTTCTGGATGTCCTTGGCCCCATTTCTCTGACTGCCCAGTCTCTCCGAGGGATTGGTCCTTAGCGACGGAAAGCAGACAAGAACACACAAATAAATAGACGATGGATTAATACTCCGATTCTGTCCTTGGAGTGGGGATGCTACACCACGGGTCGTGTCCACACGGCTACGTTGTTTGATTTTCTTCTATTTGTGTGTGTGTGTGGGAGCTGGATGATAATATAAAATATAAAAGGCTTATAACATACAAGGTGGTGGATGGAGGGAGGTCTTCATAAGCTTTCACACTATAATTCATAGTGTTGAGTGCGGCATATTTACAACACCTGCACAGTTTCTTTATGAGACTGGAGGCCTTTTTGCTGATGGTTTGTGGAAAGTCGATCTGATCGATACCACGAATGGTTGCAGTGAGCATCGTTATCGGATCAGTGTCGCTGAACGGGAGCCTGGAGAGGGAAACAAGAGCCTGTCACGACCACTTCAATCTACAGCTGGAGAAATGAGTTTCACAAATAGGGCTGTTAACCTGTGAAACCTACCCACCACTCAGAAGTTCAAACACAAAAACGCCAAGTGACCAGAAGTCTGAAGAGACACTGTGACCTTTGAATAAGATGATTTCAGGTGCCATGTAGCCCGCTGTACCGCAGAATGTCCAGGTCTTCTTACCCATGTCAGCCTTCTTTAGACATCTGGAACCAATCTATAAAAGGAGGATACGAGTAAAACCCAGAATAGGATTTCATCCCAAAAAATCTAAATGTACACTGCCGTTCAAAAGTTTGGGGTCATCCAGACAATTTTGTGTCTTCCATGAAAACTCACTTTTATTTATCAAATGAATTGAAAATTGAATGGAAAATATAGTCAAGACATTGACAAGGTTAGAAATAATGATTAATATTTGAAGTATTCATTTTGTTCTTCAAACTTCAAGCTCAAAGGAAGGCCAGTTGTATAGCTTATATCACCAGCATAACTGTTTTCAGCTGTGCTAACATAATTGCACAAGGGTTTTCTAATCAGACATTAGTCTTCTAAGGCGATTAGCAAACACAATGTACCATTAGAACACTGGAGTGATAGTTGATGGAAATGGGCCTCTATACACCTCTGGAGATATTTCATTAGAAACCAGACGTTTCCACCTAGAATAGTCATTTACCACATTAACAATGTATAGAGGGTATTTTTGATTAATGTTATCTTTATTGAAAAAACAGTGCTTTTCTTTGAAAAATAAAGACATTTCTAAGTGACCCCAAACTTTTGAATGGTAGTGTATGTTTGTTGCCAAATGTAGTACCAGTTTGGCATAACCACGCTCATCCAGAACAACATTTTCAGGCTTGACATCTCTATACATGACACCTCGACGGTGAAGAAAGGTCAAGGCCTCGACAACACAAGCCGTGTAGAATCTGGCGCTGCATTCGTCCAAACGTCCCCTGAAAAGACAAATGAGCAGTGTGCAGAAGTGCTGGTTGAAGCACGCAGCAAACACAGCTAATGTGTGAGGTAGACAGATGTAAGACATCAAATCCTGTTCGGTCTTAACACTGCATTGGGATGAAAGCTCGGCTAAGAGCTCTGCAGTATGGCTAGACATCTCTTATCAGTATAATGAGAAAAGTGCCTTGCATCCTCTTCAGTCATAAATACTTACTTTTCTTTGATTAGGCTATATAAATCCCCACCAAGACAAGCTTCTGTCAAAATGTAAAGGCACTCTGTGTCTCTGAAGGTTTTATGCAGCCTGTGAGCAATACACAAATAGAAACATGTCAAAGATCACGATGTAATCAAAACAATCATAACTAGATCATTGTTGAATCACAGACACCTGGCTATGAATGGACAATGAGCCTCCATTAGGATGCGTCCTTCTCTCAGGATGTGCTCTTGGAGACTGTTGCTGAGGATCAGCTTTTTCTTAAGGACCCTCATGGCATAAAGACACTTGATGTTGCTCTTTAGTTGAACCTGACAGAGGTAGAAATCAATAGATTACATGATAGAAACATGGCATGTGGAGGAGGCCGCTGATGTGTGTGAGCTGTATGAGATCAACCCTCACCAGGTCTACGTGACCAAACTCCCCAACTGCTAGTGTGCAGATAATCTGGAAATCACTTAAGGTGGATGAGAAGAGATCAGCATCCTTGTCAGACCTGTTCACGAGCAAAACACAGGTGAGCCTACACCTTGTGTATCCTCGAGGTGCAATGTACCTGTCATTATTGAAGAAAATAGCATTGTAGTCTAATGCTCCTCACTCGATTCTGAATTCAGGGCTTTGCTGCACCTCATGACTGCAGTCAAATACCAACCCACCAATGACGTCCTTGAAGGTCCTGAAATACAGAAGTACATGAACATTCTCAGCATCTCTGACTAAGCACGTTAATTCATGACCAATTTAGAGTATCGTGTAGTAACTGATTGAGATACTATCCAGTTTGACTATTGCTGCATATGTTTTTATTGACTTTCTTTAAAATTCAAAGAGATATCCTTTCAAATGTTTTACAGGTGTTATCCAACCAATCATTATTTTCAGAAAATCATAAGGCATTGATGTACATTGCACCTCAAAACATCTGTCATAAACTTGTATTGGTCCCTCCGGTTGTAAGTTCTATAACCACAATGTGTTGTACACTTATTGTATAATTGGCTCAAAAGTCAAAAATAATCAGTTACTGATTTCTATGCAGTGAATTTTACAAACACAAAGTATTGACTTACTCCCTGTCCATGACCAAGCATGAAACTTCACCAGCAGCAATAACATTCACAGTCCGAACATCCTCTCTAAAGACAGAGTGAAGAAGAAAATCATCATATTACCGATGCAAAAACATCATTGCACATCAATTCCGCCATCATGTGCTCCTGTACCCGATGCATAATGCCTTCTGAACGTGCATTATTTTCTCCTTACCCCCACAGAGCTTTCTCTCCAAACCACTGTCTCTCAGAAAGCTGAGAAAGAACAACCTGCTCTTCATGGTCGGGCTTCTTCTCCGTCACTTTCACCTGGCAAGCACAAAAGAGAGAGGTAATGAAAAAGACGTAATGCTGGAGAGAGCGGGGCGGCAAGCGCCAAAGTCAATTATCACCATTTTAATGCAACTCCTAAAGCCACACTGACATTTTGTCCTCCACAGTCTAAATCTTTTCCTCTCTAAAAGCCTCGTCTCAGGCAGAGAGCATGCAACTTCACCTGGCCTTTGCTAATGATGTAAAAGGTGTCTCCTGCGGCCCCTTGTCGAATGATGTAATCACCTTCATTGTAGTGTGTCTGTGGAACATAAATGAAATATATATATATATAAAACGTTTTAAAAATCAGCAGGAAAAGACAGTAAGGAGAAGAACCAACAAATGTGACAGAAATAAAGATGAGGGCCAGCAAATATGAAAACTACTTGTGATTCTACCCCAGCACCTTCTTGTCAACGGATGCAAAGACAGCTGAAAATAACAGATATTCTGTTTACAGACGATCCCATCTGTGTGCACAGGAAATCTATCAGCTGGATTCTGTTTGAACAACGAGTGATGGTTACACAGAGCTTCAGACTTTAAGAACTTAATCTGTACCTCCTCCATGAGGTCAGACATTTTCATGATGACATTCTCTGGTAAAGACTGGAGGAAGGGAGCGCTGCAGGCACAATGACAAGGGTAAACAGGGTTACAATTCTTTTCCAGAAAAAATGTCATAGGAATGGGTTTTTTTGTCACTTAAATTTGTTATTTGTTTAGTGATATAAACATAAAACAAGTACAAAAATGTCAGACATAAACATAAACATATACACCCATATACATACCCATACACACACATACACACAGACATACATACATATACACACATATATATACACACACACACACACATACCCTCCCCTCCTCCAAAGCAAAACACAAACAACAACAACAATAAAAAAAGAACAAAACAAAAAAATAGGAATGTTGATATTTCGGTCACATGGAGCATTGTGGCGACTGACAAACAACAGCACCCAGGTGACATCATGCTGAAGGTACTAGAATACAAAGCAGCTCTCCCGGCATGCTCTGTATCAAATGAGGCGTATCGGTCCGATGTTCACCTGATAAGCAGCTCCATTGAATGAGAAAGGCTGTTGAGACCACTCTGCATTAGAATAGTCTGGTAGCACTTGCGGTCAATAACCCACAGCTTGCTGTCCGTTTGAGCTGCAGTTCAAAAGACAGAGGAGCTGGTCAAGGTTGTGACCGTGACTCTGGATCTCAGGTGGAAACACAATCAAGAAGCAAGTCTTAAAACAGTTCTCAAAGACATGGTTAGTTTGTGATGGATGTGGATTGAATGCAGGATCGGCTACAGCCTGAAGAGCAGACAGTAAGAAGGCCAGGGCTTCATTAGAAATGCTCACCATGTGGAAGAAAAAGTGCTTATTTTCTTACATAGAGGGACTATTAATATAATTATAATCTGATTTCCTTAACTTGCATCACTCTTTCTTGATGAAAGAGCTTTAAATAGGGTGTTTGAATTAATAATGACCCATATTGATTGGTTCACTGAAGCTTCTTTAAACGGAAGTCGACGTTCTCTAGTCTAGAAGGTTTAATTAGATCCATTGTCTGATAATATGGTGCCCTGAAATCTCAATTCCCCCATTTGGATATGCCCCATTGGTTTGCACTTTAGTAACATATGACACGTAATGTGAAATATGTTTTGAAGAAGCTAAACATTACTCTGAATAGAGGATTTTTCTGACATTTTCTGCAATATGTAATTTACTCCCACTTCTTTGACCTGATGATAAAGCCCCATTTTCACCTGCTTCTTTATCCCTGGCGAAATGAAAGAGAGCAAACCCCCGAGTGATGGTCTCAGATGGCAACATTGGAGGAAAAAAGAGTAATTTCAGGTCGGTGAGGAGAATACAATGGGTCCTGAATGGATCGGAGGAGACGGCTGACAGAAATTGACCTGATGAAATTACAACAGACCACCGACATGAGCAGAGCATTGTTACTGGAGATGTCGTAAAAACAGTTAATTGGAAAGGCTGACTGCTCACAGGATAAAGAAAGAAGTAAAACAAGGGAATAAGATGCTTAGAGACCAAACAAGGTAAATAAACGTATCCTGGCCATGTGAAACGAACCAATATGTGCAATAGAACATGCACACACAAACAGTTACAAATAACACAAATATGGAGCATATATATCTCTCTATATAGACACATACATACATTTCTGATTTAAGAATATTCATATATATCTATTTATATATATATATAAATAGATATGTATATTTTTACATCAGACATGTATGTATGGGTGCATAAATATATATATATATATATATATATATATATATATATGAATGCTTCTTGTCTTTGTGTGACATGTTTGTGTGTGCATGTTGTATTGCGTGGAGGAGATGTGGCAGGGAGCCTGCTGGGTCATGCAGAAAATTCCCCACATCTTTGAGAAAATAAAATAAAAGCTGTGGTGTTATCCACGATTTCAAAAGTCTTTGACATTAGATTCAAAAGACATCTGTCTGAGACCTCTGGCAAAAAAAAACACCTCCTGGTGATAATCTGACAAACAACAATTATTTATATCCCGACCACCAGTGTTTTTTGATGTGACAGATCTCCATCGATATATGAATGCACATATAAACCCAAGAACACAACGCTTTGATACCTGAGACAGAGAAGCTGTGGGCGCAGTTGTAGAAGAGGGCCAGCTCCCCAAACATGTCTTCTGGCTCAATTGTGAGAAGCTTAAGTCGGTCTCTCGTCATATCTAGCCGCCCTTCTGTTAATAAATACACAGGAATTGAAGAAACAAAGCATGTACATAATACCTGGAACTGTTATATGCATGTGCCAGAATGTCTTGAGATATACAAACAACAGATATTCAACCATCCCTAAGTGGATCTAGGCCACAACCTCTTGCTGGTTATGATGATAAATCAAAAGAAGTTAGCAGCCACTCTGAATTAGCTGCACATCACAAATGCAGCCAAGATTTCTGAATATAAACCAGTATTGATAAACTGCAACCACCGAGAAGCAGAACTCCTTTTCCCCTTGCCTTTTGTATCAACTGGTTATCCTCAGTGCCTCTTCTTCTCTTGCTCAAACATGCAGTTCTCACATCGGTGTGTTTTTAGAGCGTCTAATCACATTGTGAGCTAGCAGTAAAAACATTTATATACAAAGATAAGAAGAAGAAAAAATAATTTCATCGGACTATTCTCAAGCACCTGTCGTGTCAAGGAAAATGTCAATAAATGCCTCAGGCATGCGAGCAATTGGAAGAATAATGATTTACCTTCGACAACATAAGCCTGAGCCCCGTTGGCCCCTTCCTGAATGATATGACAGCCTTGAGTGATCGTGGTTGGATACATACAGGATATAATGGTTCTGATTTCTCCTTCGTCGAGGTTCTTCAACAAGTCATTCCTCAAAAATGAAGACCGGATCAACCTTTGAACACTGAGGGAACAAATGTAGAATAGACCACTGATGTCATATTTAGGGTCAAGATATTAAACATCTTCGATGAAAGCATAAACATTTTGAAAGGTTTTATCTCGACTGCAGAAAGCAGTCAGTTAGCCTTGGATATTTGAGAGACATATTTTCATTGAGCAAGCTGAGAGAACACTGGTCTTACGCCGGGCTTTTGTCACAGCTTCGATGTGAAACCATGGCGAGAGTCATCGGGTCCAGAGTGAAGGACTCAGAAATGACGGTTTTTCTAGTGGCTCGCTGCGAGTCCTCACTTTGAGCTGAGCAAGCTACAGGAAAAACACACACATACAATAAGGATTAAGGCTTGCACTATCTGTTGAGGCTTAAAAGGATATGCCATTTATAAGCACCATGTTATACCTGCACTGGCTGCAGAGGATCCTGGGAGGGAGACAGTGGCTCTGGAGCGATCCAGTTCTTCCTGCAGTCTCCGAATGAGTTCATCCTTTGTATCCAACTCCAACTCTAACTCATCTATTAGTGTGTCCCTCTGGCGGAGCTCCTCAATCTTTAATTGAAGGGCAAATTGGAGGTCCCGAAGTGTCCCCATTACCTCCAATCGCCATGCAGGAGACAAAACACAGACATATAAATCTCTATTTACACACAAACAAATACATTGAATGGGTCCAAATACACACATGTATGTCTGATCTTGAGTTGGAGTGATTCCCCTTTGTAGCTAATCTCACTTAACTCACCAAGCCATCTGCATCTCTTCCTATGATTAGATCAGTATCAATATTATTATAATATAAATGGGAAATCAATACGATATAAACAAATATCCACAAGTGCTACACATAAAAGATAAATAGATATATAAATAGATAGATAGATAGATAGATAGATAGATAAATAGATAGATAATATCCCCTATTCATATTTGATTTGATGAAACGTGTTTGATGGCAATCATTTTCAAAAGACTGAATAACAAAAGTATATAACAATGACACAGTTTCCAGTGCAATGAAAAGAAGACCGTCTGTGTTTGCTCTATAGAGCTCGCAGTATACTTCTGGCAGTGCAGTATGTGATTCAAGGACACATAACAAAAACACGAGACAGCAAAGGACAAGAACGTAGCTATACTAGTCGACTAAAAGAGATAAAACAACGACGATTATTAAAAGGTTATTAGACTCACTATTAAGTCACACACATGTTCTGTCCCTACCAGAATAAAACATGGATTGTTTTCTTGTTTTCGTTTTGGGTCGCGAACGCGCTCGGAGCTCTGCGCCCTGATAAATAGCCGTTTAAATACATGCGTGAGTTGGTAACATGTGATAACAGCGTTATATGTTTTCTAATAGACTAAACACACGGTGCAAAATATAAGGACAAATTGTATTTCACATTTCACACACACAAAGATCCCTTACCACATTCAGCCTGTCTGACAACGTGGAAGTCTTTCTCACTTGTCCTGGATATGTTTGTCCTTGTTTAGCAGCAGACAGGTGCACAGCGTCTACCAAGTGAAGATGCTCCTCTCCTGCACGGGGCTGGTCAGGGCTGGGTACAGACAGCAGGCAATCACATGACCCAGACAGCGGAGACCATTTGGGAGGCTGGAATGACAAATGCATGGCCTGGATTCCAATTGGGTCAGAGGGTCTTTGGGGTATTTCCGAGCCCCGGGGATAGATATCGGTGATTTGTTTAAAAGTTAATCTCATGCAAAAATTATATATTTATTATTATTATGATGGTGATTAGCACAAGTCGCAATGGTTGATTGCATTTTGTAAATACGTCCAATTTGGAGGGAAATTAACCGGCCCATAGCTAAAAACGGATTACAACTTTCGTCATACCAAGTTATTCTTTGTTTTTAAAGGACGCTCCTTCCAACTTTACATTCCTAACCCCGTCTTCGTTTTCCTTCACTGTAATGTATTCCGTTAATATTTAATTATGGCCTAAGTATCTCGAGCAGAGGAAAGAACAATAACGTGTCGTTTTGGTTGAACGATCCTCCAGCCTCCAGCGGCCATACAGCCCTCCAGCCAGTGGGTGGCAGTAGTGTGTCTCGCGAGAGAAGCAGCAGCAGCAGCATTTGTCGGAGGAGAAGAAGAAGATGGGCCGTAGATAAGAGAACAAACGCTGTTGCTATCTCGAGCTAGCAAAGTGACATTAACTGAATATCCTGCGTGGTTGAATTGTTCAACGTGTTCTTGTGTTTCGTTTTTCGTCTTTCGTCTCGTTGAAAATGATCCTCACCGTGAAGCCGCTTCAAGGGAAAGAATGCAGCGTGCAGGTAAGTTAGGCAGCGCCGAGCTAACTGCTAGCTTCCGACCGCTAGCTTGAATCGCAAGTAACGTGAGTCGATGGCCTCGGCTCACGCTGCCTCGGGCGAAGCACAATGAGGACACTTCGCTTTCAACGTTAGGCTGTCAGACTCCTTTCAGAGTCACGATAGTTTTAATGTATCTCCTGTACATATTGTCCGGCTGTGACTCGGTGTAACTCTAGATGGCCTGTTGGCCACATTATTGAGAGACGCAGTGACGTTCACTGTCACGGACTTTCTCTGGTTGGTTGTCTCCTCGCTTCTCGTTTACACACACGGTAGTTACAGGAAAGCTCTGTACATCCTCACGTGGTGCTTTCTTGTAGGCAGGTCGGAAATGGAAGTCACGTGGTAAATACTGTAATAGGCACTAGCGTAAAGTTAACTTAACAGGGTTCGTACGGTCATGGAAAACCTGGAAAAGTCATGGATTTTTTTTTAATGGTCATTTCCAGGCCTGGAAAAGTCATGGAAAAAAAACTTGAATCATAAAAGTTTTGGAAAAGTCATGGAAATGTTGGTATATTCGAATGTTCATTTACGCTGAGTTTGAAATAATTAATATAAGCGGATGGATTTGCACATAAAGAATACACATTTATATAAGTGTATAAAGGAATAAACATGAATAGAAATGTTTATTATTTTAATCAAACTATTGTCTCATTTGTTTCATTTAAGGTAAACTGTATGCTTTGGAATTCTCATTTTTTTAATACAAAATTCTCTAAATTGTTCATGTTTATACCGAGATTTCACTTTGGTCTTGGAAATTTGATTTAAAGTCATGGAAATCCATTGTTCAAAATGTAAGAACCCTGACTTAAATGGTCTTCTCATGCGTCTGTGATGTAATGTTCTCAGAAGCAGGGCGGGGCCTTGGGTCCTAACCCCAATGTGTTCCCCTCAAGTTTAGATTTGATGACGTCTGAATGAGGCACTAAATTTGGAAACACCAAAATGCACTTTATCTGCAGAGGCTATATGTGACATGGGGACTACTGTGATCAGGATGTTACTGTGAGACTCTGAGGTATTTTGAGTAGAACAATGGAAATACCGCGTAATGTTACTGTAAAGCATTTGCTGATGTGTGTATCAAATGGGGAAGTATTTATCATACTGGTCTAACACTAAATGTTATCAGCTGTTTCTTTTAAACTTAATCAGTGATCAAGACTGATTTTTCTTTATCTGAAAGTTTAAAAATACCTGGCCTTTTATTGTTTGTGTCTGCAGCGCTAAAAGGAGAAATACCACTATTATAGATAACTTACTGTTTGTTTTCTCTGGAACACATGTGCTAAAGTGGTCATTTATCAAGGTAATGTGCATTTAGTACTTGTGAAGGAAGGTGTATTCCCCATTAATTGTTGCGTGTATATAAAGTTGGTGACATTTGAGTACTCTTCAGCCCAGGAGAGTGGAGAATAACAGGAGGAGAGGGGAGAATGCGTGCCAAATGTATCTTAGTGCCACTACATAATCGTGTTGTTGTTGTTCCAGGTGACTGAAGATGAAAAGGTCTCCAAAGTGAAGGACCTTGTGTCCGAACGTCTCAACATACCAGCAAACCAGCAGCGGTTGCTCTATAAAGGGAAAGCGCTTGCAGGTAGATTAATAAATCGTTAATAATCTTAATGCGGCGTTGTAATCGCTTGATTCACCAATCTCTTTTATACATAAAGTTAAACCAATCTGAATGACTGCATACCATCTTGTTTTCTTCAGATGAACACAGACTATGTGATTATTCCATCGGGCCAGAGGCGAAATTGAATCTGGTCGTCCGTCCAGTGGGGGAGAGAACTGGAGCGTCAGGGCTGGCTTCCAGCTGCAGCAGCAGCAGCAGCAGCAGCAGCTCACAGGGAAGAGTGTGGCAGACTGTGTCCACTATCCTTGCGAGACACTTTAGTCCAGCAGATGCGGCAAAAGTGCACGAACAGCTTATTAAGGTATTTCATAATTGTACTACAATGCATCGTAGTCTCAGTAATTGTAGAAGGTCGTCTTTTAACCACAAGGCTGGCGGTTTGATCCCCGGCTCTTATGATATGATATGATATAAATACCTTTATTTGTGCCACAGTGGTGAAATTTCAAAAATCACAGCAGCGGTGCACATCAGAGCATCAATAAAAATAATTAGAAAACACAAAACTAAATACTAAAAACTAAATTATTGTCCCTTGTCAAAGTGTTCTCGAAGAAGCCACCTCCCTGGGTGCTTGACAATAGCCCGTTGCTCCCTAAATATATAGAATCGGTGATATGCAGAAATTATCATATCATCGATTACCGTATTTTCCGCACTAAAAGGCGCACTTAAAAGCCTTTAATTTTCTCAAAAAACAACAGTTCGCCTTATAATCCGGAGCGCCTTGTATATGGATTAATTCTGTTTGTGCTTACTGACCTCGAAGCGATTTTGTGTGGTTCACGGCGCGCTGTCAACATGTTTTAGTACGACTTCGGTAAACTCCAAAGCCGCACCGCTTGCAGCATCACGGCTACCGCAGTTAGGAGCGTCGCGGAGTAATACTGCAAAAACCAGATCACTGAAAAGAAGATCCGGTCAGAGCACGTCACCAACATGGACACGGTTCCCCTCACCTCTGATACCCCCGTGAACCGCACCGTGGAGGAAACAGGGACCAGAACGATGTCACCCTTCACTGTCTCGCTTGCGGTTGTGAGTGTGTTGTATTTTATGTGTTATAACTAGGGCTGTCAATCGATTTAAAAAAATTAACTAATTAATCGCACATTTTGAAATTGCGATTAATTAATCGCGATTAAAAGTTAAAAGTTCATTATTTTTAAAGACAAAACTTCACACAGAGCTGTGTTTTCAAAGAGGCTCCTACATATACAGTGCCAGCGAGGTATTTAATATCGTTGATGATAAATTGTTTCTTCAGTGAAACATCAGATTAGTAAAAAAAAAAAAGTATATTGAGACCCCATTGGTCCTGTCATCTTTAACATTGAACACAGCAGAACCAGTGGCCTTGGTAACTGACTGACATTCACATATGTCACGTTAACCCTCTGGAGGCTGGGGGCATTTTATACATTTTACAAAATAAATTAAATTCACCGTTTAAAGTCTTTTGCATGTGACACACCCCCACGTGTTATACATCAAACATTCCAGAACAATCTCAGCTCTGAAATGAGCCTCATTGTCCTCGCGCCGTGTCCTCTGGTTCTCTGACTGACAGGCTGCTAAATGAGCCTAACCTGTGAGGTGGGAGGTCCTTTGTGATTTACTGAGTGTTCATTGGTTGTTTTTCCCCCAAAATGTTGACAGACAAACGGATTGACCAATCACGGTGAAGGTTTCGTGTGTGGCGTTCTTTCCGCGCCGCGTCACCCGACACGTCGCCCCTTCGTTCCTCTGTGTCTCAGAGGGGGAGACGGGAGGAAGGAGGAGCAGGAGGAAACCCGACTGATTCATCCACGAGTTAAACTGATTTCTGCTCCTTATTTTCGCGGAGAAATGATTGTTTTAAAAACGGAAACAGTGTCAAACCGCACTGCCGCGGTTTAAAAAAAAAAAATTGCGTTAAAATATTTTAGTGCGTTAACGCGGCCAAATTAATCGCATAGATTAACGCGTTAACGCTGACAGCCCTAGTTATAACTTAACAATGTTGAGAGTTATTGTGAACACGTTTCATAAAATTTGACTGGCTGACTTTTGTTTCGCTTAATGCGCCTTATAGTCCGGTGCGCTATATACATGAAAAAAGATGGAAAATAGACCATTCATTGACAGTGCGCCTTATAATCCAGTGCGCCCTATAGTGCGGAAAATACGGTACTCATCTATCTCAGTAATATAGTTCTAACACTTCAACGTAAAAGGCACTGCAAGGTCTCAATTATAAGCACAAATATGTATAGTTTTCATTTTTACATGTATATAATAAAAAAAAGCCTAATTACATTCCCTGTAATTGCATAAATACCTCATAAATAAAAGTCATTATATGGATATACTAAAACTTTAAAAGTTATCAACTAGATATTTTGAAGTTAAGTTGTTTCATAGCAGCTCTCTGGAGATAGACTTGGAAATCTTGGACCTACCAAATTATTTAGAGCCTGCTGTTAGTGCAGCATTAGGTTGGTTTGGCTTCAGGTCTGCTTTATTGCAAACTAAGCAATACTTCCCATCTCATGCTTTATTCGAAATGGAACAATATTGCCCTACACACTGGTTTAAAGAGATTCTTTAATATTTTAAACCTGCGCTGTCTCAATATGATTTTTCTTTTTTCTTCAAGGACTATGAACGGTCACTTCGACAACTTAGTCTAGACGACGTCGAGCGTTTGGCGGGAAGACTGCTTCACCCCGACGGCGAAGACATGGACACCTCGTACATGGACTAAGCCGAGCCGAAAGTTGCTTATTGTAAAATGTCTTGAGAGGCGCTCGGTTCTTGGAGGTGCATACAATGTTTAGAGTGTGAGGCATGGAAAATACAATATTGTTTTTCTTGCATTGAGCTGTGTGCCTAATCTTTGGCTGAGTGAAGACAGATACCAGTGACTGGTTATCTCAGCAATAGGGATAAACCATGGCTAAGAAAACGTGGCAACTTCGAGTTGGTCATTGATGTTGCAGAAATGACACGAGACCTGATTACATAATATTTGAAAATGAAGGAATCCATCTATGCTGTTGTTTTCACATGATCTCTGGCTGCTACGACTCTCAGCTGACTAACGTCGACTCGAGGGTTTTTATTAGTAATCTGTCAGATTGTGTGTTCTGTTAACCATCCTTGAAAAGGTAATACACTTTTTATTCCGTAACTAACTGATGTTCATTGAATGATTTGTAAATATTGTGTGTGTATATACAGACATTAAACCACAGAAAAAGAAGTGTCTTAATGTTTACTGTTTTGTTGAATGTAAAAAAATATATGTTGAATAGGATTTTTTTAAAAACTGTTTCTAGCATTGCCAAATAGAAGTGGTTGAATATAAAATAAAAATGTATATTCTAATCCTGTTGAAGTAAAAAAAAATGAAGGCGTGACCAACAGTGAGTCTTATAAGTCAATCGGGGAACAGTCATGCGCATTGGTAAAGTTTTAGACCAATCAGATTGAGGACGTGGATTTCGAGTCCCGCCCACCTGGTCAACTGACTGTTTCTTTTCCTGCTAAATTTGGATAACAATTCGGATAAAATTACATGTTTTTGATTACCATGTCCCCCCTACAAAATATGACGGGCGGAATCGTTGGATAAGGGCGGCTCCTGTTTCCTGGACATCGGTAAGGTGACGATGCCGCTGCGGCTGGTCCGGTTGTTTCACGGGAGAAGCTAACGCTAGCATAACCGTTTCACTTCCTGCCTTCAGCACGCCGCTTGGCCCAGCTAACCACCGATAACACCGAGCCGCTCGCCCTGCGCTGCTGCAGCGTTGGTTACCGTGTAGGTCCATTCCGTTATTGATGATTAATCGCCAGTGTGATTTTGGATGCTGTGGAGCAGTGCTGGTCAAACTGCTCGGGCGTTAACGTTACTCCACTCGTCCCAATAATTTGATATTCGTCATCTGCACTTGTAAATATTCAACAGTTGTTGCCTCCTTGTGCAGATTGTAATGCAGCCAACTGCTTTCTCATTGGGCTTTAAAAAAAGAAAACTATTGGTTTCAGTTTGATTGAATGTGAACTGAGATATTTGTATCTTCTTTGAGTCCATGCATGTTCTGTTTGACCAGCAGTCCCCGGTCTATTGGAAGGATGGAGACTCTGATTCCTACCATCAACCGGCTGCAGGAGGTGTTTCTCACAGTGGGTGCAGAGGTCATACAGCTGCCTCAAATCGTCGTCGTTGGATCTCAGGTCAGTCTGCTGAAAAACACGAAAAGCTCAACTGTAAACGAGTCCTGTGACCCTTTCTGGTGTGATGCTTTGATTTGACCAGAGATTGAATATGTATTGTGAGTGTGTTTTAAAGGGAACAGTGATATAGGCTGACTATCAGTGCTGCTAGAAATGTCTGATTTGCTCTCATTCTGTGCTGCAACAGAGCAGCGGGAAGAGCTCCGTGTTGGAGAGCCTGGTCGGACGGGATTTCTTGCCTCGAGGAACAGGAATAGTCACGAGACGACCCCTCGTCTTGCAACTCGTTAATGTTGCCCCTCTACAGGAGAGGCAGAAAATCGAAAATGGTACCTTCAGATGCATCTATTTATTCACATTTTAAATGAGAAGGAAGTTGTTTTGATTGTCCTTGAACATTAACAATCGAGCTTTAGTACAAGTTATGATGGAGCATGTTTATGGTCAGGGATCGTACGGTCATGGAAAACCTGGAAAAGTCATGACATTTTAAAATGATTATTTCCAGGCCTGGAAAAGTCATGGAAAAAACTTAAATCATAACATTTTGGGAAAAGTCATTTAAATTTCCTATAATCACATGTTCATTTACGCCGAGTTTGAAATAATATGTTTTTTAAAGAAAGACGCTCAAAATATAAGCCGGCGTACGCTCTCAATACGCACAATTTTCAAAAATGTTCATGTTTATACCGAGATTTCAGTTTGGTCATGAAAATTTGGTTTAAAGTCCTGGAAAAGTCATGGAAATCCAGTGTTCAACATGTGTAAGAACCCTGATGGTGTGTTACATCTGTCTAGGCGTAGGCTCTGCTAGAAGTATGAAGTAGGTAGCACTTTGGCATGGCGCTTTCACTACTGTTTGAACTGTGAGCTTCTCCTTCCAGACCCTCTCTTTTCTAACGTTCAGTCTTTCTTCATCTTCTTTTTCTTCACTACTCTTTCAGGAAGTGGGGTAAAACAAAATGCCCAAATCAGCTACCCAGGTCTCTGTATATTTGGTCTGCATGAACTTGTCTTTGATTCACCACTTCATTTCTTTTGTGAACTTTCTCAAACAGTTAGTTTGTTCTGATCTCGTCAAGCATGCTGTCAGTCAATTTGGAGTCTTTTCAGTTTGCATTTTTCCTCCCCAAAGTGTAATAGCGAGCGTCTGTAAACATACGTGCGCTCACTCTTATACGTTTGTTCAGGTGTCAAAGCTGAAGAATGGGGTACGTTCCTCCACTGCAAGAACCAGGTACATTTAGCTGCAGATTTCAAACGACGTCCTTGCTGCGTCTCTCCGGTGATGTGCTGGGATCATTGTATCATTCTCACACCTTTTTGACAGATCTTCGCAGATTTTCAGGAGATTCATCGGGAAATCGAAGCGGAGACTGAACGCAATTTAGGGGACAACAAGGTAAGAGAAAGCATTGCTGTTGAGTCAGTGATACCTTCAAATGAGCTTTTTACTCTGCATTGATACATGTTGCTGCTTTTTTTTCCATATCCTCAAGGGTATCAGTCCTGAACCCATCTATTTGAAGATTTTCTCCCCCAAAGTCCTTAATCTCACCCTGGTGGATTTACCTGGAATCACTAAGGTAAACTCAGACACTTGACAAGGATGTTGATTTTGAACATATTAGCACTAAATGATCATTATCAGCACATCTGCAACTAGAACGGGCACTCGGTAGAGCGCATACCTTCGCATATCACAAGATTGGGCATTGAATTATGAACATTTTGGCATTAGTTGCATGCCAATTGGATAAAAATTGACCGTGCTATGGTAAAAAGAAGATTTTGACCTTTCCATGACCCGATTGATCCCAAAATCTAATCAAATGGTCCCCGGATAATAACCAATCATCCCACCAAATTTCATGCGATTCGGTTTAAAACTTTTTTTGTTATGCGAGGAACACGCATATAAATAAATACACGGCGATCGATCAAAACATAACCTTCCGCATTTTCAATGCGAAGGTAATCATCAGATTCACAGTAGAAAGGCATGTGTGCTGTGCTTACACCAACGCCGGCTGCTCGTTGCTGTTGCCTCAGGTTCCTGTTGGGGACCAGCCAGAGGACATCGAGGCACAAGTACAAGAGATGATCTTGTCCTTCATCTCCAATCCAAACAGCCTCATCCTCTCAGTTTCTCCTGCCAACTCTGACTTGGCCACCTCGGATGCTCTGAAATTGGCTCGCGAGGTTGATACAGATGGTAGGACATCACGTCTCATCTCCTCAGATTTTATTTAGATTTTTCTTATTGCATAACATGTCTCAAGTGGCCACGCATTTTGTATTATTTAATATGCAGGGGGAATGTATTACGCTTTAATAATTGTAGGCTTTTGGACCCGTCAGTCTTCACTGTCACATCATTCCCACAATTACAGTTGCTTTGAAGATAACGTTGCTGTCATGGTGCACTCTGAATAATAGATGGATGAGGTGAATCCACTTGTGGTAATTGTCTGATAGGTAGGCAATATGGCCTTTAAGTGCCGGTTGTACACTGATAGTGTGCGAGTTAGGATATCTATAGCTGAGCACAAATGTTCTCCTGCTGGCCTCAAGTTCTTCCACGATGTCCTCCTGTTTACTTTACTACCAGATCCCTCAATATATATTCAGAATAACTACATTTGGAAGACTGTTAACTGCCGTAGAAATATAATCACATTTATGTGTCAGGTCGTCGAACCCTGCTGGTGGTCACTAAGCTGGACCTGATGGATGCTGGGACCGATGCTCTCGAGGTCCTTTTGGGTCGAGTCATTCCAGTCAGACTTGGAATAATCGGGGTGGTAAACAGGTATGCCGCGATGCATTGTTTATGTTTTCTTTTAGTTTAGCTATGTGACGTTTTAAGCTTCACAATACAGCCAGGAGAAAGGTTGTTCATGTCCTTATTACCCTGAACATCTTATTGCTCCCCCCCCCCGAATGGTTATCCTGCTAGGAGCCAGCATGACATCAATACCCAGAAGAGCCTTCCGGACTCGACGAGGGACGAGCAGGCTTTCCTGCAGCGCCACTACCCCTCGCTCGCCTCGCGGTCCGGCTCGCGCTATCTGGCCAAAACTCTCAGCCGGCTGCTCATGCATCACATCCGGGATTGCCTGCCACAGCTCAAGACCCGTGTGACCACGCTGAGCTCCCAGTACCAGGCACGGCTCAATGACTACGGCCAGCCGGTAGAAGACTACAGTGCCACCTTGCTGCAGATTGTCACCAAGTTCGCCAGCGACTACTGCAACACCATCGAGGGGACGGCCAGATACATCCAGACCTCCGAGCTGTGAGTCCGATTGCTTTTCTGTAGCCGTATCTTTATTCAATACCAAATGCTTTTTTTTCTTCTGATCACAGCAGCCTTTGTTTCTTGTTTCTGTCAATTTCTTCCGGGTATCATCTAAATTCATACTTTGTGTTGCGTGTCGCATTTGACCTGCATTGGTTCACGATGTCCATCATGAGGGTTATTTTCTTGTGGTAATGTAATAGTACATTTAAGTGGCATCAGCATCTTCTGTTGGCACCCTCATCTCTGCACCTCTATTGCCACACGGTGATTCATTTATGTAAATATAGAGGGAGCAAGTATTGACTTTTTTGTGGTTGACCGCATTTCATTTTCGCACGATTAACAATGCTGACGCACAGCGCCGAGAAGCGGCGTTGGTCACGGCTGAACTCGTCTCTTCTGCAGCTGTGGGGGTGCTCGGATCTGTTACATATTCCATGAGACCTTTGGGCGCACTTTGCAGTCCATTGACCCCCTGGGAGGATTGTCGGAGCTTGATATCCTCACCGCCATTCGTAATGCGACGGTGAGCGTCTCCTGACTTCTCTTCTTGTAATTAGTTTAATCCAAATTCTAGTCAAGTTTTCTTGTTTGGTCAGTTATAGAGTGTGTGTGTGTGTGTTTGCCCTGCAGGGTCCACGGCCAGCACTGTTTGTGCCCGAGGTGTCCTTTGAGTTGTTGGTGAAGCGGCAAATTAAGCGACTGGAGGAGCCCAGCATGCGCTGTGTCGAGCTGGTTCATGAAGAGCTGCAGAGGATCATCCAGCACTGCTCCTCCTACAGCACACAGGTGAACCAGGAGATATTGACATCATTTGATTTAAATTGCTGAAACAAAGACGACTTAATTCTGACTGCCTGCACCGTGTTGAGAAACGATGTCTTTGTCTTTGCAAGGAGCTTCTGCGATTCCCCAAACTGCACGATTCCATTGTGGAAGTGGTGACTGGATTACTGAGAAAGCGCTTGCCGGTTACTAATGAAATGGTAATCCATGGCTTAGCTAAACTGATCTTTCAAACTAATTGTAATGACTCGCAGCTAAACCCCATGTGCTACTTGCGAATAATTCTTTTTTTTCCAATAGGTGCACCATCTAGTATCAATAGAGCTCGCCTACATCAACACCAAACATCCAGACTTCACGGATGCAGGGCAGGTCTCTGCATCTGTCAACAGTCAGCAGGTAGTTATGTGTCCCTTACAGCAGGTGCTCTCATTTGTTCTGCTTGGGTAAACGGTGGTCGTAAAAAAAAAAAGCTTAAACCATTACATCTCCCATCCAAACATCAAAGCCCCTTTCACAGTTTGTAGTGGCGTTCCAGACTCGGCTAAAACAGCCCGGACCCCCTGACTTCCTCTGATCTTTTGCTGACAGGCGGAGGCACTTGATGGAGGAAAATGCTGGAAGAACGAGAAGGTTGCGGAAGAGAGAGTCCCGGCTGCAGGCTTTGGCAGTCCAAGCAAAGGCCGGTCCATTAACCTGCTTGACGCAGTGAGTGGTGGGAGAAGAAGAACAGAACACTTACCGGGAGGAGAGAATACGTTGCACAGTCAACATTTTACTTTGCCTCTCTCTCTCTCTCTCTCTCTCTCTGTGTGTCTCTGTCTCTCTCTCTCTGTCTCTCTCTCTCTCTCTGTGTGTCTCTCTGTCTCTGTCTCTCTCTCTGTGTCTCTCTCTCTGTCTCTCTCTCTCTCTGTGTGTGTCTCTCTCTCTCTCTCTCTCTCTCTCTGTGTCTCTCTCTCTGTCTCTCTCTCTGTGTCTCTCTGTCTTTCTCTCTCTCTGTGTCTCTGTCTCTGTCTGTCTGTCTCTCTCTGTCTCTCTCTCTCTCTCTGCCAGGCGGTGACCGTATCGCGCAAGTTGTCTGCAAAGGAGCAGAGGGACTGCGAGATCATCCAGCGCCTCATCAAGTGCTACTTCCTTATCGTCCGCAAAAGCATCCAGGACAGGTTCGACTGGAACAAGTCCATTTTCTTTTTTTCTATGATTTCATTTCCCGTGACTCCCTAACTTTGTGTGTCCGCAGTGTGCCCAAGGCAGTGATGCACTTCCTGGTGAACTTTGTGAAAGAGCATCTGCAGAGTGAGCTGGTGGGTAAGCTTTACAAACAGTCACTGCTGCAGGAGCTGCTCATTGAGTCCCAGGACACGGCACAGCAGCGGACCGAGGTGGCTCAGATGCTGGAGGTAAAACTGGCTGATGGTTTCGTTCTCTGAATGGCTTCTGAAGATGAAAAACAAAGTCCTTTTCTATTTCTCTTTCATCTACTGTTTTAAAGCCAGTGATTTATCTGACCTCTTTTGTTTCCTTTTTCAGGCACTCCAAAAAGCCAATAACATAATCTCTGAGATCCGTGAGACTCATCTGTGGTAGCCAGAAGAAAAGAACAAATCCCTTGAGAGTATGAGAGTGTATTTGAGTTTACACGGCAAGAGAGAGAGAGAAAGTGTGTGTGTGTGTCTCTGTGTGGCAGCACCCACATTATCTCATGGACCAATGACCACAGCACATTTTGATCTACTTTTCCCCGGCCGCCGTCCTGACCAGTCCACTAGGGCTGTTGCTTTTCACTGTGAACGTTGTGTAGCGAAGCAAACTGATTACCCTCTCTGACCCAAAGTGTTACTGCAAAGTTGAAATGTTAAACAACTGGCCACAAACTAAACATGTTTGTATAGTTTGTGACGAAATGTTTGGTTGATTGTTAAATGTAAAGTGAAGATTTTAAGCGACGTTGTTCCCCGGGTGTCTTTTAAACAGACTTGTTGATCAAAATGTGTTTGCACTGTACAATTACACAAAAAGAACTGGCCTTCCTCCGAGCCTCGTTGGTATGTGCTAAAACTATGCTAAATCAGATGTTTTCCAACTTTAATCCCTTTTTATTATACTTCTCACCAGATTAATTGAGTCCAACTCAATTAACCCTGAATACAGACCACGGTTATTTGCAGAATACTTACTGGATGAATGCAGATTGTTTTTCCGGCTCTGTAGTGCTAATCAACATCAGGGTTATTTTCCAGAGCCAGATGTGCATATCAGCCCATTTATTCTGTTGCACTGTCTTTGGTGTGTCGTCATAAATGAGCAGCCCGAACATTCCCAACCAGTTTGGAGGGGATGAGTTGGGCATCTATAATATGTAGAGTGTAAATATTCTATAGTATCTAGAAAACAGAAATGAATAGACTATCTAAGCATTGTCAGAATATTATGTAATACTCCATCATTTGATTTAAGATCCAGATGGTGGGGCGGTAATGTTCTCTTGCGTCTCTCAATTTCCTCAAGCCATTTGTTCACTGAGTTCGTCGGTTACTGATGGAGATAATATAGTTCACTATTATTGTCCCTGTCTAGTAGTCGGGACATTACCCAAGTAAAAGAGACTCAGTGTGCTGATATCTCCTGAGTGCAGAGCCATTGGCCTTCGTGCCAATTATAATTTAATTGTGTTATATTGTAAGATGTGTAAAAGTATTCCTATCTTTCCATTTCTCCCAAGTTTAGGTTGTCGCAGCATATTCCTCCACCAAGTGCTATCGCCGTTAATGTGAATCTCCTTTTCATAGCCAAAACAAATAGTTAGCCTAAAAATTCGGCTCTTTCAGGAAGACCTGCCTCAACGGGGACCATCGAGCAGAAACTCTTCTCAATGTTTCTTCTGTGCAATCAGGGAGCGAACACGGCACCGCATCACGCTGTCTTTCTGAAAGCCCTGTGTAAGTCTGCATGCGTGTGTTCAGTATGCATGTGTGGACGTATGAATGGCTTATTTATGTAGATTTTGTATTATTTAACTGTTTTATGAGTCAACTGCTTATGAGTTCTTGCCTGCCAATATTTGTGATACATGTTTACGGAATAAAGTCTGTTGAGATTGAAGGGACCCATTAAACTCTAGAAAAAGGACACTGAAGTCTGGTTGGGTGTTATTGACGACATGGATCGGGTTTTTTTTACATCACATGTCATTTAGCAGACGCTTTTATCCAAAGCGACTTACAATAAGTGGATCAACCTAGAGTACAAACTAAGAACAACAAGAATACAGAAAGTAACATTTCCTCAACATAGTCGAACTACAAAAGTACCATAATAAGAGCTATTTAAGTGCCACTGAAGTGCTAATCTGTGTTTTAATCCAGATAGTCGGAAAAGATGTGTTTTTAGTTTCCGGTGGAAGGTGTAGAGACTTTCTGCCGTCCTGATGTCAGAGGGGAGCTCATTCCACCAATGACATCAGGACAGCAAACAGTGTTCATACTATCTGCTCATTTGGCCTCCACGGTAGGATGTGATGACCCATTCTGCGCCACTTTATTCATCTCAGGTGAATGTAAATGTCTGAGGAAAAAAAAAAAGTCAGATGGATGTCACGGTGGCACCAATGGCTTGAATACAGTCTCCTGAAGGATGCCAACACAGCTGTGACATGACTAGCAGACTTTTCTTTGTGGTTGGCTCACACAGCAGCGCCAGCTCTGGAAAGAGGGGTGAAACTTCAGATTTAACCGTTCCCATTTTACATAATAGTGTGTTTTTATTGCACATTATTGCACATGCAATCCAAGTTAAACCTGAGCAGCGGTGGAGACGTTTGGTGATGGATGGGTTAAATTCGCAGTGAGAGTGGAGAGCCCGTCATTAATGTTGGATGAGTGAGCAAACGCACTACAGTCCTGAAGAAACCAGTATGTGCACAAGGCACGCACACTCAGGCAGAGCTGTTTTTACAAACCCCACACAAAAATGTGTGTACACAGATGTCACCTCCAACAGAGATGGAGATTAAATGTCTGAGAGCACCGTGATAGCAAAGGAAAATTAACCACAATCTTAGTTCAGGTGATTGTTTTATATCGCCTGCCACTTTTTGTAGCACGTTATTGTGATCACCCCTCTTATAACACACCCCACCTCCCCTCCAACAAGACCAGAGTAGACCATACCAACTGACGGCATGAGAGGGTGCTCGGCTGCAGAATCGTGACAACTGCATTATTCTGGTCGCCTAAATCCTGCTGAATTAAAGTGGAAACAGCCCACGGTATGTTTTGATTCATTTAAACAATCTCTCCAGGCTCTCCTTCCATCCACCAGTGATTTACAGGAGGCGTTCCGGCTGCAATCCCCTCCTCGTCTGTCCCCAACCGGTGAGCCAGTCAGCAGAGCAAGCTGAACAAAGCCATGGGAGAGAGAGAGAGGAGAGAGAGAGGAGAGCTTCTGGGAAGAAATGTCTCTCACTGACTCTGTCGCCTGGACAACCGGGTAAGAGAGGAGGGGTGGGCGCACGAGAAAAAGAGAGAAAGGACAGAGGAGCATAAAAGGAGAGGAAAACAACCCATTATGAACTGCTGAGATGAGAAGCTTCCTTTAGAGTGAGGGGGAGGAGATCTGTGTCTGTCATTCTCTTGTGGGGTTTCCCTGAGTGGCTCTCTCTTGAGTTATTAACTGACAATAAAGCAGTGGTTTATTTATTTATTTATTTCCACACAAGAGCATGGAGGAGATGAAACCGCAGAGCACAAGTTCGGAACAATACAAGTGGAGCCAGGAGGCCAGAACGCTCCACCTGTAATTCTCGTCTTATCAACCTCAGGTAAGACTCTCCTCAGTGGTGCAGGCATTTGCTTTGATAAGGATGCTTTTGTTTTAAATAGAGAGGATTATTCCTGAAGGTAGTAAACCATTATCTTGGAAATGCCAGATTAAATTCCAAAAATTATTGAACAAATCAATAAAAGCATATCTTACCTGCTTGGAGTAAAATAACTGTTTATCAGAGTAGGTTTTTCATTATGTATTTGATGGAGTTATTTTTATGCTGCTTGGAAAAAGAACTATACCCTCACTGTATTATGGGGTTTATTTACAACATTTTATGGAGTTATTGACAACATTTAATGGAGAAGAGTGGGATAAATTGCAGCACCAGGATGCTTCACACACTGTATCCCTAGCTTTGCACGCCCTTTCCGTGCGAGCATGAATTCATAGAGAATAAAAGGAGAAAATGAACACCGTTGTAAGGCGCAAATTAATCTGGAGAGTTTGACTTGAACCGCTGTGACTCCAGATTCACAGTGCGTAAAGGATAGAAGGCACGTTCGCTATTAGCATACTGCTGAGCGCTCATGCATAGGGAATATATTCATAGAGCAATCGTGGTGAAATCAATGCCTCTTTAAATGAGGTGGTACGCTTGCTGAGTTTACACCAGGCGCAATTTGTGTGGGGCAGCGTGTGACATCCATATTGAATGAAATGGAGAAGAGATAAAAACTAAGGGAGCGTGGGGTTATTTTTTAGCTGCTGTCAATAACGAAGGTTACGATCTCTCACCTTTGTGCACAAGATGGAGAAAAAGCGTAAAGATTGAAGGAGGAAAAGTGCACAAGAGTGAGACATGGCGAGCAAGAGGGGTGGGAGGGATGGGAGGGATGGGAGGGATGTTGAGACAGATGATTGTAGGTGAAGGGTCCGGGCTGGCAGCATGCTGGGATTGCTCAGAGCTCCCACCTCAAGTACCATATGATGGAGTGGAAGGTAAAAACACTGACACTCAGCTTATTCATATTTTTATGGGAGAAGAAATATATAAGAAATTCTGTCTAGTGGAATTTACAGTTCAACCTCCTTGTGAGACAAAAACAGCTCTGTGCTGCACAACAACAGGCCTCCGAATACTGCTGTACAAGCAAGTACTGCATGACTACCTGGGCAAGATTTGATTAAAAATATTCAAGAGCAGATGCTACACAGAGAGTTCACTTGCCTTCCCTTATGTGAGGGAAGGCAAGTGATTTTCAAGCGATTAATACAAGATCTCATACCTCAAAAGCTGCAAATGGATTTTCACTTCAGCGCCCTCAGTGTATTTATCTCTCAGTATTGAGTCGAAAACTACCTGATAGATAAAGCCTCCCAACATAGACGGAGACATACGGGAGATATCATTTATCCCAATAAACACGGAAAGCTGGATGCCAAATGACATAATATTTTTAACCCTCCTGTTACATTTGGGGTCAATTTGACCCCATTCAATGTTTAACGTCTCTAAAAAAATATGATTGACATAAAAAATGTTGCTTCATATTTCATGACTTTTCATAATTTATCGCGGACAACTGGGAAAACATAAAATTCACATGATGTTATGTTTTCAATGTCCTGAACACAACTTGTACGCATCGGTGTTCTTTGGGTTCAATTTGACCCCAGGCTGTTTTTCACTGTGGAAAACATCTAAGAAATATAAACTTTTGAATTTATTTAAAGGGCAATTTAGGTAGTCAACAAACAAACAAAAAGTACCTGACACTTAAACTTGGGAAACGATATTAATTCTAATCATTTTCTGGAGGTTTTCATTGCTGGGGTCAAAAAGGGTAAAAGATGTTAGTAAATTTGAAGGTAACAGGAGGGTTAATCCACACCTGCGCAGGGGGCAAATGGAGCGCGTGCTCTTAATCTTTGCAGATAAATAGTGGTTTTGAACATTTGTGGGAGTTTGAAAACACATTAGTCATACACAGCTCTGCACTGATCCGAGTGCTTTACAGCTGCACTCATAATCATTGTACACAAAGTGCAACGCTCTCGGAAGCAAAGAAGCGTCGGAGAGGAGGATGTTTCCCTGGCTGTGCATCGCTGTAGTCATCTGTCCTCCAGTGCACCTGTGTGCTGTCGACAGAGGGTCAGCATCCTGCACAGAGCTCTGCCTTCACGTCCAATAGGCACTCAGTCTGCATGGCAGTCACGAATGAGTTCCTCAAACTGTCACATTGTGACATCGACGCCACTAATCAACCCGTTTTGACGTCGAGACGGACAAAGAAATGTAGCCGTGAAGATCTGTGTGTTGTACTCCCATTTAGATGTGTTGCTATGAATATGAATATGTAAGGAAAAAAAATGATTTTCTCAGATTTCTGAGGAGCTAGTCGGTTTTTCGATGGGTGAAGGCTGTGACGTGTGTGTGTGTGTGTGTGTGTGTGTGTGTGTGTCTTCAGTCATTCCCCAGGCTTTTGTTTCCTCATCTCCTCCATTCCACTTCGCTCATCATATTTCTGTGCTCGTCTGTGTCTCCTCTCATCTTTTGTTGATGAGAGCAACGTCATCAAAACAAGCTGGAAATGGAGAGATGATGAAATGTAACAGGATTACATTAATCTATTTACCCAAACGGTGCATTTTATTCACTCTGTATCTGCAATTATATATTACAGGACTGTCTCAGAAAATTAGAATATTGTGATGAAGTTCTTTATTTTCTGTAATGCAATAATTAAAACTGTATATACTTTTTTTGATTTTGATATGTAATTGGTCATATTACGGACTGAAGCACGTCTGAAGAGGAAGAGTGCGGTCATTATAACAGCCCATGATGGAAATTACATTTGAGTCATTCATTTTCTTTGCGTTTTTTTTAAAAGGCACTAAGATCCCAAATTTAAAAAATAATAATAGTCGAGTTTTGTTGAGATGGGATTTTAATCTTTGTTCATACAATTTAAAACTAAACTTCAAACCAAGCTCCTGTGCAGTACACCGTTCGAAAAAGTAATCAACACTTCCTCTTATTAAACGGTCATCTAACTGCACAGTCAAGGACATCAGTGCACCTTTTATTGGGAGAGCAGCATCAGCCCACGCACTGTAAATGTGAACCTGCTGCTTTAGAGGACACATTAATTAAAGGTGTTTTTAACTCTTTCTTATCTCGTTCATGAAAGGAAAGCTCCAGCATAAAAATGCACTTTCTACACGGTAATTCTAAGAAAGTGAAAACATGTGGAGCTCAAGCTGTGAATGATGTGGCTGTGAAACACATCATGAGCTGCTCCATTACCAGTGGACCGGAGACTTTGTGAACACAATGCCTGCAAAGCACACAAAGAGATTTTCTCCAGCAGACATGAACACCACCATCAAATAAAGTGTATTCAGGTTTAAGATCACAAACACAAATCCCATAAATCAACATGCTCCAGTTTATTTTCAGCTCCAGGGTTTGTCTCTCAAGAGTCTTCCTCTGCTTTCTAACTCGAGGAAGCTTAATCACTTCCACAAATATCGATTACACGGTGTAATTTGTAAATTCTTATTTTGGAAGATGGATTTTTCACTTTGGCTACAGAGCTGAGAGCAGCAATCTTTTACACATAATCAAGATTCACTGTCTTACCTGGCTGACCTTAAAGCACTGCTCTAAAGAGAATAGATAAATTGCTGCAGTTAGTGGGCTCGCAGCCACTTGAATACAAACTGCAGTATCTCGTGTGTATAGAGTCGGGAAAACAAGTGGCACCTATTGACACTATTATTCAAAGGCTGCCCATCGCAGCGGATAAACACTTTCTTATTCCACAACTCCGTCTCATATCACAGTCGCTCTTATGTCACTAATTAGGCAAATTAAATGATTTCTTTTGCTGCAGAGCAGACACACTTCTGGTGATTTGTAGCCAGCCACCGGCGGACCCTCTCTGGGTGACAATGGCTTGCAAACGCTGACAGAGAGAATAATTAAAGCACAGCTTTTAACCGGTCTCACCCTCAAGCTCTTGTGATCAGCATCTCAAAGCAGGACAGCCATGTTCTCTCACGAGGAAAAAAAGGTCTCCCCTCCTACATTTTTTTCTCCATGTGAGCTGCCAGTGCAAGATTCTCGTTGACAGCTGCATAAAGACGCACTTAATTCTCACTACCTTGCGAGAAATGTCTTTATTTTTCAAAGAAAAGCACTGTTTTTTCAATAAAGATAACATTAATCAAAAATACACACTATACATTGTTAATGTGGTAAATGACTATTCTAGGTGGAAACGTCTGGTTTCTAATTAAATATCTCCAGAGGTGTATAGAGGCCCATTTCCATCAACTATCACTCCAGTGTTCTAATGGTACATTGTGTTTGCTAATCGCCTTAGAAGACTAATATCTGATCAGAAAACCCTTGTGCAATTATGTTAGCACAGCTGAAAACAGTTATGCTGGTGATATAAGCTATACAACTGGCCTTCCTTTGAGCTTGAAGTTTGAAGAACAAAATTAATACTTCAAATATTAATCATTATTTCTAACCTTGTCAATGTCTTGACTATATTTTATATTCAATTTTCAATTCATTTGATAAATAAAAGTGAGTTTTCATGGAAGACACGGAATTGTCTGGATGACCCCAAACTTTTGAACGGTAGTGTATGTTCTGCTCCTGCCCCAAGAGAGAAAGGGGTGTTACTTTCAATGATCGAGTGGTGTTATGTCTCCCAAACAGGCGCCAGCATGGATGTGGAGGATGAGCCACTGCTGTTTCAGACCAGCTGGGGAGGGGAGGAAGAGGAGGAGGAAGAGGAGGAGGATGGAGTCACGCTTGCGACAGGACAGAGGTGTTTCTCTGGAGAGACTGGGGAGTGTGTGCTTTGGAGGGCAGTCGGGTGGGTGTACACACAGCCCTGGGCCAGTGGAGTGGTTGTAGGGGTAGTTGTCTCGCTCCCGTGCGCCCTGTTTGCCTACATGCTCCTCTACTGCCCTCCCCTGGACATCGACCTCTCCTACAGCGCCTTTGAGGTTCAGAGTCACTTCTCTGCCGAGCGCTTCGATGCCCTGACCATCGCTGTGAAGACTCAGCTGGGGTCCTGGGACAGACGCAGGCGAGACTTAGATGACAGCGAGTCTGAGGCCCTGAGGGAGCTTCTGCTGGAGAGGCTGAGCAGACGGGGAGCGTTCAACAGGACAGGACACGAGGGCCCGAGGTCTCCCTCTCCTCAGAACGACCCTTTAGAGACAGTAGATGATCAGAAGAGAGGAGCATCAGAGAGCAGAGATACAAGGACAGCGTTTGATTTGAGTCTGGAGGAAATGGGGACGCACAAGAACTCAAAGCACAGAGCCGCAGAGAGATCACGGGAGGAGAACCTCACCAGGAGGCGCAGGTTTGCTCCCAATTACTACCTGCAGAGCCAGGCTCTGTGGAGGATAGAGCTGGTGTTTGTGGCTCAAGGGGAAGGCGATCGCAACATCTTCACCCCTGAACGCCTGCAGACGATTCACCGCGTGGAGCGCCTGCTCATGCAGCACCCGCAGTTTCATCAGTTCTGCTGGAAGCCTCTGGAGATGTTGAGGGATCTGCCACTGGGACCGTCCTACTGCTCCCCACCCAGCTCCATCCTCTCTTACCTGTACCCCAGTGAGAGGGGAGGGAGGATATACTATGACGGCATGGGCCCGGATCTCGCTGATATTGAAGGTGAGTCCCCGGCGAGAGGAAATAGCAGCCTTCAAATATAAAGGAATACCTGTAAACAACAGATCACCTCTTGCCAGATCATAGTGCAATAACTGCAATAATAACTTCATATCCACACTATGTTGATCTGCACTTCACACATACACACACACTTCATTTTCATTTACACTACACACATACACACACTTTGCATTTTGCACACTGTCTATATTTAATATTTTAATATTTAATTTAATTTGTCATTAGTATTGTATTGTGTATTGTGTATGCATATATGTTGTATAGATACATATATATTTATTTTATATCTTACTTTGTATACTTCTTGTATACATCTTTATCTTTCATCCCTGTTTTTTATATTTAATTTTTTATTCTTGTGTGTTTAGTTTATTAGTGCTGCTACTGTTACGACAAATTTCCCCTTGGGGATTAATAAAGTACATATCTATCTATCTATCTAAAGAATCCTCCTAACAGTGCTGATTTGCAATGCGTGTATTCCCAGGTTCTCTGAGTCTGGCCATCACCCACCCACAGTTCTACTGGTACGTGGATGAGAGTCTGTCCCCTGAGCATCTCTCCTCCTCCCTCTTGCGCAGTGAGATCCACTTCGGAGCTCCTCTTCCTTCCTTCTCCTCCACACAGGACCGAGCTCACGAGCAAAGAGCACTTTTCAAAAACTTTGTCGTCCAGTACGCAGACATCCTGGCAAAGCAATCTACCAGGTCAGGACCATTAGCTGCAGAACATAATTATCCCACTCAGGGGTTTCACCGTATTGTGCTACACATTGTTACAAGCTGTTTACTTGTGGTGCTATGATCTCCTTTTCCCAGCCAGGTGAAGGTGCTGTATGGCGGAACAGAGCTGTTTGATGATGAGGTGAGACACACCTTCCACAATGACATGATGCTGGCTGTCATCAGTGGAGCTTGCATTACTGTGCTCGTCTATGTCCTTACCTCCTTTTCTGGTACAGTAGGGCCTGCTTTTAATTCCACTTGCATTGATGCACTACCTTTTTTTTAACTCTGTTGTTGGTGCCATACGAATGTTAACGAGCTCTTCGATGCTGTGTTATCTCTCTGTAGTGTTTCTGACTTTCTTCGGACTTACTAGCATCGGACTGAGCTGCCTGATGGCGCTTTTTCTGTACCATGTTGTCTTTGGCGTGAGGTACCTGGGCATTCTCAATGGGGTGGCGGCCTTTGTTATTATCGGTATAGGTAAGGACAGATGAATACCATTCTTTTCATTCAAGGAGTAGTTTGATATTTTAGAAAATGCACTGAGAAAGTTAAGTGTATTTTTATAAAAACTGTGAAACGAGTCCTTTTGTGGTTGAAAAAGATAATAATTTACCGTGCACTACCGTTCAAATGTTTGGGGTCATCCAGACAATTTCGTGTCTTCCATGAAAACTCACTTTTATTTATCAAATGAATTGAAAATTGAATAGAAAATATAGTCAAGATATTGACAAGGTTAGAAATAATGATTAATATTTGAAGTATTAATTTTGTTCTTCAAACTTCAAGCTCAAAGGAAGGCCAGTTGTATAGCTTATATCACCAGCATAACTGTTTTCAGCTGTGCTAACATAATTGCACAAGGGTTTTCTAATCAGATATTAGTCTTCTAAGGCGATTAGCAAACACAATGTACCATTAGAACACTGGAGTGATAGTTGATGGAAATGGGCCTCTATACACCTATGGAGATATTTCATTAGAAACCAGACGTTTCCACCTAGAATAGTCATTTACCACATTAACAATGTATAGTGTGTATTTTTGATTAATGTTATCTTTATTGAAAAAACAGGGCTTTTCTTTGAAAAATAAAGACATTTCTAAGTGACCCCAAACTTTTGAATGGTAGTGTATGTTTGCCATCAAATGTAATACGGCAGCTCTTTTGTTATCTCACTGTTTCCCAGGGGTGGATGATGTATTCGTGTTCATCAGCACCTTCAGACAGGCTTCTCATCTGCGTCAACCGCAGCAGCGAATGATCTACACAATTAAAACAGCCGGCCGAGCTACTTTCCTCACCTCCTTCACTACGGCAGCTGCCTATGCTGCTAACACCTTCTCTCAGGTAATCATAGCAGAGAAAATCAACTGTTAATAGGATATATACAAGGAGTATAAATGACTCTGCCGTGGATGAATAGGAGTGCCTCTCTCCGCAGTTTTTTTGTTGTTGCATGCGATAAGCACAAATTAAATGTTTCAAGGTCCTTTACAATGTGTTTCGTTTAACTGACACTTAGATTCCAGCCGTGCATGACTTCGGCCTATTCATGGCCCTCATTGTGAGCTGCTGCTGGCTTTGGGTGTCAGCCCTGATGCCCGCCGCTCTTTGTATCTGGACCGAGTGCGTGGAGCCTCAGGAGCACGTGTGGTTGAACTGGTGAGCCGTTGTTCCCTTAGTTGTGTGTGAGACTCTATTTGCGCATGCTGTGCGACGCCTCGGGCACGTTGTCATCCCTTCAGCTGTCGCTCCCCCTCAACTGCTTCCTCTCGCTTGAAGCTGGAGGCTTTTTCCGGGCCTGTCGACGAGCCACGGCCCTTTGTCGGATGAGGATGATGATGTGGCACTTCTGTCAGTGGAGATGGAGCCAGGTGAGATCATTATCTCCCTTAAGTTTATCACGGGGAAGAGAATGACTCTCGGTCGTAAGACGCCGCTCTCCAGGCACCACTAACTCCCCGCCTTCGCCTCGGCTCAGGCGCCTGCGACACAGACGGCGACGTGGCCATCCTTTCCCTGTCGGTGGAGACGTCTCGGTGCCCTCCGGGCCAGCGGCACGTGGGCGTCGTGAGCACGAATCTCCGGTGGGCGCTGAAGCACTTAGTGGCGGAGCCGGTCGTGGCGCGACGAAAGGTCGTCCTAGGTGAGATTTGATATGAATCTCGGAGAACTCTCTTGAAATGAAAATGTAAACTCTGTGAAAGATCAGAGAGACATTTCTGGAGTTTGGTTTTTTAAAGATATTGTCAGCCAAGATCTTGAGCTCATTTCTGGATGTCCTGGAGGGATTTAGTCAGTCAGTGGAAGAGCAAGTGTCTATCAGGAAGTCTTTATCCTCCCTCTTTTAAGGAGTGACTGTAATTACCTTCGCATTGAAAATGCGGAAGGTTATGTTTTGATCACCGTGTATTTATTTATTTATTTGTATGCGTGTTACTCGCATAACTAAAAAAGTATTAAACCGAATCGCATGAAATTTGGTGGGATGATTGGTTATTATCCGGGGACCATTTGATTAGATTTTGGGATCGATCGGGTCAAAGGTCATGGACAAGGCCATGAAAAGGTCAAAATCTTCTTTTTACCAATTTTTATCCAATTGGCATGCAACTAATGCCAAAATGTTCATAATTCAATGCCCGATCTTGTGACATGTGAAGGTATGCGCTCTACCGAGTGCCCATTCTAGTTGATTATTGTAATTGATCTGTCTCTCAGCTGCTCCAGCTACTCCATCAATACCGTGTCTCTGCCGTGATTTATCGTTGTCTTCCTGTTGGCCCAGGCGTCTTCCTCCTGGTGCTGCTTTTGTCTGCCGGGTTCTGCTGTCTCCTGAGGCCCGCCACTCACGCCCCTGTTCTCTTCCGCCGGGACACAAACCTCCAGACTCTGCTGGCTCTGAGGAGCAACCTCAGCGGCCAAGGCATCTCCTGCCCCATGTGCTCGGGTGAGACCGCGGCAGCGTTAATACACTCTCACCAATTCACCTCACAGATCCAAATACCTGAATTGCACGTATCGATCCGCAGGTGTGTTCATGGAAAAGCCACATCTTTTGTACAGCCACGCTTCCTCGTCGGCATTTAAGTTCTCCACACGTCAGCAGACCCAGAGCGCGTCGACCTTCTCTTCTCCTCGGAGATTAGGAAAACCAAGTTCAAGCACCAATCAAACAGGTGAAATGCAGCATATATAAATCATCTTCCGCTGCATTCAAAACCTCTTCCACTATTGCATAATATTGGACTCTGCATGTTTTTTTCCCAGGCTCTTTACTCACAGTTTTCATATCAAAATTGGACCTCGGAGCCTCGACAACCATTTACCGCTTCTCCCTCAACACCAGCACTCCCTCCCCATGGAAACGGTGCAGCACAGAGCACGAAGAGGTGTCCTCATTTCAGGTGAGAGAGCAAAAAAAACAATAACAATATTTTAATTAGCTGTACCGTTATGTCTCTCAACTGCAATATGTGCCACGAAAGCGGCTTATAACTAATCTTGTTTGATCTGAATAGGCTTATAATCAGCCCCGTGGCAATTACACCACCAGAATGACAGCGTGTGTTTCCCATGTGTACCACCCGTACCCCAGCTGGATGATCACATCCACCTCATGTGAACCCCATCACGGCTGGACGCCAGAGTTTTCCTTTTATGTAGCGTCGTCTCTGCAGCAGCACAGCAGGTGAAAACTCAAATGAGAGATATCAAAGTGTGAGTTGGATGGACTGTCGTGTTGTTTTAGGGGACAATCTGTCATTGCAGCTCTGGTTTCCGCTGCTTTAGGAGACTGTGCTTTGCCCAGCGCCGCCTGAGACCTCATCCCAGCCGTGTGTGTGTCAACCCGCCTGGCTGCGGCCTCAGTTCTGGGCCTGATGGACCCACACAGGGAACCTTTTACATCCCTCTTCCCAGTGGTGAGTGAGCTAATGACCGAAAGCCTCATTAACATTGATTAGTTTGTGAGCCCATCGTGAAAAAAATATTTTCTCACTGCAAATAAAACAAAACTTTTTTTTTCATTCTCATGTTGAGCTTTTACAAAAAGAGAAACTGATTTAACATTCTTCTTAAAGTGGCATCTTCCGAATCCACAGTACTCTACTTTACACCGATATTTTTACAACGTATAAATAAATGCCTGTTGAGAGATTTTCCTCTGGTTCTATTTTCAAAGATCCCTCTTCACATGATGAAATATCTTCTTTTTTTTCATTCTCATGTTGAGCTTTTAAAATAAAGAAACTGATTTAACATTCTTCTTAAAGTGGCATCTTCCGAATCCACAGTCCTCTACTTTACACCGATATTTTTTACAACGTATAAATAAATGCCTGTTGAGAGATTTTCCTCTGGTTCTATTTTCAAAGATCCCTCTTCTGCTGCCAAAATGAAATCATCCAAAACGTTTGGCTTCAACCCATGCAGCGGCGGTGCGTGTGGCCATCCAGCGGTCCGTCCTCTGGTGGACACCGGGGCAATGGTTTTTGTTGTGTTTGGCATCTTGGGAGTCAATCGAACCGAAAACAGGGACAACCACGTTATTTCCGATATGGTGAGGGTCACACGTGTGTCATGTTAATAATCATCAGAAATAAAGCACAGACAGGTTTGTTTCTAATATTATCGTGTGGTTGACATGGTGTTTAATTCTCTCCAAAGGGCAGCATTATATTGGACCCAGACTTTGATATTTTCCAGGAAATGGGGCTTCTTTGCAAGATCTGTAAAGCTTTTAGTGCAAACACACAACTTGTAAAGCCGGGAGGAGCGCAGTGTTTGCCTTCAGGTAACAACCACACACTATTCAGAGGGAAATCTTTTATTTCACCATACGATATCATAAAAATATTATCAAAACCGTATAGCTGAAATGGTTTGTTGATTAATTGATTAGGGAATTGATTAACAAAAACAAGAATTAATCAATTCAATTCTGACGTCATTTTATTAGCAAAAGTGACAAAAATCCACTGGTTTCATCTTCTTAAATATAAATATTGTCTTGTTTTCTTACTGCACTTTTTAAAGCACATTTACTATTTTGGGTTTTCTGAAGGACGAAACACAAACAAATTTAATTGTGATTTGGGAAACTGCTAAATAAATAAATCAATCGAGGAATCGTAATGAAAATAATCAATTATTGAAGCACTAAAAGAAATATTTAGACACAACTGTATTATAAAGTGCTTTACAAGTGGGTAAGACTTTATAACAAATCCCCTCTGGTCAGATCCTCCTCAAATTGAACAACAGAAATAAACCTTGCACAGCTTTCACTGTATATACTTGATATACACTGCATTATTTTCATTTTCATTTTCTTTGTAATTTTCTTTTTTTTACATTGAATATCTCCTGCCCTACTATTTTATTATATTATATTTATATTGTACACATGCTTGCTGCGACTACAACATTTCCTTCTGGGAATGCATAAAGTATTTATCTATCTATCTATCTATCTATTCATCTATTTATTTACACTTAAACACGCTCACAACTTTATCCTGGACACTTTAACCTGCTGACAATTCACTTTAATCACTACCTTGTGTAATATATATATATATATACACATATATACAAACACATATATACATACACACATATATATATTATATATATTTTGTTCTCCTGTGTATATTTAATATTGTATTTTGTATTAAATGTTAATCTTTTATTAAACCTCTAATGTGCACCCGCTGCTGTGATCCTGCAATTTCCCCACTGTGGGACTAATAAAGGAATATCTAATCTAATCTAATCTATCTATCTAAAAAAACATGAATCCTGAACAAAAATAAACTCGACCATGGCATAAAATCCTAATAGAGATGAACCATGTATGAAGTGAGAAGTGTGTAAAAAGTGCTGTCCTGGCTCTCTCCAGGTGATAAGCTGTCGTCGGTTCTGCCCCTGCTCCATCCCGAGTGTCGCTCTCTCCCTGAGCCCAACCTGCTCCCCGGGCAGCTCTCTCACGGAGCGGTGGGAATGCATGGAGGCAAGATCCGCTGGCTCTCCATGGCCTTTGAGTCTGTAAGTCCCTCCACCTTTCAGCTCAGAGCAGCACTTTTCCAGCTGGTGCCATGCGTAATGTTCGACCTCTCTTCTTCCAAGACCACATACAAAGGGAAATCCTCCTTCCAGACCTATTCTGACTTCCTTCAGTGGGAGAACTTCCTCCGGGAGCAGCTCGCCTCACTCCCGCCGTCCTCCGCCCTGCAACGGGGTTTCCAGACCTGCGAGCACTGGAAGCAGATCTTCATGGAAATTATAGGCGAGTAAGAGGTGGCACTGCGTGTCAAATAGATGTGTTCATTCCTGCAAACCGACGATGGATTAATTAGGAAGAGGAAGTGAACGAATCTGATATTTTACTGCTCTCTGGTCTGTAGGTGTGAAGAGTGCCCTCTGGAGTCTGCTGCTGTCTCTGGCCATCTGTGTGGCAGCTGTGTCCGTGTTTACTGCACATCTTCTGCTGCTGCTCCCAGTCCTCATAACCATTCTAGGTAAGAGATGAACATTTGTATTTTCAGGTCTGAAAGTGACTCAAGTTTAAACATTCAGAAAGGAAGTGGAAAATTGAATTTTCTGACCTGGGTCGAGATATGTGTCATTTTGAGTTTTGGGCTTTCAACAGGAGTGATCTGTCTGGTCGTAGCGATCATGTATTGGCTGGGCTGGGAGATGGGAGGAATGGAGGCCATTTCTCTGTCTATACTTGTGGGATCTTCAGTGGATTACTGTCTGCACCTGGTGGAGGGATACCTGCTGGCTGGGGAGGCCGTTTCCTCTATGCCGGGTCATAACTCAGTATGGGAGTGCACATTTGTTCAGCACTTACACTCCCGTTCAAAAGTTTGGGATCACCCAGACAATTTCGTGTCTTCCATGAAAAATCACACTTTTATTTATCAAATGAATATAAAATATAGTCAAGACATTGACAAGGTTAGAAATAATGATTAATATTTGAAGTATTAATTTTGTTCTACAAACTTCAAGCTCAAAGGAAGGCCAGTTGTATAGCTTATATCACCAGCATAATTGCACAAGGGTTTTCTAATCAGACATTAGTCTTCTAAGGCGATTAGCAAACACAATGTACCATTAGAACACTGGAGTGATAGTTGATGGAAATGAGCCTCTATACACCTCTGGAGATATTTCATTAGAAACCAGACGTTTCCACCTAGAATAGTCATTTACCACATTAACAATGTATAGAGTGTATTTTTGATTAATGTTATCTTTATTGAAAAAACAGTGCTTTTCTTTGAAAAATAAAGACATTTCTAAGTGACCCCAAACTTTTGAACGGTAGTGTAGAAAAACTTCCACAGCATGTCTTCCGTTTACACACACCCGACGACTCAGATTTGGGATTTAATCCGGCGAGATGAGTAAAGAGGAGCCACTCCTCCTTTTAATCTGTGCTTTTGTTTGCAGGAGCCTGGGCCCGAGAGGCAGCGCCGCACCTTGGAGGCAGTGAACCACGTGGGCGTTGCCATACTGTCCAGCGCCGTCACCACGGTGATCTCCACGGTGCCGCTCTTCTTCTGCGTCATCGTGCCGTTCGCCAAGTTTGGCCAGATAGTGGCCATTAACACCGCCGTCTCCATTTGTTTCACCCTGACCGTGACCGTGGCCATGTTGGCGTGCGTGGCCCCCGCCCGCTTCAGCAGACCCCCCGCCGCGGTGCTGAAGGCCAGCCTGGCCGTGACGGCCGCCGCAGCCCTGGGAGCCGCTCTGTGCTGGGCGGGAGGTCGGCTGGGCGCGTCGGCCCGGCCGTCAGTCAGCACGTAAACACAACCGTGCGCCCGTCACACGGACGCCAGGCAGGGGAGTTCCTCTGTACGCACAACTGTATACGCACTGTGTTCCTCCGTGTTTGGGAGAAATATCAGATCAGTAAATTATCTTGTTCTTTACAGCACAAAGATGTCAGAATGTATTCATATTTAGAAGCGGTTTGTCGTTACAAAGTACATATTTACCTTCGCATTGAAAATGCGGAAGGTTATGTTTTGATCGTCGTGTATTTATTTATTTGTATGCGTGTTATTCGCAAAACTCAAAAAGTATTGAACCGAATCGCATGAAATTTGGTGGGATGATTGTTTATTATCCGGGGACCAGTTGATTAGATTTTGGGATCGATCGGGTCAAAGGTCAAAGGTCATGAACAGGTCAAAATCTTTCGCAGAACTCAAAAAGTATTGAACCGAATCGCATGAAATTTGGTGGGATGATTGTTTATTATCCGGGGACCAGTTGATTAGATTTTGGGATCGATCGGGTCAAAGGTCAAGGTCAAAGGTCATGAACAGGTCAAATCTTCTTGAATCACATGGAATTTGGTGGGATGATTGGTTATTATCCGGGGACCATTTGATTAGATTTTGGGATCAATCGGGTCAAAGGTCAAGGTCATGGAAAGGTCAACATCTTTTTTTTACCATAGCACGATACATTTTTGTCCAATTGGCATGCAACTAATGCCAAAATGTTTATAATTCAATGCCCAATCTTGTGATATGCGAAGGTATGCGCTCTACTGAGTGCCCATTCTAGTTTATTTATTTATTGTATGAGTGTTATTCGCATAACAAAAAAAGTTTTTAACCGAATCGCATGAAATTTGGTGGGATGATTGGTTATTATCCGGGGACCACTTGATTAGATTTTGGGATCGATCGGGTCAAAGGTCAAGGTCATGAAAAGGTCAACATCTTCTTGAATCGCATGAAATTTGGTAGGATGATTGGTTATTATCCGGCGGCCATTTGATTAGATTTTGGGATCAATCGGGTCAAAGGTCAAGGTCATGGACAGGTCAACATCAATTCTTATCCAATTGGCATGCAACTAATGCCAAAATGTTCATAATTCAATGCCCAATCTTGTGATATGCGAAGGTATGCGCTCTACCGAGTGCCCGTTCTAGTTTTCACTTGTATTGATCGGTGGCTTTTAAGAACCTCAAAGTGCTGTGTGACTCACTGCGGCGGGTCGACCTTTCAGGGTCGAGACGACGGTTCATCTAATTTGATCCGATGTCGTCTTCGCCCTCTCGTGGAGATAAGCGAGTCATCGTTGGGAAATACAGGCTGAGTCACAGTTTTCAGAAGTCACCGACTGTGACCTGCGGTTGCGAACACCGAGAGGGGGCAGCGCTCCGACGCGCGGGATGATTCACGGCCATCTTGTGAAACATCGCATCCGTTTGATTTCTTTGGTGCGTTTCCTTCGTTTGTGCATTTAATGCGTTTTCAGCCACATCAGCAACAACGGTCACGATGTCCAGATGTGGCTGGATTAAAAGTTCGACTGGTTAAGTTTTTACCGCGCACAGTTTTTTAAAAAAGTAACGCGGGATGTTAATGTTTTTGTGCGCTGCTCTCACACATTCTGCACTTTTGATGCCGCGAGCACGCACTTGTTCTGAAGAGTTGCGTAAACCAAAACGTCCAAGAAGATATCGGCCTCTTTTATTTTTTAACCCTTTCACGCGTTTTTACCTCGGAAACTCAAACTGCTTGAACGTCCCTATTTTTGTGTCATCAGCACCAACTGAGAGAGACCTCTCGTCAGCTCCTCAGGTGTGCCCTCTACACGTCCGCCACTGCACTTGTAGACACTTCACCTGTAACCCGCTCTGCACTCACACGGCTCCGAGCGCCACTCAAACACCCACCGGCGCCGGCTCCGGTCGGCCCCGCGGTGAAGGTGAGGGCCATTTGTCAAACGGCACTACGCGATAATGGCTCGGGGGGAGGGAGGGGGATGGACTCACTTGAGTCGTAGCTTTCTGTTTTGTGTGTGTTACTTTTTGAATGTCAAATAAAAACCGATGCAGAAAGCCTCTGGCGTGTTCTTTTTTGAAACCTCATCCGCGTTGTTGTGCAAGCGAGCGGCAGAGCAGAAGGAAGACCCGTCAGACACGTCTCCAATTGGACGTCGTTAATAATTCACATGAAATGTCTGACATTTGACATCGACTTGTAGCGCATTAATGTTTCATGTCTGTCGTTAACACAACAGAACTGACCGATCGCTACACACAGCTAAAAACTAAATGTCCTATTTTGAGTAAACATTTACAGACTTTTCTTCCCGAGAGTCTTCAGTCTGCGTTATTCTGCTGGAAAAAAAGCATCGCATTTATTATGTTGCAGTAGAAAAAGAAAACACTGTGTTGCCAATTTAGACGTTTCTACTGCCAGTGGAGGAACTTCTATAGAGTTTGAATGCTGGTCGTCTTTTTCCATGTGAATGGATGCAAAGGTATTTTTTCACAGGAGCACTTGTTGTAAGGTATGGAAGCCTGTTTCCGCCACTGTGATAAAAAAATTAAGATCCTGTAAGTCATAATTATGAGATACTATCTCATAATTATGACTTCACTATCTCATAATTATGAGATACTATCTCATAATTTCGACTTACTATCTCATAATTATGACTTCACTATCTCATAATTATGAGATGCTAAGTCATAATTATGAGATACTATCTCATAATTATGACTTACTATCATAATTATGACTTAGCATCTCATAATTATGAGATACTATCTCATAATTTCGATTTACTATCTCATAATTATGAGATACTATCTCATAATTTCGACTTACTATCTCATAATTATGACTTACTATCTCATAATTATGACTTAGCATCTCATAATTATGACTTACAAGATCTTAATTTTTTTATCACAGTGGCGGAAACGGGCTTCCATAGTAAGGAGACCTTTTCCATGCAAATAATAAGTATGTGCAACCAGTGTATAAAGAATTACTATTACCATGAAAGGGTAAGATGATATGTTTCGTCATCCAGAAATACTAAAGTACAGTCAACATCTTTTGAATTATGGAGAGCCGTTCTTATTATCGTTGTGGAAACATTTTCCATGATCTGCAGCACCAGGAGAGGTGGCAGTGACCCGAAGGGCTGCCAGACACAAGGCAGTTCATAACCTCACGTGTTCAGAAACCGTGACGACTATTAAAAGCGATGATGTGAAACGCACTACGGGAAAAAACAGCTTTACGATTCTCAAATCCGAAATGAAGGCACAGAATAATAAACGATATGTTTATAATCCTAACTCATTAATTCACTGTCCAGCAAGGATGTTAACAGAGAGAAAAGAGCAGAAACAAGTTTTAATAACCACGGATAAAGCATCCATCGGAACTTTTTTTGAGCAATTAAATATAGGCTATCTCTTGTTCTGCCTGTTTTGTGATATACATGCCTAAAACGTGGCTAATATTTATATACTGAAATAATATCGGTATTTTAATTATTATAACTAGGATGATTTTTTAGTTGCCTATTTTTTGGCGCCCCCTCAGGACTTGGTGCCCTACGCACAGCGCGTAGTGCGCGTTATGGGAGCGGCGGCACTGCTCCATTCTTCCTGTGGCTTAGTGTTCACAATGTTTTTTGTGTGTGTTTTCACAGGATGATCGTCGCTGTATAATCATCACGAAAGTATTTGTTTTTGTCAAACTGCGTCGGTCGTGTGTATATCGCGTAAGCCTCGCGAAAAAGCATTGCTAAATATGTTTATTTGTTCGAGTGTGTTCTAGTATACGCCCGAGGTAACCAGTTGTTTCAGATCATCTATCCTGTATTGAGTTGTCAACATAATATACTTTGACATTTTCATGACTTTTTTAGACTGAAATTACGTTTTTTGTTCGACTCACCGTTCTACGATTTCATGACATACTATATTATAACTTTTGTTTAGCTTTGCCATACTGTACTAAGATTTTTTTTGGACAATTTTATGGCTTATATTTTACTTACTATATCTTTTTGATGACTTCAAGGTTTTTATCATACAATACAATAAATATACTGAGAATATGTATCTTTAAACCAAATCAAATAAATGTCTTAATCCTTTTGATGTGTGTTTAGCCAGACTTCAGCCTGGTTACATCTGCGTGCCTGAGGGCCAATTTAAGTCTCGACAGTCTTGCAGTTTTCTGTGCATTTACACTGCTCTGCTTCTTTTATATTTATTAAATAAAAACACATAACAGAATGGTAATGGAGCAATAATAAGGGAGAGTAAAGATCGATGTAGAGGAACAAGTATTTAGCACGGTAGAAAATGAAATGCTTTCCTTCTGTAATCTCAAATGACAAGCTCCAGCTATAAATAGTAAATCGCTGATGAGATAATTAGGGGTATTTATATTTGGCTTGGTTGTTTTTTATGTTAGCAGAGTGTCATAAAAATATTTCAAAGACAGACGAATGTGCCATTTTAAGTACTCAGCTCTGTCATACTCCTACTCACGTGTCCTGGATTGCACTCAACCAGCAACTCAGCCAGTGAGACTCAGGACATGGTTTAACTGAAAGGGCACAAAACAGATTTACAGTTATCAGTCAATATTGTGCACACGGGCCAGACATCAAACCGAAGTGTCGGAGTCCTGAAATGCCGAGAAACATTATTCTCATTGTGTTGAGTGAGAAATAAATGGAGAAAAGGAATGAGTGAGCAACATAGTATATTCAACATTGACCAATGGCTATACATAAGAAGGCTAAATTCAACAGTACTGTTCCCCCTTTACATTGTATGTGTAATAACTATAACAATAAATACCCAGGCTCATTTGGTTCTTGTGAAATACTTCATTGTACCAAGAAAAAGCATTTTCTTTGGACAGCAATTATTTTACATCAGAACTGTAAATCAACACTGAAACATAATTCATATCTTTATTACCCCTTGTTAAGAGCACACACAATGTTCAAGTATGCCCAAGGAACTAAATGGAGCAATAAAAAAAAAAAAAGAAGCATAAGAGAGATAAAAATGCATTTAAAAATAAGTGAACTGGCATTGCATTTCACAAAAATTCATAAGCTCATGATTTTGGAACAATTCACTGTAAAGTGCTAACTGGTTTGAGCTGAGAAAAGCACATGTTCCCTTTGTAAGATCATACACATTACTTTATACATGGAGGTACAGTAATAGCAAGTCATCAGGCAAGCAATTACCAACCAGAAGACATGGACCACAATTCATGTATTAGTCCTTTAATAAGATAACTGCTTCCTTAATTTCCTTGTTAATGGTAACAATGAGAATCTTGCCACTGGTTGCCAGGACAATGCCAATTACAAATGCTGGTGTTGTCACTGGACAGTTTTCCTTCTTTCCTTGCAATTACATGCAATTGACTGACAAACAGTAACAACAATCTCAAGTCAAGTCCTTCTAATCCTTTTACAGATAGGAATCCTTGAACCAGAAGGATGAGTGTGAGGAGAGGAGAGCAACTATTGAGGAGAGCAGGAGACCCTCCCGTACTCCTCTTCCTCCTCTTCCTCTCCCCCCCCCTGGCTGTGGTGGGCTGGCCTGACAAAAGCA
This sequence comes from Pseudoliparis swirei, assembly GCF_029220125.1. Lineage (NCBI taxonomy): Eukaryota > Metazoa > Chordata > Actinopteri > Perciformes > Liparidae > Pseudoliparis > Pseudoliparis swirei. The sequence goes on from NC_079394.1 coordinate 4,988,126, forward strand.
GGGATCTGTCCAGCTGATGCCTGCCTTCCTACAGGTCCTGAGAATCCACTATTTTCCTTTGTGCCTCTCATTGGGAGGCACGTTAAAAAAAGAAGAAAACTAACAAAAAAAATACCTGGAGGGATCTGGGTCAATAAATGTACCCTACTGTCCGCCTAAGGTGGACGTTCATCCTCCCACCCCGATCCTAACCATAAAAAGGTAAAAACAAGGTGTGCTGCAGAATGGCTTTACTCCTCACAGTCTGTGGGGGGAGCTAGAGCCCCTAGAAGCTGAGGTGCGGTTGGTGGTCTTGCGGCTGTTCGGTCGTGTCTGAATCGTCTTGGTAGTGGTGGCCGAAGGTTTCCGAGCATCAGGCCGGCGCCTCCCCTGGGAGCCCCTCCGTTTGCCCCTGTGCCCTGCACGGCCCCTTCTGGCCACCGCTTGTCACTTGCGAGAGTGGAGCGTGTCCTGGAACTTGGTGCTGGTGTAGCGGACGTGGAATCCTTTTTTGGCGATTGTATCGTCGGAGCGGAACTTGATCACAATGGAGTCGCCGGCTGAGTAGATCTCCTCTGGAGGCTGTCAGGAGGAACAAAACGACAGGTTGATGTGTGCTGTCGCGTTCTGGTTCTTTGACTGCACTTGCAGTCACAATAAAGACTCGTCACATGCTGAAAGGGAAGTCAAATCAGTGACGACGAAGAATGGCTTCTGACTACTTCTTCTGTACCAGCCGTGGATGTAAGGGTCCGGCTCAGGACTGGCCCTTTCCAAATGGTTTCTGATGCAGCCTTTGGCGGTTATTGAATGGAGGATATACAATATATATTCTGATGATTAGTTCCAGGTGCACCGCTCCATCAAGCTCATTTCTTCCCTGAACAAAACCATATACTGCATATCACTTTATCTATGTGTACCGTCTGGAGTACAAAGTCGGCCAAACTATTTTCAATGTTCTATTTTTTGTGTGCACATAAAATATGCAGCACTTGACCTGGCTGTTTGTCTATACATAGACATATATAATAATATAATTATATAATATAGCCGAAACACATATTATTATTATTATCATTATTATTATTATTATATTAATTCGAAACATCGTACTGAAAAATAATTAGTTGGTTGCGGTGTTTCGGCTTCAGCACTGTGGCGACAACAAAGACAAGACTGTAATGTCAGAGCGGGCAAAGTATGTGCAACCAACTGTAAAACACCTGGCTGTCGATTAAAGCCGTCACTCACGACATTAATATCTACAAAACCGCCTGAGTCGTAGTTTATTGCCGAAGAGATTTAAAACACAAGAAGAAAGCGGCCAACACATTTTATCACGCAGCAGCAAAATGTAGACTGCATGTAGTCGGCTGTTTAACGGAGAAAAGCCCTCGGGCTGATAGTAAGCCCCACCCACGCGATAATGAGTTTTTACCCTACATGAGACTGAATTGTGTCAGTTTATTTTGACCTGTTTTATAAAAGGAAACTTGATTGAGGAGCGACTCCCCGGGGTTCTGGGGTGTTATGTCCCCTCCAGCAACTCATTCACAGGAACAGGCGTGTGTAAAAGGCCAGAGCTTATTATGGAAGTGTGTAAATGAAATCAAGCTGTTCTCTGACCTGTGTTTCTATTCCCTGCTGGCCTCATTGTTCCAGACTCGGGCTGCAGCCTCAGCACTGGCTGATTAATTCACTTCTACAACCCTATGTCTCTGAGACTCTGATAAGTTATCGGCGGCCGGCAGTGATGGCTCGCGTTGACCCACAACCGCCTCCGCAGCATCAATCTCAAACCCAGAGGAACACGTCAACTTTAACACACCGATTAAAGTCTTTCGGCAGAGGTTATTCAACAGCAACGCAAACTTCCGAAACAATTATTTGAGTCCTGCTTCTGCTATACTGTAAACCTGAAAAAGTGCTAGAAAAACCAAGAAAAGACATTCAGGAAGAAGTGCTCGTTAGCAAAACGCTCTCACCCCTGAGCCGCAATAACGCCCCAGCCGTGGAGACTTGGTGTCAGCTCCATCGAACAGCTCCATGTAGTCATATCCACAGTCCGCCTCCTCCTCAATTTCAAAGGTCTGGAAGATGAGCTCCACTCCGTACCCTTTCTCCGCCGAGATCACCCACTGACAGTCAGAGGCTCCGGGGTAGTTATTGTCCCCGTACTGGGCGTGGGAGAACACGTCCTTGGTTTTGACCTCAGCCTTTAGACGACCCCCACACTCTGTGTCCGGAAAAATTGAGATGGATATTTTGTAAGCAGAGGTTGACGTTGACGAGCTACAAGTCCAGCTGCTTGTACTAAGGTCTCTGGCTTATATGAGGTTTTACAGCCATACTGACATAAAGGATTCTTCAACATGCTCTGTAGTTGGATACAAGTCATTATCAATCTCACACTGGGTGATGAATTGTTCCCAAAACTAAATCCTAAAAGCATTACATCCAAAAACCATTAAGACATTTGATATGAGAATATTGAGCATTGATATGTAACCCATGTCCAAAAAACATATAGTGATTTTACTGTAATCCTTCTCAGCTACTATTGTGTCTTTTTCTCAAGCAGGAAGGGAAATAAAGTTCTGTTATAACCACATCTATTCTTACCTGCAGTATGGGACGCCTCGAAGCCTTTCTTCTGCACAGAATTATCAGAGAAAAAGCGAATGAACAGCTTGTTGGCACTAGAGGTGATGGGCGAGGGCTTCTTGGTGCCACATAAGCGACCCAGACTCGGAGCTTTCCCATCTCGACCGTCGTAAATCTCAATGTGGTCATAAGCACACTCCAGGTGGGCCTCCATGTCGAGCTCGTTGAAGGCCTGGACAAAACAAGATGATGAGAACGTTGAAAGAAGTGTGGTGGAAATAGAAATTGATGAGATCAAACAAAGTATTTTATGCTTCTGTCATTTCAATAACATGCTGTTTTCTTAACAGTGATCCATTGTGATCTTTAGAAAACTTGTCGACACTGATAATAAAAAAACTATTCTCTCAGCACACAGGTAAGCTATTGGAAATATTTGACAATGCTGGCTTTATTGTAATTTAGAAACAGAGTCTTGCATGCTTTAATATGATAAGTTGGTGACTGATTTGCTTTCAGCAAACCTTAAAAATAATAAAAATATAATCTTTTTGTCAAAGACAGTCGACAAAAATGCATAAGATACACGGAAGAGGGAGCCACACATCGTTGTTAGCCAATGGCATAACCGTTTCTCACGGCAGTAAACACGGATGTCCTCAATGGATTTAGCAATCTTATAAACTACAAATAATCGACACACAAATAAATCCGTGACTGACAAGTAGAATTATACAGAGAGCTGGAGGAAGTGGCGCATACGATTTTGATGCGGTGGCCTGAAGTGGTGGTGAGTGCCCAGGTGCATGCCTTCTTGCTGGGGTATTTATCCGGCCAATTGGGGCTGGTGATGATGCCGCTCACACTATTCACAGTGTGATCGCAGCCAGCTGTAGAAGACATCACTGATTCAATGCAGACCTCTATATCATTCTGACATGGAAGAGTCTCAAACCGTGAGTGAGCATTGTGCCCATCGACTCCGAGGCCCGCCCAGGGGGGAGAATCAATGTGCCGGCATACCAAAGAGACGAGTTTGAGGTGACGTACCTTCTTTACAGTCGTGTTTGTTCTCATGCAGCACAAAGCCACTCCTGCACTGACAGCTGTAGCTCCCAAAGGTGTTGACACACTCGTGTTGACAGCCACCGTTCTCCTTAGAGCACTCATCTTTGTCTGAGGAAGCACAGGGGAGCCCACCGTGAAGACTTTTTCCTTCTCCAGACCGACAGATCGCAGCTCCGAGCGATTGACTGAGAAGACTTCACCGTCGGGGGACTCACCTGAGAAGAACTGTGCTTTAAAGCCCTTTTTGGACACCGTATTGTCGGATTTAAACTCAATGCGCATGTTGTTGTACTGGGAGGTGATAGCTTCTGGTTTCTCTGCCCCGCAGAACTTCCCGTGGAGCCTTGAATCCGCCGACAGCCCGCTGCGCACCTCCACGTAGTCGTACTTACAAACCTGAGCACGGGAATGGAGCACGTGAACATTTTATCTGGTTTTATTCATGTAACACGAGGACGACAGGAGGGCTCGTTGCAATGACAGAGAGAGAGAAGAGAGAGAACATAGAACAAACCCACCCCGTTCCGATTGAAAATAACCCCAGTGCTCACGTCATTGCCCTCAGTCTCGAAGACGTCAAAGAGCAGAGTGATGCGGTACTGCGTGGGGGCAACCAGCTGCCAGATGCAGTTCTTGTTTGGGGGGTACTCTCTGGGCCAACCCGGGCTGGTGATTGACCCATTCAGCTTGGTGATGAAGCCTCCACATGCAGCTGGAGAGAAAACACAACATGAGAAGAACTTATGTCACAAAATGATATGCTGCAAACATACAGCTGAAATGAAAGTCATCTGAAGAATCCTTTTGTCTGGAATAAACCGTATTACTGCCTGACCCCCCCCCCGTGAGGACTCAGGCAAACTTTGTTACAGTTACGCAATGCACAACTGGCGTTGCCCCTCATCTGGTTATTTTTCGCAAAACTCAATATGCAGCATCCTTACCAACGGCAACAGATGTTTTTTTTGATAGAGTTATTAGATGTGGACAAGGTGAAATGTTGGAATCGTAAAAGTTACAGTACTTAGCTGTTTTTACCTGCTATACGGATATATGGTGCCAGTTTATTATTTCTCTACGTGTATATGTCTTTACAAAAAACTGCATTAGCTGAATATCGACGCATATGGCAAAGCTGTAGTAGTAGCTGACTTTCTCCAGGGGAGTGGTTAAGTGGTCAACCATATATTGTACAGCTTGTATACTAGTAGTTACAGTAAGATTTGAACAGCAACATATCATTTAACATAAAAATAATACTTGTATTGTTGTGTGCACGCCCGGCCAGTACAAGCATCACTGTTGGTATCTTTTCTGGCTTTTAGAAATGACTGTACTTATTGTATCTAGGGAGCTAACTGAGTCAAGTGCTTTAACATTAAATTACATGGTGAGTATGGCTGGGGACTTTTCTCCCTGTACTTACCCTCGCAGCTGCGCTTGTCAGCAGCGAGCTCATAGCCTGGGTCACAAGCACACTTGTAGCTGCCTAATGTGTTGACACAGCGTTGCTCACAGCGACCGTTGTCCGGCTTGGAGCACTCGTCCATCTCTGAAAACACAAAGATATATCAGGACCCTTTTTGCCGGCCCCCTGGCTCGGTGGCTTACGAGAGAAACACCCACCGTTAACATCAAAGCCAAAAAAAGAGGGTTGCACAAAAACATCAGAAATTAAACGTGTACTTCCATAATGTTCAAAGGATAACCGACTAAGCGATTGCTGAAATGTGTCAGATTAAACAGATGTTGACGTTCTCTCTCTCTCGAGAATGTACAACCTGTAACCTCGGACCTTTGAAGAAGTTGGCAGCAAAACCGGCCTTGTTGACAGAGCCATCTGAAACAAATTTCATCCAGAGCTGGTTGGAGCTGGTTTTGATGTCATCTGGCTTGTCGTAGCCACAGAAGCGGCCCATTAGGGGACTGTTTTCAGAGTTTCCGTCACGGATCTCAAGGTAGTCATAGGCACAGCTGTCATGTCTCTCAATCTGAGGAAGGTTAGAGGGTTTGAGGTTAGAGTTGGACATCAGCAAAATCTCCAATTCCCCAAAAATAAGTTTAATTAATGGTTACCCCTCACTCCCCCCAGCCATATCCTCCAGTCTGACAGGAAGCTGAAAATCCCCCCGCCCCCCTAAAAAAAAATCACTCAAAACTCTGCACTTTAATCACTTGTATTCACTTGTTTAAAATTGTATTGAAATTGTATTACGTATTTATATATATATAGTATTTATATATATAGTATTTATAACAACTCTACGTGAATCTTTATGTTTACTTAGTTTTAGGAAATGTCTCGTCTTGTCTGTTGTGCCTGTGCACTTTTATATGTTTCACCGTGGGAGAGTGGGAAACGTCCTATCGATTCCTTTGTATGTCTTAACATGTGAAGAAATTGACAATAAAAGCTACTACGACTACTACTACAAAAGGACTGGCATCTTACCTCAAAGGACTGGAAGGTAAGGCCTACGTGGTAGCCCTGAGCAACAGTGATCTTCCACACGCACATTTTGTTCGGCCTGTAGTCATCGGGGTAGTTGGGGGACTGGATCTGGCCGTTGTCTTTCTTCACTTCCCCACCACAGATGGCTGCATGTGAAACACAAACAATTGAATCAAATGAAAAGAATACTGCGCTCTCATGATAGCAATATCAGCACCACATGCCTCTCAAAAAACAAAAAGTGTGCTCACTGCTGTGATTTACACAATGTGGATGAGCTGAAATGCCTCCACTACCAGCTCCCACACACACAAACACGAATCATCCCTTTGCACAATCTGGAAACAATGGAGGGGGAACGTGAAGGGCCGGCCAACATCTGATTAATGCTGCATAAAGTGCCTGACACATCAGCAGTAGGAGAGCCAACAATGATGGATGTCACTGCAGCCTCGAAGCACATTGTTGGATCTGCGACTGGCCATGCGTTCAGTCAGCTGGGCGGCAGACTGGAATTGGGTTCAGCGAGGTCGAGGAATGGATGCTTACCCTCATAAACGGCAGAGAAACCTTTTCCCACCCAGTTACTGCTGCTGCGGAACTCGATCCACAGTCGGCTGTCGGTGGAGATGATCGGCTCTGGCAGCTTATCGCCACAGAAGCGTCCTGGGTCACAGGTGAAGATACAAACCGATATTTGATTATTCACGACACTTGTGATCGCTCTGAAATTCCTCGACACAGCAAAAACATAAAAATAGACGAGAACTAAACAGTTCTGTATTTTAGAATTTTACATTTCTTAAATGGTATGACTAGCTGGAAGTAATAGTCACTTTATACCTTTTTTCACACATTACAATGTTTTACCCTATAGTTTCGGTACATAATATACATATCTTCATAAATTGTAACCCATGTGAAACCTATGTTACGTCTAACTACTGCTGTACTTTTTCTTGTATGATAGGAAACTGAATATCTTTGAATTGTGGACAACTTGTTGGACAATAAATATATTGGAGATGTCACCTTTTTGTGGTGAATTGGAAAAATTGGGGTCAGATTAATCAATAATGAAGTCAAGTGTTAGTAACAGCGATCTCCCGTTAAAACTGACCTTTGAGAGGTGCCTTCCTCCAGTATCCATCTCGAATTTCCACATGGTCATACCAACACAAGTGGCTCCTGTACAGATCCATGGAGGTGAAGTTCAGAATGATCTTAAAAACCAAGAGAGCACGATTACGGACGCGTTCAGGTAAACACGGAGCAACAGAGACACCACATCTGTGTGCACGGTTAGTTTCCAGGCATGATCTGGTATTTTCATATGCTCATACCTTTTCCCCCGGTGTGACTGATATTCTCCAGATGCAGTGCTTATAGGCTGAGTATCCGTTGGGGAAGCCCGGGGAGGAGAAGTTGCCGCTGCTGTCCTGCAGACTGTCCCCACACCCTGTGCATGAACACACACAAACCCGCACGTAAGGCCCGAGTCGTGAGCACGATGCACTGCCAACGTGCCTTTGCCTGAAAACACCTAAGCCACCAATTCAAACTACACACACACACATCAGATCTGAAGTAAATCCCCTGAAAAATGTGCTGCAGCGACAGATGCTGGATGCTGGAATTAGAACACTGAATGTGAAGTAAAGGCTTTAATGTTCATAAAGAGCACATCTGCTTGTAATATTCACCCGCAGCCCTGCACCTCTCCCCTTCCCTCCGCCATCTATTCCAGATGAAGATCACACAAAGGAACTGAGAGTGTGAGACACTTTCTCTGAGCATCCTCTGAAAATAAACCTGGCTTACTATAAATAACCGAGCCCTCTGGAGGGCGTGATGCATTATGTACGCCTTGCCAGGGAAGAAGCACCCTTTATTCGACTGGCAAAAAATAAAACGTGCAAAACGCCACGCACGGTCTCAAGGAACCGAGGGAGACTCAAGTGGGGGAAATATGTGGTTAATTAAGAGAGAGAGGACATTATAGAGAGTAAACTGTATCTATAGTGGTCAATATTGACAGATGTATGCATGTATTATTATTATACTCTGTGTTATCTTGACCTCAGGTTGGGTTTTGAAGGAGTCAGGAAAACATAACCCCCAACTGTTCACATTCATTGCATCCCTTGAGGTTTGTGTGGAAGCAATAAAAACAAGAATCGCTGAGCTAAGACTTGCGTGTAACAATGCTTGGCAGAGGTTTGCCAGTCCTAAACCATTAACACGCACTCAGGCACACAATGGGAGATCCATGGCTCTGTAAGGATTTCTTGTGGAGACTCACCCCCCCCCCCCCCCCCAATGTGCGTCACATCAACCAGTCATTGTCTTCCTCGCGAGACAGAACTCGTCTTGAATGAAGAGCCAGAATGCTTGCGCAGACACATACGGTTGAAACCCACACTGGCAGGTCCAGCTCTGGAGACCATCCCCGTGTTTATTCATTGAGCTTTAATGTGAGGCCTGACCTACAATGAACCGTCTGTCATAAAATCTATTCGGCAGAAGGCCATCCTCAACGTGCATCTGCGATAAATTCGGTTTACTTCAACAGCGGTGGATCCTCTCTTATCCCTGGAATCCTGAACACAGCGAGTGGTTGGGAACAGGGTCAGGCTTATGTAACTCTCCTTCGTGGATAGCCTCACAGTTTACACGGCAAGGGCTGGGATGTGCCTCCATGAGCGGTGTTCCCAGCAATCTTTTAGTCATTGTCCTCTGGAGAACAGCTGTTCTTCTGCATCTATCTGGGAACCAGTGATGACAAACTTCCTGTCTCTGGATAGTGTTTACACTCATCCCAGCTTGGGAATCTTGGATGCTGTAGCCAAGGAACCACACCATATCAAGAGTAGATGCTTGGCTATTTCTACACAGTGTGAGCTGCATCTAGGGATGGCACAAGGGGATGCAGGCCTCTCTCTCTCTCTCTCGCTCTTTCTTTCTTTTAGGGCTATGCAACACACACACACACAGCATTTGTCCTTTTGGTCTTACTGGAGCATTTGTAGAGTTTGCGTGCCTGTGTGATATCCCCTTTGCTCAGTCTGGTTCTCTGGCCAATGGGTGGTCGCACCCCGTTCACATCGTAGCGTGGCAGGATGGTGTCCAGGAAGATGCCCCTGTAATTCAGCAAGAGACACTGATGTTAATGTTGAATAAAACCCAGCCGGCATGCACACAATCCTGATGATTATTCTCACATGCATCCACACCACAAAACATGTTTGCTCAAGGATGAAGTGACTTACCATCAAGAGGGCAGTTCAATAACTGTAAACATTATTATGAACGGATTTTGGACTGCCAGTGTTGGCTAACCCAAACATTATGTGCCTGTTTTATAGACAAATACATAAAATCACACAGGACAGACTACAGGGGCATGGATAGCTCATTTTCATATTCACTTTAAAGCAGACATCTAAAATACTAATTTACATTTTCAAACATTAAAACGTCTCAATACATTAAAAAAATGTGATGTAAAATGTAAAGGAATATGTCAATATTTAGTCCATGTAAAACACAATGCTAATGCTTGTCATGAGATTTGGCACCAGTTCAATTAGAAAGCATGAGGCCTTCATGCACACCCACGTCTGTGTGGACACAAGAGTTATCATGATCCTGACACACCCGCTTGTGCTTTTATAAACGTAACATCATAGGACCATAAACAAAACATCTTATAGATAGATACACATCAGAAGGAAACGATCAGTGGTCGCTTTTCCACTGTCCCATCATTTTCTAACGAGGTAGATTATAATATTATTTTAAAATACAAACTGCACATCTATAATTTCTTTTTTTAATCTCAATTGCCACATGTCCCTCCATCTCCCATCAATGTACTGTATATGTAGGTAAAGTTTCTTTTTTATTATGATTTCAAAACACTGATGTTTACTTTATGATTCTTTCAGATCTCCTCGTCTCTTTCAGAAATGACTGAAACGGTCCATCTGTTGTATTTTAGCCAGTGTTCCTTCCTTTGAAGTCAGGGTTAAACAGTCTGTTTGAGGTTAAGGCTGACATCATCCTTCACACACGTCTGCCCTACACATGGGCCCAATCGCAGGGCTTAAGCCCTTCTCCAGAGGAACTGTGCAAGCTCAATAAATTGCATAAGCTATGAAGGTAGGGATGTGGACAAACTAAAAACGATCAGGTGAAGCATCCAAGTAAAAAAAATGATAGAACAGTAGCTACAGAAAAAAACACATTTCCCACTGCTGTCTCTCTTGACACTTTGCTAGTTTATCATCTCTATTTTTTGTCAAAGTATTGGCGAGAAATGGCCTGGCTCCCTGGTCGTTCCCATGGTGACATGCCTATCAACGCCAGGCATGTGCAAACAGAGCAGCCTGAGCGAACAGTTTAGACTCCTTCCCGTCTGCCTGTAAGCTTCCAGGAGCCCGTATGCTGGCTGCCGGTAAAAAAACGCCACTGCAGCCGGTGTCAGAGCAGACAAAGGGCACACTGGCAGATCTCTATTTGAGTTGGCACAGCTCCATGCACCGGTCCTGAAAAATATCTCTGGAGCAAAGGAGGGGGCAGGCAGAGTTGTGGGTCGGGTAATATACCCGAGACAAAAAGCATGGGGATCAGCCCTGCTTGTCCCCCGGAGACCCAGCAAAACATCAAGACCAGCCATGAAATCTTCCGAACAACACGCGGCAGCAAAGGCCCTGGCTTCCCACAGTGATTTACTGTAAAACACCGGGCAAACACAGCGGCTAATAATGGTGTGACAAAGAAAGACACTGGCACAGGTAAATCAGCCAATCGGCGCTCAAGAGAAAGTACTCGGAATGACTTGTGAAAAGCTAACAGGAGCCTCTTGTTTGCTCGTACAGCTCTGTGAAACATTCCCCAGCAGCGGCAGCCATTCCTCTCTCAATGTCGAAACCGTCTTTTTGATCAACACAGTTCCACGAATTAGGATTGCCACAGAGTAGGAGTGAAAAGCGAACAGGACGGATTACCCCAAATAAACATACTTTCGGAAAGGGCCGCTCCATTGTGCGGCAGACTGCATTGCATACCACGAATTTAGAGAATCAATAGGTAAAGTCCAAATCCTGAACTAAGATGACAGCAACTACATGAATATTTGTTTTTTTTAAGGGTTGAGTCGACTGAAATCCAAAATAAGCTCAGACTGTCCTCAATGAACACTTTCTTTTTTTGGGGAAAAAAAGTATTAGCTCCAGTGGACTTTCTTCAGGTCACAAAATGATCCTGTATTCCTGAAAACCCAAGAGAGAGAAATAGCTGTGGCTGGTATGAACAAAAAGGATTATTTTGGGGATTTGGTGTTAATTTATGACTCCATTCCAACATGTGCGGTTTTAGATAGATGGATAGATATATACTTTATTAATCCCCAAGGGGAAATTTGTCGTAACAGTAGCAGCACCAATAAACTAAACACACAAGAATAAAAAATAAAATATAAAATATAAAAAACAGGGATGAAAGATATAGATGTATACATTGTTTTGTTGTTCAATACTACACTAAACCAAGCTAATTCAAATCCTGCAATATTCCAGCTCCATTCTGTGTGAAGTGCATTCTCGACCTACAGCTTGGACGCACTATAAATAAAAATAATAATATCAATGGATTCCATTTGGAAGGCACTCTTCATCCAAGAATCTCAGAGTGCCACAGAGCCAGTACATAGTTAAAACTATAAAAACAAAAAGGAACTGGGCATGACAGGCATTTCTGTACATTAGCCGACATCCAGACAGACTCTGCTTCTCAGAATCCGTTTACCGCAAGAGTAAGGCACTGGACTTAGTAAGAGGCCCATACACAGAGAGTAAGCCAGGGCATGGTACGAAGTATATTTGTAGCTGACATTGAGGGGCGAGTAAATTAAAATATATATATATAAAAAAATAAAACAGGACAGCCAACAGCTGGTTCTCATATCAGAGTAAAGTAATGATCTGGGTTGCCTCGTCTGTGTGCCCATAGATCACATTACACCACTCCAGCTCACTGAAGGCTGTCAGAACTACGGCTGCTATAGGTAGAACATTGCATAGTTGAAGTGACCTGCAGCTGTCCAAGAGGTTTCCACTTTGTTTATCTCTGCAAGACAGGCAAGGGTCAAAATGCAGTTTTCATACAGAAAACCAAAGTCATATCCTGTACATGTCAGCTGGGGGCAACCATAATATTTACACGACTAAAGTTCGGTCGCCGATGCTTGCGAAACATTCTAAATGTACATGGATGTCAAAAAAGCTCTTTTCCGGGAGCGTATAGTTCTGCTTTTGTAATTACAAGGATGACTCAGAATCTGAGTCAACTTCTCCCAAGAGGAATATTTTGGTTTTGCAGTCACCAAGCTGGTGGAGAAGACTTTGAATCACCGGCAGCCTGAGAAGTTGTTTGTCATGCAGCTTTTTCCAATAAGATCTGTCCTCTGACGCCCAAACACCTGTGTGGGCTGAACAACAGCACAACATCTGGAAAAACTTCATGTTGTGTTTGACAGGGAGAAAGGAATGAGTTCAGCTGGAGACAAAACTAAGTGTTGAGTAAGGGCGACACATTTTCACAGTTCTGCTTTTATAAAAAGGATATTCTCTATTCAACTAATCCAATACCAGATTTGGTTTAATCAAAGTCTAAGAAACACCATGTTAGAGTTACGTGAATTGATTTACTGAGCAAAGAGAGCGAGGCAATACCAAAGCATGCATGGACACAGGGCAGCTATGCCCCCCATCAAGTATCCTCCCTTCACCCAAATAAATAAAAAGTATATATTGAATAACAAGTTGTGATTTGCTATGATTTTGCCCACATGCTTTCTATGAATGTATGTGTGTGTGTGTGTGTGTCTGTGCATTGACTTTGCATGGGACCTAATCGCGCGAAGAATTCGCAACGCTTTTGGTGTGAACGCAGCATAATTCTCCTTTACAGTAATGAACTACAAGTGTATAAATAGAGTTGTAAAACTCATTAAAAATATTTAATCATTTAGATGAGGGTATGTGATGGAACATAGGCTATAGAATGTGCCGCAGGCTACTGACTTTGGGTTGTAAGGACGAACACATGGGAAACATTAATTGGGACAATTAGATGTCTACTCCTCCGTTCCTTACCACTGGTGCAGAGCCCATTTATAACCTCCCTGTTGAGAACGGGCCCATGCTTGGCCGCTCATACAAACGACTTCACACAAAAGGCCCCAAGTTTCTAGTTTTACTTCAGAAAATCAAGCACTACCAACAACCAATGCAATTTACATATTTATTTATAATACCGTTTGTACCGTTTTTTTCCCTCCTGATATCTCTTGTTGCACTGTCCACTGTGCTGCTGTAATCCTGCAAATATCCCCACTGTGCATGGGATGAATAAAGGTTTATCTTATCCTAATGAACGTAGCCACGGTCATTTTCAAAAAAGGCGGAATTGTCACTTATTTTGACACAACTATTACATTTCTAAAGTAGAGCACGGACTAGTTAAGTACACTCCGGTTCAATTCTCCTTTCACTTGGCTATCCACTCCAGGAAAGTAAGGATGATTTCAGTTGGAAGGTGAGCTGCAGTCAATGAGCCCTGCACCCCACCCCGAGGATGCACAGAGCGCTGTGTGCTTGTTTACTCAACGTTTATTAATATTGAACATGTCGCATATCAGAATTGTACTATTTTTGACAAAGCACTCCAATGGATAACAAACAATGCAGCCTCCATGTGTGAAGTAGATCCGATGAGCGGCTCAGGAGATATGCAAAGGACACACCGACAGACAAACAGATTCCTTGCACTATAGTGGGATGTAGGTCATTACCTTCGCATTGAAAATGCCGGAAGGTAATGTTTTGATCGCCGTGTATTTATTTATTTATTTGTATGCGTGTTATTCGCAAAACTCAAAAAGTATTGAACCGAATCGCATGCAATTTGGTGGGATGATTGTTTATTATCCGGGGACCAGTTGATTAGATTTTGGGATCGATCGGGTCAAAGGTCAAGGTCAAAATCTTTCGCAGAACTCAAAAAAGTTGAACGAATGAATGTGGGAAAATTGGGATGATTGTTTATTATCCCAGACTGAAGAAAAGGTCAAGGTCAAAGGTCATGAACAGGTCAAAATCTTTCGCAGAACTCACAAAGTATTGAACCGAATCGCATGAAATTTGGTGGGATGATTGTTTATTATCCGGGGACCAGTTGATTAGATTTTGGGATCAATCGGGTCAAAGGTCAAGGTCATGGAAAGGTCAACATCTTTTTTTTTACCATAGCATGATACATTTTTGTCCAATTGGCATGCAACTAATGCCAAAATGTTCATAATTCAATGCCCAATCTTGTGATATGCGAAGGTATGCGCTCTACCGAGTGCCCGTTCTAGTTATTAGTGGTTTACTTACATTTTGCTTGGAATGCAACAATTAGTAGCAAGGCATTTGTTATTACCTTCGCATTGAAAATGCGGAAGGTTATGTTTTGATCGCCGTGTATTTATTTATTTATTCGTTTATTTATTTGTATGTGTGTTACTCGCATAACACAAAAAGTATTAAACCGAATCGCATGAAATTTGGTGGGATGATTGGTTATTATCCGGGGACCATTTGATTAGATTGTGGGATCAATCGGGTCAAAGGTCAAGAAAAGGTCAAACTCTTCTTTTTACCATAGCACGGTCAATTTGTATCCAATTGGCATGCAACTAATGCCAAAATGTTCATAATTCAATGCCCAATCTTGTGATATGCGAAGGTATGCGCTCTACCGAGTGCCCGTTCTAGTTATATACATAGTGTGATGAAGCTGCTAAGATGGCTTTGCAGCAGACTAATCACCTAACAGCTCTTCAAAGAGCCTTTGGGAGCGTAATGAGCTGCTTCATGGCGTGAAAGCACAACTTTTACAAGGAGCTTCACGTCGCCTCGAACGTAGCACATGACATTTTTTGTCATGATGAAGCAGGGCAACCGTTGCTGTGCTAGCTCAGCCCCAGGACTGATGCTGCTTCACTGGGGCAGGAATCAAAGAGGAGTCCTAATTTGAACAGGTCGTGGGAAGGCTTCAAAGACTCGCCTTTTACTTTAAAGAAAACTGAATAATAATTTGAATCATTTCAGGTTTTTCAGAGGCGTTGGATTTTAACTATTTAAAACACAGCTCAGACCTGGTGCTGATGCCACATTGAGAGTGAAAAGATGAACAAGCTGGTAAAAAACCTATGAGGCAAAAATGTGGTTGGTTGTGTAACCGACAGATCTACTCGGATCCACTCTGTGTCCCAACGGGAGAAAGCTAAATGGAACCAGACACGTCTGATTTCTTGCTACAATGTACTTCATGCAAGTGTAGTATTGTTTACATTACAGCAAAAAACAGCTTCATCTTATCCAAATATTGCATAAATCTCATTAGTGCTCCTCCAACGTCCCTAAGGCCCTATGCAATGTGAGCATCAATTGTTCATGAAAAATACATCTGCCAAAAGAAACAGACAATAGGAAGAGTCCTTGGTTCAAAACATGGGCGTTTATGTAGGACATACTTTATAAATATATAAACTAAGGACCCACCTTGTCCAAGAAAACAGTTTCCATCACATTGCGCTTGAAATAAAAAAAATGAGGAAACAATTCTGTACCAAGATAGACATTCAGAGAAACTTGAGCTTATTCTCAATGTTAGTTTTCTAGTGATTTATTATTGGGGAGAATTTAGTGTTTCATTCTTCTCTTTCGGAACCCTGCCACATTACTCAGCAGCAGCCCGTAGACACAGAGCTAGTGCATTACAGATCTATATACTCATAAAACTCTAAGAGCAGAAATGGAAAATAAAGATAATGGGTTAAAAGGTTGCAGCAGAGTGGGAAACAGCTTGGCCGGACTCAGTCTAAGACTAGTTTTCATGTCTGGGGCGTATGGAGTGGAACTTGGCTCCTACCTGGAGAATGTATTCCTGGCATAGTGCATGATACTGTCAAAGTCATAGTCCTCTCCCAAAGAGTCCACCTCCCCCGGCTCCATCTTCAAAAAGTTGTACTCTTGTCCTGTGAAAGGAAAAAGGGAAGGGAAAAGCACAGTTGAAATATGAAGCAAGAGTCCTACTGTGCCACCTTATGTATGCATGTCTGGCAAAAGGTGAATACAGTTTTACTCTTTCCAAAAAAATGGATCTTAAAATGCGGCTACAGATACAAGACACAGCTAATGTTTCACAGTACGATGTTATGCATTTTAGGATGACAAAATAATTCTACATTTTATATTTCACAGACAAAAATTTGAAAAGGCTGGCCCGGATACTGCCTGTCACGATCAGCTGTTTATATGCCGTCGACCAGTTCTATAAACACGTGAAGGCCGACGATGAGCGTATGCCCCACTGGTGTTTTTTTCTGTTTTTACCAGCCTAGCCCAGACTTTCTGTGTGTACAAATGTGTTACTTTTATTATTTTGACTCTTACTGCATCTATCCAACATTATTGCTGAGGGATCGATGAGACCTGGGCTCCTACCTGGTTGTATGTTGTCCCTGATAATGCTGACGTGTTCGTCTCGATCCGGCCGCGTGTGTTCGTGCCAGAATCCAATCACGTGACCCAACTCGTGCACCACAATACCAAACTTGTCACAGTTCTTCCCAATGGATATGGCCTGGGGGCCCCCTCCACGACGACCCACATAGGAGCAGCACCTGAGAATCAGCCACCAGACACACACACACACACACACATACATACAAACAGTGTCATACAAAAGCTTGGACTTAATATTTTGGTGAATGAAAAAAAAAAATCTGGAAACCACAGCGAGAGACCCAAAAACAAGTTATGTTTCCCTGGGGACGAGAAGAAGGAATGTCTCCTTGGCTCTACAATGTTTACCAGCTCCTATATTTGTACATGCTCTGTACATATAAAATGGAGCTCGTAAATGAGAGCAACATTATCGCAACAACCTCTGGTCTGTTTTACAGGCGAGCTTCGCGAGGAGACTCGTCATCCGCGCACACAGCAGTGACATTCATTCATCCGTCTGCCAATGCAACTGCTGAGTGCGACGGTGGTAGCTGGCTGGCTGCAGCGCTCCATCTCAGCGTGACATGAAAGGTTCAGTGTGGGAGTTGGGAGGACAGGCGCACACATCGCGGCCCTGTGGGCCAGACGGCCGCTCTTTAATTACTGCGAGCCAGGGCCGGGCTCTCCCGAGACACGCCCTGAACTTTGCACAGGACAGATGGAGTCCGGTTGCGATCCCACTGCTAACCACCGCTAACCACCGCCGCCAGCGCGGATAATGTCATCCCCGTTGCTCCGGAGACCAGTTACCAAGATAAAAATGGCTGGAAAAAGCTCACTTTTATAAGCTGCATCCGTTTTCTGTTAAGCGGTTCGTGTTGAATGATACATATCAGCGGGAGAGGTGCATTGGGTTTAATGACATAATGGTTCCAGCTTGTGGTTTAAATCTGTGTGAGGTTAAAACATGGGAACTGGAAGAGTTTGAGGTTTGTGTGTCCCCTGGGCAGTGCTGCCGCGAGCCATGTTGGTGCCCGAAGCGTAACTTCTTCATGATGCCCCCCCCTGAGATAGGAAAGGGACCCACGGCGAGCGTTGTTGTTATTATAACTATGAGGATTTTTTTGTTGCCTATTTTGTGATGCCCCCTCAGGACTTGGTGCCCTACGCACAGCGTAGTGCGCATTATGGGAGCGGCGGCGCTGCCCCTGGGAACCTCTCGAATACGTATCCTAACAGCCCTGCCGTCTTTCTCCTCACAATCATTTTCTCAAACTAAAAGTGTTGAACTTCTTTTTGCCCCCCAACAGTAGCTATTTCTTACATTTTGAAATATTTCATGGCTAAGTTAAAGAGCCCTGCACACCCAACAAGGTTAATAATCACTTACAGCAGCACTTTGCCTGAGTGTGTTTAAGAAAAAGTTGCTGAGTGGACACTGAGCCTAACTTTAGTGAAGTGTTATTGAGGAAGTCTCGCCCTTGGATGCAACTCTGTTCACCGTGTTCGACACAAGCGCTCTGGGACCAGGGTTGCCAGGTCTGTGTGACTAAACCAGCCCAATGGCCAATCAAAACCAGCCCAAAACCAGCCCAATGGCCAATCAAAACCAGCCCAAAACCAGCCCAATGGCCAATAAAACCAGCCCAAAAACCAGCCCAATATCAGAACTCAAAATATGCCCGTGCCAAACCATATACACTGCTTTTAAAGTCCATGTCCATGTGTGTACGTGCTGATCTGGAGTCAGTTTGGTAGGATTTGGGTATAAATAAATTATTTCATTTAAAATATGGATTTTTATTTAAAGACATTCATGTGATTAGCATGCAAAATAGGTCTACCCGAACCAGCGGACAAAAAATTCAACCCGCGGCAACACTTCAAAAGTAGCCCAATTCCGCGGGAAAACCGCGGACCTGGCAACACTGTCTGTGACTGATGCCGAGTGAAGATGAACCACAGGAAACATCTGTCTCTCTCAGAGCTGGTATGGGGCTGAATCAACCACTCACACAGAGGCGGTGAACAGCGAGGATGAACAATGGTGAAAGGCTGCTGCGCAGGGAGCAAGTAGAGGTACTCAGGGGCTAAATGATTAGCTGCAGATAACAAAGGCTCAACAGAGGCCGACCATTGTTCAGTTCCTTCACGTGGGAGCTAAAAAAAAACACTTACTCACCCACATGGCCGGTAGGTGAAGACAATATAGCTTTCTTCCTGCGTCCTCTCGACAAAGGTCACACAGGTGTGCTTCTCCCAGTGCCGCATGGCTTGGCGGAATATTGCCCGCTGGCTGCCTGAATAGAACGACAGAGAGGGTGAGATCAGAGGAGCTGACGGAAACACACGCACACACATTTTATAGAAACGGGGAGCTGAATAGAAACGGCAACAGCTGGAAACAGCTTCAAGACGTGGAGTTGAATAGAGAGTGACTGGAAATGAAGTCATGTGAAATCAGAATGCAAAGCTGTGACACTTTCTAATATCTCCGAATGTTTCCGAATTGCATGTCTATCACAAAAACATTGCATTACTTATTTTGCCTTTCGACAGGATGTCACATTTCATCAGTGCATCGGTTTATTTCTTTATTCATTTGGAGCAACTCTCAGTTCAAGATTAGTCTTGATACTTTTTTTATATTTTTTATATAATAATAATAACTTTATTTATATAGCACCTTTAAAAACAATGTTTACAAAGTGCTCCACAGAGAGGCAAAGCAAAACAAGTGGAATAGCAAGAAACCAATATTACATTTAAAAGTATATATAAAATTAAAATTAAATGAAAAATAAATTAATGTACGTGAATACATGGGATGAGTGAATGTACAGTTACTTACCACTAAAGTTTCCACTGATGACATAGGGAATGACGCCTTCAGGCCAAACACGTTCAGGTCTGGAGGTGGCAGCCCTTTTCCTGCGGAGTGAACTTTGCCTTCTCTGGTTGGTTGATCCTTAAGATTTCAAATAAAGACATAAAAAACATTATTGTTATTATTAAAATGTGTTTCACATTTGTATGAAAAGCAAATATACTTTGCCCTTGAATATTTCCTCAAATGACAATAGACCTTTATCTTACAACAATAGTAGGCTACACTGCTTCAAGGTTCAATGACATTCAGAAATGAATTATTATTTATAATTTCTGAAAATACATTTACTCCCTTTAAGAGACGTTTGTTTAAGTAACATTGTCTTCCAATTTTGCACAAATGGATTTTCTTGAAGATGAATTATTTCTTCTTCCAAATTAATTTCACCACTTCAATGTCACTCAAACGCACATAAATGCAGAGTAACCATGGCGACTAAGCTCCCACCTAAACCTGGTGATAATAAGAAACAGCCACATGTGAACCACACGTAGCACAATCTGTACTTCCCTAAGCTGCAGAACAGACACTTATAATTAAGCAAATATAATTAAGCAAATGTAACCGCCATCATCTGGTACAAACCCATTTTACAGAAAACGTTGAACAGTAAAGGAAAGAGTGCATCCAAATTAAAAGGAAAGATGGTGAAATACAGACAGCGTTGTTTTCTTGGGACAGCCAGGCTTTACTGTTTTAAGAATTCTTGACCTTTTGATTATGCATTATTACATCATTGAACACACATTATATACATGTCCTTGTAAGGAGGGACAGTCAATGTGTGTAGGAGAAAAAACTTCAGAGGTTTGCACACAGTGCAGGAATGTAATGGGTGTGTTGGAAAGAAGTCACGATTTAAAACTATAAAATTAACATTCATAAAGAAAGACAATATGCCCGTATACCTTCATATTGTTATTATTATTTTTTTTACCAAAATGTTAATAGAGAGATAACATAACGTTTACATTTTATATTCTTCTGTACATTTAATATATTTCAATTCATGCACTGTGTTGATTACCTTCGCATTGAAAATGCGGAAGGTTATGTTTTGATCGCCGTGTATTTATTTATTTATTTGTATGTGTGTTACTCGCAGAACTCAAAAAGTATTAGACCGAATCGCATGAAATTTGGTGGGATGATTGGTTATTATCCGGGGACCATTTGATTAGATTTTGGGATCGATCGGGTCAAAGGTCAAGGTCATGAAAAGGTCAAAGTCTTCTTGATTCACATGCAATTTGGTAGGATGATTGGTTATTATCCGGGGACCATTTCATTAGATTTTGGGATCGATCGGGTCAAGGTCATGGAAAGGTAAAAATCATCTTTTTACCATAGCACGGTCAATTGTTATCCAATTGGCATGCAACTAATGCCAAAATGTTCATAATTCAATGCCCAATCTTGTGATATGCGAAGGTATGCGCTCTACCGAGTGCCCGTTCTAGTTTGTTTATGTTATTGTCCAATGTTGCACCACCGGCTAGGACACATTCCTTGTGTGTGAAAACATACTTGGCAATAAAAGGTTCCGATTAAAAGGGTTGAGACACGATAAGTTTCAGAACACATGAAAACTTCCCATTTTACATTAATGCCTGCCCCTGATTTCCAGAGCTTAATAAATAATGAAATATATAAGATATTGACCTCTATGAGGTAATTTTATGTGATTTATGTGATGCTTCAATGCCATATAAGACGAAGAGGACAAAACTTCCACAACACTTACCAGTATAAAGAACAACTTTACTGAGAGACATCAAGATAACCCCGACGAAGGCCACAGGCCAAAAGATTCCTTCGCACAATAAAGTTGTTCTTCATACAATAAGCATCACTGTAGAAACAAAGACAAGTACATGTACATCTGGTCCCAGAACATCCTGCTAATGGATTGTTAGTCCATAACAACACTTTAAGCCCCCGGTCAACTATGCGCCCTCATAAATTTGATTAACATGTGAGCCACAGTTTTCACAGCTTTTTGCTAGAACAATGTGTTCTGTCAAATTTCAGTCTGCAAGAGAATCTTAGCAGCCTGCTGAGATCAATTAGCACGGACATTTGTTCATGTGTTGAGAAAAAGTCTGATAACAGCCAAATGGGTTTGCTTAACTGATAAGAAAGAGTGCTGGGAAGACAAAACTTGAGGAAGATGTGTTAATTGCAATAATATGATTAAATCTAGCGCCATCATTTATAGTTAGGCAGGGAGGACTTTAGGTCAACGGTGATATTAGTTGTTATTCTGATAAATTTATTCATGCTCTTTGCTTATGTAGGTCAGATAACAAGGGCTGAAAAATAAGGATTAGAGTTGGGATCCTGTGAAGAGAAACAACGACACCTGTAGAAAAGAAGAGGTTAAGCATGCGGCTGCTGGCTTCAGGTTTATCAGAAGTTCATTGTCTCATAAGGTGTAGGGACAACATTGGAAAAGGTTTTAAATCCAAACACTTAATTAATCAACACTGTAAGGAAAACACAGAATTAAATAAGGATTTGTCTTGTTTCCTGGAGTTTTATTTAATAATAAACAATAAAAAGTTGTGCGTACACTAACAATTAATCCTGAAAGAATGAGAGTAGAATGTTAATAAAAAATAAAAACATTTTATTTGAAACAAAAAAGTTGACTACTCTTAAAAAATACTGAAGTAGTTCATTCCTAATGATGCAATACATAAGTGAAACATTCTACTCTTGGAGATAGAGGACGTCTGTGGCAGCCTCAGTGGTAGATACAACAACGTATAAAGGTTGCCTTGACTACCAATTAGGACACATCTGTGTAAGGTGATCTGGTATGTATACTAAAGTGACACATTGTCTTTGCAGCCGGAGGCTGATAAGCAGAGTCTTATATAACTGCACTGATACTGCGATTCATTTTTAATATGAGAGCCTCCGTTCCATTACACAACTATTAGATGTGCAGTGACTAACCTGTGGACACATTGAAATTTAGAGATGAGTGTAGACACGCTCGGTCCATCTGCAGTCCAAAGCCTTGAGTCTTAACTCTGCCTCAGGGGTCACCACTGAGTCCATAAATCAATATTGCCCATTTGATATTTTGAGAGCAGTTGAAATGTATTTTTAATCCTGCACGATGCTTCCTTTCCTCTCACTAACTCTAGTGAAAAACAGAAAATCATCACTACTGAAGCGCAAACAGCAACATGCACATACCTGTTGGTTCACGCTCACCTGTAGTTTATCGGATCTGGAAGCTCATTAGTCCCTGCTGACTCACTCACGAGTCACGATTATTGCTTAAATACTGCTTTTTATTTAAAGGGCAACATTTAAGCTCACAAAGCCTTTCAATTACGCCCGAACACGGTTATACAAGTATAGCAATGTGCCGTGATGACAGGACCAATGCAGGCATGAACATTTAAAGACATGACGAACGCAAAGCGGCTCTCCGACAGGTGCTGCTGTGAATCATGTTCATTTCCGGTGTTTTGTTGCAATTGCATGGTATGTTAGAGTGCCAATCCAAAACACTTGAAACACTTTAACGAGGGACTTTCACCTCAAGATGTCATTTTTTGAAAGAGTGTTTTTGGTCATCGTTACCTGTATGATTAATAATCTGGACGGTCCTCTGCGCCAAATTGATTATTCTGTCCACTTTAAACATTTGCATGTCCTCCTCGTCAAGCGCGATGTCTCCCAGGAAGGCCACTGAAACACAGACAGAGATGGTACATGTCAGACGACTTGAAGGCAAATGCACAATATGGAGCATAAGTCTGAGCCGCCGAGTCGCCTCGAGCTTTTCCTGCTGCTCGGCCAGAGTCGGCCGCGTGGAGGCCCAGGCAGAGCACTCGTGGAAGGCCTGGAGCGAGTAACACACACATAAACACACGTTTCCTTTCTTCGTGTCCCTAATCTGTTTACCCTTTCCTTGCTGTGAAAAAGAAATAGAGTTGTGAAACAGCAGTGTGTCTGTTTGGCTCGGCGGAAGGCCGCCTTGTCTGGACTCCAAATTATGGGATCGAAATGTAAGCAGCATATTGCAGACGACTGGTGAAGGCTCATGCAATAAAGAGAGAGTATGAACTAAGAAACCTGACCAGTGACGTCGTTAATTGAGCCGAGTTAAGTCCAGATGTCACCGAACGACACAATGCACACGTGTGTGCTTTAGCGTCCACGGATAGTTAATGAGAACTAGCAGATATGGTACGGTGAGACACCGACACCACCTTAATGGAGTGATGTGGGGCACCTTGAACAAGTAATAGCTCTTTAAAGAGGCCAAGGAGAGAGAGAAAAAAGCAAACAGTCCCACTTTATGAGGAATGTGCTTTCTGGGATTCCGACTAAATGCCCCATTTCTTTGGAGGATAAGATAGGAGCGCTCTCCACAGGGACAGGGGGCTCACTTTTACAGGCTATTAACACCACTCTCGAATTTATGACCCGGCTTGTATGCAGGGGTCTTGGGGGGGCGGGGGTGGGGGGAGAGAATGGCAATGGGGTGTCACTGTAATCCCAATCTGAACAGGAAAAGACAACGACAGGGGAAAGAAAGGGAAGAGAGGAAGAAGGCATATCCTTTCTCTGCCCACACCGCAGCTCTGAATAGGCAGATGTGGAGCGGAAAGAAAATGACAGCCCTCTGCATGTGTCTTTAAAGGTTAGTGTGGTGGAGGGGAGACCAACCCAGAGGACTAAGAAGCTGGGAGGGACACTGTGTTAAAGGGAATGACTAACAGTAGTTGACGGTTGAATCTTCAATGTGGCCCCCTGATAAAAGCTTTAGCGCACCGGGAAAGAAAATTCAACACGTGGAGATAAACTTTTTTTGCATCTTGCCGTTTTTCTTCTTTTTCTTATAGAACGCAACAAAAATATTCACAGGAAATATCTTGCGCCTCCTGCGCTCCTACAAAAGCTTGACAGCGGTATGAGTCAAAAGATAAAGGGATGAAAAGAAAGAAAAAAACGTGGCTTGCGTCCCCATCTACGAGTAGAGTATTATTAAATCAATGTGGAGCTGGCTTTGGGAGATACAGGCCAGTCTTGCACCCTGCAGGCTGTCGTATAGAGGATGCACAGCATCGTTGCCGTGTTTGGGATTAGAGGTTAATGACAGCAATAAGAAAAGGTGCCGATCGCAGCCGGCAAGACAGGGCAGGCACAGAGGACAGGTTTAAATTCCAGAGGTCAAAGGGAACCTCTAATTTGTGCTGACAAAGTCACTACAACAAATCCCTGAGACATACACAATACTCACAAGACTATATCTGGATTAAAACACAGATTTGCACTTCAGTGGCACTTAAATAGCACTTATTATGGTCCTTTTGTAGTTCGACTATGTTGAGGAAATGTTACTTCCTGTATTCTTGTTGTTCTTAGTTTTGTACTCTAAGTTGAAATGCACTTATTGTAAGTCGCTTTGGATAAAAGCGTCTGCTAAATGACATGTGATGTAAATGTAATGTAATAACAAGCAGCACTTATACTGACAGCCTTTTCAAAAAAACACCAGTGATAGGAAGAAGCAACCGGATCAGATCAGAAATGGTTTATTGCCAACATGTCGCGGCTTGACGATTGTTGCTTCACAATAATCATAATGCAAGAGTAAAAGAGATCCTTCAAAAAGATACAATCTAACCAACAAATAGAACACGTTAAGACTACGTTATAAGTATGATAGGGGGATTTCAGAGAGACATTGTTCTCTTTTATCTTCACATTTTTATTCGATTCCCAGAACTGACTCAGCGCTGAAAAGAACAGACAATATTTCATTTGAAGTTGCTGTTGTATAAGAACTATCCAACATAATTATATTCACTCTAGTTTGACCGAGGACAATCAAAACAACAATGTGAGGTTGTTTCTTTTCACATCCAGTGTCAACTGGCACCGTATTAGCAGTGTTATCGCAGGCTGGGACCAAATAACGAGGAGCAGGCTTCCTCCCACCCCCACGAGGTTCACAGAGGGCTGCGCTCTCTGCCCAATCATCCACCTCCGTGCCGGAGACAGGCCGGTTAATCCGCAGCGTCATTGTTCTCAAACAACAGTGGAGATTGAAGTGAGCCAATGCACGGCCCGGCGGCGTTGGGACACGTTTCCCCCGGGCACAGCAGTCATCCTGGAGACGCTGTTGCAGGTTTATGGAAAGACTCTCAGGGATTGTGAATTAATCCCCTTGTCTCCTGGCTTTAATGATCCACAGAGGCACGGTTTGAGGGAATATTTTGTACACAACTCTAGGCTGGGATTGAGGACAGGCTATGGGGAAAGGTGATAAACTCATCTAGCTACAGAGCGTAGTCATGGTATGAGGTAGACTCGAGTGCTGTATTGTAGATTAAAACCCACAGAATGTGGCAGATGGCAATGGATCACTGTAGAGTACAATGCTGCATCTCTTTCCAAACATTATCCATTACCTAAATCACAACAGCTGCAGCTGTCATACGAATATCTGTGCAGAATAGTTAGATAATAGTCGTAGTTTTTCTTTTTGTCGCTGCTGTTCTAGATTAGATGTCCTTTTTTTAGTCAGAGAAAACTAAAAAGTGGGCATTTAAGTTTAAAAGCAAATATCTTATTTATTTCTCCAACTAATGAGACTAAATGTTAGACGGGGACCTTTGATGAAATGTTAATTGAACATATTTGGCAGGTGATAAAGACCAAATTCATTGTATTTTTTAAAGTTAATCTAAACCATTAAAATCCTTCTCATCTCATACTGCCCACCCCACCACCACCACCACCCCTCCCCCCGCCCCGATCAATCAGCACATCCAGTCAGATTATACATGAGATCTCAATCAAATTAATCCCATTGATTCGTGTAATGCCCTCGCTTCGATTTCTGCGGTGTCAAATGCTCCAGGACTATTCCCATCTCCTTCCAGGCCACGACATCTGCCACTGAAACCTGCACAAACATCGATACTAAACCGACAGACACCAACACCAGCCTGTATTTAGAAGGCCAACTCGTTGTACTCCTTGCTGTGCTTATAGGACCTACTGATGAGGGACGAGAAAGCCCGGCCAATATGTAAGCCTGGAATGCATCACAATACCCTGGCACCACCTCTTCACAGCTTGTGTTTGGTAACAAACGCTGCATTTGAATTCAAATAGAGGCCAATGATGTATTGCATTAAGGTGATTCCCATCGGATGACAGTGAGTATCACTTTTCAGGTTTCATTTTGGTGAGAGGAAGATCGAGAGACATTA
Source organism: Pseudoliparis swirei (assembly GCF_029220125.1). Lineage (NCBI taxonomy): Eukaryota > Metazoa > Chordata > Actinopteri > Perciformes > Liparidae > Pseudoliparis > Pseudoliparis swirei. The sequence goes on from NC_079394.1 coordinate 5,014,928, forward strand.
TTTTCCATTAAAAGTCTGAAGTTTCATCAAAGTCACAGCTGAGATCAAGACCGAGTTTACGTCGCCACACCGCAGCGGCAATCTCATTGGCAAGATGAGAGCGGCTGCAGCTGCAAAGGGCTCACGGCGAGATACTACCTCCCCTTTACATTTCAGTCTCCATCAAGCCCATTAGCAGATTGGATTCCCCCAGCGCAATCAGCCCCGATTACTGATCTACCCCACTGTCAGTCGAACCCCCTCTAATGACTCCTCAGCCATTGGTCTTTTTTTAATGTCAACGATACACAGCATTTAAACTGATGAATAATTCATCGCCACACTGCAGGGATTCTCACCTTTGACTAAAAAAAACAACTTCTTTTGACCATTCAGACTTCATACTTGTGGTTTAGGCAGCAAACTAACACATCCTCCAGCGGTCGGGTGTGAGGAAAGAGCAGCTTTCTCAGAACAGAGTTTAAACGGGTCTGTGGATTAACAGCATCTGAAAGAGTCTTCAACTTCCTATATTCATCACAGGTGAATAGCAACATATACAACGCTGATGAATTATTTAGAAGGGGAAAAGAAGCTGTGAATAATGAAGTGACTGTTAAGCTGCTCACTATACGAGGCTAATTGGGCATCATTGCAGCCATTTAAATGAGCTCTCCCAAGCATTTCCTGTTACTTAGGCTCCAGACCCAGACTTGGTATTAATGTAATGCAACATTAGTTATTACCTAGCTCTGACGACCAACATATTGTTCCAAGTATTGCACCGAGATCGTGCCAATAGATCGGCTCCCTAATCACCTGCACCCTGCAGAGAGAAGAGTGGCAGGGGTCCTGTAATGTAAAAAAAACACCCAGTGTGAGCTCGTATGCAGCCTGCATTCCATGATAAAAGAAAAGCATCTGCTTAAGTGTTGCTTGAAGGCCCAATCATGAAGTTCAACAGACAGCACTAACGCATTGGGAGAACAGGCTTACGGAGGGAGCTGTGAAATGAGGGTCATTTGTTTTGAACGGCTGCCATTCTCCGAGACTCCCATGAACAAAACCAAATAAATGAATAAAAACAAACGTCATCATTTTGTGAAAGGAGGAAATTCACACCAAAAAAAACACGTATTTTAAATGGCCATATCGCATATCAAGTGGCGAGAGGAAAAACACGGGTCACCTTGATAGAAACGACATATTCAGAGGCGGAAAGCCCCCCCCCCCCCGAGCTCGTGAATGGGCCGCCCTCACCTCACCTGAGCTGGTCACAGGAGTCTCATAGATGAAGATGGTCGTTTCAGAATTGAATGCATATGCAGACATCAGACCAGTCATGATTATCATTTCAGTGGAGCAGACAATGAGCGTGACTGCTTCTCATCTATTTTTCATTTTGAGAACGAGTGGGTCTAATCTCAGAGGCTTGTTAAGAGTCTTAAATGACTTCCTGGGATGCCGCCAAGTTTGGAGTTCTGCAAACTAAGGAATTTTCCACTGGTTAACTTCCTAAATAGATGGCATTACTTCAGTGTTATTGCATTCCATCAATGCACATTTCTATTAAGTCTGGTATAGTGATGAGTTATTTAATCCTTTGTACATGGGAACCTATTTTAGGGATTATTTTGTATTTAGCGTGGGTGAGGAGGAGTGGCAAACGCATGTTGTGACAAGAAATTAAGAATGCACTCGATGCTTTTGATATAATATGGATGAATAAATTGAATATGTCCTCCACTTGGTAAACTAGCCAACTGACCAGCCATCACAAATTGGCATCTTCTATGTCCTGACTTTCAAGAGGATAACAGGGAAGCAATTTAGTAAAAATCCTGATATCATAGAAGAGCGTTAACCAAGGACAGACATACAGAGGACGAGAAACAAATGCACTCCTCCCAGAACATTGATGCATTAGACGTTGTAAGCATTTTCCTGGGCGGAAGCGGCAACGTGACATAAAAATGCTGACCCTGAGGCCACAGAGAGCGATCAAATAGACTCAGTGCAGGGATGTGCTTGAAAAACAGGAAGAAAATAGAGTAAATCAATAATCCAAGAATTATGATCTACTAATATTTAGTCGACGTATGGTGAAAAATGTTGTCTCTGGTAACAACTGAGTGAGGCGTAAAAAGGGAGAGCCGAGACATCTTGGACGTTGTGCTGCTGGGTAGGAAGGAGAAAAGCAAGTGGGTGTTTGAAGAGCTGGAGACTGGGAGGGTTTAAAGAGTGGGAGTTTGTACTCCAAACCACCTGTCTGCAGACGTGTCCCGGGTAAACCATAAACACAACTGCACTCTATTCAAATGACTCTTAAAACTAGATTACTAATAGTGATAACATCCCCAAAAAAGAAGACAAACATCAATCCAGGAGTGGCGACGGACGTCCCTGATGAGGCACACACAAAGTAATGCGACCCCTTGAATCACAAACACAGCGTCATTGACCCTCGGTTAGTTTACCCTTCAGACTGAAGGAGTCATCTGAACCCCACGTCACTGTCCTTTCATCCCCATGAAAAAACAATCCGGTATGGCCACTTGAATGAGTCAAATTAAACAAAAGGAAGCAACATCTCCACTGACATAAACGTGGGACGTGGTTCATCTGCATCCTTTCCCGTCCTCGTGATGTAAAGCCACAGAATTCCTGAAGCACAATCTCCCATGCCACTTACTCTTCTCCTCCTCCTCCTCCTCTTCCTCCTCCTCAGGGGGAAGATGAAGACGGCAGACAGGTATAGGTCGCAGAGAGTTGGGGGATCGAACTGTGTTTGAATTAACAAATCGACAGCCACGTCAGAAACTTCCAGGACTTTAGAGGTCATGTTGAGTGAAGCCAACTCTGTGTTTGTAACCTGAATACTTTCACCAGATGGAAAACACAATCTGTTCAAAGTCCCCCAAAGGGATTTGGCAAGACAGTGAGTTCTCTCTCTCTCTCTCTCTCTCACACACACATATACATACACACATACACACACACAGTTAATAAAGCCTAGACTTTATATGTTGGTAAATGGAAGTCAGATGTGCTTTTCCAAGAGGATTGTAAAGCATATGCTTTAAAACAAAAAGATGCAGACATATTTAAGACAGCATCACTGTGTGTGCATCACGTCTCAGCTCCACTGGACTTTCCTTTCTTCCCTCCTCCACTTGGCTTTAGTGGCCGTGTGAGCAGCACAGAAAGCCAGAAGAAGCCTGAACATCAAAGTGGAGAAATCCTTTCGCGTTCCCAACAATAAACCAGCACGCCGCCTGCAGCCGCCACATGATCACAGAGAGGAAACAGTGGCCGCAAACAGCAGGCTGAAACTTTTCAACCAGCAAGGAAAACCCAAAACTTTTCAAACCCTCGAGGAAAATGTATTCAGCTCTACTCATCATTTTATATTTTCGGAGCGACTCAGTAGTGTGCGCGTCAAATGTTTCAAACTGCAGAAACTATGTCAACAAATGCACACAATGTTCCCTCTCTCTCTCTCTCTCCTTTTTTAAAACGACATACTGCCTGTCATCTCTCCGAAAGCGTTTCTCTAGTCGAGCTCTGCAAGCTCCGCAAAAAGAAAACCCCAAAAAAAGATTCGTGGCATGTTTCTACTTCCACATGAGAAGGTGAAGCGCAGCGTCGCTTCTACAGGAGGGAAAAAAACAAAATAAAGGGAACACCATCTCACCAGCTTTACAGGGATCCTTATAGTCGATCGGCTCTGATGTGGCACCGGACTCCACATCGATCGCCAATACCACGCCGAGACAGGAGAGAACACAAACATCTCGCCGCGAGATCCATTATTGTGGTGGGGGAGACGGCGGAAGGCGAGGGATAAAGGTGAAGGCAGATAGGGGCACAGAGGGAGGGAGCGAGAGAGAGAGAGAGAGAAATGGGACAAATTCATTGTATTTTTTTTAATTAATCTAAACCATTAAAATCCTTCTCATCTCATACTGCCCACCCCACCACCACCACCCCTCCCCCCGCCCCGATCAATCAGCACATCCAGTCAGATTATACATGAGATCTCAATCAAATTAATCCCATTGATTCGTGTAATGCCCTCGCTTCGATTTCTGCGGTGTCAAATGCTCCAGGACTATTCCCATCTCCTTCCAGGCCACGACATCTGCCACTGAAACCTGCACAAACATCGATACTAAGCCGACAGACACCAACACCAGCCTGTATTTAGAAGGCCAACTCGTTGTACTCCTTGCTGTGCTTATAGGACCTACTGATGAGGGACGAGAAAGCCCGGCCAATATGTAAGCCTGGAATGCATCACAATACCCTGGCACCGCCTCTTCACAGCTTGTGCTTGGTAACAAACGCTGCAATGATTTATTGCATTAAGGTGATTCCCATCGGATGACAGTGAGTATCACTTTTCAGGTTTCATTTTGGTGAGAGGAAGATCGAGAGTCATTATTTTCCATTAAAAGTCTGAAGTTTCATCAGTCACAGCTGAGATCGAGACCGAGTTTACGTCGCCACACCGCAGCGGCAATCTCATTGGCAAGATGAGAGCGGCTGCAGCTGCAAAGGGCTCACAGCGAGATACTACCTCCCCTTTACATTTCAGTCTCCATCAAGCCCATTAGCAGATTGGATTCCCCCAGCGCAATCAGCCCCGATTACTGATCTACCCCACTGTCAGTCGAACCCCCTCTAATGACTCCTCAGCCATTGGTCTTTTTTTAATGTCAACGATACACAGCATTTAAACTGATGAATAATTCATCGCCACACTGCAGGGATTCTCACCTTTGACTAAAAAAAACAACTTCTTTTGACCATTCAGACTTCATACTTGTGGTTTAGGCAGCAGACCAACACATCCTCCAGCGGTCGGGTGTGAGGAAAGAGCAGCTTTCTCAGAACAGAGTTTAAACGGGTCTGTGGATTAACAGCATCTGAAAGAGTCTTCAACTTCCTATATTCATCACAGGTGAATAGCAACATATACAACGCTGATGAATTATTTAGAAGGGGAAAAGAAGCTGTGAATAATGAAGTGACTGTTAAGCTGCTCACTATACGAGGCTAATTGGGCATCATTGCAGCCATTTAAATGAGCTCTCCCAAGCATTTCCTGTTACTTAGGCTCCAGACCCAGACTTGGTATTAATGTAATGCAACATTAGTTATTACCTAGCTCTGACGACCAACATATTGTTCCAAGTATTGCACCGAGATCGTGCCAATAGATCGGCTCCCTAATCACCTGCACCCTGCAGAGAGAAGAGTGGCAGGGGTCCTGTAATGTAAAAAAAACACCCAGTGTGAGCTCGTATGCAGCCTGCATTCCATGATAAAAGAAAAGCATCTGCTTAAGTGTTGCTTGAAGGCCCAATCATGAAGTTCAACAGACATCACTAACGCATTGGGAGAACAGGCTTACGGAGGGAGCTGTGAAATGAGGGTCATTTGTTTTGAACGGCTGCCATTCTCCGAGACTCCCATGAACAAAACCAAATAAATGAATAAAAACAAACGTCATCATTTTGTGAAAGGAGGAAATTCACACCAAAAAAAACACGTATTTTAAATGGCCATATCGCATATCAAGTGGCGAGAGGAAAAACACGGGTCACCTTGATAGAAACGACATATTCAGAGGCGGAAAGCCCCCCCCCCCCCGAGCTCGTGAATGGCCCGCCCTCACCTCACCTGAGCTGGTCACAGGAGTCTCATAGATGAAGATGGTCGTTTCGTAATTGAATGCATATGCAGACATCAGACCAGTCATGATTATCATTTCAGCGGAGCAGACAATGAGCGTGACTGCTTCTCATCTATTTTTCATTTTGAGAACGAGTGGGTCTAATCTCAGAGGCTTGTTAAGAGTCTTAAATGACTTCCTGGGATGCCGCCAAGTTTGGAGTTCTGCAAACTAAGGAATTTTCCACTGGTTAACTTCCTAAATAGATGGCATTACTTCAGTGTTATTGCATTCCATCAATGCACATTTCTATTAAGTCTGGTATAGTGATGAGTTATTTAATCCTTTGTACATGGGAACCTATTTTAGGGATTATTTTGTATTTAGCGTGGGTGAGGAGGAGTGGCAAACGCATGTTGTGACAAGAAATTAAGAATGCACTCGATGCTTTTGATATAATATGGATGAATAAATTGAATATGTCCTCCACTTGGTAAACTAGCCAACTGACCAGCCATCACAAATTGGCATCTTCTATGTCCTGACTTTCAAGAGGATAACAGGGAAGCAATTTAGTAAAAATCCTGATATCATAGAAGAGCGTTAACCAAGGACAGACATACAGAGGACGAGAAACAAATGCACTCCTCCCAGAACATTGATGCATTAGACGTTGTAAGCATTTTCCTGGGCGGAAGCGGCAACGTGACATAAAAATGCTGACCCTGAGGCCACAGAGAGCGATCAAATAGACTCAGTGCAGGGATGTGCTTGAAAAACAGGAAGAAAATAGAGTAAATCAATAATCCAAGAATTATGATCTACTAATATTTAGTCGACGTATGGTGAAAAATGTTGTCTCTGGTAACAACTGAGTGAGGCGTAAAGGGAGAGCCGAGACATCTTGGACGTTGTGCTGCTGGGTAGGAAGGAGAAAAGCAAGTGGGTGTTTGAAGAGCTGGAGACTGGGAGGGTTTAAAGAGTGGGAGTTTGTACTCCAAACCACCTGTCTGCAGACGTGTCCCGGGTAAACCATAAACACAACTGCACTCTATTCAAATGACTCTTAAAACTAGATTACTAATAGTGATAACATCCCCAAAAAAGAAGACAAACATCAATCCAGGAGTGGCGACGGACGTCCCTGATGAGGCACACACAAAGTAATGCGACCCCTTGAATCACAAACACAGCGTCATTGACCCTCGGTTAGTTTACCCTTCAGACTGAAGGAGTCATCTGAACCCCACGTCACTGTCCTTTCATCCCCATGAAAAAACAATCCGGTATGGCCACTTGAATGAGTCAAATTAAACAAAAGGAAGCAACATCTCCACTGACATAGACGTGGGACGTGGTTCATCTGCATCCTTTCCCGTCCTCGTGATGTAAAGCCACAGAATTCCTGAAGCACAATCTCCCATGCCACTTACTCTTCTCCTCCTCCTCCTCCTCTTCCTCCTCCTCAGGGGGAAGATGAAGATGGCAGACAGGTATAGGTCGCAGAGAGTTGGGGGATCGAACTGTGTTTGAATTAACAAATCGACAGCCACGTCAGAAACTTCCAGGACTTTAGAGGTCATGTTGAGTGAAGCCAACTCTGTGTTTGTAACCTGAATACTTTCACCAGATGGAAAACACAATCTGTTCAAAGTCCCCCAAAGGGATTTGGCAAGACAGTGAGTTCTCTCTCTCTCTCTCTCACACACACACATATACATACACACATACACACACACACACAGTTAATAAAGCCTAGACTTTATATGTTGGTAAATGGAAGTCAGATGTGCTTTTCCAAGAGGATTGTAAAGCATATGCTTTAAAACAAAAAGATGCAGACATATTTAAGACAGCATCACTGTGTGTGCATCACGTCTCAGCTCCACTGGACTTTCCTTTCTTCCCTCCTCCACTTGGCTTTAGTGGCCGTGTGAGCAGCACAGAAAGCCAGAAGAAGCCTGAACATCAAAGTGGAGAAATCCTTTCGCGTTCCCAACAATAAACCAGCACGCCGCCTGCAGCCGCCACATGATCACAGAGAGGAAACAGTGGCCGCAAACAGCAGGCTGAAACTTTTCAACCAGCAAGGAAAACCCAAAACTTTTCAAACCCTCGAGGAAAATGTATTCAGCTCTACTCATCATTTTATATTTTCGGAGCGACTCAGTAGTGTGCGCGTCAAATGTTTCAAACTGCAGAAACTATGTCAACAAATGCACACAATGTTCCCTCTCTCTCTCTCTCCTTTTTTAAAACGACATACTGCCTGTCATCTCTCCGAAAGCGTTTCTCTAGTCGAGCTCTGCAAGCTCCGCAAAAAGAAAACCCCAAAAAAGATTCGTGGCATGTTTCTACTTCCACATGAGAAGGTGAAGCGCAGCGTCGCTTCTACAGGAGGGAAAAAAACAAAATAAAGGGAACACCATCTCACCAGCTTTACAGGGATCCTTATAGTCGATCGGCTCTGATGTGGCACCGGACTCCACATCGATCGCCAATACCACGCCGAGACAGGAGAGAACACACAAACATCTCGCCGCGAGATCCATTATTGTGGTGGGGGAGACGGCGGAAGGCGAGGGATAAAGGTGAAGGCAGATAGGGGCACAGAGGGAGGGAGCGAGAGAGAGAGAGAGAGAGAAATGGGAGGTTTTTTTGGGGGGAAACGAGATCCCTCCTGGGGGCGGGTTTCTAATCCAGCCTCTCCCCGGTGTGTTCTTGCTCCGGGCCCGGTGGTTCGGTGGTTTCTCTCCTGCAGCCGGAGCCTGGAGCCTGGGAGGAGCGCAGAGGGAGAGCCTGAGGAACTTTGATGACCTGGCAGCTCCAGGGGAGGAGGAGATGCCTCATCACGCGGTGATGCCCGTGTGCGCTCGCATCGCTCCCCAGTCGGTCCATCAGGGGTCTCTGAAGAGCAGACATGGGACTATAATGTGTGTCATTCTTATCTCTTTGTGAAGAGGGATTGTTGGTGATAGTTTCCCATCCGCTGTCTCCACAGTCGTGTTTATAACCTTCATTCAATAGTGAATTGACCAAAGTAAAGATTATAGCATCATTTGTTTCTAGAGCTTGTTGAAAAATTGGGTTCAATTTCAAAAATCTTGTCTCTAAACAGACGCGCACACAAACAACCCGAGTGAGCCTGGATATAAGCGTCCACCGAGCCAATGTAAGTGATGAGAGCGCCACCTGTTGGCGATTGATGGTGCAATCCACGAAGAGATTGTAAATCAAATGTAAATCAAAGTATCGGCCAACCAGACAGCTGCATATCATCATGGTAGTATCAGTTTGGCAAATGTTGTAGTTTTATTAATGTATCAATTTGTACAATGAATAACATGTATTTTCAATTTGTTGTCCTCCTTCAATACTGCCTGCTTTTCTTTTGCATGTTTTAGACCCTCCATATCAACATGTGCGTAAACAGATGCACGCGCTCAGTGTAAACATGAACTCTATACTATTGTACATGTTGTTCCTGTTTGTAAAGGCACAGTTCAAGTTTAATGCACAAGGACAATCCTCATATAACATTCTCTTCCGACTTGCAACAACACATAACTGGCAATCCACCGTGTGTTGAACGTGTAATCTATATAATTATAAAAAATAAATTAAGAGATTTCCCTATATGCTTCTTCTTAATGTATCATTCTTTAGCCAATTTCTTAATAATATGTAAAGATTGATTCACGAAGCAATACATGTCTCCCTGGATTTCGCAATCATCAAACTCATTCATATATAAAATAACAGAACTGTGGTGAAGTCTGGATGAAGAGACCTCAGATGAATTTCTTGAGTATCAACTGCTGCTAATGATGATGATGATGATGATATGCCAGCAGCTCTGTCTGACTGCCATCAGTTACCCTGTCTCTGCCCATCACACACAACGCCTGCCTTATGTAAGAGGGAGGAGACACACTCTTCACTTTATCTTATCTGACTTGCTGCCTGTGTGTGGAATCTAAGACAGGATGTCAGCTGAGATGAGTGGGCTGTATTTATGCTGTTGCTGTAAACACGGCAGTATAACTATCATGCATGAGAGCAGGCCCCTTCATTATATTTTGAATAAGAAGAGTTGCTTAGCTTGCTCAAAACAAATATTGAACACACGGGGCCAAATATTTTGATTCGCAAACATGGAACACAGTTGAGTGTCTTCAGGGAAATCCCTGAAGTCTTTACAGGGAAGTGTTGACACAATGCAGACGGGGCATATGCCGTAGTTTAGTGGAAACTAATGTAACACATGCAGTTTATCGTAAATACAGATTGACATTCTTGTAATGCAGCTTCTTGAGTGCATGTTATTCAAAGTAAGACGCACAGTCAACTCCAGGCATTTTTGACAATACACCGTAACTTCTGCAATCCAATAAGAATGATCACTACTGACATTTAATTAGCCTTGAAGTTTAGTTCTCACTAACATATTTCAGACCTATATTCAATTCAATTTATTTGTATAGCCCAATTTCACAAATTACAAATTTGTCTCGGAGTGCTTTATGTGCTATAAAGTGAGTGCTATATATGGTGAAGTTGTCTGTCCCATTGAAAGAAAACCGCAACACAAAAAGCAATTATGATAATATTACCCTGTAATGGTGTGAATATAATTAGATATAAATAATATGGAAACCACAGCCATCATTCAAATGTAGTATGGAGATATTCCAAAATATCAATTTGTGACATAACTGATGATAAATACGATACAAATAAATTCATGACGAAAGGATTTAGACTATACACTAAATCATTTTAGTTTCAATCGTTCAATCGCAGCGATATCATCTCAGTCCAGATAGGTTGCAGTTGATCCTCACATGATACAAACAATTTCCCCCTTTGAGGATAACGTGTGATGATGTTTTCTCACTGGCTGACCACCATCGCAGTGTTACTAACGCGGTACCTTTCGGCTCAGCCACGGCCGACAGGGACTGCCTGCCTGGCCTTTTCCAACCATCTCCACAGGGGAGCTCCCTGGAGGATGTGAGGCAGGTGTGATGCATGTTGTTGGGTGGAGTGTGTGTGTGTGTGTGTGTCATTGCATGGAGGGGGCACTTCCATCAGCAGGCTGCAGCTCACAGGTGCCTCTGGCTCAGCATCCGCTTACACCAGGAGTTTCACAGATGGACACCTCTCATTGCTGCAAAAGGCACAGTGGAACAACAAACTCAAACTCTGGGAAATATAACAAAATAAGCTTGCTTGTGATACAATTTTAAGGACAAAGTACTTCTTTGTCTAGAACTGATGGGCAACTTTAGTGTGCACTTTATCTTCAGTATTGATGTGAATCATTTCAGAAGTGCAGCTCACTTTGATACCCAGCCTCATATTTAGATGGATTAAGATAACACTTAGCTGAGGCAGTCATTTTCACTCTGCTGTCACTGCAGTTTTTATGGAAAATATGTGTGGGGGGGATAAAAGAAATGCTTTTCTATAAAAGGTCTTTGAATTAAGAAATCATATCAGGGTGCCTTTAATGTAAAATCCTCTTTATGTGCATTAACGGATAGTTTGTGTGCAACTTAAGATGCACCGTAAGCGACAAAATACCACGATAATTGGGTAAAGGATTACTATTTAGGGCAGGTCTTTCATTTTTCACTCCTTAATACTATATCTCGACACCCAAGAAAACAATTATTTCATCGGATTGTGGTCGCCATGGCAGTTAAGATATTCATTAGCTAGCCAAAAAGATGAATTGCCTAGGGTTGTATGGATAACAACGCGGGCAGTGTGGAAACAAAAGAAGGCAGATGTTGCATGAATTAACTGGTGCCATCACTTTAGAAATGATTGGGACTCCAATAAAGAGCTTTAACTAAAACAAAACGATATGGGGGGCCATTAAGGGCTTAAATGAGACGCACCTTGGGCTCAAGGTTGTGAGCCATCGTTACGACCTCAGCAGCTGGGCAGAGAGACCGCGCTCTACTCGACTGTGCTCCACGCAGGGTCACCGTTATGGAAGTGGGGGCTTTCTGCCCTACCGACACACAAACACAAGCGCTCAGCACGAACCGCTACACACCATAATACACCAGGAGTGAAAATTGACCTTTGACCTTTGTCAGAACCACCTTTTGGCTTCGTGGTCTGCAGACTTAAAACAAAAAGCTGGTTGTTGGACAATGAACACAATGAGAAGTATAAAAGACACAAACTACTTTGGATATTTAGTGAGGCGAGGGTGCAGTACAGTGAATAAAAACTGAGTCACACTAAAAGAAAAAGACAAACAGAAGCAATGAAAACATGAGTTTGATTCCAGTCTTTATTGTAACAGGAGAAAGCTTGGGTAATGCCGTGTGCTTTTCACCACATTTGTAAGAGGTTACCATTCAAACTCATGAACATTATAAGCAGGTGATTTGATGGAAGGTTTACAAAATGTTACGACACGAGGCAAACAAACATGACGTGAGAAACAAAATCTGACATACAAAGCAGAGATTGATTTCAGGCATCATATTAAAAGTTGGTCAACCAGACTCACACTGGTTTTAACTTAATTCACAATTATTCTGTATCAAATGATTTCATACTTATTTTACACACACGCACACAAGCGCACACACACACACACACACACATACAAACACACATGGTTGTTTACTGCGGCCTCCTCCCTGGCCGACAGATGTCCTGATCTAGCGTTTCCAAAGCAAAGGGTAAATGACCTCTGAGCATTCAACGTGGCCGCCGTGTTTTGGCAGTTCGGGACGTACCGGCGGTCTGATTGTTGATGTGCGCCAAGGCGGGCAAGCTGCTGGCAAGCTTGGCCAGCCCGCCATTCGTGAGCAACTGGTGGATGGCGGTGGTTTTGGCCACTCCCCCTGTGGTGACCACGGGCAACGCACGGAGCAGAGGACTGTTGCCGGTACAGACGGCGCTCAGGACCTGACCCTGGAGCTTGCCACAGACCGCCTGACGGTGGAGGAGAAGACAAACAAATAGTTTAAGGTCTTATCCAACAAGAGACTTTGGATGAACTTCATCTTCTACTCCCGGTAGTAAACTCTTGTGAGAGTCGGCTCCCGCTGTGCACAAATTACATCGGGTTGACATTTTATTAGGAACGCTCAGATAATACAGAGTTGTGTTTCTTCTACTTGTTGATATAAATGTAGAGGGCAAAATATTTGAAAAGTAATTGCCCCTGTCAAATGAATAGATTAATATTTTTTAAACCCTACGAATCTTTTCTCCATGTGAAACAAAATTATAGAAAGTGTGTTTACGTGACCTAGTACCAACAATATCAAAGATATCTGTTCAATAAATCTGAAACGTGGTGTGTGTGGAGCCACAGTCCTATAGCTCGGTTTCATACACTTTTTTAAATATTTAAAACAATTTTGTAACTACACTTCAAATATACCGTTTCCCTGTGAAGCTAAAGACGCTCTAACTTCCACAGCTCTTGTACGAGGTAAACCCTCATTGGTCATTTGTTATTGGCAGCAGAAGAATATCATTAAAGCTTAATGCCCTAGGCCAGGGGTCGGGAACCTATGGCTCGCGAGCCATATATGGCTCCCAGACAATTTTGAGTTGAAAAAAAAAAATCTCCGCCCGCCCCCCTGTAATTTTCTCTATAGCGTCAGATTACAGAAGTAATTTAAGGTCCTTTTTTAAAGACGTCTTTGTTCTTTTATTAAACTAAACGTCTGTTATTGATCGTCTCCAACCAGCAGCATATTAAAAATACTATATGGCTCTCAATGAAATATATTAGAAATATTTGGCTTTTATGGCTCTCCCATCAAAAAGGTTCCTGACCCCTGACCTAGGCTATGAGTCAACTCGCCTCTTTAGGCGCACCTTAAATGAAACTAAGTTGTGCAACTTGTGGTTTTGTTATTCGTACAGTTCACACGCTGAACTTCCATTGTGGCCATTCCCACGTGTATGCCATGCAACGAGAGGTACCTGGGTGCTGCCTGTATTGGCTGATGTGGCGGCCAAGCTAGGAGCTTTGGTGATTATCTCCTGAAGATTGAAACTTAGGCCTCGTAGTAGACTGCTGGCGGAAGGCGCTACACACAAACGGAAAGAAAAGTAATCAAGGGAGCTGATACGGCATAGATCCTATCTGCCTGATGGATCATCGAGGTCTGGGTCGTGGAATTCCTGCTACCGACAACGCCACTGTCCTGTTGAGACTCCGCCCACTGTTGAGACTCCGCCCACTTCCGACATCTGCCTGATGGATCGTGGAGGTCTCCATCGTGGAATATGCCTACTATGAGCTATTCATACACTGTCATATTCATTGAATATATTTTAACTCTAAATCTGTCCTTCTGTACACATTACATCTATTACATCTGTCCATCCTGGAGAGGGATCCTTCTCTGTTGCTCTCCTGAAGGTTTCTTCCCTTTTTTTCCCCCTGAAGGGTTATTTGGGAGTTTTTCCTGATCCGATGTGAGGTTTTGGGGCAGGGATGTCTATGTGTACAGATTGTAAAGCACTCCGAGACAAATTTGTAATTTGAGAAATTGGGCTATACAAATAAACTGAATTGAATTGAATTGATATTTGAATGAAATATGAATAACTCCTTGTACAAACTGCTCCCCCAGGCCAAAAACTAGATGGCCACCAACACACACAGACAGGCAACATGAGAGTCATGTCCAAATGGTAAGGGTCGGGACAGCGTTGGCGTGAGAGGGAATCAATGATGATGTTTGCTTAAATATGTGGTCCTCACACACTGTCGGTCTCTTCCAGTGTTCAAAACTGTTTCTCACTCTACGGAGTGGTTGGAACGGCACTGTGTGTTGAGGTAACTGTGCTGCGATTAGCTGCACAGTTCCGAGTACAAACAGGCGTGCAGGACAGGACAGAGATACCTGATACGGCAGTAGCCGGAGCTTGCGCTTGGACTGGTGTGGAGGACCCTGACACCATGCAAGGTTGCACGCTGTTGAATGAGCTGGAGCCTGGGGACAGGGCAGCAGATACCTCTGAGAGACTACCAGACCTGCAGTGACACACATAACCACCACTCAGGAGCTACCCCAGCAAGTGAAGATTGGCCATCAGTCAGCTCCCACACTAAACCACTCATCAATTCCTCTGCACCAGACACACTCTTGTCCAAAAGGGCGGGAGTGTGGGTTGTGGGTGTCGGCATTCTAACGGGTTTCGGCGCTCTATGTCCCGAAGGTGCCTGCGCCAGGGCGGGCTGGCTTACCGCTGGCCTGTGAGAAGTCCAGTGAGCTCCTTGGCTCCAGCCACAGCCTGTCCCACTGTCACTCTTAAGGGCTTCCCGGAGACACCCACTGCACGGAAAAGGGATCACATCATGACTTCAGAGGGCCGCTTTAGGAAAAGGCTGAAACAATTGCCAAGCACATCTCGCTCGTCACGCATGACAGGTACCATACTTTTTCAAGAATAAATAGTGTTCAAAGGTCCGTTTACTGAAGCATATTTCACATCAAACAAAAACATTGTCCTCACTCTGTCATCTCACACTCGGTATATAAAAGGTGAGCTGCCAAAATCTCTCTCCAATTCTAGCTCGTCTACTACTGATTTTATCAAATCACAAAACAGAAATGTTTTCTCAATGTTTAAAGAAAACAGAAGAAATGATCGACAGCTTATATCAAACTAATGCGTCTAGAGTCCCATATGTATTATAAACACCAGGTGTTGTACCTTCCTGTGCAGCAGGGCTGATGGTGCCCCCCCCTGCTGACTCGCTTTGGGAAACAATGGTGACCTTGATCTTTGCTCTCTTGGTGGCTTTGCTTGGCGTGGGACTCGGCGCCTGCCTCCTCCTGCCATGGGACCTCAGTTCATCTCGGTCCAGGCCTTCCACCTGATCACTGGTCACTGGCACTGCACCACACACAAAAACACAGATATTGAGCAGACTGCTGAGGCGACTTTGACCTGGGCTGTTTGCCCCTTTGTTAACCCCAACATTGATATTACATCTTGCCTGTCTGTTATATAAACCGGGGCACTTTTTTTTTATTTTTTTACAGCAATATAAAATCTACTATTCTGAGTTTAAGAAATATACAAATTCAAAGCATGGCATTTAGTGAGGCGCCAGTGCAGTATTCCAGTGTGACATTTATATTCTATTTGGGCAATGGAAACCAGAAAAGGAGTGAAAGGAGTGGAAAGAGAGAGGAAATGGATAGACACTCACCAAAAATACAAGGAGGGGTGCCAGGAGGAAGATTTTTCCTCACAAGCATGTTTTGTTTCATAAAAGCAGCGAACTGAGCTGGAATGAAGGAAGGAAAAAAAGGCGGAAAAGAAAGATGTAGGAAGAGAAGAGACACCGGATGAGGACAATATTTCAGTCACTTTCTGTCTTGCCCTAACAAATGTTGTGACGTGCAATCTGTTGGAGCCATAATGTAGTTGTTTTGCTTTCTTTTATCTTTGAGGAAACACAGGTTGAATTTGGACATGCAGTTCCTACACTGAACACAGGGTGGCACCGTAACCTGATAGAACGGTAAGTGCCTGATAATGAGACCAAAGTGTGCAGATAGGGAGCCAACAGGTTCTGACCATGGCGGTGTCATGGTGATCGTGTCAATTGGATGCATGTTGGTTGTGTCTTACAGGGTTCTTACACATTTTGACCAATGGATTTCCAGGACTTTTCCATGACTTTAAACCAAATGTCCATGACCAAAATGAAATCTCGGTATAAACATGAAAAATGTAGAAAATGTTGCGTATTGAGAGCGTACGCCGGCTTATATTTTGAGCGTCTTTCTTTAAATAAACATATTAATTATTTCAAACTCGGCGTAAATGAGCATGTAATTATAAAAAATTTCCATGACTTTTCCAAAACTTTTATGATTTAAGTTTTTTCCATGACTTTTCCAGGCCTGGAAATGACCATTTTAAAATTCCATGACTTTTTCAGGTTTTCCATGAACGTACAAACCCTGGTCTTATCTCGTCTTGAGCTGTTACCAAGCATGTACGATTAGAGATGTGTTAATGTCACTACACAATCCCGTAACTTGTTTTTATTTGAAATAATTTTCACATCTCCCAAAAAAAAAACGTCGACTGTGCTTCAGCAGAAGTTGAGCTTGAATGACTCATCGTAAAACAAGTTCACAGAAACAAGAGGAGCGAGATCGAGAGGTACCAAGGATTGCCGTGCATGTGAACATGAACATGACTGTTTTCAATGCATCCAAAATGTTTTGTGGTGGTGAACTGACCTTGAGCCTGCTTAGGCGTTAGTACTGTGCCAGAGCGTTGCATGTGTGTCTTGAGGAGCTGCGTGGCTGTAATCAGACTGGACTTCTGTGCTGGAGAGAGACCAGACATCTTAGGTTTTGGACTTGAAGTGGGACTACTACAGACGCTAGACAGATCCTGAGGACACAGTGTAGAGGAGGGACACCTGCTGAGTCATGATTCATTAGTGTCAACCTTTTGCATATAATATTCATGACAAACTTAACCTAAATTAAAATGTAGCCAGCTCAAATGACAAACGGATATTAGAGTTTCTTCCAAATGCAGTTTCCGAAATTTTACATGCATATTTCTAAATATTAATATTGTACATATTCTTTAAATTTTGTAACTCTAGTCAATGGAGGAAGTGAAAAGCACCTACTGAGCACCAAGCTGTCCTTTTGTTCCAGACAAAAAAGAATGAGATTACATCACTTCCTTTTGATAAAGACAAAATTAAGTCCAATAATTTCTTTTTTTGTTAACAGTCTAAAAGTGTCACAATTCTGGGTTTAAAAAGCATACCAAACAATCATTAAACAAGATGCAACTCTAGTCAATTATTATACCATGAAGAAATATAAATATTAAAAATACTATCTTAATTATTGTTATAGTAAATCAATAATCCGATGCAGCTCTTGGTCTTGGTAATTGCAGCACCCGTTAACTGACCTCTGAACCTGAAGGTGAGATGGGAACTCTAAGTGCAGGCGAGGACGGTCGTCCTCTTTCCATGTCAAAGGGAAGCTCCCGCCGAGGCCTTTTCTTCTTCTCCGTGTCCAGGTCCCTCATCTCCCCTGAGCCATGGCCGTGGCCCTCCGCCCGTGTGAGAACACCTGACAAGAAGTCAGCTATCTCATCCTGCAGATCGGTCATGAGAAGAAAAAAAGCCTTTGTTGTAATATCAACATCATAGGCATTTCTTTTTGCAGAGGATGAAAAACTCTCCTGATTTAACATGTCCAGTTATAAAGACCAACCTGAACGCACCGGTCTACCATGGTCTGCGTTAGTCCCTCTGATTTCATCTTTGCCGAATTGATTCTGTGGAGGAAGAACATTTTGTAATACTACTAAAATCATTATGCTCAGCTAGAAAGAATATAAGATATCCTCTTAATTTATTATTATTATTCTCCTCGTTAAACTGAAACTTTAGTCCAAAGTTGTGACTGACCTGAGGTTGTCGTCTGATCCTCCCACCACCACCATGCTGTTATCTGCCCTCAGCTTCTCTCTGAACTCCTCCATGCCCTCTATGCTACACTGCAGAGCATTCTGACCGACCACAAACAGCACTGGGGTCTTCATGTCCAGCAGCGGGTCATCCACATCCTGCAAACCAGTACAACTACTGACTTGAAGCTAAAGGTCAGTTTTTCTTTGTAAAAACTGATTAATAAAAATAAATGGAAGATACTGTGTCCGGTCTTACCCCTCTTGGTCCGTTGACTGTAAGCAGGGGGAAGCCGAGACACACGACAGCGGTCAGATACTCCATAAGAGATACCTGTAACGAATCAGGATATAATTATTTTAAAAAGGATTTATAAGATTTTTTTTATGTGTTAAAATGACTTGGCTTCACATTATATAACAATGATAAATTATAAGAAGTCTTACATGACAGGCGATGAGAGCACCAGCGTTCCAGCCAACCAAGATAATGGGTTTGTGGGGGAAGTGACTGTGAACCTGGTGGGTAAACGTATGACATTATACATGTGCACACAAAATAACATAACATAATCTG
Organism: Pseudoliparis swirei; assembly: GCF_029220125.1. Classification (NCBI taxonomy): domain Eukaryota; kingdom Metazoa; phylum Chordata; class Actinopteri; order Perciformes; family Liparidae; genus Pseudoliparis; species Pseudoliparis swirei. The sequence goes on from NC_079394.1 coordinate 5,033,620, forward strand.
TATTCTACATGGAGATGCTTTCCCCCCCCCCCATGTTGCCTTCACAGACATGACGTGTTAAGATAAACAGCTGAGACGAGATCATTATAATTTTAACACAATTTGTCTAGTAGGTAAGTATTTGTTTGATGTGCACATACTGAGCATTGCCAGTAAATAATGCACACCAAACAGTACCGTGTGATAAGAAACTTAAAGACGGCTATCTTTCATGCAATGAATGCCATAGTGAATATACACATTAGAAACTAATCAACTCCAAAACACCACATCACCATCACACAGCAACTAGTCATACAAGTAGAAAATAAAAACAGACGTCCTACCTCCATGACCTTGGCTCTGACGGTGCCCAGCATGTGCTCCAAGCACTGTGTGATGCCAATATTGGCTCCGCTGTTCACGTGACTGTGCACTGGAATGACCTGATGTGGAAACAGCTATTAGACAATGTTCTGGCAACATTGAAACCCAAATTCAGAATAATAATATATTTATTATATATATATTTTGTATATATTTATTATATATATTTTTATTTATTTATTATTATATATATATTTTGTATATATTTATGATATATATTTTTTTCAATTTATTATTATATAATATATATATATATATATAGAATTGAATGAGAATTCAGACCTTTCCCAAACACGAGAGTTGCGACTGCCAGAATCTCATTCGCCTTGAAGTAGAGAGGGCGGGGTTGGTTGGGCTTGATGGTGCAATTAAGATGAGCGGCGAGCCAGGAAGTTTGCTCTGAATCGATATGAAAACAGAGATTTGGTCTTAAATTGTTACAGATCACAAAGAACAAAGTAAATCACAAAATGGTACGACAATGCTTTCTATTAACTTAGTAGCATTACCGGTTTGTTTTGAGACAGGACTCCTACAGCCGGGTCCCAGGGACGTTTCAAGAGCAGTGACAGGGCCTCTGCACTCGGAGTGCCAGTCTTTGCTGTTGTCAGCAACATTCTGTCGATCAGCAACGGCAACTTCCAAGAAACAAAGAGGAATAACAACGAATCCAGAATCACAAATCGTACAAATACTGGTGCAGACATCTGACAGTAACTATCGAGCAATCCTTAAACTGTATTCAATTACACACTGCACACCTTGCTTTTGAGAGTCTGCAGCACATCCAGGTAAGCAGCAAGCATAGCGAGACTTAAGGATTCGATCATGGTCGTGTGTAACCACTGCGTCAGTTTGCTATCCCAGTTCACGCTGGCTAATGCATGTCGCACCTTCCTGGCGCACTTGTCCACGGCTATTCTCCGCAAGATTGGCTCATTGGACGCCTAAGAGAAATAACACCAATGAAAGCAATTTACAAATGGCTTTAGTCGCACTTCACGGATGACGATTTGAAATAACCCTGCTGGTACTTTTCAAATGTTGATATATGGTCCACGTGCTCAAGATTATTTATTTTTTAAACAAACTATAGACATCGGAAAAACAGAATGTTTGTTCATAAAATATCGACATTATACAAATTATTATTAATCTACTCTTAATTGAGGGTCTATCACAAGAAAAAACCTTGTGTCTGGACACTAAAAGCACTCACACTGGTTTGTACATGTTCTTCTCTCTGGAAAAATGATACGTTACTCCCAACAGGTACTGTTTTGCAACAGCCTTCGAGTTACAGCTGTAGGGTGTACGATAGATCAAAATGATCTAGCGACGATCCAATAAACAGTAACATACAGGACTGTCTCAGAAAATTAGAATATTGTGATAAAGTTCTTTATTTTCTGTAATGCAATTAAAAAAACAAAAATGTCATGCATTCTGGATTCATTACAAATCAACTGAAATATTGCAAGCCTTTTATTCTTTTAATATTGCTGATTATGGCTTACAGCTTAAGAAAACTCTAAAATCCTATCTCATAAAATTTTAATATTTCCTCAGACCAAGTAAAAAAAAAGATTTATAACAGCTGAGTGTTTGTCAAGGCTCAGGAAACCCTTGCAGGTGTTTCGAGTTAATTAGACAATTCAAGTGATTTGTTTAATACCCTACTAGTATACTTTTTCATGATATTCTAATATTTAGAGATAGGATATTTGAGTTTTCTTAAGCTGTAAGCCATAATCAGCAATAAATCAGAATAAAAGGCTTGCAATATTTCAGTTGATTTGTAATGAATCCAGAATGCATGACAATTTTTTTTTTTAATTGCATTACAGAAAATAAAGAACTTCATCACAATATTCTAATTTTCTGAGACAGTCCTGTAAGCTATATTGACTTTATAGAGTCCAAACAGTCATTTATACACAGTATATTCTATTTAACAGAGCATTTTTCATCAAACAAGTGGGAAAGCAAACGCACTGTTGCAAATATAACATTGCATGTATGCACAATAACTGTAGATTTCAGAGATCAATAACGTTTTCAATCCAGTGATCACAAATGTGCTGAAAAACTGTATTTAAAGCTCTTGAGAAGATATTCATAACTTACATTTTCATTGGCCAGCCGGGCCAGCCTTTCAGCTTGTAGAGCTTTAAGGACTTTATTGAACAGTTTGTTCTGGGCCACTGACCATCCAGTCCTGAAACAAGTTTAAAAAAATGCAATGTAACTTATATACTTTCAACATCGTCTGGATGGACACAAGTGTCAAGTAGAGGATAAATAAACAGCTCCAGATGATTACTTGTTTACATGTTCCTCCCAGTCATCAGGGGGTGGAGGACTCTCAGCGACCGTGCGAGCAAACAGAACGTGACGCTCGCACTCCTTCATCACACTAAGAGCTTTCTGATTATCATAGAGAGGAACCGGTGGCGATGTCACGGTCTCCACATCTAACAGAGAATCCGCATCTCTGCAGACAAAGAAAAGAAAATATCAAGTTACTACGATTTAGAAAATAGCTAAGTGATCAAACTGATCACTCGTGAATTCATTTCAGATACAAATTATGGAAAGTGTGAGTGTTCTGACTTACGACAAGGCTTCGGTTTGGCGACGAGGGGTAACAAACAGCGTCCTTGTGGGCCGGGCACTGCTGGCATCTGGGTGGGCGTTCCATGGTTTGGCATAGCTGTGGTCCAGAAACACCAGATCCAACTCTCTTTCATGAGCCGACAGCTGGAAAAGCAAGGATGTGCCCATCTTCCGAGCTGATATCTGAAAGTCCTTATCCCCACCACGATGCATCGTCTTCCTGGGCCCCAAAGGGCCCCGGGAAGAGCTTAACAACTTCAGATTGTTTCAGAACAAACTAGAAAAGGAGGCAAAATGTATTATTTGCAAAAAATATATTTTACTGCCTTTCCACAATGAATTTAAGGGGCAGTAATACAAAGCAGAAATATCTATGTTGGCATAATCTAGCGCTGAAGAGTTATGTGGCAGCAATATATGAAAGATTAGTTATTTACACAACATTTAAAACTGTTCAAGCTTCTACTTGAACACGTTAATATTGTATTGCTTCCGATATTTGGGTTGTGACTTGAAACAAGATAATTGATGTTACCGTGGACTCTTGTAAAGCTATTTTAATTTAATCATGTGACGTTATCGACTGAACAACTCCGAGGAAATAACCGTAAGATGAAATATCACGAGAATAATATTACGATCAAACATGCTGTCGCTTTGTCCTCGGTAAGCGACACCCATCATGACAATAACACAGATATTATATATGCCCTATTTCATGTTGAATATACCGTATAAACCATTCCTGTGTCTTGTTAATAACAGCTTTACGTGGCAGTTGACCAATATGTAATATTGATCATAAAGGGACTAAATACCATCATGGGCTGGCCTGGCACGCTAACGTTAGCACAGCAAGCTAAACGCTACCGTAATGGCGCTGTCGCCGTGTCTTCTGCTCACCTTTTCACATTAATAGTCAATGTCTGTCGAGATGGTTCAAATTCTGATTTTGAGCCGAACAAAACCAAATAAATCCGTATTTATATGCTTATTCTAGATATTATAAACCTGAAATATTCAGTACGCAAAAGCCTCACTTCCTTTTGTTGTGCGATGTGTTGCCATGTTGCGCTCCACAACCCCCTTTTTCAATGGCTTCAAACGAAAAGGGTCAGTCATGCCCACACTTCAAGAAAACTGGCAACCCCGTTTGTGGCGCGTCAGTGAGAGATCCACAACATGGAGTGGAGTCTGCATAATTCACTCCCTTTACAAGAATACTCGATGTTATTGATCGAACAATATGAATATAATGTCGGTGAATTACCGCGTCGCTGTTTCATTGCATGATTGAAAGGCCCTTTTCTACTTTATTGAAGTAGTTATTGATAGTTGAGGTATTTTACCCGATTATTTTGAGAATATATTGTGTACAAAATTAACATAATACAATTATAGCATAGTCAATCCATATGACATCAAGTATACATATAATGAAAGTAGTAATTGCACTAATAATACCATAACTAATATAATTAATTAATAATTAGTGACGTGATTAGTGATATATCCCTATACATTTGTTGGGCAGAGATTTGATCTGCATTTTTGGAATTATTTTCACATCGGGCTAGGAAGGAAAGCCTGATTGTGGCAGACAAGAAATTGAACGAATGATGAAATATGATCTGTCGGATTATGAGTGATTTTTAGGACCATGGGTATCACGGTTTGGACTCGAGGTTTGAGTGAAACAAAAAAACAAAAATGTACGGAGAGAAAAAAGGTTCAACATAAAAACTCACTAGTTTGTAGGTAACACATTTGGAGCCCAGCATTTGACCAATAGTCTTTCTTCTCATCTTGGCCCTTTGACCTCTTCTGTACCATTCAAAGCAGGATTTAAGTGTGACAAAACAATCAACGATGTATGATATACTGCCATCTACTGGTAGAAAGGGAAACTATTTACTCTGCGTCTCCTCATACAAGCTCTGCTGTGTTCACTCAAGACACCAATGAGGGGGACATATAAATATGATGCTAACAGCAACAACTCTTCACACACATTACCTTGATTAAACTATATTGTAACGGACTGAGGGACATGTGATGTTAACCTGTTTTGTTATAAGTGTTATTATCTTTACAGGAAGAAGTTGCAGCTGCCTTTTTTTTGTCGCCACGCTACATCCACGTTGTTTGATGAAACCTTAAGCTTTTATAGCTACGGTCTTTTGATTGTTCTGACCACAATTCTAAACTGAAAACACCTACGGTAATAAACATAATAATAAACATTTTAAGAACAATAGGTCCTCCGCTCTGACTAAGTCAGTCACAAACAATGAGACTGTTGCAGGTGAGGGCAACACGTGGACCCAAAAGCAGCACAAGGGAATCAGATTCTGGTTTAGTTTCAAACAAAGGTTTGTTTAATGCAGCCGAGCAGAACCACAGTCTGACAAAACAATCTGACACTTTCAAGTAAACCAGATTGCTCCATCAGACAAAAAACAAACATGGCAGTACAGGCTTTTCGCCAAATATTTATTAATGTATTAGTAGGCCTATATGTGAAGTTCTCAATGAAGTTCTTGAAATATAAGAAATCTTCATTTCCCCCTGCGCCCCACCTGTAATACCACTAGAGGGGCGCATCTCACAGTTTGGAAATACTAGTTCAGAGCATGTTTAGAGGTTCCCCATCCCCCGCTGACCTCATGCATTGATCAGGAAGGGATCAGCAATAAACAAATCATATGACATCTGATCGGTCTCTTCTTAATTTGCCTTTATGTCAAAATAAGACTTTTGAAAGGGCTCAATTTAGATGGATGAAAGCATTCTAGTTTGAATTAGTTAAGCCACATTGGCAGAACTTGGCGTCATAGTATGTTAAATAAATTTCATACACGAGACAAAGAAAGAGATCTTGAGCTTGATTGTAAGTGTTTCTATTCAAAGTATATGTTTTTCTATACTTGGGTTTTACAGTTTGTTTACATGCTTGTTACAGCTGTGGAAGTCCAGAGCGGATTAGAATTCAGGAGATGTTTCAACATTTAAAGCAAACACTAAATTCATTCAAATTAATTTTTTTTAAAGAATGGGAATCTGACTTTCTCAGACTCGGAATGAATTATTTCTTCAGGTCACGTGATGCTTAAATCTGTTGTGCCTGTTTAGTCTGCCAGAATGTTGAGTAGCACCAACATATTTATTTTCACTACAAAAGAGTTATGTAAAACTAATAACTAAAATGAACTACTAATAACAGTATTAAATGACGAGACTCCAAACGGTGTGTTGAATCTTAAAATTAACCTGAGCTATTGGGGAAAAAAAGACTTTTACATTGTATGTTGGTCTGTGAACAAAGTTATTTGTTGTGTTGAACTGGAGTGACCTCTTCCAAGCAACGGCCTCGTTTTTCTTTCCCCCTTATTTAATTCCAAAGGTCCCTGCAGACACACTATTTATAAGACAGAGCCCTTCATTAAAAGTGCAGTTGCCTTTATCTTAATCTTTCGAAACAAGTCAAGCACGTTTGAATCCCAATATGGTGAGTATAAAATGATTTAGTTGTGAAATTGTTTGTCGGTATAGCTATATTTGTGTTTGAAGGGATAAAGTAGATCATGGAGGGGAAGAGAGTTGATAAATGTGTGGTTCGCTAGTGAATAAAGTGTCTCGGAATGAGCTTTGACTTGTTTTATGGCATGGACATCAAGTCATGTTTGTCAATTATGTACATCATTAATTTGTGTTTTAGAGATTTTATCATGAATGTATAAAGAGTTACACCAGTGTTGCTCAGTTCTTCTAAGCGCATGAGCAAAGATAAGTTGATGATACTTTCACATCTTGTTCACCAAGATGTTCTTCACAAATGAACACCCCCTTTATGATTTTTGAAGCATGAATGCAAATGCCAGAGGTGAAAAACTATAAGCTTTTCAACAAACTACACCAAGATCAAATGAGCGCGAATATAAACACAACGAGGCTGTGAAGAGGGACGAGTCAGTCGACGACATTTGGATTCTCATTTAGATAAATATTAGCAACCGTTTAAAAACATGCGAAAGCTTCCAAATTCACCAGAAGGATATTTACTGACATATTTTATATCATTGAACAAAACATAACAAATATTTTAAGCTTGTTTTAGTTCACCAGAAACTTTATTTCAGGCATGAAACAAAAAACCTAATGACTTGTCGACAAGAGAACCTGAAGTGCAGGTTTTAGGGCTCATTCCTGCACCACTCGATACATATCGGACAGGAATCAGTGCGATCAACTAAATGTTAAATATGTGATGTTTGTTTCCATTTTTACATGAAGAAATATTTGGCTCTGGCTTTGCTGCTCTGCGCTCTGGCGTCAATGGCAAATGCTCAATGCTACCGGAAAGCCGTGACACCAGGTAAAGACACAATCCCACATACAGTGTATTTGTGGTGCATACACATCTGTTTTGAAAGATAATTAGCATTTTTCTTTGCACCCACAGGCATGACCCAATGTCAGGACGATGACGATAAGACATGGCATGCAATGGGATCTTCTTGGAGAAACAGTAAATGTATGGACTGTAGCTGCAATGGCTGTTGCTCTGGGTGTGTAAACAAATCACAACATTGAAGTTTTTTAATTCGTACAAAAAAACACACACAAAGAAACGTAGATATTCTACTGTTTGCTGTGTATTTGCAGGTATTCAACACCCCGGAACTTCCCTGATGACTGTGTGTCCGTTTTGGACTTGAAGGCTTGTGAATACATCGTGCACAAGAGAAACGACCCGACCGTCCTATGTCCAATCTTTGCAGCAGTAGGAAAGTGATGGAGTAGTCTGAATGTCTGAAGTACGGCATGCAGATGTGATCCCTCACTGGCTTCTCACCAGCGAGCGTGTTTTGTGTGTTGAAACACACGACCAAGCAGAAAGCAGCTGCCAGAAATGGGAAATAAAATCCTGCGACAAATTCAATTTCAATTGAATAAATATATAAAAAACATTTCTTCTGTATTTATTGTATGAGAAAGAAAATCATTTCCAAAAAGGAAAACACAAACCATGTTCAAGAGGCTCTTCACTGATTTTAAACAGTTTGCTTAGAATCTGTCCTTTATTTTTTTACATTACATTACATGTCATTTAGCAGACGCTTTTATCCAAAGCGACTTACAATAAGTGCATTTCAACCTAGAGTATAAACTAAGAACAACAAGAATACAGGAAGTAACATTTCCTCAACATAGTCGAACTACAAAAGTACCATAAGTAAGTGCTATTTAAGTGCCACTGAAGTGCTAATCTGTGTTTTAATCCAGATATAGTCGGAAAAGGTGTGTTTTCAGTCTCCGGCGGAAGATGTAGAGACTTTCTGCTGTCCTGATGTCAGTGGGGAGCTTTATTTGTGTTTGCACACCAATTAAACCAGATGTTACTGGAAGTTATTACAGATAACTTAGTTTAACTTAGTCATGCTGTTGTTGGTGCCGAATAAAGGAAATAATTAACTTTGTCCTTGAGAAAGAGTAATGCATGTGTGATATCTCACTGTTGAAGCACAGTTGGAACACACAACTAAGTTATAGTGTGCAAAGTTGTTCACGATTGTTTTACTTTTCCGACTTGTATTGTTTCTTTCTGGTTTTTGCATATTGTAAGAATGCAGGAACACATTCAATGAGACTTATGTTCATGAATCTATAAATTCAGAGTATGTTGAGAGGTTCCCCATCCCCCCACTGACATCATGCATTGATTAGGAAGGGATCAGCAATAAACAAATCATATGAAACATTTTTAATTTGCCTTTATGGCAAAATAAGACTACTCTGACAGTAAAAGGGCTCAATTTTGACGGATGACAGCATTCTAGTTTGAATTAGTTTAGCCACATTTGCTGAACTTAGCGTCATAGTATGTTAAATATATTTCATACACGAGACAAAGAAAGAGATCTTGAACTGGATTTTAAGTGTTTCTATTTAAAGTTCTATGTTTTTCTTCATTTAGTTTTCAAAGTTTGTTTACATATGTGCTTGTTACGGCAGTGAAAGTCCAGAGCTGATAAGAATTAAAAAGATGTTTCAACATTTAAAGCAAACACTGAATTAACTTGAATGATCTCTTCAGGTCCTCCGTGATTTGCAAAAAACAGTTTTCACTTTGTCATTATGGGTTTTTGTGTGTAGAATGTTGAGGAAAATAATGAATTTAATCCATTTTGGAATAAGGCTGTAACATAACAACATGTGGAAAAAATGAAGCGCTGTGAATACTTTCCGGATGCACTGTAAATCTGCACTATTTTAAAAAATGGGTTAATCTTTGTTCACACTTTGTTTTATACTTTATATGTTGTTGTATTTAGCAGATACAAACAGTATCGCGACCTCTTCCAGGAAAGTGCCCCCCCCCCCCCCACACACACACACACACTTATTTAGTTCCAAAGGTCCCTGCAGAGAGAAAAAGACTAAGCCCTTCATTAAAGGACAGTTCCCTGTATTTGAGCTTCTTAACCTAAACACAATGCAAACTGACTTTGGTGGGTTTTTAAGTGGTTGAGTTGTGAATTCTGGTAACTAATGTTTGTTGGCAGCTGTTTTTGTGTGTTGATGGGATAACATTTTTTACAAGTTTTTTCTTATTATCTTTATTTAAAAGTACTGTCTGTTATTGGAGGTTAATGTGCTTGTTATAAAATGTGAGGTTTGCTTGTGAAGTTCTAATATAGTTTTGACTTGGATCAGATTGTGTCCGTAGTCCTTCAGTCCTTCCTCTGGTGCCATTGGTCCAACCACCTAATAATTTGAATTACGGTAGTCTGAAAAATGGCCCATTTGTCCAACAGCCGGTTATCCTGAACACAAACGCCCATTGTTAAAAACATACAATGAATAACTTAAGGAGGAAGACAACAACAAAAAGTAACAGAGGTGTAGAATATATTTGTGATAGAATTACATGTTTTCTTGAATAGAAAAATATAAAGAAATTCACACCGAATGCATTAGGACTGTAAGTCATGTGCAGGAGTTGTAGCATGCTTTAGTAGAATACAATATTAAAGTTTAAAACATTTTTAAAGAGTAAATTACTTTTCTAACAATGTATTTTCCCCACACCTTGACTCCTGCCTCAAAGTGTTTAACCAGGAGGCTTTAAATACATAAGAAGGGTAGATCATCTTGATTATGTCCAGTTTATGGTAAGGTAGAGAAGTGATGGCTTATCCTTTATACCTTCTTTTTATTCATGTAATAATGTTGGGACTCACTGGATTTTCTTCTTTTCCACTGACTCAAACTTCATCCTGCAGATAAATGTCATCAGAAGCCCAAAGGACCTGATATTTTAAGAGACTTCAGAGGATACGTGTGATATAAATCACATAAAGAATAAAAAAGGATGCAGTTCACCACTTGTCTGTGTTTCCTATATTCACATATATGTTACAGACATGGAGAACATACTGTAGATCAAAACTTCTCAAGTATCAATATTCTTCTTCACCAACTGTCCAATACACACATATATATATATATATTTATATATCTATATCTCTATATATTTATATATATATATATATTTATATATATATTTATATATATATTTATATATACATTATAATAATCTAGTGGTTGAAAGAGCCACCAGGCGGCAGGACAAGCCAGCAGACGCTGGTGTATTCTGTGTATTTTCTTCATCCCTCTCTTCCTCTACACAGAGAAAGAGAGAGAGAGAGAGACAGAGAGAGAGAGAGAGAGAGAGGGAGAGACTTGAAAATACAAAGAGAGTTTTGCAGAGCCTCTCAGAGTTAGACATACCGGGTCTTGTCATGAACAAAAAGCAGTGAGAGTTGGAGGTTGTGGAGCTCTTCTCATCTTTGTGATGAGAGGGTCCCAACAACAGTGAGACCCACAATACGCACGCCTTCTCTCTCCCCTCCACTTCAACCTCTGAGCTACACTCACTGCTCTCTTTAGGATTATGACTTTTTTTGATGGCAACAATCATGTGGAGGATTGAAATAAGAATCTGCTCGGAGGATTAACTTTTGCATCTCCTTGAATAATGCCTTTGTGCTGGAGGAGAAGCTCCTGGCTGCCGGTGATGTTTGGTGCTGCGCTGGTTGCTCTTACTGCTACTAATGCTGGACCAGGACCGGACCGCAGGCAGGCTGGATCGTCATCATGCTTTGGAGGCTTCGATCTCTACTTTGTTTTGGACAAGTGAGTGTTATCTGACACACATCACCTGAGCCCCTACAGCGGGGATGGATGACAGGGATGGCTCCTGTTGACAAGTGAAAGCCATTCATGTTAAAGTCTATGAAGAGCATTAGTAAATACAGTGGGTTGAATAAGAGACTTTTATCATGAGCTTTAACACACCTCATGAAAGCATAGTAATGCAATAAATACGTGTGCGTTCTTTTATTTTGTCCCAAATGTTTCTCCATCTGCTCTGCCAAAAAATGTTTTCATGATGTCATCCCAAATGTCTGTTATTGTTACGCCCTCTGGTCTCCTGTCACGCAGAAGAATGGATGGATTGATGGATGATGCATTGCTCTGACAGGCCAGTTTAGCTTGGCATGCGTCTACAGATGGTAATAATTAGTGGTGTGTGAGATCGATGTCAGCTGCAGGCTGCACGCCACACACTGCAAGCACTGCTCATGCTCATTAACATAACACAGACCACGAGGGCAGTTGCTATTTAGATTGGCTTGCCAGTAAGTGCATCATTATATCTCCTCATCTTGGAGTTCTAACATAGTCGCTGTATCTCAAGTAGGTTACAGGATGTTTGGCCTCACTGTAAAGTTGGTCTTGATTTACAAATAGTTTCCTTGTTATTTAACCTATTTTTTGGGGGATCTGAGGGTTTCTTTTCAGCCGTGCCTTCTAGTCACCTGTTTGAACCACGCTGAGCATTTGTCTTGGTCATATTGATAACATCTTGGTGAGATCGTGCTTCCCTTAATATCGCAGTGTTTTTGCAGCTGACTGGTATGCCTGATGCATTTGTAGGTACACATCACATTCCCAGGCTCTACACATTTAGCTAAACAGGAACCAGTGAGGAATCTCATCAACAAAGCATGTCAAGTGAAAACAGTAAATGTTTTCAAAAGAGGTTTATGTTGTAAATGTGCAGTGTTTATTGGAGTATTCCTGACTGGGGTGAGAAAGCACTTAATTCAGTCGATACATATGCACACAGCTCCACGAGCACTGACTGTTAACTTACCCAAGCGGTTGATGTTGGACTGTAACAGAGTACTTTAGATCTTCTCTGTCTTTTGCAAACCTGGCTTCAAACTACTTGCATTTATGACATTACATTTTTTTCTTCTTTTTACCACATGCCGAAATAATTGGTAACTAGATCAACCAGACATATACCATCCAACTGATCTTTTTTTAATCTAAAAGATGGGACTACAGGATTACAGTGTGCCATCACCCTCTCGCTGTAGCTCTATAGAAATGGTGTTGGATTATCTGGAGTGCAATAGAGGGTAATTGTGAGCATGATCCATGTTTTAACAACACATACTTATATATAAAACGCATCATTTCACTGCATTAGTTTGTCTTTTTCTGTCTTTTCTCCATTCAGGATCTTTGCTTCCTCCGCAACCTTGCTATACGATCCAATACAAACATTGTCAAAAAATGTAAAATAGCACCAGGTCTGTTTGAAGTTCATTAGCAAATAGGGAATAGAGTGCAAGAGGATTAACATCCACACCGACCTGGTTGTTATCACAGAGCTGGTTGCATGAAGGCTTAATATGGGTTCTTTAATCTGACTCCAATAAAACTGGTATAATTGCAGGTGCATTATAAAGCTGTTAACAGTAATCTGAGGAGCACGACATCATTGCTACTCCTCAGAGTAAATCAGCTGTGCTCGCCAAGGCATTTAGTCAATCAGGCTCTTTGTTTTCTTATTTTCCCTTTAGATAACGATACCACAGATGGATTACCGACCTCGGCCCAGGGGTCAGGGGGTCAGGGGGAGATGAATGCAATGAGATGCAAAATCACGACTTAAGAAACAAAACAACTAGAAAAGAGATGCAAAACTGCAAAGAGACGCATCATAATAACAAAGAAACACCAAACGATTGCAAAGCAACACACAAAGGAAAACAGAGACACAAAACTACTGCAAATAAACATAATGACTACAAGAGACTCAAAACTACAACAAAAAGACACAGATAACCAAAAGGAGATACAAAATGACTACAAAGAGAAGGAAAACTGCCATAAACAGGTAAGGAGACACAAAACAGAGACACTGACTACAAAGAGACTCAGATTGTCTGCAAAGAGACGCAAAACAACTATAAATCTCCAGAGGGATGAATCCTTGTGGTCTCCTTCAGTCTGGGGGTCTTGCTCCTATGTGAGAGGCATGGCAGACCTTTTAGGGGCCCATTGTTTCATGACCATGGTCTATGGTTCATTTGACATGACATTTTGCTTTTATCTTCTCAGATCTGGGAGTGTGCAGAATCACTGGACAGAAATCTACAACTTTGTGGAACATCTAGCTCATAAATTCACAAGGTAAAAATAATTATAATTGTGTCATGTGCGGGAAAACATGGAAATGATCACAGATGTAGCAGAGTATATTTTTATTTCTTCCAGTCCACAGTTGCGGATGTCCTTCATTGTGTTCTCCACTGAGGGAGAGATCCTAATGAGCCTGACAGAAGACAGGTGGGTGCAGATCCCCTTAAACCGGCTTTTGATCATTGGTTGTTTTCATCATGCAGCTGAGAGGAACTCATGAAGAGCCAGATTTGGAGATTCCAGACAGATTTTTTCCTTCACTGTGATCCGTCTATAGCGTCGTCGGTCTGGACAACTACTTTTTCGACACCTTCCGGGCAGTAAACGTGTCTCATCTTTCTACAGCAATGTCACAACATATTTTCATCGTTTCACTGCTTCCTTCTTATCTTATCTGATTCTTCACTGTGGAGGTTTCTTGCTGATGTCTCCCCCTTCGTCTCTCTTATCGTGATTGTGTCTAAGCATCCTGCTCCTCGCTCTGCAGTCTCCTTTCTACCGGTTAATACTGGAACAGCACAAGGCCGCTGGGTCTGTCTACGTCTGGCGTTGTTGAACCTCGTCTCAGGGAGAGAGCTGTGTGTGTCCTCTAAATCATCTTTGTGGATGTAATTTAAACCTAATATAACACAATGGATAAGTTTAACACACGCTATACAGTATATATATATATGTTGTAGAAGCACAACATTTGAAAAATGTTATCCACCACAGTCTATCTGCGTGTCTATATTGAGCCAATACAAATCAAGACTGTTTCAATGTATTAATTGGCTTCACATTGCTGGCCTTTTCTGCAAATGCTGCCCCTATGGAAGCTATTATTTTGTTACCATAACTGGTTCTATTCAAAACTATATGTTCACTAATGAATCTGACAAAAAAATATATTTTCATTGATATTAGATGAGCAGTAATGCTGATTTCCTGGTCTTCTGTTGAATCTGCTCAGGGAAGTCATCCGTAGAGGTCTGGAGGAGCTCTCCAGGGTTGTTCCAGGGGGAGACACCTTCATGCACGAGGGCATCCTGAGGGTGAGAGGCCTCTGCATGTCCAATTCCAAGCTGGCATCTGCTTTATCTGAGCACCGGCTCCAGAACAACCATCACACAGTCCAAAGTGCTCTGTTGTGGTAGATCATTGAGGAGTTTCTGTCTGCACTGCATGCTAACAGAAAGATAGTCTGCTGTTTCAAACCAACTTTTCTTTTCTTTTTTACAGGCCAGTGAACAGATATACTATGGAAACACTGAAAGTGCGTATTACTTTTATTTAATAAGACTAAATTCTACTAATTTGGAATAAGATAGAACTTTTAGATGGTTTGATACATACATTAATAATCAATTAAATCAATCTATGTAAGTGTATATTTACTTATAATATAATGTAATGATATATTTATACTAGGTGAGCTGTTCTCAACCCTGTTTTTTTTCTTTCCATTTAAAATAAATAAATGGGTGGCATCAGGCTTACACATTAATAAAATCACACAACCTGGTCACAGCTCAAGGTTATCAACCCAATAAAGGGCTTTTAGTTGAATTTATATAATTTCAAAGTGTCACAAAACAGGTTATTAAATACTGCATTGATTGACAGTTTGGATTTGCTTCTTCAGTTGCAATTATCTTTGTGAAGGAGTCTATTATTGTCGCAATAAGAGGGATATAACTCATATTTGATTTGGATTCCATCAGAAAAGCAATTAGATTTTGCATTAACCTTAATAATGCCGCATGGTTATTTGCAATGGAAGATAAGACAAGGATGTGAAATTACAGCAGAGGTGACCAAATTCTTTATGTCTGCAGGTTATCGCACCGCCAGTGTTATCATAGCTCTGACAGATGGAGAGCTGCACGAGGATCTATTTTACTACGCTGAGAGAGAGGTGAGAAAGATGAAGAGGGATTAGATGGGTCACACACATTATAACCAGGTGAACCAGTGACTGAGCATGGGATAGATCAAACACTGACTCCCTATCCATCACCATGTCGATCTCCCTATTTTAGTCACACTGACAAAAGCCACAGGCATCAACATAAACTAAGAACATGTCTTATTCTGTGTGGCATTCAGGCATCTGTGTGGCATTTCTATTATTATATGACGTCTGAATAACATTATTCACGGAGAACATGGTGTTGCTCAACTTCTCGACAAACACAAACCTTTTCTGACTTTGTCGTGGATGATGTTATGCAATGCAGAGGTATAATTAAACCCAGGTGCTTCTTCTTGTTTTTCCTGTGAATCTGTGCACACTTGACAGGCCAACCGCTCCCGGAGTCTGGGTGCCTCTGTTTACTGTGTAGGGGTCAAGGACTTCGATGAGACACAGGTTGTTATTTTGTTTGTTTTAGTCCATATCTTTATGTTTCATGATGTCTCATCTTCAGCGAGTGAAATGGAAAGCAAGAGTTCCAATTTGAAGCTTTAAAAATCTAACTTTTAATTTGTAAATATTGAAACCTGTGTATTTGAGTACTTAGAAGTGCTTTGCTTTACTTTAACATTACTATGAAAACACGTAGCAAATGAGCCCTCGGACTGACAGCTTTTCCCAGAGAACGACAGTAAAAGTTTAAGAGTTCCAACAAGGACATGGGAAGTTCATAAAATTATTTACATATTTTGTAGCCTAATGATTATAGTGTGAGACAAGAAAACTGCTTTTCTCCATTATGTAGAGTGACAATTGTTTAATTCGAGTGTGTTGATATAAGCCACACGTGCAATCAATTATGTGGTAAACTTAACTCATTATTAAGTGTGCAGTTGTCACTTTTGATTGTAATAACTTGTTTCCTCTACAGTTGGCAAACATAGCTGATAGTAAGGACCATGTGTTCCCAGTAAATGATGGATTTGAGGCCTTGCAAGGGGCCATTGACTCGGTGAGTACTTCAGTTGTGCCCACACACTTGTTCTTACAGCACTTGCATTGAATACATCGCTAATACCACCATTGAGGACCGACAGTAGACTAGTGGAAAAATCAAGTGTGAGGTCCAAAGTAAATCCTCTTGCTTTAATGTTCTTCCAAATCTCTTCCGTCACTTCGTCTTTAATCTATTAACTCGCTGCTCAAAGAGTAAACAGGAAACAAGACAACAACAGATTTAATGCAGGTGAAGTTATTCCATCGATGGAGCCCGACCAGGGAAACACTTCCAGGAAAACCTTCTGCGACGATCCTGCTTTTGAACATCACGACCGACGTCTGGCCGAACTCGATCAAAGCGTGTGTTGTATCTCTTAAGGCTCACCTCGGTGGTGTTTACTTACATTTTTCTCGAAAAAACGAAAACCAGTTTGGCGTGTGGGACTGTTGTCGTTGGGAGATGAAGTGTGTTGAGCAGAGTTAAAGGTCAGACAACTGTCATCTGGAGCAGATGAGCGTTTCTTCTCATTCATGTGAGCGGAGCAGTGGGTCATGAATCAGTTTTCTTTGTCTCCAGGATTATAGTTGGTAAGTTCATAGAAAGCAGGGAGTACGGATATATTTCGGACAACACAAATGAGAGGAGATGGAAACGTCATGGCCAGAAACCACAGTGGCAGGAATTTAATTAATAGGCACATAAAAAAGTCGATAGTCCAAAAGACATCGTTGGTGAGTTTAAAGGAGCAACATACAACATTCAGAGCATTGACATCAGAACTATCATGAAATGAGAATGCTCCACTATCTGAGTATTGCTGCCAGACTGTTAAAAAGTGTTCCTCCTAATTTCCTCAGATCCTGAAGAAGTCCTGTGTCGAGATCCTGGCTGCAGAGCCCTCTAGTATCTGTGCAGGAGGTAAGACAAGAAAGATGGACTTCCCGTTGAGCCTCAGCCTCTTACTGCATGAAATCAGACAGCAGCACGTCTAAGTTAACCCATATCGGCACCGGAAGATAAAAACTAATGTCAACGCCAATCCTAGATATAGAGCAGATGAAAATACGATTGTGCCAACGTCGGCTACAGCTACAGTATTTTTAACTGTTAAATGTCGAATTCCAACCAACACTGCTTCTCAGTAGTTAAGGCGGCCAGAAAGTGTTTAATTACCACGGAGAATTGGAGAGTTCTTTTAAAAAGTTGAAATTGTGTCTGACGACATGATTGAAGGACAATTAGATCTGTCGTCATTGAGTTGAGAGACACTGACAGTGGCCAGCATTGGTACCGGGTGTCAAGCATTAGTGATTATTGAGTGTGTCACGTTATGTTATTACGTGATGAGATGTTTAGCTGTTACCCTCAATTCAAGCTTACGGTAAATGTATTTTTAATTCTTGTGGTGTTATCTGTGTTTCTCCTCTCCTTGCTCAGAGTCCTTCCAAGTGGTGGTGAGAGGAAATGGATTCCTCCACGCCCGCAACGTCGATCAGGTCCTGTGCAGCTTCCGCATCAACGACACCCTCACGAAGAGTGAGTGAAACATTGCTGAACAGTGTGGAAACAGTCGGATTCACGACATGTACTTTGTACACATTGAATCAAAGCTGGTCCCTTACAAAAAAAACGGATGAATTGTTTGCAGGCAAATTGTAAAATTCATATGAATTACACTTTATTGAGCTTCCGAAAAAGCCAAACACAAAGTCAATCGCACAGCTTGAATCCCCAAAGATTAAGCAAACAGCTTTTGTTGTGGTTGTTGTTGTTGTTACCTTCGCATTGAAAATGCGGACGGTTATGTTTTGATCGCCGTGTATTTATTTATTTATTTATTTGTATGCGTGTTCCTCGCATAACAAAAAAAGTTTTAAACCGAATCGCATGAAATTTGGTGGGATAATTGGTAATTATCCGGGGACCATTTGAGTAGATTTTGGGATCGATCGGGTCAAAGGTCAAGGTCATGAAAAGGTCAAAATCTTCTTTTTACCATAGGACGGTCAATTTTTATCCAATTGGCATGCAACTAATGCCAAAATGTTCATAATTCAATGCCCAATCTTGTGATATGCGAAGGTATGCGCTCTACCGAGTGCCCGTTCTAGTTGTTGTTGTTGTTATAAACCCAATTTTCCAGCTTTGAAGGAAGCCAGAAACAAGAGATACAGAAGAACCACACTCTAGATAGAAGAGGGGAAAGGCCTGAAGGATACAACCACTACCCCCACAATCTTTTACTGGGGCGTTACTGTCATAGTAGTTAAAACCACTTCCTATCAGGCATGCCAGACACCATGTCGGCTCCTCTTTGGGAGAAGTGGTGAACACACGTATAACCTGACGGCATGTCAGTGCATCTCTATGTGTTTCTCAGTCAACTAAAGTTCATTGAGTCCAGATAGTTAAGGGACTATTTTTCTTCTCTTCAATGGTTATTTTGCTGAGGCCATCAACTTTCAGCACAGGCGCCTTGCACTTCAAATCACATTTGTTGTAAACAAAGTAAAGTTGGGTCATATTAATGAAACATTACGGATTCCTCAGAATCATAATCATTTATGCACAACAGTCAAGTTCCTTCAAACAAACAGCGGACATGGAAACAATTTGAGTGAAATGATCTCCTTATGTCAATCCCATTGTGCAATCCTCCTCCAGATTCATTCACTTCTCAAGATTGTTGACACAACCCTCTGGAAGTTATTAACTAAATATAATAATCAGGGCAGGGTTAGCTCATCTGGAGGTAAATATGTGTTGTGTACTATGAGGAAAACCATTTATTTTCTCTCTATTCCATCTTAATGTCCCCACAGACTCCCCAGCATATGTAACGGCATGTGTTGAGCAGATGAATCAATGTTTGAGTTTGAGTCTCCAGGAAAAAGTAGCAGCAAATACATTCAGGCGGGCTCGGATTGGGCAGGTCCCTGAGCCGTCCATGGCTTTGGTGACGTTTCCATGGACCATATTCAACAGAGTGAATCAGGGCTGTCACACGACCAGATGTTCACTCCACAATTATCGTCGCAGAAGAATTCAAAATTGTAATATCTATTGAAAATGTGTTTATCGTGCATTTTTTCTCTCTTCTTTTTGGCAAATTAATTCGCACTCACTATATAGACTTGTTTCCAATTTCATCACTTGTGTATTAGTAACATAACAATAATATATATATATATATATATATATATATATATATATATATATACAGGACTGTCTCAGAAAATTAGATATTAGTGATAAAGTTTTTTTTTTTCTATAATATTTAAAAAATATTAATATTAAAATAAAAGGCTTGCAATATTTCAGTTGATTTGTAATGAAAATGAATCATGAATTTTTTTTTTTTTTTTTTTATTACAGAAAAAAGAAAATTTATCTAATATTCTCTCTATATATATATATATATATATTGTTTTTTTCTTCAATAAAGGTAAATACTTATTCTCGGCAAGAACGCTGATAAGCAAAGCAGTTGAACTGTTCCTTCAAATGAGATTGTAGACTAGTCCAAAAAGATCTAATAATTTACATACTGTACATTACTTTAAAAAACTCAAAGATGCCACGGTTTCCCATAACCTTTGTGAATAATCCCTCATATATTGAACACATGCCCTCATTATCTTCGCAGAATGCGGAAGGTTATGTTTTGATCGCTGTGTATTTATTTGTATGTGTGTGTGTGTGTGTGTGTGTGTGTGTGTGTGTGTGTGTGTGTGTGTGTTTGTGTGTTATTCGCATAACTCAAAAAGTATTAAACCGAATCGCATGACATTTAGTGGGATGATTGGTTATTATCCGGGGGCCATTTGATTAGATTTTGGGATCGATTGGGTCAAAGGTCAAGGTAAAGGTCATGAAAAGGCCAGACTCTTCTTTTTACCATAGCGCGGTCAATTTTGAGCCAATTGGCATGCAACTAATGCCAAAATGTTCACATGACATCAAGCTCCCCACACTCTCATGCCAAGTACTAAAAAAGTGGCTGCGGCGAAGGTATGCGCTCTACCGAGTGCCCGTTCTAGTTTTAAACAGTAATTTTAATTAATGAACCTAAAGGTCAAAGTTGATCTCCGGCTACTCGTCTTGTCTGCAGCTCACAGTAAAACGTGACCTCTCTCTTGACTCGGGGAGTAAACAATCCAATAACACATCCTGACGTGGACTCTGTGGCGTCTGCCAGACTTTTTATCCCCAAGGGATTTATAAGGTGGAAATCTGCAGAATCCGTCCCTGTCAGCTTTTTACATGACTCACTGTAATTTGTGCTTTAAGAGGCTCTCGGGTCTTTTCGGCACGCTTTAATCGTAGCCATCCTGAGTGCAAAGTGGGAGCAGAGATGAACTCTGAGTGGGAGCATGGTGTCTCCAGAGAAGAGCAGTCGCGCCCCATGCGGCTGCCTGTGTCGAATGGTTCAGTTCTGGGTATGCTCTCCGCCTGCCAGGGCAAACAAGCAGGCCTGGGTGATGATGAGCAGCTTTCCTGAAAGCCAGCTGGACCCGGAGAGGATCTGGATATGCGTGAAAAACAAATGCTGTTGCGGTAATGGTGTTTCTAAGAGTCCTGCAGATGTCTTCAGACAGGAGGCAACAAAACAAAGTTACAGTGAAAGTGTGACATCATTCAATTTCTGTTGTAACATGAGCATACTCACTGAATTACATTACATTACATGTCATTTAGCAGACGCTTTTATCCAAAGCGACTTACAATGGGTGCATTCAACCATTACAACAAAGTCATGTGTCATTATCCAGTAAATAAACTCATACTGTAAGCAGGCTAAACAATGACATCATCTGAAAGGTGATTCCGTTCATTATTTATTGGTAAAACCGGTTCAGGAGCTTTATATGTGAGTGAAAACGACTGACTGTTACGAAACTGGAATGTTTGGCTGATTCTTCATCTTCATGACTTCCTTTCCATCTTCCTCCCCAGTGGTAAAGCCTCTGGTTGTCGAGGATACATATCTCCTCTGCCCCGCACCAGTCCTTCAAGAGGAGGGGATGTAAGTCATCAAATGAATGCGGGGTTTCATATGACACCATCTACTAAATGACAGACATTTATTCTTTTTCTTTTCCAGGGCAGCAAACCTTTATGTCAGTATGAATGAAGGTCTCAGTTTCATCTCCAGTTCAGTTACCATTTCCACTGTGGACTGCGTAAGTACAATATAACGTACCACCATTTGTCTTTGAAACCTAATTACCTTCGCATTGAAAATGCGGAAGGTTATGTTTTGATCGCCGTGTATTTATTTATTTATTTATTTGTATGCGTGTTACTCGCATAACTCAAAAAGTATTAAACCGAATCGCATGAAATTTGGTGGGATGATTGGTTATTATCCGGGGACCAGTTGATAGATTTTGGGATCAATCGGGTCAAAGGTCAAGGTCAAGGTCATGGAAAGGTCAACATCTTTTTTTTACCATAGCACGATACATTTTTGTCCAATTGGCATGCAACTAATGCCAAAATGTTCATAATTCAATGCCCAATCTTGTGATATGCGAAGGTATGCGCTCTACCGAGTGCCCATTCTAGTTTTTGTGTGTGTTTGTTACCAACAACTGTTTAATTGACAGAAAACAACAAGTTTATTGAATTATACAAGTAGGCTGCGATGTAGTTTCAGAATGTACTTAAAGTGCCTTTTCTCTGCGTCGTATATTAGTGGCTGCCCTCATTGTTGTAGTTCTATGTTGAGTTGTCGCCTCACAAAAAACATTGAACAGATTGTAAAGCCCTTTGTGACACATTTGTAATTTGTGAGAATGGGCAATCCAAAATAAACTGAATTGAATTTAATTGAAATGTTCTTGGGCGACTCCGACTCCAGCTTATAGCGCGTCGTCCTCCTCCCCCCGCCTTTCACACGAAGAGCATCTTTCCAAAGAAAACCAAAAGCCCCGAGAAGTGTTTCACGTGTGTGTGTTCGGTGCTCTCCGTGTTCAGAGAGTCTGTGTTGACGTTACTGTCTGTCACAGTCTGATGGGACCATCCTGGCCATAGCTCTGCTCATCTTGATGCTGCTCCTGGTACTGGCTCTCCTCTGGTGGTTCTGGCCTCTCTGCTGCACCGTGGTGAGTTCTCTTAAACACTAGTGCAATAATAACACGCACACATGCTGCTTCACAGATAGCTTCTGGTCTCCTCTTCACATTGTGGATGGCTTCAAACACTTTGAGAATGCAAGCGATAGTGCCTTTGAAAAACAAGATGTCTCTTCCAGGTCCGTTTTGTCTGGCTAAGGCCCCCGAAGGCATCTTATTAACCTAAACAACATTCCCATGGTGAGACGGCTAGAGTCTAGGGGTCAACAAGGGTGTATAAGTCCCTTTGAAGTTCTGCAGCTGAAACAGCCAGAAAAGGTCAAGGTCACCGGCTGAAGGCGTGTTGAAGTAATTATGCCGCTGTTTGGATAATTTGTGTTTCCATAGGTCACAGCAGGTGACCTCCGAGTCTTACCTCTTAATGGTTTGTCAGTATATTCACTGGCAGACCTAAACCAGTCACACATTCATCAGTAATGAGGATGACTAATTTCCATTTCCAGCTCGAGGCGTGGGAGGAAAGACTCAAATAAGCGGTTTTGGTTTGAGATTGTTGTTGCGATGAGATTTTGAGAAGCAAGATAACTTTCGATAAATAAAGAGTGTCATGAGAAGTACTTTCATGACAGTCATCGGTTCTGGATGCAGTAAAAAGAGGAAATGCACCAGGTAAGAAATCATGCCTGAGATATTATTTAGACAGTCAGGCTACTTCCTTTTTGCAATATTGCAGTGAACTCTATTTTAAAGCCACTTGCTGTCAGAATCAGTATTATTTCTCCTTTCAATGAAGAGTGCATAGTGCCTCTTCAGAATCCAGTCCAATGTTTCCAGCGCTGGAAACCGGAAAAGTCGAGAACTGCCAGAGAGATGTCAGCTTTTACAACATGGCTGTCCCTCCCTTTACTTTTTTTCTGTTCTTGTCCATTAAGTTACAAAATTGAGTCTGTGCAGTAATTCTGTTTAGGAAAGCGATGAGAGGTTACCATGGAAATCATTTTGTTTTCCAAGATTTGAAGAAGCATTGAGAGCATGGCATAACCCTAAAATCAGAGCAAATAATACAGAACTTATGAGAGCCTTTTAGTCTTCCCTTTACCTCAGAACCATGAATCTGGATAGCAGATTTGTAGGTGGGTGCATCGCTCTTGTTTAGTAGCGACTTGGATGGAAGAACACTTTTCCTCAGCGGTGTGTTGTTGTGTCACCGTTGTGTTGCACACAGAGGACACATTGCAGTGACACGATATGAAAATCTATTTTGATACATGCGTTTGCAACGTTCACGGTCTTCCAATGAATAACAAACTCCCCTCCTTCTCCTCCTCCTCTCATGCAATTGTTTCCCTCCACAGATCATCCATGAACCCCCACCACCACCTCTGGAGGAGAGTTCGGTATGAGCCGCATCGTCTCCACTCAATCTGTTTCTTAAGACTGCTCCGAAATATATTTGATTAGAGTAAGACAGCTGCCAGTGTTAGGTTGTGTAACTTTAACCTCAATGACCCAAAAAACTATTGATTCTTGGTATAAATCTCATTTAGTAATTCATTCAATGAGAGTTAACATCCTCCTTAAATAACACTGACATCTTCACTTTTACCATGTTCCTCCCTTCTAGACTTAAATTCAGATTTTCCAAATCCCTGCCCTGGAGCTTTTTTGGACCTTTAGCGAAATTTTTGTGAAATTATTCTGACAAATAACACCATTTCACATTAATTTGATCAACAGATTAATGTAGTTTAAATACATTTTACCTGCCCACATTCACAATGCAATAACAACAAGTCACAATGCGACTGTGGGACACTTCATAATGTATTTATTCCCGCCAATTAAGCAGACAATTAGGTTTAAGTTATTCCCAGAGCAGACTCCATGGCGGTGGGCTTTGTAATTCCTGTGATCTAACAACTAGCACAGAGGGGACACACATAAGGGCGTTTCTCTTTGGGGGAGGGCAGAGAGATATTTACTGGTGACCAGCGAGAGGGGATGTGTACCAGGTCGTGTTTATTTGGTGTGTCTGTGAAAACAGTGAAAGATGAGCTTGTTTAATGGTTTATTAATACGTCACAATAAAACATACTTCCTGTCACTCCCCCATAGGACGAGGAAGACTCTGACTCCCCTAAGAAGAAATGGCCAACTGTAGACGCCTCCTACTACGGAGGAAGAGGAGTTGGGGGAATCAAAAGGATGGAGGTTGGACTAAATAAACCATCTGTTGTGTTAACCAATAAGAATGAGGGACTTACAATAAACCTGATAAGATGTTTACACAATGGGTTGTTAAAAAGGGATTTTGATTGATTTAAGACCACCTCACTTTCAGATTCTTTGCTTTGTCTGTAGATTGTATTTGTAATCTTGTGTTTTTAGGTTTGTTCTTAACATCAGCATCATTGGGACTACAGATGAAAAATAGCCTCTTGGCTAACTGGCACATTAACTGAAATGTGTTATCAATGTGCACTGTCCCTTATTAAATAAAGTCAGTAAAAAAAAAGAATTAAAAAAAAGATAGATTAACCTTTTAAAAAACAACTTATTTTCTAGGCCTCTAACACAAGCACTTTCAACCAAAAATCACTTTATTTGCACATACACAAAGTAGGCATCTCATATATGTATCCTGACCGTCTTTAAAGGTGTGTGGAGCCGTCATGCATCTCTTGCTCTACATTCCTCCGTCATCAGGTCCGCTGGGGTGAGAAAGGCTCCACCGAAGAAGGAGCAAAGCTGGAAAAGGCCAAAAATGCCAAAGTGAAGATGCCTGACCAGGAGTATGTGGAGTCCGCCACACGCATCCTCAACAACGGCATGCGCAAACCCTCGAGGCCACGCAAGTGGTACTCACCCATCAAGGTAAAGAGCCAGCAGGAGGAAAGTGTCCGGGGAAGGTGTTTGGTGTGGAAACGCTCTTTCAAGTCTCGCTGATGACAACAATGAAAACTGCCAAACATTTTGAAATAATGAGTTTCAACAAACACATTAAGAAAATGGTGAAGGATTTGCAATATATTTGTTTGAAGAAGTCTATAAATATAGCTGAGGTTACATTAATGTATTAAAGCATTCATGGTTTTGGTCTGTGCTGGGATAAATCTTTTGAATGCATTGAAAGAAAGCATTTGATAAAAAATGACTCCACCTTAAGGATATTTAAGTGTTGAGGTAATAATGCGTAGGTACTGGCACACAGTCCCTTCCTCCAAGGCCAGCATGGGGTTAAGAGTCACTCCGATTCATGCAGTCAGCGGGGGATTGCTAATAGAAACCAGACTTCTGTTGGACTGACCTCCAGGGAGCAGAGCTGCACAGCCAGCACTTTTGTAAGGAAAAACAGCTGCAAGTTCCGCCCTTATCCTCAAAGTATTTGCTGTGTCTAAAAGCTAAGAAGAGTCAGTTAAGGAGTCAAGAGTCGGTAAATAACGGTCGTGTCACTGCAGCTCGAGTTCGGCGCACAGAGGTATAAATGTGTAGTTGAGTGAGATAAAACAACAGGGTTGATAACAGAAACTTGATTAAAAACAAATAAAAAGGTAATTTTGAGATGAATGAAAATGGTTTAAAAGTTTGATTTCCTCTCTGTTTCAATAGAGCAAGCTGGACGCATTGTGGGTGCTTTTAAGAAAAGGCTACGACCGCGTGTCTGTTATGAGACCTCACCCGGGTGACAAGGTAAGAATAACTCAAACGCAACACAAGCGTGAATCAGCTTGGATCGTATGGATCGATGTGAGGTGTTTTGGCGATGCATTAGCATTTGGCAAAAGAGGCGATTGTTGAGAAAACGGACCAGCTGGGAGGAAGAGTGCACAGCAGAGAGGCTCATGGGAAAACTTGTGTTGAGTTAGGATTTAGACTGCGGTGTCTGGCTACAGTAGACTGAAATGTCTGGGGAGGCAATTATAAAAAAGCAAATGTAATTCCTCAAAGGCCAGCTGCAGTGGGGGAGGGGGGGGGGGGGGTAACAGTGCTGTGACCTCCAGTGATGGCAGCTGACTAATTGTGGGATTTATAAAGTGTTGAAAAAAACAAGCCTGGGGAAGTCTGTATTATAATATCTTATTCGCAAGAGATTATGTCATGCTTAATTTTTCCTCGAGGAAGAAATGTTGATCTAAGAGCAATCATTACCCTGAGAGTAAAGAGAAAAGAAAGTAACGTTTAGCGCAGCAGCAGAGCCAAACGGCGTGAACATTGGGGGCTGCACGGTGTTGGAAAAAACTGACATTGGGGTATTTTCTTTATCGGCTGCTTTATATTGCAACATAAAACATCACATTCAAAAGGTGTATTTTAAAGTTAAATGCATGAATCTGTGGCACTTTGAGAGCAGAATTAAAAAGCTAGATAAACAATCTTGTGCTCTAGTTCACAATGTAAATGCTCTTCGAACTCTTACTCGAATAACAGAACATTTACTCAATTACATTCGATTTTTTGGGAATAGCATGCTGGTAGTAGTAGAAGTATAAAACAAGCCCCCAAGACGATGTTAAAGTGGACATTATTGGCAATATTTCCAAGGTAAAATAACTTTTGCTTCTTTATTTTGCCGGTTCAGTCAGATAAACTGAGAGGAAATTACACGAAGTTGAAGGTATTTAAAAAACCTAAAAGATTCAAGGCTTTTTTAGATTTTCATTATTTGAAACCTGAAACGAGTGAAGCTACAGCACGCCACACTGATAGAGTCAAATACTGTGTTAGATTATGCAATATAGTTGTGAAATATTTCCATCTATTATGTCTGTGCAGCTATTAAAATATGAATTAGTCACTCAATGCAAGCGTCACATACCCACAAGATATGTTGTGGTGACAAGTTCACAGAATGCAGAAGTACAATGTGTTATGGACCAACTGACAACACATCTGACTACATGCCAGGAGAGCAGTTTACAGTGTCCTGACTTCTTTCATGCTCATTCTAGGAATCACGTGTCCTCTTAGTTTTATGATCTAATCCAGTGTCAGACAGTTTGGTATGCTTTGGCACATGGCGGTCAAGTTATATCATGCGTACTAAACTGGCTACAATGGGCAGTAATGTTGTTTGTGTTATAGTAACAAGTTGGTACACTAAAAAACAAATAACTAGAATGGGCACTCGGTAGAGCACATACCTTCGCATATCAGAAGATTGGGCATTGAATTATGAACATGTTGGCATTAGTTGCATGCCAATTGGATATGGATATGGTAAAAATAAGATTTTGACCTTTTCATGACCTTGACCTTGACCTTTGACCCGATCGATCCCAAAATCTAATCAAATGGTCCCCGGATAATAACCAACCATCCCACCAAATGTCATGCGATTCGGTTTAATACTTTTTGAGTTATGCGAGTAACACGCATACAAATAAATAAATAAATACACGGCGATAAAAACATAACCTTCCGCATTTTCAATGCGAAGGTAATTAAGAGCCACTGAAGTGGTAATCTGGGTTTTTTTATCCCGATATTGTTGGTAAAGATGTGCTTTTAGTTTCCGGTGGAAGATGTAGAGACTTTCTGCTGTCCTGATGTCAGTGGGGAGCTCGGTCCACCACTGCATGCAAATAAATAAATACACTGCGATCAAAACATTACCTTCCGCATTTTCAATGGGAACGTAACAAATAAAAATGGCTGCGACTTAAGCTGTGGCATCTTTGCAGAGTGATCTAATGAACCCGTGTCTGTTTGCTAATCAGTCAGCAAGGCCAGCGTCCAGGTAACACACAGTGCAGTGTCTCATTGCCCTCACAGTCACATGACATTCAAAGGGTCACATCCTTTGCCCCCCGAAAACAGGAAGTACAGCCGACACACCGTCCTGTCGTTAGAAGTGTACGAGTGAGTCCTCCACACGATAACTCTCTTCATTAGTGCGCTGGAGGAACAGCTCGGCTCGAGTATCCTCGAGGATTTGATGTAAACAAACGTGTTCTGGTCGCAATTAGAAGTCTCTTGTCAAAGCCTCGCTTTTATAACTTCCCCTAAATATATGCAGCAGTTGTGTGGGGGAGGCCTGCTGGTCCGACCGCCTGCCCGGATGAAACCCAAGTCCGGTTCCCGTAACATTTAATTTATTTATGAGCCTCTAAAAACTGGGGAATATTGCAATTAGTAAAGGAATCAAACAGGCACAACACAGCGGGGTAACGACAAAGAAATTTGAAATGGTCCAAAAACAGAGTAAATCCTGGGTTTATGGCGTCTTATAAAGTTTAACGTCAAATCCATATCACAACATCGGTTCAGAAACTCGTGCAGAATAATCAG
Source organism: Pseudoliparis swirei (assembly GCF_029220125.1). NCBI lineage: Eukaryota > Metazoa > Chordata > Actinopteri > Perciformes > Liparidae > Pseudoliparis > Pseudoliparis swirei. The sequence goes on from NC_079394.1 coordinate 5,062,424, forward strand.
AATCCCGTGTATCCTGTCCGCTCATATGCCAGGGGAGTCCGACCTAAGAGTCCGCTAGTTCGTTAACCTCCTGTTACCTTAGGGTCAATTTGACCCCATTCAATGTTTAACCCTCCTGTTACCTTTATATTTACTGACATATTTTACCCTCGGGGTCAATTTGACCCCAGCAATTAAAACCTCCAGAAAATTATTAGAATTAATATTGTTTTCCAAGTTTAAGTGTGAGGTACTTTATGTTTGTTTGTTGACTACCTAAATATCCCTTTAAATATATAAAAAAGTTGATATTTCTTATATGTTTGACAGTGAAAAACAGCCTGGGGTCAAATTGACCCGAAAGAACACCGACATTAAACATTGAATGGGGTCAAATTGACCCTAAGGTAACAGGAGCCAGGAGGGTTAAGAAGTTGGCGAATATGCATCTTTGGAAAATACTAAACACGATTGGATACTTGGATTATACTTAGTTCAGAGAAAGTTTGTAAACCAATGTTTTCATATCGTTTTTCTGGCCTCCATTTACTTTGATTCATGGATTTACCCCGTTTTCGGGAATCCGATCCGTGCAGGACGACTGCTTTCAGCAAGAATTCAAGGTCATTTTAAGGGTATTCTTTTAAAGTCCACACTGTCTGCCACCCACTAAACTAAAGGAATACGACTGTTTCTGTCTCAGAGGTCACTTCGCCCCGCTGGTGGATGAGAGAACAGAGCTGGCATCCCCATCAGTCCACTGCAACTCCCTGATCCTCGTTTCTGAAATATGATAGCCGCTCTTGCGTAGCCTCCCTTTGGTGTTGACCGGGGAGGAGTGGTGGCAGGTTATGGTGTCAGACAATGACAACAATGAATTCACTTGTGATTGAGAAGAGGTTTGTTGGTATTAAAAGTCATGTTGGTGTAGTAGACCAGTGGTTCTCAAATGGGGGTACGTGTACCCCTGGGGGTACGTAAAGGCCCTTTAGGGGGTACGTGAGATTTGTTTTAAATATATTTAAAATGAGCATCCATTAAAAAAAGCCCTTTGAAAATAGTTACTTAATAAATATTTAATACAATATAAGTGTAAGTTCATAAAAAAGAATTGTATATATTTTATAATTTTTTTTCAACCCAAAATGCACTGGTCAGGGGTTACTCGGCTAAAGAAATATTTCACAGGGGGTACGTGACTCCAAAAAGGTTGAGACCCACTGAAGTAGACAATAGGAATGTGAAGGTTTCTTCCCTTTTTTTCCCCGTGAAGGGTTGTTTGGGAGTTGTTCCTGATCCGATGTGAGGTTCTGGGACAGGGATGTCTATGTGTACAGATTGTAATTTGTGAAAATGGGCTATAAGAATAAACTGAATTGAATTGAATGACAATGTTGTGTATCGTCACTCTATGCTCTAAAATCAGGTCTGATTTCTAAATTCCAGGGCAGATGCATGAACTTCACCCGCATTCAGTCTCCCTCTCCTCGTTACCCACACCATCACCCATCTCCCATCTACAACCCTCCCAGCAGGACTCCACCTCCACCGCAGGGCAGCCTCCCCCCGAGCCCCAGCAGCCCTCCATCCTCTCCAACGTTCTCCTTCTCCGCCCTTCCACTACTGCCTCCGACACCTCCTTCCACCTCGAACACTCCCCGCTCTCCCGTTTCACCGACCCCTGACACACCCCCTCCCACCCCCCCACCCTCCGCCTCCCCGACCGGTTCCCTGCCTCGTCTTCCACTGGGACCTCCTCCGGCGCGAGCCCCTCCACCTGCCCGCCCACCACCTCGCCCTGGCCTGTAGAGCTCCGAGAGCAGACTGGAGAGAGTTTGACTGAATATAAAAGGCAACTCCGGAGTCCCACCAACAATCAGCACATGGCCATCTTTGATTGTAGCTGCGAGGAGCGGCGAGCAAATGTTCCAAATACAACAGATTTAGAATATCAGAGTCACAGTTTTTGAATTCTTGAATGTTGAGTAATTGCATGCAATGTGTGAGTTGATCCGTTGTAACATTTCTACCTTGTTGGTCCATAAATGCTTGTCTTTGTACTTTGTTGAGAAAAACATATTTTCCATTTTTGAGTATAGAGAAACAGTCATTGATGATAAACACATGTCCACTAAGCGTAGTGAAAGAGCAACTCAACCCACGGAGGGGTTTCTTGTAAATAATAATTTTGATATAACCATGTGTGTTCAGATATCTGTGAATGTGTGCATGTGTCGAAAAGAAAGAGACAATTTGTGACAGACGGTTTAATCAACTTAAACAAAGTGATTTGGCTTTTTTTGCACACGATGCTTCCAGTTCCTCGGAGCGGGGGACATGACAGAAGCATGCCGCTTCATGGCTTATACAAAGTTCAGTAAATGGGGTCAAAGGTTAATATGAGGCTGTCCTTTGATGGAGTTCAGAGGAGTCTCAGCAGAATGCAGTGCGGATCGCGAGCTCATCTTTCACTAAAACTCTTACATAAAAGTCATGGGGAAACTGAAAAGACCGTATGCACCTTTCCACCAATACAGTACAGTGTGTCGACACCTTTGTTGGTTTCATTCAAAATGAAAGTAAACAATCAAAGTTTCTTAAATAGGATTTTTTTTCCAATTTGATTTGTCTTTATACACTACCGTTCAAAAGTTTGGGGTCACTTAGAAATGTCTTTATTTTTCAAAGAAAAGCAGTTTTTTCAATAAAGATAACATTAATCAGAAATACACACTATACATTGTTAATGTGGTAAATTAATATTCAAGGTGGAAGTGTCTGGTTTCTAATGAAATATCTCCAGAGGTGTATAGAGGCCCATTTCCATCACCGATCACTCCAGTGTTCTAATGGTACATTGTGTTTGCTAATCGCCTTAGAAGACTAATGTCTGATTAGAAAACCCTTGTGCAATTATGTTAGCACAGCTGAAAACAGTTATGCTGGTGAAATAAGCTATACAACTGGCCTTCCTTTGAGCTTGAAGTTTGAAGAACAAAATTAATACTTCAAATATTAATCATTATTTCTAACCTCGTCAATGTCTTGACTATATTTTCTATTCAATTTTCAATTAATTTGATAAATAAAAGTGAGTTTTCATGGAAGACGCGAAATTGTCTGGATGACCCCAAACTTTTGAACGGTAGTGTAGATTGTTCTTGCAAATGCAGTTACTGACCAGTAAGCCAGCATGATTTACTTCTGGACAATGTGATTACAGACTTTGCTCGGTTCCATCAAAGCCTGGACAGATTTGAAGAGATTTACAGTTCTCCTCCTTTTCAAAACTCTACAAAGTGTCTCCCACAGCCTCTTTATTTCTTAATATGTTAAGATATAACAATATTCTGAAACATCTATTGAACTGTTGATTATATTCTCTTGTATTATACAATTGGAATTGCCACTGGGATCACCAGGTTCACACAGTGGACAGCGACTGTTTGCAAAACGCAGCTCACTCGCTCCCTGTGATGAAAGAAAGAGAAAAGAGTATGCAGAGCATGGCTAACTAACCCCAGATGCTCATATGTTGCATTATGTCACATGCACGAATGGAGTGAGCTATCGTGGAAAATATTAGACACAAGCTCATCCTCAGGAAACGTGGACAGGCTGCAGGAAAGGTGTCCTGGTGCTAATCCACTGGGCTTCATTTGGGGACAGACGATGGACGGGACCGAGTGGGACAAGGCGCTGCAGCTTCTGAATGTCTGAAAAAAAAGTGACTTCACATTTAAGGTTGACAGCATGCAGGGAAATCTTTTTAATTAGGTCGTGATTTTTTTTCTCCGTGTTGCACACACTCAATGCAAGAGGTCTTTGGGTTTGTTGCCAGCTTTTGTTTGTCCTGCATCTTACGAATAACAGCAAAGCTATATAAAATATACTATATAAACATTACGTCACAGATCATAACTATTGCTGAGACTTCTCCCATATGATATAAACCCCAAAACAATAGTCACTCGTGTTATGTTGGGCGTAGTCTCTTTTTGAAAACTGGGTTACGTTCTTTACCAGTATAAAACTGAGATAAACCCGAGACCTTAATTTGTGACTGACAGTTTTTTTAAATGTTCTCCAGAATTTGGCAGCACCATAAGTGAGGTCAGCTTTGTGTTAAACCAACATTCACTGGAGTCTGGCCTACAGCCGGCTTCATGCTAGAATAGATTATTACAATTTAAATAAGCTCATATGTTCAGATAGTAATCAAATGAAATCCATGTGCTGATCTATTTCTAAATAGTATGTATCAAATGACGACCCTGATCATCAGGGATTTTTTACCAATCGAACGAGCCTTAAAAAAACACTGGGTTTCACTTCTAAATGGCATCTCACTTACAAAAATATAAGTTAAAAGGACAGAAGAAATAGTTCCAAGCTTTCAGTTCAACTTTCAACCATCACTTTGGAGCAGGCAGGGAGCGTGTTCCAATACCCATACCACCATTCAGTATGGCAGAGGAATATTTAAGATGCCCCAAAACACAAAGTGTCAAATGCAGGAGGCCAAAAGTACCTGGATGTCCTCCTGCAGCTGGTCACATTGTGCAGAATTCAAGCGAGCAGGCCTCTCTGACTGACCTCACCCACTGTCCTCTGTGCAGAGGCTATCTACGTTTTATCAATTCAAAGTACACCGAGTACAGACTTGTGTACTTTTGGAATTTGGAGTTTGGTCTTGGGAGTCCAGACTCAGAAGGACAGGAGGACGCAGGACGGTCTTTCTGCGATTGGAACAGCAGCTGACTTGATGACGTCACCACATCAGCTGTTCTTGCTCAAGAGTTTAATTACTAACTGCAAAGTACTTTTACAGTCCAAAGAAAATAAAAACCCTGCTTTTTCATTATACTTTAAATATAATAATTTTATTTGTATATATATATATATATAGTCTCAGAAATCTATGTGCAAGTGTGTAGCAATCCACAAATAAATACATATAAATCCACAAATCCAGATAGAAATGCATACATATATTTTTCTTTTACATTTATATAAATTGTAATTTATTTACATGTGCATTGGAATGTATTTGTGAATCGTTCTGCGTGAATTTGTAAATTGTATTTATTTGTAAATTGCTCCGTGCGCATTGTGAGTCTTCGTGTTTTCATTTGCGATCCGACCCCAAACACGTACAACAGTGCAGACTTTGTCACGGCAGCTGCAGTACGCACTAAAAGTAAAAATGAAAAAGTGAAACTTGTACCAGGCGTCAGCTGATTGCTCAGTTGCATTGATTAGCCTGGTGACGTCACAGGCCTACAGTTGTTGCTGTTGTCTTGGTTGACGAGAACAAATCCTAAAAAACGGTCTGTCAAATGGAGAAAGAAATCTAACACGTGGTCCTCCCAGAGGCCGGTTTAATAGCCGACTTTGAGCTCGTCACAGGATGGAAAGCACACAGGTGCTGCAGGTGATCGCGCTTCATAGAGCAGCTGTGCTGCGTCTGTAAATGCTGCTGAAAGACTGGACTGCAGCACAGAGGACGCGACAGACGATGTGTTCCCTCGATGGAAGACCACCCACACGACTCCTGCTGCTTGGGGCGTGGAGGCTGCATGTGCTCAGCGCTGTGGCTATTCTCCGCAATTACTCTGTCGCTGCGCTTGAAGCCCTGGTTGTGGTTAGTCGCTGCAATGAAATCCTTCTGAGAATTGCACTCGCCTTCACCAGGAGTATCGCTTTTTACCTCTCGAGCATGCTGAGGCTGAACGCATTCCTCAGACTAACGCTGGCAGGCGTGCTCTTCTCCCGGGGAGGCCCGGACCAGCCTCGACGCTCCGCCTGCGCGTCATCAAAGACCGCCAGAAACAACAGCTCCTCTCCTTTGTGCTTCGGAGGAGGACGAGCCGCGAGGTGGCTGACGGCGGCGCTGCACGCCACGCCTGCGCTCTGCCGATGCTCGCGGGCCGTCGGCGCGGCCGTCTCGTCCCTGTCCACTTGGCGCGGTCGCGTCAGCTCCACCGTCTCCACCGTCAGGACTCTGTGCCGATGCATCAGACCGCTGCTGTCGACCTTCCGGGTTGGGATCGGTTACTCTGCACAAGTACTCGGAATTGTTTGGGATCTGTCGTCGCTCGTCAGCAAACCCTGAATGTTTTATGAATCTGGATTCTTTTAAATAGAATAGAACTAACCAGAAATTACACTTTTTAATATTGTTCCAAATGCAAGTCTGACTGGATTTGTTTATTTTTTTTACTACCTGTTTTTATTCCAATAAAATGTGACATTTGGCGATCAGTGTAATCAAGAACAGTGTTTGACCAATTGTCAAATGAGCTCGGACAATTTAAAGGGAAGTTACGTGACACTTTATTGCATAAGTTCCACTCATATCGTGCACCACTCCAACAGTAACCTAACAGAGGTTGCTAGGATTCAGTGCCGGGTCCGGTCTACGCCTCCAGTCGAGAAATCTAAATCCGCTTCAAGCATTTATGTGGGTTACAAAAGTACCTGTAACATTATCCAGTTTTCAAACCCTCAGGAGAAGCTATATGTGATGGACTTACGCATGTAAAGAGAAGACACCAACGACATTCGGATCACACAAAGCTAGCATCTGACTTTCTATCTAAATAAACATCTGCAGTATACTAATAACAGACATACTGCCGTGAAACTGTGGATATGCCCCTTTAGGCCTCGAGTCCACACAAACTACCAGCATCAATACATGTTTGGCTACAATATAGGATGAACAAATAAAATGTATACGCTTTGGTTTAACTGCCAAAGCCATTGCAGAGATTTTTGGTTTGACAGTATATTTCCAATGACAGTAACATTCACATTTCAAATCAAAGAGTAACTACAATAATAGAAAACTTTGTTTTTGGAAAAAAAGAAAGAAGAAAAAGCTACAAATGGTCCCAATATTGAAGTAGTTGGGCTGGCAAGGTGTGGGTTGGTAACTGGGTGCAACTTTTACTTCAGGTTCGTAACTTTGTCTCAGTTAAATCATTTCAGTTTATAGTGTAAACTAGAAACCTGAGGTCAGCAATACGGTCAGCATAAGAATCAGAAGTGTACCGTAACAAACAAATCTCACACTGTAGACTATGTGGCTTGGTGAACAAGGCCTATTCCAAATACAAAACATAGTTTATATACAAGAACAAGCTTCTATAACCTACTCAAGGGTTTTACACAGCAGTGCGTATTAACTAGCTTCTCTAAGCCGCGTGTCCTCAGGAGAGAGACGCCGAGTCCACTGGAAAACTGCGCTACCGTCACAAAGAAGCGATGACCTGTGGCTGGGAATGATTTAAGACTGTAGAGTAGAGACACTTCAAATGATTAGCTGCCAAAGAAAAAAATATAACGTCAAATTATTGCACTAAAGAAGGGAGAAAAAAAAGTCAGTACGGTCTTTAAAACACAACTCCTGTCAGTTAACGGTTTAAACAGCAGCTCCGAGATGCTCCCAGAGACTAACGCGCACAAAGTGCACAGAATAAACCAGAATGGTGATCAGTTGTTAGATCCACAAACCCAGAGCGTGATGATGATGATAGTGAAGATAGGTCAGTACTAGCCCAGACCTTGCCACCACAGACAAAACTGCTACTCAAACAATAATATGAAAATGATCCCAAGAGGTGATAGAAAAATAGAAGTGAGATACAGATGAGAATGGTTTAGAGAGGCATGACGCACGATACATAACCGGGACGTTGCTTTCTGCAAACGGACGCCCCCACACCATCTGAGAATGTGCGGCCGCCGCCAGGCTCCTGTTGCTGCGGTTCACTCGACGGTCACAGACTTGGCCAGGTTCCTTGGACAGTCCACCTGTATGCAAACAAAGGGAGGGAATTTACATAACAAACAACAGCCAGACAACAAGTCAAACCATCAAGTACGATTTAGCCAAATAATAACAACAAGTGATATGGCAGCTTGACAGAATAATAATTCCCAAATCCTTGCTCCTCATCATTGATAGGAGAAAATTAAAAATAAATAAAAGGTGGGTGTGCAAAAGAGCTATGTGCACGTAAATGTTTGCTTCACTGTCAGAACAGCGGCGCAATTAAGCATATTTATGAAGAATTATTGCCATAAAAGCAGTCAGGACATCTCTCTGAAGTCAAGCGCTACAAAAGCAGAGCCAACACGGACTATATTTACTTATTAAGGTAAAGCCGTTTACTTTGATGTTCTGCACAAAGCCAGTAAAGTTACACAAAATAAAGTAACACAGCTGTCCAGTCCTTTCGTCCAGAGCGAAAGAATAATACAAATAACTCTTGTTGGTGTTCCACTGTTAAAAAATATCTAAATCTGTGCACACATCCAGGTGTTTATCTTCAAAAGTGACATAAGAGTCAGAACATGTCCATGCTTTGACCCAAGATGAGATTATTTGTTCCTCCTCTCATGTGTTTCTATGAACCCCCGACTGCTCCGACAAGTAACTTTGGGTAACTTTTGGGTTTCTTAATGTTTTCCCCTGTTCTTTGATAACAGAGTGATGCGTTTCACGATGATGGGAATCTCCTCGGCGCGACCAACTATGGAAGCTCCACTTCTGTCGGTGACAGAAAGGTCAAACTGTGCCACGCACCCTCATATTACAAGTCCAGCGACACCTCACAAATAAAAAAATTCTCCCTCAGGTCATCTAGACTGGGTTGGATTTTCGACTGACATGTGGCGGAAAGCCCTCGATACTGTACGTGTGTTTGTGTAACCATTACAGAACACGCTTATAGATTGTGGATCGATATGTAGAGGGAAGGCCTCCGGTCTGTCAAAAAAACAAACGGCCTTCAAATGTTTCCAAACCCACCGCAAGGAAAAAAGTATGAAAAATACTTCGGAGAAGAATATACGAAAATGCTCTTACAGGAGTATTATTATGACTATTTTTCAGTGACCAGTCTATGTAAACACTGGCAAACTGCTGATACTGAACGCTTTTATTTACAATGATGACTGCAGGTGCAAAAGGTGGAGATGTGAGAGTTCAGAAAATAATATTTTACAGCATTTTTTTGTCTTAAGCGACAGGTGAGGTCATAAATCTCATCTAGTAAAACGGTCACGATTATCAGTTCCCACCGGGCCCGAAGGGACAGTACTTACGTCGTAACCTCGGAGGACAGCCAGGTGGTAGGAAAGCAGCTGCAGTGGGATGACGCTCAGGACGCCCTGCAGGCAGTCCACACAGTGAGGCACTTTGATGGTGCTGCTGGAGTTCTTAGCCGTCTCGTAATCGTCTTTTTCACAGATCACGATGGGGCGGCCCTGTAAAATATAACAAAGCAAAGCATCTGTCAATCTCCCAAATCTGGATCTCTCAGTTGATTTTCACACCTCATAATTCCACATGTGCCCCAGATTACTAACATCAACGTTGTCACACTGGAAGAGCCCTTCCTTGTATTTAATGGGGTGAAGGATCAGATGTGTGGCATGGACAAGACTGGGAGTGTTCAGCGTTTAACATTCAAATATGGAATTTAACAATCTTTCAGATGTTCTGAAACACAATGATGGCAACAAAAAAAACAGCAACTTGCTTGTAAAATAAGAGTTCCAATGAATTGACCAAGTTAACGAGCATTTTAGAGAGAGAGGTATAAATTTGCATGGTCAATAATTTAGGTTCACCACTCCAATAGGATATTCAGAACTGTGAATATTTCCTAAATATCACATCATTCATATTTTTTTCAGGGGGCCCCATATTGGTCTTACCTGGCGGGCAACAATTTGCTGCAGTGCGTTCTGACATTTGACATACGTGTTGTCTCTCATGATGATCATGATGACTGGCATCAGTTCATCCACAAGGGCCAGGGGCCCATGCTTCAGCTCTCCAGCCAGGATGCCTTCTGAATGCATGTATGTGATTTCCTTGATTTTCTACACAGGATGAAAAACAAACAAAAAAAGCAGGTTTGCATAAGTTTGATGTCATTATGGTTTATATAAAACACAAAGTCAGAGTGCACCTCTGAAGTAACACAACTCGTTTAATACTTTTATTGAATGCCGTTATTCCATAAGGAGGATGAGATATACAGTCAGAGACAATTCTCTATAAAATAAAAAAAGGTGAAGGTAAATCTTTGCTATTACTTGTATAGAGCTCTCCATAGACGCCCAACAGTAATAAATAATTGAAAGGAGAAGAAAAAAGAAAAAGAAATCAGTCAAAGCTGGTAGAAAAGAAGGTTGTATTTGCTCACCAGTGCTCCTTCCAGGCAGGTAGCATAATGGTAGCCTCTGCCCATGATGAGGACACTCTTATGTCGGTACAGCTTTGTTGCCAACTGCTGGATCTCATCATCCAGACCGAGGACCTCCTTAATCAGATCTAAAAGACACAACAGAAAAACAGATGGGATTAAAGATTTTCTTTAAAGTGGCAAAGAAGACGCACCATCATGCAAAATCTTAAATTAAATACTGTCACATGCAGGAATTTGGTCTCAGACTCCTAATGTTCAGAATGAGAGTGGCCAGACATTCTCCATTAGTTTACCATTAAGGTCATTCCATCATATGATTTAGATCCAGAGAAGCACACGAGAGCCCGCAGCTTAAAGCGCTCTCTTCTTCTCATCCCACTCTCATCACTTAGCTTCTTTTTTTTCTCAAGAGGATAGTTTGAACAAACACAAATAAAAACAGGCTTTAAGTGAACTTGATCATTGCCCTGAGAGCTGGTGTTTGATCCCTTTATATTGTAATGTACACACATGTATTGATAAGAATGTATTTTTCTGAACCAGAATACTTGTGGCTTGATTTACCTGGAAGCACGCTCAGGCCCTGGATTATCTCTCGGCGTCTGGGCTGCATGGAAATCCTGTCATCGCACATCAAGAGTGCAAACATGATCAGGGCCACAAACTGGCTGGTGTAGGCCTGCAGAGCAAAGAGAAGCAGATTGCATGTGTTAAAGTTAGCATTATCACGAGTCACATTTTTATACAACAGCTGTCCGATGATCCATGAATGAACGTCGAATGGCCACAGCTACAACTGGACATTGCAGCATTCCTTGTTGCGATACGTTTACTAAAGATATAGTATTTTCCTGTTTTGCAGCGTAATTGAAAATAAAGAGCAGCAACCAGATCTTGACCAAAGCCTCTTTTTTAATGAAGTTCTTAGAGTTGGTGCTTCTCATCTCCCCAATAGGATAGTAAACTCGGCTCCAGCTAATTCGCTCTCTGTGTCCGTGTGAGTGTGTGTGTGTGTGTGTGTGTGTGAGTGTGACTTCATCTCCAAGCATGTTTGGAGGCCTTCCATGACCAATTGGAAAATGTAATCAGTGCTTGAGTGAAGCAAAGTCATTTCACGGGACCCTCCAGACTCAGAAATTGCAGTGGACAGTGCCAAGAAAAAAGCCGTAAAAAAAGTGACTGTTTTCCCCCCCCGCTGACAACACGCCAACTACAGTCGCTCAGAACTCTGACAGTCTGTGCTTGCGGGTCATATGTCATGTGGCAACATATGTAATCCACATAGTAAACTGGGTTTTTGCATGCGTGTGATCTTGTCACCAACTGTAACCCTGCGAAGAGGACCACCCTTGTCTACAGCTGGAACATGAAACTCTTTCATGACAGTTCTGGACTAGAAAACACATTTTGTAACCAGATACATTCTTTAAGAATACGGCTACATAACTCAGAAAATCACTGCTCTCCTCATTTACTCAGTTGACCAGCCAGCAGGATTTGCCTTTCAATAGCATACAAATATTTATTACATAATACAGAATGGAAAAAACCATTTCCCTTTTTGTCCTTCTCTTTTCCAGTTAAAAAAATAAATAAAGAAAAATAAATAAATAAAATAAAAGAATATATATATATAAAAATATAGTATTTTATTTATATATATATAAAATACTCTATTTATATATATATATATAAATATAGTATTTTATTTATTTATATATATATATAATTAGAATGAAACAAAGAAAGTAGATGCTGAAGAGATGAATTTGAAAAGGCATAGCAGTTGAGTGCATTACGTGCCGTGTTCTCTATAGATTTGAGGAGCAAAGGTTGCAGTATTTGGTCGAGTTGGGTGTGGGTCTTTGGCTCAGCAAGCCAAGCAGTCAGATGGCGTCTCTGAGGCATGCCCTGGGGCTTTGGAGCAGCACAAGAGCCCCTGAGCCAAGCCCAAGGGCTGGGCCGCCAGAGAGGGACCTGCTACACTCGGTTCACTCGCTGGGGCTCTAGTACTGGCAACACCTTTTGGTTTTGTGACGGGGGTGGGGAGGCAGAAAAACAAAAGGTCCTCGAGTTGAGATGAGAATATCAGGCTGTCAACTCCCAAAGGGTTCAGAGTGGAAGAATAGGTCCGCTTCCAAGAGGCAGGACCAGACTCACAATGGAATTGTCATCTTGGTTTCATTCAGTGGGCGTTGAGTTCATTTGTTGAGTTCATTTTTAGATGATGCAACACATTGGTGTAGTTTCTTCAAACTCAGTATACAGAAAGGTCAGTTCACTCAAAACACAAGTACGTTCCCTATTACCCAGGTGCCATATATCAAAGCAAATATTTATGGTGGGATTTGACGTGAGGTAAATCTCCTAACTGAAGAGAGAATGTGTCAATTGTGACTAGAGAAAATGGACATGTTGTTTTTCTCAAGTGAGCAACAGTTCAGTGGGGCTTGATGACTTAGCAGAATTTGGTAATGTACATACCAATGTTTAAATAAAGCTGTTTACATTCCACTGAATTGTCACCAAGTGGTTTGTCCAAAAGTATTGGCAAACATCCCCCTGGGACAAGTTAGCCAATTGGCAGATGTGAATCAATCAAAACAAGGGCTGATCTATCGATTATTTATTGTAAGAGTAAGTACATTTCCAAGATCCTGAGACGATGCCTTCATAATGCTTATTTTGTCTGACCAAAAGTTAAAAGAACTCTACTTATTCAATTTCCGATCACATAATAGAAGAAAAAAAACAAGCAAATCAACATTTAAGAAGCTAGTCTTGGAAGGAGGAAAATATTAATGTTATGCTTTCTTCAAATAAAAGGTTAGGTTGCACAACATGCGATGTTTGTAGATACTGTAGACGTTCCCCAGATATGGCAACTTGCTGGTTCATACAGAATAGGCTCACCTTGGTGCTGGCTACTCCAATCTCAGGCCCGGCATTGATGTGGACTCCGCAGTCGGTCTCCCTGGAGATGGAGCTCCCCACCGTGTTGGTGATGCCCACTGTCAGAGCTCCTCTCTCCTTACAGTAGCGCAGGGCCATGAGGCTGTCAGCAGTCTCCCCTGTATAATCGTCAGTAATAAAAAAACATAGCAGTTCATGAAATACACAAAACCATCCACGCATTTAGAAAGAACAGACTCAGAATGAACACATCAAGTGATACATCAATGGGAACCAGATTTGCCCCCCAAGCAGGGGAAGTGGAAAAATGGCACTGGCCATCCCACCTGATTGGCTGATGAAGAAGCAGACGTCATCTCGGAAGACGGGAGTGTTCCTGTCCAGGAAGTCACTGGCCAGCTCCACCATGACGGGCAGTTCGGTTAGCTCCTCCAACACCTGGCGGGTCTGGGAGAGCAACAGAGCACGTTTCAGCATCCTTCTGTTAAAACAAGCCAGTGGAGCTCAGAGCAGAGGGTGTGCCAGCGCACAAACCTCCCACCTGTGTCCACAATGCAGACATGACCTACTGGTCGGATGGATTCAATGTGGATGGCAAGACTGACGAGTTTCCATAATGTCCATTTCCATTTGGCAAGGTGGCTACTCACCGCCACCCCTGCATGGTAGCTGGTTCCGCACGCAATAAGGATAAGTCGGCGACACCTCTGGATCTCTTTGATGTGGTCCTTCAGGCCACCCAGTATCACTGAAAAGCAAAATAAAAAGCCAACTCGTCATTCTGCTGCACTATTTTCCACCCGATTCAAAAAGTGCCAAAAACGGGACATGTTTTAAGAAAATGATTATTGACAAATTACTTCAGGAATTTTGCTGTTTTACACGCATGTAGTTCAGTAAAATCTACGTAAGCACAGGGAAAGATTTAACCACTTTTATCTTGGATACAAACTCGACTTATGACATGACATTATTATGACATGTAGTGATATGCAGGCAACCAAAACAATCAGTGTTCATGCATGGGGTTAACCCTCCTGTTACCTTTAGGGTCAATTTGACCCCATTCAATGTTTAATGTCGGTGTTCTTTCGGGTCAATTTGACCCCAGGCTGTTTTTCACTGTGTCAAACATATAAGAAATATCAACTTTTTTATATATTTAAAGGGCTATTTGGGTAGTCAACAAACAAACATAAAGTACCTCACACTTAAACTTGGAAAACAATATTAATTCTAATAATGTTCTGGAGGTTTTAATTGCTGGGGTCAAATTGACCCCGAGGGTAAAATATGTCAGTCAATATAAAGGTAACAGGAGGGTTAAACATTGAATGGGGTCAATTTTACCCTAAGGCAACAGGAGGGTTAAACCACTTGCATGATGGGACAGAGAAGAAAGAAGTGCATTTATAGATGTTTTATTACATCAATGGACTCTGAAAAAAACTAACCTGTGTTGTTGTCGAAGTTTATTCTCCCCCTCATTGTATTGAACACAGACTCCGGCTGCTCAAATATCTCCTTCTGCATGAAGGAGCTGAAATTGCCTGTGGAGGGAGGATGTCAGGGAAACATTTCTAACACTGATACAAAATAATTAAACATAAACGCCTCTTAAGAACACGGTGATGGACTTTTTAAAAAGTGCGCCGTCTGAGAAAGGTCTTGTCGACACAGATTAAGTGCATTAAAACATAAACCACAAGCTATTTACAATGTGTTACGAATAAATCAGGCTTCCCTTGAAATGTAGGGAGTTACGGTCTGTTGTTGCTATATTAACCTATTCAGAGCCACAAGGTAAGTCGTTCCTTAAATGAAGGAAAACAAACATGAGACATCAGGGAGATAAGTGTTTTTCCATTAATAATAAACTGACACCAAAACATGCAAGCGGTTTTCAGTCCGCTTACAGCAATTTAGGTCATGCAAATTAGGTTATTCAGCAGAAAGGCTCCAGAAACTGGAACGGAGGAGAGAGGCTGAGTAATGACAGGACCCCAAAGGAATGTCGAGAGCAGCCAATCTCAGTTTACATCTGCCCTCTGCTGGATGACGGAGGAAGAGTCAGTGGACAAGAAGGAAATACAAGACTTCATATTTTGCATTGTGTCCTTCAGCTTTGAGAGTGTTCACATCCTTATTGGATGAACAGTGGAAGGCATGCCTCGGTTTAATTCAACGTTCCACTATTTTTCAACATAGAAGGAGGCCAATACTAATCATTTTAACAATACATTTTGTATCCCCTTTAGAGCTGCAGAAATTATCTATTTACTGGTTTCAGCTTCTGGCAAATGAGAATACGTGATCGTAAAAGAAGAAAAAAATAGCGGCTGTTGGTCAGAGAAAACATGCAATTTAAAGACATCACTTTTAGCACTGGGAAGTTGTGATGGCTGTTTCACAACTTTTTGACTTTTCAGGGATAAAATATTCTGCAGATCAATAACAACATATTTTAAGAATAAAAATGCAGCCCATGTCCCCTTTCAAGAAGTAATTTGACACTTAAGAATATATATATATATAGCTTTCTATCCTAAAGTAATGTGAGAGGATTGATACCTGTCTTATGTCTGTCAGGTAAATATGCGGCTACAGTTACTCGGCAAAAACAGACTAGAAACAGTGAGTCTGACTGAGTAACAGAATCCACTTTCTAAAACTTTTAAGTCCCTTTAAAAAAAATAGTCCCATGTGAGATTTGAGACATGAGAGTCATTGCTTCACTAAATCGCAGGAAGAAAGCAATTAAGTATATTTCTCCAAAATGTAGAACCATCCCTTTGGGGAACTCTGTCTAAAGTGCTTTAATCCTGACACTGTTGATCGGACGTAAATTTAAATGTTTAATTAAATAAATAAATATTTTGTTTTACTTAAACCTTGTTAGCCTTTTTTAAATTTAAAATGATATGCGTGAGAGTACAAAGCTAACAACAAAACAAATGTTCCACTGCTCTACTACATAATGACTGCACTATAAATCAACTCAGGCTCAGAGAGGGAAGGTGAGGGGGATAAACTCCTGCAACTCAGGGGTCATTTTAGTGACCTTGGCTTCCCTGGGGGTGCAACTGATCCAGAAGGGTTGCAACTAGCTGGATGATAACAAGGATGGCCTTTGTGCTGAACGTCAACGGCCAGCTCAGACAATATCTCTTTAAGACTTGCAGAATAATAACAGGGATCGTGACAAAATTACAAGGCAGTTCACCAATGATTTATTTAAAGATTTGTGCAGGTGAAAAGTATGATGGGACGACATTTTTTTAGAGCAAAGGCTGGCCTTCCACTCACCCTTCATGATTTGCTGGAGCTCCATCTGCAGGGTTTGGATGGCGCGAGCTGGATAGTCTGCAGTCGTGCGCTTCATCCTGTGGATGGACAGCCGGCCTTCCACCACGGCGGCCACATCATCGTCCTCCAGGAAGATCACCTGATTGGTGTGCTCAATCACCGCGCTGGAGAGACGAGAGGCACGGAAAGCCAACACCATCAAACATTAGGTTTATTAGGCCGGTACCTGAATCACAATTTTATTATTTGAATCAGATTTGGCGAATCAATACAACGATTCAAATGTTTGCTCCTTTGTTGGGGGGGATCTGGCCATCCAAATAATTCATTGGCATGAGTCTCATTGATTGACTGGTGATGATGGTGGTCCGTATCTGACTATGTTCATGTTGCTGACCACATTAATATAGTCAAATGCAGACCAGCAGTTTCAGAAACTGGGGGGAAACTGTCCTTAGTGGGTGTCTGAGGCGATGTCTGCAACCCACCAGACCTGTGACTAAACAGACCCAGTCCTGGTTACCATGCTTTGTGAGTTTTACTATTCTTTCCAAGTCATCACCACTCATCTATACAACAAATGTGTGTATGTTTTTAAATTGTTTACAAGATAATTTCTTCATAGATCTAGACTCAAAAGTGGGCGACTGTGCGTCAGTTGTGAGCAGGTCTGTCTTTCAATGAGGGGGTTGGTAGTTCAATCCCCAGATAGCCCTAGTCGATGTGTCCTTGAGCAAGACACTTAACCCTGAATTGCTTCCTGTAGCTGTGTCTACAGTGTATGAATTTAACATGATTGAAAGTCACTTTAGATAAAAGCGTCAGCTAAATTAAATGTACCGGTAATGTAAAGAAAATAATGTGACAAGTGTTTATGTTTCTCACGACTGAGAGAGCACCAATGAATGACTCGATTCATCCGCCATCAGGGGGCAGTCTTTACTCTGCACAGATGAAGGAGGGACATATAATTGCGGAGCTTAAAAATATTTGGAAGCTGTAAAAAGTGGATGCAGAGATACAGGTATCAGCTTACCTTGCATCAGAAGCAAAGTAATACTCCACAGCTTTCTCATCCACAGGGAACAAGCAGGTGTCCTGATCGAACCTGGGTAGGGGACTGCAGCCGTTCTTCTCTTTCGCGCCTGAGGGCAAGTAAAAAAAAAAAAACTGGCCTCAGTCCAGCTTTTGCAACCAAACACGGACACAAATCAGACTAGAAACAGAAGTTTTAACTTACAGGAGCGGTAGAGCACAGGAATGTGATCTGTGGACAGCTTGTGTTCACTCCTCACTCCCATCAGCAGGGGGCTTCCCCTCCTGCACAGCAAAATCTCTATGAACCAACAATACTTTAATCTGCAATAACTAAAAGTTTAACAGCATTTAACATGAGTGTACCTTGTGCCAACCGCCTCTCCAGGGTAGTGGACACTTTTGAAGACCAGGGCAAACGATCCCTCCTGGCAGTTAGAAGAACATACTTATCAGACAGGCTCTTTTATTTGTTAATTACTTCAGGAGCAGTAGTGTGCACTTACTAGCTGCTGAGTCACCCGTTCCACCAGCGTTGCGAAACTGATGTCATCATTCTCCCGGTTGTCAAACATGTATTTCACCAGCTTGGCAATGGACTCCGTGTCAGTCTCTGACTCAAACTCGTAGCCTTTGATCTCCTGCGGAGACGGAAAGAGTTAATCCCGTCTCCTGGCATTGAGATGAAAACATGTCTCAAGGTTATGATAAATGTTTGCTCACCAAGAATTTCCGTAGGTCTTTGTAGTTGGTGATAATGCCATTGTGAATGACAATGAACTCTGCAGACCAGAAAGATTGTCAGACACTTTAACCCTTGTGTTGCCTTAGGGTCATTTTGACCCGAATCAATATTACACCCTCCCCCCGCTTTAGGATTAATTTGACCCCATTCAATGTCGGTGTTCTTTCGGTAGTCAACAAACAAACAAACATAAAGTGCCTCACACTTAAACTTGGAAAACAATATTAGTTCTAATAATTTTCTGGAGGTTTTAATTGCTGGCGTCAAATTGAACCCAAAGGGTAAAATATGTTAGTAAATATAAAGGTAACAGGAGGGTGAAACATTGAAACGGGTCAAAATGACCCAAAGGCGGGGGGAGGGTGTAATATTGATTCGGGTCAAAATGACCCTAAGGCAACACAAGGGTTAAGACATCAAGATACCTGCAACCGGGGCTAAAAGGTGACTCAGCTGTGTGAGTAACCTAGCTTTGCATCATTAAACAGAACTCACCATTGTTCTTGTCAGAGCGATGTGGATGGCTGTTCACTGGACTCGGTGCACCGTGGGTAGCCCAGCGGGTGTGAGCAATGCCGAGATGAACATCAAACTCCACATCCAGTTCAATATCCTGCTGCTCTGAATGGCCACACATACAATATTCAGCATCCCACAGTATACAGAATGACAAATCGACACGGCATGAGTTGTTCAGGCTTGATTCATGGCACTTGGCTTACTGTCAATCTCCTCATCAAGAGCCTTCACTTTTCCACGTTGCTTAATGATACGGATGGACTTTGCGTTCAACTCCCAGTCCTTGCCATCGCCAGCATCTATTCCCACACCTAACAAAATACAATTAAATAAATTGCATACGAAATACAGTGATCACAGGTCCTAAATTATAAAGAAATATATATTACAGCGTCATTACATCTTTGCAAATGATATCTGATTTGTGTGGTCTAATAGCAGAATTGAATTTCACGATAACACGCCGCTACACTCTACCAAGACACGGAAACAAACATGAAGACTTGCATGAAATGCAAATGGAAAAAATAAACACATCAAGTGGGACTGATGAGATGTTTCTGATGCTGCATTATAATGGACATGCTGTAAATACGATCAGCAAACTGTTGGCATTATCGGAATAACTACAGGCAAAAAACGAGGAGACGGTCAAGGAAATAAGCCGTATAATAAAGTGCGTGTTGTTAGGAGCCTTTTCCATCTCGCTCACCAGCTGAGTCGTAGCCTCTGTACTCCAGGCGGTGCAGACCTTTGAGGAGGATCTCAAGGATCTCACGGCGAGTCCTTGGCACTTGGTAGTTGAGATAGGCAAAGATTCCTGGGAAGAGGAAGGAACATCATCTCAAGATTCAGAGCTGTGTTTCTAAAATAAATAAAACATGTCCGCCCTCTAAAATAGATTTTTTCTTTTTTCTTCGTGAATTAGCCAAAGGGATGCATGCAATACTTGTTAAACAAACAACCGCAAATATAGAGGCAGGTCTGTCTGGTTCAACAGAGCATTCATTCAGCAGCAGATGTTGAGGGAATGCAGAGAGTAAGAAATTGCCACGGAAAAGTGTAGTGGAGGCAAAAATGACACCAACTGCGGTTTCTCATTCTATAAATAGAGAAGCATTTGTTTGTATATCCTAAGATTACCAACTAACGCCAGTCTATCTGTTCAGATAGGCCTATTCAGAGATTGTAGTGACAGTGATGGGCGACAGAGAGGCCTCAGTTATCAGACCATGACCAGTGATACAGAGACCATCGGAGCATCTCAACTACATGATCACGACAAAGGGAAATCTCAGGTGCATTCACTGTAAGTTCAACATTAGTGCACGTGTTACACCAATGGGCACTTATTGTCACGCTTTACATGTTAAACCACCAAAAGTATTAACTACTCTAACTATAACCTATATCGCTATTAACTAATAACTACGTCCACATAGTTACCGCTAACACAACAAATGGGAGCGACACAGGTTCAGCTAGTGGAACGTAAAAAGTTACCGGACAGAAGTCAGGTCCATCACTTTAACATCACTCCCAGATATCGACTCGCGAACAGAGCCTACACACGTTTGACTTAAAACACACATAAGACGTGTCACGTCGACAATACGGGAATTAAACAGTGGTTGCTGAATAACGTCCTCGCTGACAGCACTAGCTCACAGTTAGCCACCCCTAGCTAGCTAGTTTCAGCTGACTAACGGTAACTATAACGACGAGCGCAGTATTTTCAGACTGCTGGTCTGGTAAATGTGGAATAAGGTACTAGTGCTTCCAACCGAACGACATGCGTGTAAAAGGTGGTCAGTACTCACCACACATGTCTGCAGTCGGGCCAGTTACAGCTGCTCGGATCGCCTGTCTGACCTCGACTCGTTCTAACCGACTGAAGCCATGGCGCGCTGTGATTGGTCGAGGAGGAACACGTCACACCTCTTTTCTTTACATTGGCTTCACTGCGGCTCCGGACTCGGGCTGTCCGGGAGCCAACGTGGCAAGAGGATGTGGATCCGGCGACTGGATAGAGAGCACACCTAAAGTCAACACGATGAAGCGATGCCTGACCCATTCGCCCTGTCGATGTAGAATCTCGTAAAACAACGCAACACAATTTATATTTGTCGATGAACGTTGTTTAAATAACCAGGATTATACACATGCTACTATATGTGTCCTAATTGTCCTATAGCCACACACCATTTTTTTAATTTTTTGGATAAGGCACCAAAGTTATGTTAATCTTTTCAAACTCCCAGGGTGCAAAATTGTAGGAAAAAGACTTGTCTTGAATAGTCGGACAAACAGCCACAGGTATTACATTTGTCATGACACCAGCTCTTTGCATTACTTAGCATTACATTTGTCATATATACAGTATACATATATGTATATACATACAGGACTGTCTCAGAAAATTAGAATATTGTGATGAAGTTCTTTATTTTCTGTAATGCAATTAAAAAAACAAAAATGTCATGCATTCTGGATTCATTACAAATCAACTGAAATATTGCAAGCCTTTTATTCTTTTAATATTGCTGATTATGGCTTACAGCTTAAGAAAACTCAAATATCCTATCTCTAAATATTAGAATATCATGAAAAAGTATACTAGTAGGGTATTAAACAAATCACTTGAATCGTCTAATTAACTCGAAACACCTGGAAACACATTTTCAAATGTTTGATTTTGTTTTGCTGTTATAAATCTTTTTTTTAACTTGGTCTGAGGAAATATTCAAATTTTATGAGATAGGATTTTAGAGTTTTCTTAAACTGTAAGCCATAATCAGCAATATTAAAAGAATAAAAGGCTTGCAATATTTCAGTTGATTTGTAATGAATCCAGAATGCATGACATTTTTGTTTTTTTAATTGCATTACAGAAAATAAAGAACTTTATCACAATATTCTAATTTTCTGAGACAGTCCTGTATATATACATATATGTATATATATAGACATATATATGTATATATATGTGTTTAGTATGTCGTACATATGATAGTATAGTAAAGTATGATTAGAATACATTACAATGTTACATTATGTCATGCAACATTGTGATAATGCAATTCGTTTAGGAGGAAGGACAGTCATAAAATAAAAGGTGTAACAATGTGAAATAATAAATACAATTTATTTCAGCTCTACAGTCATCAGTTCGTATTTCTGGGCTCTTTTTAGTCTTTTTTGCAGAACATTTTCACCAAATCCCAGATGTCATCTGGATGGATGATGATGATGGCTGTGTTGTACTAACGCTCATTTAATTGTAACTATGACTTGCAGGACAGAAGATGGCCGGGGAGGAAGGAATGTGTAAACGGAGTTTCAGTGCAGTTCAAACTTGAGCAGCCTCCTCCTCATCCTCGTCCTTCACCTGCGGAAAAAAACAACAGTCAGTTCACACGTTCAAGTTGCACATTTGTTTTTAAAGTCTTGGCTGCTCTGAAATGTATCTAGCATGTTAATTACATATGTGTTGGCATGTAAACAAACCTCCTCCACTGATTCAACCTCGGGGACGTAGAACTGCAGCATGTTTTGGATTCCACTTTTCAAAGTAACCATGGAACTGGGACAATTGGTGCAGGAGCCCATCAGCTTCAGTTTTACAATACCGTCCTCAAACCCCCGATACACAACATCACCTCCATCTTCCTGCACAGTTGGCCTGGGGAAGAAAAACATTAATCCGTGTGGAGAGAGGAGATATATCTGTGGTACCATGAAACAGATGCAGCTTTTATATTAAATTGCGTCTTCACACCTTATTCGAGTATCCAGCAGTTCTTTTATCATAGCAACTACTTCATCGTCATCATCGGATGGTGCTGAAAAAAGACGTCAAGATGTCTTGGCATTCAGAAACAGTTTTTTGTCTATTTCAGTGTTATCCCACACAGCGGGTATCAAGCCGTACCTGTATCTGCACTAGGTGTGCTGTCCTCATTGACTACAGGAAGTCCAGAAGTAAAGAAATCCATAATGGCAGCAAATACATCGGGCTTGATCACTTTCCATTCCATGTTTTCATCAGACTAAACAGAGACAGAAAGGAAACAAGCTATTCCAAGCAATGACACAATGATGTGCTTCACCATGAGGCTGGTGTCAATTTGACCTGGTTTTACCCTTGATATGGTGATAAAGTCGGGGCCCAGGAAGACACTCTTGACTCCGTCAATCCTAAAAAGCTGTCTGAAGACAACACAGAACTCTACTGATTTCTGTTTACATTTGGAATGAAATACAAGGTTATTTGACACTTAAAACAGTTTTAAAATATATAAAACAGGCTGTACAACCCAAACAAATAGTAAATATTATGCTTAAACTGAAAGGAAACATACACATTATGCATGCGCTAGTCAAAACTATCAAACAATTGAATAAATATTAAAGCGTTAAAACGTAGCTTTACTGAATATTTAAAGCGGCTACAATACTTTTCGATGCAGAATCAAACCAGCTGCGTTGACACACATACACACACTGCTATTTATCTTTGAAATATAAAGTTGTGTTCTCTCAATGTTGTGACAATATTCCCCTGTGAGATTGAACTTTTTTTTAAGTCAGTATTGTAACATTACTATGCCTCCATGTCTTTTATATATACACTGCCATTAAAAAGTTTGGGATCGCCTGCCATAAATATTAGTCACATTACAGTCAAATGTCTGAGGGGACTGCTATTCTATTCTATTCTATACTATTCTATTCTATTGAAATGTCATTCATGGTTTTAGATCGTAGACAGTCCTCTTTACTCATGGATGTTATTTTATTGAAGTAAAGAACAAAACATGCGACTCCAAACTTTTAAACAGCAGAGTATATCATACTTTTAATCTAATATATTCGTTATTATGGCACATACATCTGTGTAAAGTTGTTACAAGTGAATTTTGTGAAGCTAAATTAGATGCAAAAGCTCAAACAAGCAACCACAGGAACATAATCTAATCATGCATTGTTTCACTCATTTTATCGATATTGGACTGGATAAATAAGCGTTAAGGACGGTGTCTGCAGCCTCAAGGAAAAGCTGAGCAGCACACACAAGTCTTTTATTTCTTATTGTGTGAGTGCAGAAGTTGCTTTGGTACTAATGCAACTGGTATGGCAGGTGAAGAAATCTTACCAAACAGAAACGAACTATACATTATAAAGGCTGCATTCAATTTTGGAGTGAGATGCCGGGAACACAGTCAACATCTATATTATAATTTAAAGTTGTTCTTTTCCTGCTAATGTGTATCAAAATGCCTGCAGTGAAATCAATATATTACTCCCCATTCAGTGGCCAGTAATATACCTGGCTAATGGTGAGCAGTGAGCGTCCCGAGGGCCTGCAAAATTCATAGTCCCGGATTCAAGAACTGTGCAGCCAGGCAGAAACTTTAGGCTGTTTGGATTTGGTGTGTCCTGTATCTGCACAAACATTGTCCTTCCTGGAAGGAGACAAAACATAAAGACAAGAATGAAGTCATATATAGTGTTTTCCAAGTTAGACAGCTGGATGTTGTGGGCATACAAACCTGGAACAACCCAATGGGGGTTTTGTGGCCATCTGTTTGGGACTGCTCTGTTGTGTGAAGGCCAGTGTAATCTGGCGCTCTGATAGCCACTGACTGTGAGACTGACAAACCACAAAGAAGAGATTCAAAAGGCTATAACAGCAAAAATCACACTTTAGTAACACATTGATGCTGCTAACAACTGAATATTCACTGCCCACCCAAGCCTGTTTCATTTCCTCTCCCACACGGGAGTAACAGATTCAAAGAGGATCAGTTAATTCACTAAAAGACTTACTTCAATCATCATTTCTCTTTGTCCTTGACAAGGAGAAGTTAAAATACATGTCTGTGATTGACTAAATTATATAAATACGGTTTTATTATAAAGCACATTTAAATTCAGGATGTTGACTGACATGAAAATACTTCCACATATACACCATGGGATATAAATGATCATTTTTGTGTGGCACAGTGGTGCAGTGATCTGTTACTGTCGCCTCAAAGAAAGTTCTGGTGTCAAATGTGCCGGTGGGCTGGGACATTACTCTAAAACCATGCCGGTTAGGTTAATTGGTGAAATTGAATTGCCTGAATTTGAGTATGAATGGTTGTCTGTGTTTTATGTGTCAACCCATAACTAGATATGTATATGGTATTATACATTTGGTATGACACTGTGCATACAACAGTCATAGCAAAGTAACTTAAAACCCACTTCGCAATAATGGAGAATTTTAAAATCCAATAAGGTTTATTTTTGACCAAACAGTCGTGATGGGGGCAGCTGTAGAACATGGGGACAGTGGTTGTCCCGCAAACACATGGTACCCGGTTCGAATCCCTGCTCTCCCCATAGTTGCATGTCAAAGTATCCTTGAGCAAGACACTGCATTCGTAATAACTAAGGATGGGTCAAATGCAGAGAAGAATGTCCCCACTCTGGTATCAATAAAGTGTTCATTATTACTATTAAGACCTCAATCCGCTCGAGTATTTCTGCAGCTTGCCATTTCTTCACAGACCGCATGCAGTCAAAGGCCACAACTAGTGTGGCCACTATATATACAGGACTGTCTCAGAAAATTAGAATATTGTGATGAAGTTCTTTATTTTCTGTAATGCAATTAAAAAAACAAAAATGTCATGCATTCTGGATTCATTACAAATCAACTGAAATATTGCAAGCCTTTTATTCTTTTAATATTGCTGATTATGGTTTACAGCTTAAGAAAACTCAAATATCCTATCTCTAAATATTAGAATATCATGAAAAAGTATACTAGTAGGGTATTAAACAAATCACTTGAATTGTCTAATTAACTCGAAACACCTGCAAGGGTTTCCTGAGCCTTGACAAACACTCAGCTGTTATAAATCTTTTTTTTTACTTGGTCTGAGGAAATATTAAAATTTTATGAGATAGGATTTTAGAGTTTTCTTAAGCTGTAAGCCATAATCAGCAATATTTAAAAAAAATAAAAGGCTTGCAATATTTCAGTTGATTTGTAATTAATCCAGAATGCATGACATTTTTGTTTTTTTAATTGCATTACAGAAAATAAAGAACTTTATCACAATATTCTAATTTTCTGAGACAGTCCTGTAGTTTGACTTGAAGGGGGCGTATTTATTTATATGCGTAGCGTTAATGTTGTTGGACTTAGAGAAGTGTTTATAGTACGGCATTAATGTAACAAACACACTTTGATAGCTGTTTGACTTGGATCTTAAGAGTTCACACTGTAAAAGAAACGTGCTCTAATAAGTAATACTCTGTGCGTCACTCTGCAACTTAGCTCGGTAGCTAGGTCAACTGTTAGCTGTTAACCTAAGAGTTAACGTCTCTGGTACGTGAGAGGTCGATGCATTCGCACAAGTATCACACAGGTAAAATAAGAGGACATCGTACTCTCACAACTAACGGACAGTTGAACTTACGGACGTGAAATCCTTGCTGAAATACCCAACAACCTGCCGACCTGTCTGTAAGTCGCCATGTTTGTTTTGATGACCTAACACCGGAAGTTTATTATGTCTGCGGAAGTGACGTCTGTTATTGTGCGTTTGCTTAAGTTCACCCCTCGACGTCCAAACGTCTGCTGTCGTTTAGCGCAATTTTTTCGAAAGCTGCGATATAACGTGAAGCTGCATTAAATATGCCGTCTGGAAGAAACTTCAGGCGGAGAAGGGACTCGTCAGATGTGGAGGAAGATGAGATAACTAAAGAAGTCCGGTAAAATACGTACATACTTACTGACGATGGATAAACGTATGCTAGCTAAAGTAGCCAACTGCGCCCTCCTTCAAAAAACATGCCATTTATAATTTACGTGTATTCTCCGTTGTTTAGATCAAAAGTAGCAGAGGCGAAAGAGCTGCAGAGTTTGCGGAAACGACAGACCGGAGTCAGGTAACGTGAATGTTAACCGTGTAATGCTGTTTCTATCACTACATGTTTTCAATTGACTTATCAAACATGCGGTATATTAATATCGTATCTTAATGTTTCCTTTTTGTTTAGTGTGGACGCCCTGTTGGTCGGGGAGCAATTGCCACCAGATGCTGAAACTGATGTGAGTGACCTCTTTAGTATTTGTATTGGTTAGGATTTACTAAAATGTGTTTGTTTGGCTATTTGTTTCATTCATTGTTCTTAAAATCTCATAGAATGACCCTTTCAAACTGAAGACTGGAGGAGTTGTCGACATGAAGAAAGCCAAAGACAGGAATAGGGACATGTAAGTTAATCAATAATTTCCTCGGTGTGATTTAACATATTGCATTTGCTCTAGTATGTTATTGCTATGTGTGCCATCATATAATAACACTGATTTGACCCCAGAGGACCTCTGTTTCACTTGCAGGACAGAAGAGGAGACAGAGTTGAACCTGGGCACTTCCTTTTCTGCAGAAACTAACAGAAGAGATGAAGATGCGGACATGTATGTCTATTTTAAATGTTGTGAGATGCACACATACACAATCTCACTCTCTTTGGCACTCAGTTAGATGAAAGGTTCATCCCAATCACCACCTCAACCAGAGCACCTATTTCTTAATGTGTTCTACATTGAGACCGCAAGGTCTCATTTAAATTTGAAATGTTAATGCAAATGACAAAAGATACAAGATTAACATCCACAACATTTAGGACAGTTATAGATACTCACCCAGTTATTTACAAAGGGCTTCATAACAAAACATGTTGTGCTTTCATAAATCTACCCTCACAGGATGAAATATATTGAGACCGAACTGAAAAAGAAAAAGGGATTGGTGGAAGCCGTGGAACAGAATGTTAAGGTGAAAAATGCAGAGGACCACTTGTATGAGCTGCCTGAGAGCATCAACGTCAATTCTGCCAAGAAGACAGAGGAGATGTTGTCCAATCAGATGCTGAGTGGAATCCCTGAAGTGGATCTCGGCATCGAGTACGTGTAGGAGATTCTCCAAATGATCCGTTGAGTCATTATTGGTCACATGGAAGTGACTAGCTTACAGACAGGATACAACTGATACTGACAGCCTGCTTCTGTGATTTCTTTTCCCAGCGCAAAGATAAAGAACATTATCCAGACAGAGGATGCAAAAGCCAGGCTTCTGGCAGAACAAAGGAACAAGAAAAAGACCAAGGCACATCATTTGTACCCACCAACATTGCCGTCAACTACGTCCAACACAACCGCTGTGAGTCCTCTCAATCTGTCAACATTGGGTTTCAAATAGTGAGAGCACAGCAGAAGGTAATGAGGTGAAATGTTGGTTAAATATGTAAATGTATTTTTTCCTCAGTCTATCGCGAGGATGTTAACGCACCACAGAGGCACCACAGACACCGAGAAGAGCCCAAAGCAAGGCCGCTGCGTGTGGGAGACACTGAGAAACCGGGTCCAGAGGGTAAGAGACGGCTCCTTCTTGTATACCAGCTCAGTAACAGGAGACTGAAATGCTATGATCTGTGTAAGCACTTAAAACAGAAGCATATACAATTTAAAAAATATAGTTTTTACTTGGGCATTGGTGATGTGATTTAGGCTCATTGTTTATACAAATAGAAACACATTTGCTCACTGCTCTTCAGAAACCTATCTAATGTATACCTTCTTCTGCTACTCCAGTTTCAACACCTGCCAACTTCCGCAAACGTCCAAACAACGAAAAGGCCACAGATGACTACCATTATGAGAAGTTCAAGAAGATGAATCGCCGATATTAGGGAGCTGGATGTTGGTGTTTTTCCAAGAATAATTTACTCAACTTGAAATGTATCTTTATAAAGATTGACGCCTCCAGATGAGCCATGAAGATAATTTGCAGACTGATTTTCTCAATCAACTGTTCAAGGAGAACCCTCAAGCCAGTGGAGTGCTTTGTAAATATTGTAAAAAAACCTGTTTAACTGTAAACAGTACATTTGCTTTGTGATGTCATGTTTAAGTATAATTCCACATTGAGGAAATCACATGGCTTAATGGGTTCAGGATGGTCTGGTAACCAATAAATCACAAGGAAAACATTAAATTGAGTGTTATTCTTGCTCTTAATTGTGAACAATTGGCTTTTTATTCTGTTAAATAACTTAATTGTAGAATTGTTGCAAGGGCTTTCAAAAGAATAAAAACAAGTACAACTACAAGATTGAAGTGGTCCTTTAATGAGATCAGTGCTTATAAGTAAAAAAAACATCAAACATTACAAAATAAATGTTAGAACAAACTCCAAAATCAGACTTAAAAATAGAAAACAAAATATACTGATAATTAACTGCTGCAAACGTCATTTCAAATGAGGGGAATTTTACATGTTACACAGGCCATCATTTGGATTCTAATGACTTTCCAGATGTTTCTTGTTAAGTACACATTCTGCATTTCACTGTTTTGCTAAAGTACCTTTTTATGCTAAATAAATCTTCAATGCCAAAGTTTACTTTTCAGTCTGACAGTGGTAGACCCAATAAACTAAATTAGCCAAGCCACCGAAGTCCAACCTCAGAGTCCTCTTTCCTCCTCACAGTTTCTCGAGAGAGGAAGTCCCGTGTCCGTTGAGGTGGTGCTGGGGGTTCGCCTCCTGAGAAGGAGGTCCCTCCACATCCTCTCGGTCGCCCTGGGTAGAGCTGCCGCTGCTGCCTGGCGAGGCGCAGCTGTCTTGCCGGCGGTAGGCCTCGTACAGTGGCAGATCGGTGCTGTCCCACTGACTGTAGCTTTGCAGAGCGGAAACCAGTAGGAGGCAAAGAATCAGCGCAGCACAGAAAGAGAGGAGCAGACGAGAGCGGCAGGTCAGAATAAGCACATTCATCCGTGAAAGGCACCCACACGACAGAAGCACGGAGGTTATGCAGAAGCACCGGAAACTGGATCAACACCTAATGCAGCTGCATATTGATTAGATACTGTAGTTAGAGGGGCCACTGAGCAACTGAGCAACAGCAAAGTGAGATTAGTTGCCGATGGAGGAGAAAGCAGAGGGAGTGCAGGGAGGAAGGAAGGCCCACAGCCAGCATGCTCCACACGGAACTGAAAGACACTTCTTCATACTTTCTCACAGAAAACAAGACACACTACTGCAGTGTTTCGTCTACTTTATTTCTTAATCATTCTGGTTTCTAATGGAACAGCTGGGACAAACTGGTATACAAGTGCAACCAATCCCGCGATCGATATTGCCTGCACGATGACAGCTCCAGTCACTTGCGGTCTGAAGGACGGAATCATTTAAACACGAGAGCCGAACTGCTTTTACCAAAACAAAAAGGTCTACTGGAGAAACTTTCAGGTTTTGCCTAAAATAAATAACTGCAAGAGTTGTGTCGAATGTGAATGTCTAATCCAAGCATCCATAAAACCATTCAGGTCGTCACCTTTACGTTCATGATTTGAATATTACATATAAATAATATTGAATAATACATCTGTAAAATATGTACTTATACTCTGATTCAATGTGTAATTCGTCTAAAGGAAATTCCCTACAAAGCTTTGTTTTGAAACACTTTCGTCTTTTGACAGTTATATAAAAATTCATCCATGAATTTGTTGGATTTGGATTAACTCTGGTTATAACTTCTATTAAAATTATTTTTGTAGTGAATTAACCACGACAAAAAGGCCTCACTTCTCACTGAACCATGCTTTTCTCCCATGTGCCTGACAAACACTTTTAGAAAGCATTTAGAAATAAACTCTGGACTCGATCAACGACCAAACTTTCTTTTCTCGATTATGAAATGTATCCCATCACCATTCAAGGCCTCCGAGAGCTCAATGCAGTTTGAAAACCAAAAAGGGACATGTTGAACTGTGATAGTTCAGGAGCGGGATACATGTACACAGCTTATATTCAGTTGAATTCCCCTTTATTGTGAAAATCCCCTCAAATTGGGCCAATTATGACAAACGTCAGAGCAGAAAAACTCAAGGCACTTACTAATCAATAAAGTCACTTAGCGAGATGCTCTCCATCACAATGACCCTCGGCAATGATCTCTGTGGATGAATGTGAATGTCTGGATATGACAATGAGATACATTCAAGCCCAGAAGGGTCAGATTTAGCTGCAGCAAGAACTAAACCCTTCCTTGGGCTCAGCAGTGAGTGGTGAATGTGAGACGGTGCATGGTGCAGGGCATGGGACAAGAGAGGGGTGGTGGGATGGGGGCAAGTATGAGCCTACTTGTACCTGGAGGAGTAATATTCTTCCTCGAGCTCATACAGGTCGATGGCGATCTCGTCGCGGAGCAAGATGAGTTTCTTGTCACACTCCTCCTGCAGCGAGCGGAGCTGCTGGTTCTGGAGGCTGATGGCGTCGTTCACCGAGGGAAAGTCGTTCAGAATCAGGAACTGCTTCAGATCGGACACCAGCTTCATCAGGGACTCGCCGGCTCGGACCTGATACGACACAGAAGTAGGGTGATCAATTAATCACGCACTTCACTTCATCTTTAACGTCTTAAACAATGCAGTAAGTCAGCATGTGCACATTTATGATGAACTTTGGGGATATTTGGCAACTGAACAATGTTTCCATTTACAGGAATGGCACAACCATAACACATCGTTTGTATGAAGCTTTTAAACGAGTCAATACAGAACTTACCTGTACTACTGAGAGACGGTGGTGAATACAATGATTATTTTACAACCAAGTGAATCGTTGTCAATGACATTCATTCAGAAACCAGCAAAAAAAACAAATTAAGTCCGTCAAATGTTGCCTATGAGAACACTTGTGCACTTGCTTCTCAACATGTTTACTTCAGAAGGTAGAAAAACAACAACACTCGAGAGGATTTTTATTCAGTCAACACACACACACACAATAAGAACTAGAATGGGCACTCGGTAGAGCACATACCTTCGCATATCACAAGATTGGGCATTGAATTATGAACATTTTGGCATTAGTTGCATGCCAATTGGACAAAAATGTATCGTGCTATGGTAAAAAAAAAGATTTTGACCTTTCCATGACCTTTGACCCGATTGATCCCAAAATCTAATCAAATGGTCCCCGGATAATAACCAATCATCCCACCAAATTGCATGCGATTCGGTTCAATACTTTTTGAGTTTCGCGAATAACACGCATACAAATAAATAAATAAATAAACGGCGATCAAAACATAACCTTCCGGCATTTTCAATGCGAAGGTAATAAACAGTATGCACAATATGACTGAAAGAAACATGCTTATAAATGCCAAATGTGCATTTTAATTACTTAATACAATAATCATACAACTTGATGTGATTAATTTGTAGCCACATGATCATGTTGCATTAGGACTAAAAGTTAAGCAGACTTTAACTGACTTTTTTGTGCAGTCTCCCATCTTTCCTCTCCCTACGAAATTAAATACTTACAATATGCCTAAAAACGACTGAGTTGTTGCATATTCTGGACAGCTGAGCTTTGTGCAATACTTACAATGTTGGCAGCTCTCACGTGCATCTCGTAATGGTCCTGCTCGGCTTGGGTTGCTCTGGCCACCTGCGTCTCATCCTCTATCTGGAGAGCAGACGGAGAGCACATCACGCATGCGCGTGTGTTTGTCCGGCGAAGGGTACAACGTTAAGAGAGGGGGAAAGCCAGGGCGCGGGAGGGATATTATAAGTCGTATTTCCTACTTTCCACCATAAGTAATAAACATAAAACACGTGCAAACGAGCAGAGGAAGTAGTAACGTCAGCGAGGGACGCATTCAAGTACCTTTGCCGTTTTGATCATTTCTGTTAAGTTGTCCAGGATGGACCGGATGTCGTCCTTCAGCCTCTTGTTGTAGTTCTGCAGCAGAGACTCTTTGCTCTGCGGGAGCACCCTCTGAGTCGTCGCCATCGTGCTCAGGAAAAAGGACGACGCGGCGCAAGTTGCCTGTTCGCGTCACGCAAACATCTCCCGCAGATCCGTTCACGTTGTCACGAAAACTAGCGAGAAGCTAGCTGGCTAGCATGAAAATGAGCTGAACGGAAACGAGACGCATGTGTAGCGGAAGTAGTTTAAAAACCTGCACCGCTGCGTAAATATCTCCAATAAACGTATCGTAATGGAAATAGTATTCTCACCGCATACTTTTAACACAATGTCGTTATTGTGAAAATGAGCCCCGCGTTCGCTCTTCTTCTCTAAATGTAGCGGCGCTAACATCCGGCGAGTCGGTGCTTCCGCCCCCTAGTGGACAATCACAGGCGTCACGCTGAGAAACAGCGAGCGGCTCGTTTTCTTTGTTTATAATAGTATATAATATAATTATTATATTATTATTAAATAATAATAAATATATACAGTCTGTGCACTACAAAGAAAACAGAATATAATGGTCCATAAATAAAATGTTTTTTTTTAAATGCAACAATTTCTAATAAAGTCTGATCAATCATATCCAATTGAGATTGACCGAAAGGGGACCGTATACAGACTGTATATATTATATACAGTCTGTTCTTATATACTATATAAGAGCAATACTCTGATTACTTTTCACGCCCATTATGTCAACAATCAACGCACATGTGAGAGCTCCAGAGGATTGTACATGGGATATAAAGTGCAATGTTAAACACATGTAGTGGAATAGAGGTGTACATTAGAATGTAATAGATATAATCAAACATACTCAATAGTCCTTGAGTATATGTGATGAGTTTGGCCTTCATATACATTTGTTTTAGAGATGATAAATAACCCCAAAAACCTCAAAGATTTGATTTACATTCATTTAATAGTTTTATTTTTTATGACTTACAACATACTTTTCAAAAGGCAGGCTGTGCAGTATTTTGAGTGCTTTTTTTTGTCCAACAGTCTCATCAGTTGTTGAATCGTCCAAAGATGTCCTACACAACACTGGCTGAAATACATTATACAGTCGTTACAATCAAACCCCTCCGTAGGGAACCCTGACTGTCAGTGACTATGTGCAACCTTCATGTATACAAGTTGGGTGAGAAAAGTGAGCATTTATAAAATAAAATAAAGATTGTACATTATGAAAAGAAAGAACAGGATTTTAAATTGCAACAGAAGAATACATGAACTCAACTTTGGGCTGAAACAGGTTGGATCCCCCTTCTTAAAAGTGCCATGGTGGGAACCAAAGAGTGTTCCATGATTATACAGAGCACAAAGACAGTCAAATATTCCCAAATGGCGATGGAATTCAATTCAAAAGGAATGTCATCAATCAGTCACCATTCAAGATCTCACGTGTAAGATACGACTGTTGCGATCCCCGACTGGAACGGCGATGCATAAGTGCCGCAGATATTTGTGCGACTGCAGGAAAGCATCCTTTTTAAGTCGCGGTTCAACGTTTTCACTGAAGTCGTTCAGAAGTGCGAGTCACAGTCGGAGTTTACAGAGACGCACGATAGAGCTGCATCAAGGTTGAATGAAAGTCTCACTGCGGACATCAAAAATAACGTGTACACAAATAGTTGATGCTGAATGTGTGTGCAATAAATGTAAGTAAATGCAGCAGTTGTCAAAAGGAGGGCACGAAAGGCAAAAGTGAATTATTCTGATGTGGTCGGAGTTCCCGAACTGTAAAAGTGTAAGGCTTCAGAGATCTCATCTTGGGAAGGAGAAACAAAGACAAGTGTGTGTTCTACATTCATTACTAGAATGTATTTTCTACGCCTAACATTTAAACAGTTTGTACGTTACATGGAACAAACACTGATGTTTCATTTCTATCAGACAGGACAGGGACCACAAACACAATATGTGACAGAATGCAAACATTTTTGAATGAAAAAAAAAAATCAACAAATGTCATCTTTAGAAATGTCTTTGCATCTGAATTCAGCATCTGCCTCATAACAATCGCTTAAAGAACAAGGGCCCAGAGCTACGGCCTTTAAAGGGCATGATTGTAAGGCTGTTTGTAATGACATCGAGCCTCTGAAGCATCTTTACGTTTCCCCCTTTATGATCTTGTGACTGAAGCTGAATCGCACATTTCTGCAAACTAACAATGGAGGACTGAGGCGTCGTCAGATCATAGTTTGACGGTAAAGCTAAAAAAATAAATACAGAAAATCAAAAAAACTCCGTCACCACGTGGTGCTTTAGAGCGGACAGGAAAAGTAACTGAGGTAGGCAATAAAACAATCGAATGCTTGACCACCATGTTGTCTTTGTGTAGATGAACGTACCAAAAGGAGTAAAGACAATGCAAAAGGTAAAAAGATGCGACAGGAAAAAAAAACAA
This sequence comes from Pseudoliparis swirei, assembly GCF_029220125.1. Classification (NCBI taxonomy): domain Eukaryota; kingdom Metazoa; phylum Chordata; class Actinopteri; order Perciformes; family Liparidae; genus Pseudoliparis; species Pseudoliparis swirei. The sequence goes on from NC_079394.1 coordinate 5,097,392, forward strand.
AAAAAGCAACCAGGAGTCAAAGAATGATGTCAGTTGGGGTTTTTTTTTTTTACTCGGAGGATTTTTAGCATTCAAGTGTAAAGATGACCTTGCAAGGAGCCAATAATGAGATCCATGCAGGCCTGCAGTCCAGCTGCAGCGCTGGTGACGGCATGCAGTCCGCCTGTCGGAGTTTGCATAATTCAGTGATGAGTGCCGAGACCCGCCGCCCCCGAACGCCGAGTGTGCGTTCAGGGCTTTTCTTGTGGGGCCTTGAGGTGAAAGGGGGCGGAGACAAAGGGGTCGACGGCGCTCACTTCCGAGGTCCACGAGTGAAGCGGTCCGACGGGGACCGACGCCACGGCGGCTTGCCTGTTCACGTTCGACACGACTCGGTGAGCGGCGACGGGCTGCTGGGGCACGGGGCCCTCAAAGTGTCGCGAGTATTTGGCCAGAGCTTGCGGGCGGAAAGGTTGCTGGGCCACTTCTCCCAACGCGCCTTGGTCGGCTGCGGCGGCGTGAGGATACGAGTGCCGGGCTCCGAGAGCCTCCTTTCTTTTTCCGAAGGGAGCCTGAGAGAAAACGTCAAACTGCTGCGGCGCTGCGAGGGGCGCGCGTGGAAACGGGGCGTTGGAGAACACGTCGGCGGCGGCGGCTGCTTCTTCTTCTTCTTCTTGCGCACTGCGAAAGGGAGCTTTGGAGAACACGTCGGCCCCTTTGGCCGGCTCGTGGACGTGCTGGGAGTGATTCGGAGCGAAGCTGCTCGGAGGAGGTGGGTGGAGAGTAGAAGAGGGTTGCATTGGCGACGACTGGAGCGCCGCATCTTGCTCTTCTTCATCCTCAGAGTCGAGCAGCAGAGGCCTGGAGCCGCTGTCGTCTCGCCCCGCCGCGTGACCCTCGACGGCTCCCTCGTCCCGCTGCTCGTCTCTATGGGCTTCTTCCTCCTCCTCCTCCTCTTCTTCTTCATCCTCCTCCTCCTCTTCTTCTTCATCACTGGAGTGAACACATTCCTCATTTGCTTGAGAATCTCCCTGTGGAGGGTCGGCCTCCTGTCCGCCTCCGAGCACAGAGTAGCCATTACTCTGCCCGTGACCATCTGAATCAGAGACACACATATACGAGGTGAACAAAAACATCAGGAGGCATATATATGATATGACGTATCGTCAGTGGCAAGAAACATTACCACCCGAGGTCCAGCTGCTCATTAATCTACCACACTATCAAACCTCAGTCACAAACAACATACTATACGACCAATGGACCACCTGTGACCACTGAAGAATCAATAATGACCCCCAAAAGGTGAGAAACTAGCACAGGACGACAACAACACAGACACATTCTACTCGGAACAAAGTCACATCCGACAGACGGGACCGGCCCGCTCTACCACCACGACATCAAATAACCTCGTTTCCACAAATTCGTGTCAGCACAGCCGCCTCAACCTTCAAAAACAGGAGCTCGTGTTAGGGGCGGCGGCGGTTATGCTTTGAGTTAGAATTGATTGTGGCGATAGGTCTGTGGAAACGAGGACAAAGAGCGTTCACCGCAACAGGAGAGGGAGGGACAGAGGAGCAGAGAGTCTTACCTCAGCAGGGTCGACAGCAGCGGTTAACTGGCGGCTCTTGGGCAGATGTTAGTTGCAGCCATTACAAAAAAGGAGTTTTGGTTTTGTTTTAGGTCGTGGGGTTACTTCTTTCATCACTCGTCTGTTATTTTTAAAACTTGTCCACAGACCATTTTGCATATTGTACACTTGCCTCAAATGATTTAAATCAAACTGAAGAATTATCTACGGATCACTGGTCAGAGCCGACGCCTCAAACGACAACTAGCGGTGAGACTGCTCATGTGAGCGTGGAATAGCAGCCATCGGTTTATCAAATACAGCTCAAAGGCCCTGCAGTCTCTCTATGGTCAGATCTAACACAGACCAGGAGCCCGAAGCCACGCATCGAAGTTTCAAAGCAGTGACCGGTGATGTGATTTCAAAATAAATGTCTCCCAAATCTAGCAGGCGTAGAACAACTACGATATGAGGGGGTGAGAAGGAAGAGAAATAGAAAGGAAGCTTTGAAAACACTGGAATAGTCCTTTAAATCTCAGACAAAGGTGAACCAATAGAACTGAGACATCGGAGCAGAAACGGCCTTCGTGAGAAGCATCAGGTTAGAGTCTCTGCTCATTAAAAATATGAAAATGGGCGAATCGATCTTCTTGACTGTCAATGAAGCCGGTACAAATCAAATAATCTGACACTTAATTTACATTCACCGTCATGTGTTTTATTCATCGTTTCTCATTCTGAACCTTAATTCATAAAAATAGAAGTCCACACTCCACAACAGTCCAGCTTTGACATACGGACACCTGCCAAACCATGTCAAACATTTTGATAAAATCAAAGTACCGTCTACACCCGGCACCACATCGACCCAACCGGCACAACGAGTACATCGGCTTCACACGGCAACACAAGTCAAAGTCTACGGCGAAGGCGAGAACTCCACAGGGCGCAGCACTGTGGTGTCTGATGAGAACATGAAGCGTTTTTGGAGGATTTGCATAGATTAGCCACAAAAATGCAAATTACTTAACGGAAAAACATTCAATGGAAAAAAGAAAACAAAAAGTCTTAGTTGTGATTACCCATGCAAACTCTAACAGCATTGTTGATGACAATGACTAAACTTTACACTATGTAATACCGGGGAAGGAGGAGGAGGAGAAAACTATGTATGACCCAAACCTCAAGCATACTGGGAGACATGTTTTGTTTCTATGTACATATCTACGGTGATATGGGCCCTTAAAGACTTATGACGCTGCGACGGACCTTGCTTGGCGAGAGAAAAGCCCAATTAAAAGATATTTCACAAAGTCAGTTTAAGATCAGATCAAATGTGATCAGATGTAAAACGACGCGTACGGCTGTTTGTTCAAAGTCACACACACGATGTTCTTATGTTCAGCCAACTAATAGAGAACGGTTATCAGAAGAGAGAAGTGCTCCAGAGATATCAGGAAGTTCATTCCGTCATTAGCTCCGTTTTGCTGTCCGTTAGATAATAATCTCTCCCAGGAATGTGCAGCGACTCACCAGCGTGATGCCCGGAACTGCTTTGAGAGGTATAAAGATTACATGAGCGCGTGTGTAGAGACGACTTCTAAAACAAAAGCACTGGCTGGAAAGGAGAGGGTCAACATCGTTGCACTCTTAAAATACAGCTTCATACACACATGTTTTTATCTATATATCCTTGTGAATTGTACATATTTCATAATGGTACTCGGTTCATACATTCATTCTAAAAGTTCCATACATAATAGTAATGTTTATTCATACCATGATAGATGAAATGCCTTTAAATATTACACACTAAAGAAATTCTACTTTCACCAGAGCTGACGAGAGAGAAACAATAACAGTGGATTTATGTACATATAAAGGGTTTGGATTGTGAATTTCTCTTCTGGCTGAAATGATCTCGACGTATGCGACAGCAGGAGATTGGATAGACAAGATAGAGAGGATGCTAATTGGGAGAGATCTTCATATGACGCTTATTCCTACTCGCCCTCACGGACCCGAGAGCAGACCGACAACCGCATAATAATACCATCGTTCTTTAGCTTTGGCGTCGCAGCAGGTCAAATCATTCGATTCCCTTTTTGTTTCCGTGTGCGTATCTTGATCAAAGATATGACGACCAGTACATTACCCTACTCCTATGTAATAACACAATGCGCACAAAGTGGTTTTAAGAAGGGTTGCCAAAAGAAGAAGCATCCTCCGAATCATCAGCCATATTAACACTATCGACTATTTATAGGTGTAGTTAGAAGGGATGATACCCTGATTAACATCCAGAAAGAGACGGCAGGATCCAGGTAGGATGCAGCTGCAGTTGCGATTACATGGACTAAAGGTAACTTAGGTAAACAGTTGTTAATTGATGATCTATATTTGAATTCCAGCACAGACGGTTTGAAACGAGTCTTCTTCAACAGTCGATCACAACAGAGACATCTGTAAAGGTTTTCTCTTCATCGGTTTCCTGACCGGTTCAATCAATGCACATAGCTCTCAGGAATTCACTCTGGGCGCATCTTTGATCGGTCAATAATTTAGTTCAATGCGTCGCATCACCCTGGAGGTCGACGGCATTTCTGACTCCCTCTTCGGTCAGACCGCTGAGACGAGAGAGCGTGCCTGAAGGGGACTCGTTTAAATGAACAAGTACACAAAGTGAACACGATGCAGCTGTGATCGAGCGGTTTGGCGTGCGCGCGTGATGAAAGTCGATCGCCGTGGCGACGTGCACTCAATGAGGGAAATGAATGCGAGTGTGAGGAAAGCATGAAGAGGACCGTGGTGTAGCTGGGACAGAGGCAGTCGATATGCTCAGGCGTTAATGTTTTTAGTTGGTTTTTTTTACCAGTGTGAGAATGTCAACGGCCAGCAGAGATATATGAAGCGTTGAGGCCAAGGAGGCACAAACAAAGACAAGTTCTACTCAACCAATCTATGCCGACTCCTCCGTTTTAATTAACGAGGTGCTACATTAAGTGCCTCGGCTTCCCCAACTCTATCCCCCACCTCCCCCAGATCCCTTTGTTAGGATTGCACACTGCCCCTTTGACCTCTCCCACCCCCTCTAGAGGTCGATGAGCTGATCCACCAGCAGAAGGGATCGGGCCAAGTTGGGGATGCTGGACTCTGAACTGCCACTGTTGCTGCGCGAGTGACCACCTGAAACGTGCCAGAAAGAGAGAGAGAGAGAGAGAGAGACAGAAATGGACATGGAAGGAGAGCCGAGGGAGATTGTGAAAAACAAGCAAAAGAATAAGTAATATTAACAGAGATTGTATGGAGAAATTAAGAGCAAGGAGTTGATGAAGGGAACATGATGGCAGAGCAGAGAGATGCATGAACGGGGGCAGAAAGAGAAACAGGCAGAGAGTGAGCTGGGGGTCATCTTCATACAGCTGCATCATTACAGGGGGAGAGTAGGGGAATGCCAGTCTAACATGAGGAGGCTTTCAAGATAAACTACAACGAGCCAAACACCTGCACACACTGGCAGTATGACATTAGAAACAAAAGAGAGGAAGACGACTACGGTGACAGCTTGATGGGATTAAAACACCTCCATGTGACAAGCACACCCATACATGACTTCACGTCAGCAGTCACTGGAAGGAGCTAGGGAACTGAATTGGGGGCTACGGCATTCATCTTTTTGGCTCACAGCCAGGGCTTCTGCAGTTATGAGTGCTCATCTCGGGATTCTGTTAACCTTACCTTGATTTGAGTTTTTGGAGATGAGCACAGGAATAGGGTCAAACTCGTCTTCATTGACCTTCTCCCCGCACGACATGAGGAAAGCAGAGTCTGCGGTGAAGGTAGAGGAAGTGAGGGAATGATGGAGGGGGAAAATAAGTTAACTCAGCCAAAGGAAAGAGCAAAAAGAAAAGTAGTAGGCATGTAGATTAAAAATCGATGGAGCCAGGGCAGCCACAGTATACGAAAGCCGTGCATTTCAAGTGGCTTTTGTCTCGTCTACAAATGAGTCAAGGGTCTGTGAAGCTGTCATTAAATGTGCCTAATCCTATTTCCATATCGCATTTGAACAGGTCCTCCTGTTGTTGGAAGAAGCAGCCAGTAGGCTAGCTGAGGGGTGCCGCAAAGAGGTCTTACCGGAAGCTGTCTGACCAGGCAGCAGCTCCTCCAGACAGGATCCAGAGCCGGAGCCAGGATGAGCAGAGGTGGAAAGGAGAGCAGAAACAGACTGGTTTCCATGAGGAGTAAGAGATAGAAGATTGCAACCCAGCAGCGAGTCATCCCCAGTGAGAGAGTCTGAGACGGGATAAGAAAAGCCAAAAGGGACAAAAGGTCACAATACAAATAAGATTTTTAGCTGAAGGTGCAGAGGAAATTGCATTTTGTGAGAAAATCATGATCTGAAAGTATATAATCATTAAAGCAGGGTTCTTACACATTTTGTCCAATGGATTTCCAGGACTTTTAAAGGGTACCTGTAGTGAAAGCGAATATGTAGCCAGATCAAAAGATAATGTGTTTCTAAAGGTTATTCATGTACTGACGGTCCAGTATTCAATAACAATACATAGTTTAGGCTGTTCAAAGTCCTCAACTCCGACATGCGACATTGCACTGGAGCTTGAATATGTCGCGGGTGGTGTGACGTCAAATCGTTGAGAGATCGACAGCCAGCCACAGCGGATGTGTTCAGATACCAATATAAACAACGTCGAGCGCTCGCAAACAAATGCTGAGAGATTGATAATATGGACGATGAAAGATTGTCTGATTCAGCAACTGGATACTTGTTTGAACCTTTAAAAGCAGACTATCCCCATTTAGTGAATTGTGACAGCGATGATAGCGATGATTCTGATGAAGTTGATGCCGAAGGACCGCCGGTCCAGATGCTTCACCGTGCGGACCGTGCACGCAAGTCGGCGGACGTTTGGTGCAGTTGTGGGAAATGTGTGCCACAAAAAACAGACAGAGTGCATTTGTTGTAAAGAGCACGAACTTATGTCCGATGATATAGTGTCATTAGACCTCATCTGCTTCACACAAAAGAGTGAGCTTGAGAGCTACATCACGCATAAGCCAGCGCTGGAGATGTCTTTCATTGATGCAATGATCGGCCGACATGTTCGGGGGCCTGCACCCGAGGGAGAACTGTCAAATCGGTAAGTTTGCCAGTTGTTTCATGTAGGCTAATTTGCGATCACCAGAGTTGGTGTGATTATTACTAATATTCTGAATATATTCACCTTTATTCTCCCATAAGCGAGAGGCCTAACATTTGCCTGCATACTATCGCCCATGATTATGATGATCCTTTAGCATAGACTAAGAAGCCCATACTTTATATAGCGGTCTCAGTAGGCCGCGCACCATGGAGGCCGCGGTATATCGAATAAGGCCGCGTCCGCTGCCCGTGTATCGTGGCATTCGCAGTATCTCCATTGATTTTGACCATATAGATTGTGTAATTCTTTGCTACGAATGTTTCACGATAGAGGGAAAGACATTATATTTGGTACACCTTTATAGCTCAGTTTGTTTGTTATAGGCTATCCGCTGTTTTGTCACAAAGTGGCTCCGGATTGGCTGAATTCCTTTCAACGACTCAATGTCATAGTTAGCTTTGACATGAGTAAATAACTAGCAAAATGGCTGCGCCCTGAAGCGTTCACGGACTCGGAATGTTGACAAAGAAATGTAAATCCTCGGGCTATGCGTGACTTGTTGACAATAGCGGCGGGGTAAATATGATTTATTTGATGCGCCGAATGGATGTAGCACGTTGTTGTTTTGCACTACAGGTACCCTTTAACCAAATTTCCATCACCAAACTGAAATCTCTGTCTAAGCATGAAAAATGTCGAAAATGTTGCGTATTGAAAGCGTACGCCGGCTTATATTTTGAGCGTCTTTCTTGAAAAAAACATATTAATTATTTCGAACTCGGCGTCAATGAACACGTGATTATAACAAATTTCCATGACTTTTCCAAATCTTTTATGATTTTAGTTTTTTCCCATGACTTTTCCAGGCCTGGAAATGACCATTTTAAAATTCCATGACTTTTCCAGGTTTTCCATGACCGTACAAACCCTGTTAAAGTCAAAAGGAAGTTGTAAAACATAAACTTTAAAGCCTGGGGCAAGAGCAACACTTTTACACAGAGTAGTAGATACAAACCTAGACCGATAGAGGGTTTTAGGTAATACAAAAATTGGTGAAACGTTCTCGTTGAAAAGATTGCTTACCACCTTAGTAAACCACTGAAGTGAGCTGCTATTTTAAAACAGCGACCGGCCCAACTGATTTGTTGCGTCGGTGTTTTTGCCAGGACAGTGTGATCTGGCACAGCTGTGCTCGTTAATGATAAATGAGTTTGCGCTTTCTACACCTAAGTGATCGCAGTGGTAACAAAATCCTTCAGGAAACACTTTGGGGTTGAGATGATATTAACACGTAGCAAGGGGATCGTGACCACGACTGGAAACAATTAATATTCAGTGTGAATGCTGCAAAGATTTATGTTCAGCTTTGCTATTCTGTGGTCCAGGACGCTAACCTGGCATGCTGGGAGGGATGAGCTCTGGCTGGCCTGAGAGTCGCTGGGCCTGGGGGGCTTCCAAGCCAGGAATCAGTGAATCCACACACATCTCTGCCTTCACTACATGGAGACAGCAAGCGGAAAAGACAGTAGTTTTAAAGACACGGCTGGTAATGTCAAAAAATATTGAGATCGTCAAATGCCTTCTTTACTCCCTTCCCTGGCGGGTCTTTCTGATTTTGCGATCGTGTGAAATAGGAGAAGGAAGGCAAGGAAGACGCATGCGGAGCAGAATGGGGATTTTAGAGCAAGGCAGGGGACACAAACGGAGCGTGTACCATTGATGGAGCTCTCTGCAGCACTACTGAAGGGGTTGGCCAGGGCTAAGAGGCCAGGGAGCAGCAGAGAAGGTTCCGGAGACTTCAGTCCCTCAATCAGCTTCTCTGTGAGCAAGCCAGAGGGAAACGATAAAAAGAGAGGTCATGGAAAGGTGGCAAGAGAGAGAACATGGCAATGGAGGGAGGTATTTGTATACGAATGAAAAAGGGACAAATAAATGTAAAAGATATGCAACTCAAACAATGTGGCAGAATGTTATATTGACGAACTTCAATGAAGATTGTTACCATCATGTTGGCTACACGGCATTCATTGTTAGGAACAAAACATGTTAAGGAGGCAAGAAAAATATATCGGGATAGAGATGATGGCTGCATGAAGACCATCATCTCAACATTTTACGGTCATTTTCCATCTGCACGACTTGCAATCAGCTTTCTTGCAGACCAAAGACCAATGATGACATTAGGATTTGTTAGTTTATTTAGTTCTGCACACCACAGATATTAACTCAAATACCATGCAACGGAAAGAAACGTTTCCTCAACCAGTTAGAATTACGGTGCCAAAGAAAGCCATAATGCACTGTCACTGTCCACATGCCAACCCTCCCAACTCATTGATTTACGTGTATATGGATTTATCTTATTAATACAAAACGTTACTCACTCAATTAAGCTGATCTACAGTCCATGCATGAAATGACAAACTAGTGACTTTTCACTGCAGCTCGTACTTACAGTGAACTGCTATGGGGCAAAATGTGGTGGGGGTGGGGGTGGGGGTCAAGGAATGTATTGGCTCAGAAAATGGCACAGCAGATGTGACCTTTTGCCCCCTTCACTATTGGAAAGAGGCCAACACAAGTTTTTTTTTTTAACAAATCCTAACATATTTCAGTTCAAGTCAGTAAAGTCAATATGAAGCATATGTAGTGCGAGAAATGCTGAACAATGTCTTAATGTTTCCCAAGAGGCAGTCCTCTCAGATACAACTCTCTGTTCCATCAGCAAAAGTCACTGTGTTTGCTCGTGTGCATCCAGTTTAGGCTGGTTAGAGAAGATTAACCACACCCTGATCACGTCCTAGACTCAACATGTGGATCCTCTCAGTTCTAGCCTTAAACAGCAACGACACACAGGAGGTTACACAGCGAAGTCGTAGGCACCGCTTCCAAAACGGTTAATGCCTAAACTGAGGGGGACAATAAAGGGCGGGGTCATCTTTTTAACAAGACTGCAAGCTTAACTTCCTCTAGTTCTTAGAGGCAGTAGTAAGCAGGCTCCACCAGCAGTAAGGCAATCCAATTAACAAAGGAGAACTTGTCTTTTGCGTTACCAGGCAACGGCGAAAGCACAAATCTACAAATGAGATGCGATCTCGCTGTAGCGATGGTCTCTATTCATGGAGGCTGACAAGGAGCCACTGTGAGGCTGCCTGCTCGGTCAACATGACAGGACCGTGTACAAATCCAGACCCCACAACTAGCGCCCCTAAACTAACCTCGGGGGACGTGCGCTATCCAGGAAACTACTTCGGTAATTAAAATGGTGACTCATAAACTCTTGAGAATATATTTGTTCAAGAGTCTGAAGGAATCAAAAAGGCACGGCTCGTTCTGTTCCATGTTGTGACAAGAAAATTACCTGTGGTGTCAGAGCGGGGGAGGGTTTTAAGAGGGTCCGGGAGGGTCAACAACGCTGAACCTGCACTGATGGTGTCTGCAGATCTTTCAGCTTAACATTATACAGTGAGTAAAGATGGAGAAGAACACATGAGGGAATTTGAGAGCATGTACAACAGAGAAGAGAGTGGGTGCAGCTCTGGGATCGACCAGACATAAGCTCAAGTTTGTGACAACTCTATAGACATATGCCAAGACAACAACAAATAAAGAGGTTATAATCCAGCAAAATGATTGGATGGTTGGATGAGGATATCGAGAGAAAATTCCACTTGAAGACTGATTAATGACTCAATGAAAAGCCTCCTGGGAGAGGTACGCAAAGGCAAGGGACGGCAAAGACTTACCTGGAAAAGCAATGAGCCCTGGAATGAGATTTTCACTGGAACCCGTGACCTTCTCTCCCGGTGCAGCATCTGTGCACAAGCAGACAGCAACGTTGCAATTCATTTTAGATCACACAACTATCTCGCAGTGCTGCAGGTATACAGCAATGAAGTTGCACTTACTCTCAGCTAGCTTTGCAAAGTCTTTGTTAAGGAGCTCCTCTGCTGTTAGTTTGGAGAAGTTATCATCCCCAAAGGGGTTCCAGCTTGGCTGGGTGGTGGGTGCAGCGAGCGCCGATAGGGCGTCAGCCTCACCTGGATGATACACACTCTGCTGGGACGAGCAGGGGGAGCCAGATGGAGTTGTGCTGGCGGATCTGCAGTGATCAGAGGTGGAAACATAAATACGGTTAAGAATGCAGCGAAATGCGAGAGTGGACGTTAGCGCTGTGGACTCTGGCTTACTGATGTATGCAAATAAGGACGTGCGAGTAGTTATTTAAAGACTGAATTAGGCGATTCTTCTTCAGCTGGATTCTCTGGGATGTAAAAGGGTCGTTTATCCTCCTTCGGGGTTCTGTCACATGAATGGACGGTCTATTGCGCTTCTCAGCTCACTCAGTGCCACAAGAGGACAGTTCCTCCACAGATCACTGAAGGGAGTTAATTCTGCTCACTTGGACTTGTTGAGGCTCGCCTCAGCTGCGGCCGCCTGGAGAAGCTGGGTGGACTTGCTGACTGGGACCCCAAACACGGCACTGTGAGTGACATCGCTCAGTATGCGCCTGTGGCCGCTTTTCGGGGCCATCTTTGGCGACGAGGGGGGTGTCAAGGAGCCGACTCTGTGAATCACTCGACCAGCAGTCTAGGAGGAGGGAGAAAAAGATACAGAGGCAGAAATTAGCTGAAAATGTCATGTCAAATGTCAATTGAGTGCATGAAAGAAAACAATCAAAACAGATCCCCAAACGTTAAAAAACCAAGATATGAAAATCTTAAAAACGATCAGTTAGAAATTCCACGAAAATCACAACAACAAAATAAAATCCGTTATGGGAAAAGGGAAAGTATTCCGAGAAGAGAGATTGTACAGAAGCAGATGCACCCGAAAAATATAGTTTACAGGAATACATAGAGTAGGGTCAATAACACATGAAAAACACAATTATGATAGTTGAAAGAAGCCGTTCGGAAAGCAGCACTAAATGATTTGGTCATCATGCAAATTCTACTGCAGCAATGACACCTTTCTAAGATGTCATTAAAGGGAGCATTTCTATCGACATGCCCTTCACGCGGTCATATTAAATATATTCTGTGAGACCATTCTGGCCTCGATGGAGGAAAAGTACAAATTTGGATGTGATTGGTTAGAAACATGCTGGGAATCAAGTCCCAAACCCAGAAGAGCAGCAGACAGAAGCCGGAGGAGGATGTTACCACAACCTCTGGGTCAGCTGCAGGGCTGACTGCAGACTCAGGGATGGAGGTGAGATGAGAAGCTGCCGTTTCATGGACAGGTGCTACATGCTGCTGGTGTTGCAGGGCAATAACTGGAGGGACAATTGTATGTTTGGACTGCAGCACCGTACACGCCTGAGACGCTTTTTGTAGTTGTTGCTGATGCTGGAAGAGGCTCTGTTCCAGTTGATGCTACATAGGAATACCACACAGCCAAAAATGAGGTCGGCCCAGTTTATCATGACTTGCAGCTCTTTGACAAATGTAACAAAACACACTTTTCATGATTTGTTTCCTACTTGTCTGACCGTACACAATGAAGATGCAACATAAGACAGAGGTACGGAGAGGGTGAGAAGTTATTCATTCACAACATTTTGGTTCCTAACTTTAGTTTATTAAATAATATTTGAATCCCTAAAAAGCACAGAATCTAACTGCAAAATACAACAGGGATGAATAGTATTGTATGCGTGTAATATTTTTACGATACCGACACACTTTTAATAGAAGATAATAAACAAGTTGCCGGTCGGCTCAGGTGAAAAGCAGCAAGGTGTCCATTCAGGGACACTTACACTAAATGCCCTCAGCGCTGTGTTCGTATGTCTAAGATAATGAGCCCTCGCTATTTAAAAACATCAATGTGTGCCTGGGGTCACATTGTGTGTTGTTGCATTGATAGTGATTTGAAGCAGGAGTGGCAGAACAAAATGTGTCTCTATTGTAGTGAATCACAGCCAAGCCAAGTGAGCTCTCTTTCGCAAATGGACCCATACACACGTCAACATACAGGCCTTTTCGACTGGGACAACTTGTTTATGAAGAGGAAGGACTCGTGTACTCTACCTGTATATAATGTGCAAAAAGGACATCTCAAAAACCTCTCATTCACATTTTAAAACCTGAAGAACAGTACATCTGTGTCATTGCCACACACGTTCCCTCAGGATCCCTGTGGGAAGTTCAAACACAATCCCTGTGGCGAAGAAGTATTTCCGATCTTGTTGTGCCAGGATGCCTACCTGCTGGTTGCTCTGTGGGCTTAAGTAGGCCGAGGCTTGCTGCTGCTGCTGCTGCTTCGTGACGAGCTGCTGATGCTGTGTTGTGGCCTGTGGCTGCATGCTGGCTGTCTGAGCTGGATGCGCTGCAGCAGGAGCCTGTTGAGCAGCTTGGAAAGCAGCTGCCGCTGGGACACTGATGCCGACACCTGGACAGGAGAAACACAAGAAGAATGAGGTGAACATAGACCGAGCATTTATCATATCGGGAGTAATTTTTTTTTAATGCATCCACATTTCTGGTGACCTGTAAAATCTGTGCCAATAACAATTAAAAAGATTATTGTTTTGATTTTGAATTTGGGTGTTTGTGCAAGTATTTATGCGATAATAGGCCTTTTTAAATGTCAAAAGGACCCTACAATTAATCTTTCAATATGATTTTATGTTATTTAGTCAAGCTGATGATTTAGGCCTAATATACACTTTTATTTTAAAACAACAATAAGAGAGTACTCCACTACAGTCTAGGGCACAGGTGTCAAACACAAGGCCCGCGGGCCAAATCCGGCCCGCCGCATCATTTTATGCGGCCCCTGACGGCTTGAAAGACACGTGATCCCCTTTTCTTAAAGAAATTTAAGACAAATTTCCCGTGCTTTTATTTTGAAGGTTTCAAATTAAATGGATTTATTTTGTAATATTAGATACATTTTCTTATGTACAATATTTCTACACTCAAATAAACAACAATCAAACGCAAAGAGAGTTATTTAACAATATGTCTGAGGAGTTTATAAAGTGTGTCCGGCCCTTTAAGAGGGCGGCCATGATGCTGATGTGGCCCACGGTGAACATGAGTTTGATGCCCCTGGTCTAGGGTATCAATTTATGCATTTATTTATATTTACATTAATTTGATGCCCCCCGACTCCTCCCTTTCCAACACATGATATATTTGAAAACCTAAAACACTACCTCCTTTTAGTCCTTTTTGAGTTAAAACTGCATATTAAAACGGCGTGCCAGTGTATTTAATGTGACATCACGCCACCATCTATTCTGCGGGTGAGCCACAGATTGATAGCCTTGCCAAAGTGTGAATGTCAAAAGCCTCATAAAAAGACAATTGAAAGCCTTTTTATTATAGGTTACTTGAACCACTGGGATTACAAGCCCTTGACAGGCAATAGAGTCAAATTACTGAGCAGTTTATTATGCTGAGTTCAATACAAGATGTCATTTGAGTACAGGATAACTCTCTCCATAAACGCAGGCCGCTATTCCCGTGGTAGAATGGTCTTAACCTTGACACACAGAGGCATCACAGAGCTCCTCATACCTATTGCCTGTGGTGCTCCAACAGCCACATTGGGTCTCTTGCGTGGAGTGAGAGCTGGCTGGATTGGAAGAATGCCTGATATCGGCTGGGGCTGAGCCTGGCCGGCCTTGGGTCGTTGGCGAGGTGCAATTGAGGTTTCCAAGGTTGGAACGGGGTCTGTGATCCTGATGGAAGGAAAGGAGAACATTGACTAGTGATGACGGAGTTTCTTACAACGATGAAAACTAAAATGCTCTGCATTTTCCCCTCACCTGGCTTTGGTTTGACTCTTTTTGGCCACTGCTTCACTGGCTCTGATGGGCTCGGGAAGTTTTGCAGGAATAGATGAATTCTACAACAGGAAGAGGGTTTGCATTATTTATTTGTTCAAGGATAATCTAACCAAAGAACTGACATTTCCTGACATCACTAACATATTAATAAACATTTTGAGTGTCACAGCTACTTTAGTATGGATTTACAGCTTCCATGAATGCACCATTATTGCCCACTTTAATAATTCTTAAAAGGGTGATGTAAGGAATTTGGCAGCATCAAAAGGCCAATTGCTGAGGTACTTTGTAAATTTATTAGAAAATGGCAGGATGAGTGGAGGGCAGCCAACTGGCCAAAGCTCTAAAGTTAGTTTCCCTTCAATATTATTATCTCCATAAAAAACAAAAATAATTTGGAAAAAAAGAGCTGACGAAGAAGGTTATATTCAACACTAACCCTACAGCATAATCCCATCTCAGATTCCTGTCATTCCTCTTGTCGTGGTGACTTACGTGCTCATTTGGGACTGGACAATCTCGTCGCGCCAGTTTAAAGGCAAAGTGGGATATTTGGTAGATGTCTGGTCTCTTATCTGAGTCAGGTTCCAGCATGTACCCTGAGAAATCAATGAACAAAGGATGTTTATTTTGAGTCAAACACATGAAAATACACATTCAAACGCAAAGTAATTGCACATGTATGTAAAGCACAGGCTGCAAGTAGGACAGTGTGTATATTTGACAGAACAAGGTCACTCACTGATGAGACAGTGCATGTCCTGGGAGTAGCGGGAGTTGTCTGGGATAGTGAAACTTCCATCGCAGATAGCGACTTGGCTCTCCCCAAAAGGAAGCGTGAAGTAGCACAGCTTATAGAGTAGACAACCCATGGCCTGTTAAGACAGAGAATCAACACTTGTCATGGTAGCTCTTACTGATGCACATATGTCACGATCACGGTGATCCTACAGTCCTCATAATGTGGCAGAAAGGTCGTGAACACAGTCCTTCTCACCCAAATGTCGGCCTTTGTTGTGATAATCATTCCACCATAGAGGTTGACCATCTCTGGAGCGCGGTATGATAGAGTAGTGTACCTGGTTTTAAAAAATAGACGAATGAGCTCCTGAAATGTAATGAGAGAAGGGATTGAAGGTGTAAAGGCCTCATTAAACCAACTTTTTTATTTCCTCTTCCACATCTGCAATCCCATCTGTCTGAGGGTTTTGGAAGCGGTTGGTGGCGCTTCCAAAGTCACAGAGCACGTAGTGTCCCCGGTCGTGGAGAAGAATATTTTCCACCTGTATGAGAAGATAAGACCTGTCAGAACTCATAGTGCATGAGATAAACAACATGTCACAATAAATCACGTTCAAGTAATTAGAGTGGCCATCCATTAGCTAGCCTTATGCAGAGAGTAGTATATTGGGAAATATTTAGACTTGCCTTGAGATCTCGATGGACGATTGGAGACTTGCACTGGTGGAAACAGGCGACTGCCTCGCACGTGTCGCAAAAGATCTGCAACACCTCGGCTTCAGTGAAGCCCGTCTGCAACCGCTGGTTCATTAGGTTAACCACCTGCCCACCTGCACAAAACAAATGAGTCAACCAAGACTCTATACGCTTTCAATGATGCCTTCAGAATCCTGCTCAAGCTTCCGAGATGGACGAGCACAAGTCAGATGTTTGTGAGCCGGAATGTTCCCACTTTTCGTGCTGTTTTGAGGAATTTTATGTATAAATGTAAATGTCGACTAAATGTCTCAGAGAATGTAGTTATAAAAGCCTTGGCTGACCCAGCACTGAGTGATACCAGGTATTCGTCTTGTTTCTGGAAGCAATGGAACAAATGTTAGTATGTTTTTTAATCCCGAGTGATTTTTTTTTGGCTGCAATGGCTGGACCGTGTCCTCGTATTGTATTTTATATATTGTTGTTGTATTTGCATGACATTTTGTTGTTTTATGGACCCATGAGTCTGGAATAAAGAACTTCATCACAATATTCTAATTTTCTGAGACAGTCCTGTATATACATACATGTCAGCCTATAGCAAGTTAACAGTATACCATGCAACTATAATAAAACACAAAGTCAACTGCTTCTGTAAAAGCTTGTCAATTTTTTATCTGTGAGAAATACTTTCACTTCCTTGTTAAATATATGGATATAACAATCTATTTCTACAATAAACACAAATGCTTATATGTATCAAATAAAAGTCAGCCATGCCATTTCCCAGGAAAGCTGTGAAACAGCCAGCGGACAACATCGTACAACCGCAACACCTGCTTTGATTTCGACCATGCAACAAAGTCGATCATTTAAAATTTAGAAAGAAACTTGTGCACAAGCTGCAATATTTGCCTTTGACCAGAACAGGATGCTGTGAAAAGCCGAGAGTAATGGAGCTCTGAATTCAACAAAGACAGACGTGGGACGTGGGCCAATTTACCTCGACAGAAGTCCATTAAGATTAGGACTTCCCACACATCACCAGCTCCGACTGCAGTTATGCTGGAGTCCAGAAAACCAACTATGTTTTTGTTGCCCACCAGGTCCCTCTGTGTAAACAAACAGAGAGAAAACAACAATGATAAACAATGGCGATACATTTTATATAGATTTAACAGTCCTAAAACATTTGGGTTAGTAAATAACTAAATACAGCCATAACTCTTCAGTCTGTTATTTAACAGTAGAGATGTTGATCATCTCCCAAAGGTCTGGATGTAATGATGATAACCAGTTCCTGCAATAGCCACGCCACCCAGGGTGTGGCTGCAGGAACTGGTTAGTTTCACTGACAGTAAGGACTCCATTGAGAAAGTGGACAGGCAAGCGAGATTAGATTGTAATAATTACAACCCAACCGTACGTTACCATCACTATTCCTGGGTCAAAGAGTATTTTTAGGTACATTTACTCTGCACTTTACTTTATTTTCCCCCTGTATATTTAGTAACTATTAATATTAGTATTTAGTTCAGTTTTTAGTTTCGTCTTTTATATTTATTTTTCATTGATGCTCTGATGTGCACCGCTGCTGTGATTTTTGAAATGTCCCCATTGTGGGACAAATAAAGGAATATCATATCATATATATATATCATATTTAGAGTTTCTCCTTGAAGGATATAGAACTTGAATTATTCAGGGTTACTCGCACTCAGACCAAGAGGGTCAGAAAATCAGAACAAGTATTTGAATGTCAATTTCTGATGCTGTTAATTCCACGGCAGGTTAACGGTAACAACTCATAAAACAATCCACTCTTACATGAGCATCTCCGATTAGCGTCAACAATAAAATGTAGTTCGTCATGTGTAATGTGTTTGCTACACTCTGCAGTCACTTACTGGGCTGTTTAACTTACCATTATCTGAATCTCAAGTTGGCAGACTAGTAAATCATGTTCGTTGTTGACATACATCCTTTTGAGTGCACAACGTACGCCTTGATGAGTCCGTACCAAAAAGACGATGGCAAAACCTCCTGCAAATGATTAGAGAGACAGAGAAGAAGAAGAAATGGAGTGAACACAAACACACATTTCAAAAATGCAATACCGTCAAAATAAACGGCAATATAGAATTAGTAAAAGACATCCTGTTCCATTGCTTTTTAGTGGGTTTGCAAAATGTAGGAATGTATAAATATATTGAGTGATTCACAACAGTCAGTGTCAGCTTTTCCAGTGAAACCGAGAAAAACTTTTACAGTGACTGACAGCAAGTATCTTTTCAGAGAATACAGGAAGTGAAAGAATTCATCATCCCTCCTTTGGTTGCAGAGACACCGACATATGGGGGAAACCACAAGATCATCCATCTACAGCAACTTGAACCCACAGCAACCAGACGGATGAATACAAAATATTTATGTATTTTAATGTTATTACCGTCGCATTGAAAATGCAGGTTATGTTTTGATCGCCGTGTATTTGTATGCGTGCGTGCGTGTTATTCGCATAAGTCAAAAAGTATTAAACCGAATCGCATGAAATTTGGTGGGATGATTGGTTATTATCCGGGGACCATTTGATTAGATTTTGGGATCGATCGGGTCAAAGGTCAAGGTCACGAAAAGGTCAAAATCTTCTTTCTACCATAGCACGGTCAATTTTTATCCAATTGGCATGAAACTAATGCCAAAATGTTCATAACTCAATGCCCAATCTTGTGATATGCGAAGGTATGCGCTCTACCGAGTGCCCATTCTAGTTGTATGTGTTTTTATATGAATAGACCTGCACTGCACTGAAATGTGTGACCGTGGGATGATCTATTGTCTTCACTGGCTTGTAGACATGAACCGCCCCAGCGTGCATTTAGTCTCTCTCTTCCTTTTGTGTCGACAGCACGTCGCAGCTCTCACCGCGAACACTGTGTTGACGGCAGCTGATCACAGCTTATAATCGTGCGGCGCACTGGGCTGACTCATCCAGCTCGCCTCACTAAGCTACGGGCTCCTCCGCGTGACTCGTCTTAACGGCGTTTAATTAGGACTGCGTGAGACAGTGTTAATGTGAGCCGTATCATTAAAGAAATCAATTGAGTACAAACGGCATAATAAACACAACTAGAACGGGCACTCGGTAGAGCGCATACCTTCGCATATCACAAGATTGGGCATTGAATTATGAACATTTTGGCATTAGTTGCATGCAAATTGGATAAAAATTGGCCGCGCTATGGTAAAAAGAAGATTTTTACCTTTTCGTGACCTTGACCTTTGACCCGATCGATCCCAAAATCTAATCAAATGGTCCCCGGATAATAACCAATCATCCCACCAAATTTCATGCGATTCGGTTTAATACTTTTTTAGTTATGCGAGGAACACGCATACAAATAAATAAATACACGGCGATCAAAACATAACCTTCCGCATTTTCAATGCGAAGGTAATAACACTCCTTACGATGGCATCATGTGTGTTTTAGTGTTCGGCCCTGTGGACATCGTGTTGATGGATCACCATGAACGATAACACTTTTACTCATGTCATAAGCTATAAATTCAATACTGTAAATTTCACAATGAAATGCAAAGCTGTGCGACAGAAATGATCGTGTCAGAACACGAGGCTGAGTATTTAGTGTTATTAAGACACAGCGGAGCAATGTGCTTGAGAAACAGGTTAGGGTGAGAACAATATCAAACTATTTGAGAGCATATCCTGAATCAGAATAAAGAGAAGGAAGCGCACTTCATGAGCACGTGAGACGTGAACGCGTGCGTCAGAGCTCAGATCGTTGAACCCCGCTGTCTTGTGCCGTCTAATCTCTGATGACTGTGAGAAATTAAAAGGATTAGCAGCCCTCTGAAGCAACGTGTTTAGCAGTGGTCGACAATCTAAGTCGGCCATGTGAGCGAATAATTATAGGTGCAGCTACAAATAGGCTAGCCACTGTCTCTTGGCGTGACTGACTGTCAGGATTGTTCCACTCTAGTTTGTGCATACCTGAACAAATACACCTTGAGGGCCTGCAATAAAAAAATGCAGCAAACTAATGTTCAGTCGCAATTTTTCATATCTTTGTAGAGGAATTTACCTATCATCAAGGTTAAGACGACTCCACATGTCTCCCGACTACGAGTTTACAATCATGCCTGAAAAGAAAACATATCTGGTTGATAGAAACGAGAGAAACCTGTGTCTTTAAACGTCCTTCAGGCGGCTCGTTGAGAACAAATCACACTTCTGCCCGATGCCCAAATGTCTAAAATGCAAACTGCAATAATGACACGATTCCAAATGAACCCTTCAGCCTGAAGCTACAATAGCCGTCTGACTTTTGTCTGATTATAGTGAAAAGTTTCGAAATTTCAGCTAAAAGCAACAAAGTTCCACGATGAAAACAAAGGGAGTTGACAGAGAGAGAAAGAAGACGAGTTGACACAGAAAGAAAGAAGACACAATTTCAAAATGGAGCAGCCATCTAATAGCCCAGACTACAACCAAAGCCATCTGAATAAATAGGCCTAGTGGCGCTGGGGGGAGTCGCATCCCATCAGCAGGAATGCTCCACTGCTAGAGCAAGAACAAATATGATAATGCAGAAAAACATTCCAACTAACGTGTTGTGAAAGTCATAATTCTGGGGAAAATATTAACTTTCACGGACTGTGCAATTTGCTGTTTATGAGTCCTAACAATTACCAGTCTGAATGGATGACTGCAAAGCTTTTTACAGAACTGACAAGAAAACTAACTCACACTCACGGAATAAACTAATTCCAGGAAAGGTTTTCACTAAGCGGTATGACTGTGGCTGTCTGACCCCTTCATTAAGCCAAATAGATGGAGCTAATCTATAGCAGTGATGAATTAATCAGTCTTCTTTCATCTATTATTTAGTAGCAGGCACTCTTAGCTAACAGAGCATGGCTGCAGACTCTAATTGCAAAGACCGCCGTGAGACCCGTTAGCCCCAACAAGAAGCCTGTTTAACTGTGTTCAGGTCCAACATCCAACAGAACATGCATCACCCTTTAACTCAATGATTTAGATTTACCTACATCGAAGCAACCTGCAAGAATGTGTTCCCTTAGATAAATGCATGCCCAATGAAATAAGTTATAACAATCCCACCGTGTCCCAAAGTCATGTGTGGCTGCACATCCCGGTAAACTTTCCCTCCTAAAACAACAACACCTTGTTCATCTAATGTATTGAAATCTACATTTGTGATTGGGCACTCCCTCTGTAAATATCGAGACAGATGACTCAGCATGGCATCGGTCCTTTACAACTCTGTAGAAAATCCAGTTATGAAATATTCCTCCCAGCCTCCAGGTGAAGAATGCAGTCATGCAAAGAGAAGACAACACGCCCTCTCTCGTGTTTGAATTTGCTGCTTTCCCCCCACTCCATGACGCAGAAGTAAACAAGCTCAGGCCACATGAGAAAAGGAAAGTGTTTGTGTTAACTCTACCTGGCAAGTAAATGAACACCAACAGAGCTCCCTCGGGTGGTGACAATGAGCTTAATACAGGAACTGGAGTACAGATGAAAAATAGCCTCTTGGCTAACTGGCACATTTACAGAACTGTTTTAATGTGCACTGTCCCTTATCAAATAAACCAAAGTAATTAAAGCCATGTGCCATACGCATGTCCGCTGCCGTTTATATAGTTACGGGGTACTACGTTGGCCCTCTAGCGAGGCCATAGCCCATGGAAACCAGGGCCACTTATATATGTCACCGGCTGTCCGTCCGCACGGCACCATGCAGGTCAGACGGCGGATTTCAAACGCATTTGTATTACGTGTTTAATCCCCACAACAGAGAGCTAACATTGTTCACCTTCGGCGATAATTTCCTCGACCGTCACTTGATATCGTCCGATGGTGAAGATCCGTCCGATGAAGCTGTCCTCGCCGCCGGAACCAGCGCCTCCTCCCCCGGCTCCGGCTCCGGCTCCGGGCCCAGAGCTCACCAACTCCCGGCGAGAATCAAAGAATTTCTTCATTTCCCCTCTCGGTTGCTATCCAAAGCACGGCCAAAGTCCAAAATGTACACGGATCGTAACGAGACCCGTGATCCAGCCAGTCCCCGGCCGCTCGTCGAGGCGCTGGTTTTAAGGCTGCAGACGTTTTTTAAGAGAGCGGTTAATTGAATGAACGCGGCCAGCTAGCGTCAAGCTAAATGCGAGCTAACGAGCTGCTTCTCAAAAATTCCCCCGCTCGGTCGGCACCTGCTCGGCTAACTCATGGTGGGAACAGCAGTCAGAGTCCAATGTCGTTGAGAAGAGAATACGGCAGTCAGTTCACGCGGAAGTAGCCGCTGTCCACGTTGAACCGAGAGCAGCACTTGCTTAGCAATGAGCCCGAAGAGACACTCGCTAGCCGCGAGCTCACCTAGCGAGCTAGCTCGGCAGCTAGGTGCGGTGACAGCTGTCAGGTGATAGGCTGGCAGCCAGGTGGGTCCTCCGTGTCCAATGCAGCTTATTACACATGTCCACCGACGTCATTCACCCCGAAATGTTACTGTGTTCGCCTGCTGCTCGACTCGTCTGTGTCGGGGTGAGAGTGACGGATCTCCGCCGCTGCTGTTGCGTCCAGCGGGCTGGTCCTGAATGACAGCTAACGCAGCTACAAACAGACGAGATGCTAACAGGGAGAGTCCTCGCTGCAGACTTCTCTGGATGTGATTGGTCAGACGAACATCAGACTTCCTGTCAGTTGACACAAGTCCCTCCTGATCGGGCCTCCCAAAATATATACAACTAGAACGGGCACTCGGTAGAGCGCATGCCTTCGCATATCACAAGATCGGGCATTGAATTATGAACATTGTGGCATTAGTTGCATGCCAATTGGATAAAAATGGACCGCGCTATGGTAAAAAGAAGATTTTGACCTTTTCATGACCTTGACCTTTGACCCGATCGATCCCAAAATCTAATCAAATGGTCCCCGGATAATAACCAATCATCCTACCAAATTTCATGTGATTCGGTTTAATACTTTTTGAGTTATGCATACAAATAAATAAATAAATACACGGTGATCAAATGCGAAGGTAACAAAAAGACCCTCACTCTTTAAAAGTAACAGCTTGACCAGCTCAGTGCTGCTCGGATCAGTTATTATCTCTCAGCTGACGTGAGAGCCGCAGGAATTATAAGCATAATTTAATAGTGCAATAGTTTTAGAAGCTAAGAATGTGTATTAACTCAAGATTGTTCATGCCACCTATGTGCAAAACAATCGTATTGAGTGTTTACATAACATTTATATAATGTGCTCAATATAAGCAGAAATGCAGGCACTTAAAGAAACTAGAAAATGCATTGGGATGCTGAAATATTTGAAAAGAGGAATTTAACAGCTGAAAAGTGTTGAAGCCCAAAATAATTGGACTTGAACTGCTGAACATCCTTAGTGGACATGTATACCTGGAAAGGTTGGAAGCAAAACGGCATCAATCTTAATAATCCAAGATGTTAATTACAATCGAGGAAAATATGGAAACTAAACAAATGCACTCTCACGGTAATAGTATATATAACAGGCTGCAGAGATGGTTGTCCTTCTGGAAGGTTCTCCTCTCTTCACAGAGCTCTTCAATGAACATTGGGTTCTTGGTCACCTCCCTGACAAAGGCCTGTCTCCCCCGATCGCTCCAGTTTGACTTTTTTTAACATGCTATAGCCTATATGACTGAATTTCTTGGGTTTCATTCTGTCAGCTGAGCATCTTGTGTTGTTCGTCTCAAACTGCCATCAGATGTCAGACTGGCACTGACAGTGGCACCTATACCAACATATAAGGAAAGGACAAGTGAAGATGTTATTGTACAGGATACACCAGACTTTACTGAGTGGATGTACTAGTAGATTTAAGCACAGAGCTAATGGCTTCAGAAAAAGAGAGGACTTTTACTAAAAAAAGCCGTCAATCAACATAATTTTCACTTGTTAGTTTGTTGAGAACTTCTCGTGCAGGGGTCCTTGATTCATCACTTAATATAAAAAAGTTTTTTTTTAACTTTCCGTAGCTCAACAATAATACTACCGTTATTCGTTCCGTTCTTAATAGGAGAGTTATATTTGTCTGGTTGTTTGTTATATTTATTATGATTTTTTTAAAAACTTTAACTTAAGGCTTTGCTAAATTGCTAAATAGGTCAGATTCCACCTGAGCCTTTTCTTATTCATTCCCAAATTCCTGACCACCAGTGTCACCTCAAGTGTTTGCAGCTTTTTCATGCGTGAAATGATACTTTAAAAGGATTCAACACACAATATAATTTTCGTCATAGGGATATGAAAGTGGTATCAATGGTTTCGCTTCTTTGCCTCAAGTTTCTTCTAAAGTAATTAAAAAATAGCGAGAATGAATACAAGGATTCATTTTACACTTCTACCTCAAATTCATCGCAATACCTGACCAAAAGTTGGTCCCCAAAGAATGACCTTTAAAACGCTCAAAATGCTCCTGAGCAAACTAAAGAACATGAAACTTACTTATCATTAATGACACAGCCTGACCTTTATCTTTCTTCAATTCAAGGCAGTTGTTCTGATCTAGCTGGCCTTTTTCAGCTCTTAATGACCTTTCACTATATCTCCATTGTTCTTAAGGTAAGGTCACACAGTGTATTTATTGTCCATCGTCTATTGCCTGTCACAACTGGGCGTTGCAGCTAATCTGTTAAGATGTATTAACTTTGGGATGGGGACTTTAGTAAATACCAGTGGGTCAGTCAATACATACAAACATTTGTAATCCTGTTTATACGTGAAGAATTGCAATGCAGAAAGAAGTCAGGTAGAGATGTCTTTGTATAATTAATCAAAGCAGCTGGATACCAGTTCCTGATACTTTGTCTTTGAAACAAAAACCACGCCCGATTGTAAGATTCCTCCCTCTGCTGGTGTATTTTGGCATCCACTACTATTTCAGAGTAGCTGAATATTAGACTTTGGGAATGTGTGACACAGTGCAAAACTACATTTTAAAAGAATAAGATGACTTCCTTTTCGAGTAGGACCATAGTCGGATGCAAGTTACTAGCATTAGTATTTCCTAGCTCCAGCCCTGCCTGACATAAAGGGGTCAGCAGGCAGGAAAACACGGTTAAAATCAACACAGATCATTTAGTCGTCAATCCCCCTGATACGCATGCGGGAGAAAGCCATGCAGATATCAGCGCATACAGCTGAGCCACCCTCATAACGGCTGGGCTCTCCTTGAGTAGAGATGCCGAAGATGTTTCCCAGAGCGGAGAATAAGTTGCTCTCCCTCCTGACAGCTGAAATACACGAAAGTATTAAATGCACGTCGAGTGTTTCTTCACTGGGCCGTGCTTCTCCTCACAGGTCTGTGATGAAGCCAAACACGACGCAGGAGCACATTGTGGATTCGTCTTCTGGTTGTCGTGGCAGCAGGTGTGCTGACCACGAGGTGATGGTGTTGATGGCCTGCAGGGACAAACACCCCACCTGACTGGAGCAATCAGGCTATCTGATGGCCAGCTGCGACAACAGCATATGTTGTGAGGATGGGGGGGGGGGGGGACTCCAACCCTTAGATGGAGTCTGGATATGTAATGTATAATTCAGTGTGTCAGCCTCTAGATGGGCCTGTGCAGTATAAGGGTCTCCTCTCCTCATTAGCATGTCTTATCAGCCCACCCGGCCACCAGTAATCAGGGAAGATCAGTCCAGGCAGGAAGAGTGAGGGATGAAGGGAAGAGGCGACGAGTAAACTTCCTGTGGAATAAGCCTCTTTTCCAGTAAAGGGTGGAGTGCGTCCTACAGACAGAAGAGGGGAGCATTTTGCCTTATTTAGTTTTCTTTGTGTTAGTAAACAGAGGCGGTTGTTTCAGGAGATAAGACCTTTTTTTTCAGGAATGGGAAATAGCTTAAGTGAAGCAGAGTCCATTTAAATTGTTGTAAAAGAGTGCCACATTTTATGTTAATTCAGTTTCAGTCAAAAAGGGGGATTATCTTCTTAAATTGAGAATTGACGATGTTGAGGAAATGTTACTTCCTGTATTTTTGTTGTTCTTAGTTTGTACTCTAGGTTGAAATGCACTTATTGTAAGTCGCTTTGGATAAAAGCGTCTGCTAAATGACATGTAATGTAATGTAATGTGATGTAAATTGATCATGCTGCCTAATTTGATCTAAAGCAATACACTTTCAATCAGTATTATTTATGTGCTGCAACTCAAACCAAAAATTACAGATTATTTAAAAAAAGTTGAACACAGATAAACGTTTTGGATTTCAATAGGTAAAATACAATTTCATCAAGAAAGTGATTCTGGAGTTGAATGGTCTAATGTTTGTTTTGGTTTCCGAGGTCTGGCCAGAGGGGATTACTGAGCAAACACAGTGAGGAAGGGCTGTTCGCCTCTGTGATATCAGATTCTCTCAGAGTCTATTGAGATCACCCTGAGATCATCATCCTGGTGGAGGAACTGTCAAAGCAAAGGCCATTTCAATCTCCACCAGATATGTCATATATTAATACTTTATACTGTATATATATATATGTAAATACATTTAATCCAAATGCATACGTTGCCATCAATACCAGTTAAGTATTATCCAGTTCGAAATAGCTCAGAAACAGGTCAGATAATTGTCTTGATGACGTTCTGCTTTTTAAGCTAATTAATCACTCAAGAAAATGCATATTAGTCTGAAGCTCGGATACAAACACAGCTTCACAAATGTCTTCATCCGTTGCATTGAAAAACAGATCACCGCTTATTACCGTGACAAGTAATTAGCAACAAACTGAGATGGAACTTGTCTTTCTTACAATATAACTTTTAATCATGATGGAAATTAGTGGTGCACACAAGTAATAAACTAATAGGGGGAAAAAAGAAATAACAATGATAGTGATGAGGATGACAAATGAAGAGTGAAAAAAGGTTAGGAAGGGGATGTTGACAAACCTTTGCAGATATTTCAAACCAAATCCATTCTTCATGGAGGACACGGTGCAGAATTATTTTAACGACAATTTCCTCCAGGCTCAGTATATTCGTCCCAGTGGTCTTCTGCATTGTATCAAGAAAGAGATGTAAGCGTGTTAAGGCTGCATTCATTGCCTTTTTTTGGCCACTTAGGGGCAGCAGAACAAGCTTTCAAAAGCAAGTCAAGTTGGTGAAGGTGTAAGCAACCCCCCCTTTTCTTCATCTAATGTCTTTCATCCAAAACAAACCTTGTTAGAGTTTCACTCACATGGTCTGCCTGATGGATCGTGGAGGTCTCCATCGTGGAATATGCCCACTACGAACTATTCATACACTCTGTCACATTCATTGAATGTGTTTTAACTCTAAATCTGTCCTTCTGGTCACATGACATCTATTGTTCTGTCCATCCTGGAGAGGGATCCTCTTCTGTTGCTCTCCTGAAGGTTTCTTCCCCTTTTCCCCCTAAAGGGTTGTTTGGGAGTTTTTCCTGATCCGATGTGAGGTTTTGGGACAGGGATGTCTATGTGTACAGATTGTAAAGCACTCTGAGACAAATCTGTAATTTGTGAAAATGGGCTATACAAATAAACTGAATTGAATTGTTATATGTCAAGAATCTGAGGATAATGAATCACGGAAAGTACATTTTGACCAGAGAACATTTCCTCCTTCTGAATGCATCCTGTGAGAGTCAAAGCCCAAGAGCAGTTCCCCGGGCAGAAGATCTATGGTATGAGATCATGTGTCGAGGTGAGAGGAGCGGTTCAGAGGCCATGCTGTTCGGTCTTCCGCAACTATGATGTCGTGGGTAAATCGTAGTCATTACGCTCTGAGTGGAACCACATGCTGAGATTTAATGATTTAACAAGTCTCTTTTGGCCTGTATACAGGGAATACTGAGGAACCGACGTCCCTCCGTAAACTCTCAGGATAGACATTGGAGCACAATGTTAGGCTATTTTAGGGACCATCTGCAGTAAAATTCTGAAGAGTAAACTGAATGCATACAAATGTTTCCAGTCTCATGCTTATTTTCGGATCCCTTCGCAGTTGTGACAGCCCAAAACACGATGTCTCCTGCTTCTCTCCTTTACTTTGTGATTAAATGTGATAGAAAAATGTACATCCACCTCATTTGCATGGCTCATGAAAATGTATTATAATACGGGTAGATGAAATCAAGCATTCTGATTGGTTAAGAGTGAGTCACGAGGTGTACTTTATTCAGCCATCATGTCCTACAGCTCTTGACATTTATCTGAGCGTTCCATATCAGTGCGCACTGAAAATAACAAAAACGATAGATTTTGTCAGTTCAAGCTTGACAGTTACCAAACATGTTTCGTGTGAACTTTGATATTTTGGGAGAAAAGACTTTAGATGAGTGATTAGCCGAAGAGGATACTTCAGGTGGACGTCATGCTACCAGAGAGGAGAAAGAAATTGAGACCTATAAAATGTTGCGCAACGTAAAAAACACTGTCAGCTAAACAAACTGTTTCACCAATAGTGCAAAGAGAATACTGTAGACCTGAAGACCAGAACCAGAGAAGATATCAATGAAATACTGTAGACCTGAAGACCAGAACCAGAGAAGATATGAATGAAATACTGTAGACCTGAATACCATAACCAGAGAAGATATGAATGAAATACTGTAGACCTGAAGATCAGAACCAGAGAAGATATCAATGAAATACTGTAGACCTGAAGACCATAACCAGAGAAGATATCAATGAAATACTGTAGACCAGAACCAGAGAAGATATCAATGAAATACTGTAGACCTGAAGACCAGAACCAGAGAAGATATCAATGAAATACTGTAGACCTGAAGACCAGAACCAGAGAAGGTATGAATGATATACTGCAGGGTGATTTCTATGGCACTGTGCTCAATGGAAAGGGAGACCACTACGGGATCAGGAATTACGTCTGAACGTTGAGTCGGTGCTGGTGTTTGATGAAGCGCGTTCATGTCCGCAAACAACGTTTTTGTTGGCGTTGTAAAAACACGTAGACGTCAGGGACGCGACAAAACAAAGTTCGGTAAAGTTGGAAAGATATTTACAGATTCTGACTTCCCGGCGTTTGTCTGACAGCAACAGACAAACACACACAGGGACTATTTTCTCTCGGCTACTGAAATGCGATACTCAACGTTTGGTTGCGACAAATATTTTGTGCTGAAAGGCAGCTTATATTTACTATTCATAATGTTGCAGGCAACCGTATTATACAAGCAATAAGGTACTCAAGGCAGTCCTGTATTGTCAATAATGTCCGCTTCAAGGGTGTTGAACAGGACATTATTGACGATACAGTACTGCCTCGAGTACCTTATTGCTTCATGATATTTTACACCTTCAGTGATACAATGCTCACTACATCATCATGGTTAAGTTTCATATTTTGGGAAATATGCTTATTAGCTTTTTGGTGGTGTTGAAAAAGAGAAGATTGTACCTAAAATATTAATGACCTATTAATCTTCTCATCTAGCAAAGCTTATTTGCCCAGATGTTTAATTGCATTATTCCTCATAACTATTGTCTTTTTAAAATCTTTCCTTTAACACGTCCCTCTTCGCTTGTACTCGTACATGACACAACCCAATGATCAATAGTACCTTTTGTGCAAAACAGGACACATGCCAGGCAGCAGGACAGTCGATTGAAATATGTTGTTTGGCTAGTTTTGTAAGCATAGTAGGCCTATTGTCACGACACATTATGAATGATATCCATGCTGGCGTAAACAATGCAACAAAAGTAGATGCGGCCTGCTTTGTCCTGCAGCTTGCACATCGAGCTCCCGTTCGCTCGGAGCAGGTCATTCACAGGTTGTAAATCGGCAAGACTGTTGTCGATTGCCATTACAACATGCTATTACAAATCCATACAGCCACAAGGTCTGCCATTATAGCTTAAGAGCAAACAATAAATTAGAGTCAGCGGTTGACACTGGTTTTATATCTTAATAAAGGAAGGGCGTTGC
Source organism: Pseudoliparis swirei (assembly GCF_029220125.1). Classification (NCBI taxonomy): domain Eukaryota; kingdom Metazoa; phylum Chordata; class Actinopteri; order Perciformes; family Liparidae; genus Pseudoliparis; species Pseudoliparis swirei. The sequence continues at coordinate 5,127,337 of NC_079394.1, forward strand.
TCCTGATCATCTTCTGCATCAGTGTCAGCATTAGGAAGGTGGGAGTGCAGGCTGCTGGCGCCAGAGACGGAGACACACAGACGGAGAGAGGAGGGCTCTGGTTCAGCTCTCTTCGGGTCCGGTGGGGATCAATGAACGTTGGCCCTCTGCAGCCAGTTTAGTTGACATTCATCACCGTAATTGTTCATTACCACCTGTGATCTGACTGGAATATCGATGGCGATCCAGGTGAGATCCACCAGTCGGTGAAAACTTCTGTCAGATTAGCATGCCAGATAAAGATTGGCTGCATGTGAAGTCTTGATGGTCAGTACACAAGGAGAATGTGAGACAAAGCACCGGACTGTTAATGGAGCGTGTAAGTAAAATAGGGGCTCAAGAACAGCCGTAATATTGTGTCTACTCGTAAAGCCCAAGACATGTTAAAATGCATTTCTCAATAAACATTTGCAAAGCTTTTTTTTTTAACCCTCCTGTTACCTTCACATTTACTAACATATTTTACCCTCGGGGTCAATTTGACCCCAGCGATTAAAACCTCCAGAAAATTATTAGAATTAATATTGTTTCCCAAGTTTAAGTGTGAGGTACTTTATGTTTGTTTGTTGACTACCTAAATAGCCCTTTAAATATATAAAAAAGTTGATATTTCTTATATGTTTGACACAGTGAAAAACAGCCTGGGTCAAATTGACCCCAAAGAACACCGACGTTAAACATTGAATGGGGTCAAATTGACCCTAAAGGTAACAGGAGGGTTAAACCAGCAGAGCTTTCATATTTCTGAACTTCTTTTTGTCTGTAATTATCACATTTCTCTCTTTGCCACACTTTGCATTCGGCAACATTTCATTCCTCAAAATACAATTCAGGGATTGATCCTAGCGGCCATAATGCTTTCTTGTGTTTCAACCCATTCTCATTGCACAAACAGACATCAACCCGTTATCAATACGCCAAACTAATGTGACTAATCTCAACCCATTCTCATTCTCCCACCTTGGAAATTTTTATATTATCTAACGTATTAATATACAGCCTCAATAACAATATCAAGCACCACAGCACGCTCAAGAAATGCCTTGGACTTAAGAGCAGCACTTTTGTTTTGTAGCTTGGTACATTGATAATTGTTGAGAGTGGAGCAATTGTTTGTTAAACTGAAACCGGTTTGAATAGTTCAACTTTCGAACATCATGTTCAAGATGGTAAGATAGGTAGTTCTAGGAATCATCTTTAGCACTCCAAAATATCGCAAACTGAAAATACAATAGATTTCATGTTCATGTGGAAATAACTACAGTCAAGTTGCTCTTTTACTTTCTATTTACACATTTGTATTTAGGAGTGTTTAAATTGTTCAACATAAATGCTTTTGTGTCATTTTAACCGCAAACTCAGCATTAAACATATTCTAAACCTGAGTGAAAAGACACACTGTGCAGACTACACAGTGTGTCTAATACATATCCCACACACTAATGTCAAAGCCCAGCAAAGTTTAAGCCTTGCTTAATAAACAAGGTGTACTACCCATCTTCTCTGGCTGCATGAAGTCTACCATATAATAATTAAGACAGTCAGCTGTAAGATATTGAGTTTTTTTGGTAAAAATGATATAAACAGTCCATATATGGGCTCAAATAACCCCTTTTGACTGGCCTGTATCGTCAGGGTTCATACTGCAGTAACCAAAGGGTTCCACAGACTCGTCATGCAAGCACAGTGCTTCAAGGCAGGTCATTGTATCTTGCTTTGCACCACACCACCCACTTTAAGTGGCCTCATTATAGACCAAGTCATTTATTGTATTTTTAAGGTCAGGAGGAAAGATCTCTGAATAGTTCTTGGAAACTGCTATAGTGTAGGGCCCCGTTTACACGATGGGAAAAGGCATATATTTTCATGCGTTTTGGCCTTTCAGTTACACAAAAACGGAGGTTTTATCACGGAAAACGATCATTTCTAAAAACTCCGGCCAAAGTGGAGATTTCTGAAAACTCCGTTTTTGTGTTTGCGTGTGAACTAGGTCAAACGGAGTTTCAGGTTGTCAACCGTCACAGTATGCGACTAAAAATACTTCGCGTCATGTGAGCGTCCTATGTTTACAGTTAGTTTGGCCGCTCCTACCAGGGTTGCCAGGTCTGTGTGTACCAGCCCAATATCAGAACTCAAAATATGCCCGTGCCAAACCATATACACTGCTTTTAAAGTGTGTGTATGGACGTGTCAATGTCCATGTGTGTACGTGCTGATCTGGAGTCAGTTTGGTAGGATTTGTGTATAAATAAATTATTTCATTTAAAATATGGATTTTTATTTAAAGATATTCATGTAATTTGCATGCAAAATAGGTCTACCCGAACCAGCGGACAACAAATTCAACCAGCAACACTTCAAAGTAGCCCAATTCATGGAAAACGCGGACCTGGCAACACTGGCTCCTAGGTCCAGTGTCGACTGCCTTCATTTTCGTTGTCAGGTGCGCCCGAGTTATTTCCTCCTTGAAAATGAGGATACTCCTCGGATGTCTCGAGTCTTGAGAATTCTGATTGGTTTGCATGTCTTTATCCTTCTCGTTACACTGTCGACTACAGGTTTGGCAGAGTTATGACGGCGCCCGGGGGCGTATTTATGCGGGTTCATATATACAGAAACTTTTTTGAAAACGACCTTGTGTGTATGACGTTATTTTCGAAAACGGAGGGGTAGAAATCTTCGTTTCTGTAAATACCCGGCTATGTGTAAACGTGGCCTAAGACTTATTAACTATTAATCTGTGGATAAAAGAAGCACACATCCGCATATGCTGCACTCACTAGTACTCACACATACTTGTATGTAAAAGAATTTGACTTGACTTTTATTCATTCCTTAATATCCTTAACTCTCATATTAAGTTAGCCGTAATACTCAAACTAACCCAATCCTTTATGTACTACATTCCTCCAATTGTACAAGTGCATATTAATGTGAATATATTTACAGAAAAGCTCGCTCTTGAGTTGAATCCAAATGTCTTTTAATTTATCAAAACACATTTAAAGATAAATCTTATATTCTTGGATAATCTCATTGGTTATATATTAACTTCACATTCATTTAATGTAATGTTCTAAATTAGGTAATTTTAGAAACATGTTTATTTTGTGAAAAGACACTCCCGCGTTAGATGGTGAGCCAACTTGTACGAAACCGACACACCCCTCCTTTTAGGAGTTTTACCCAAGCTTCTACTCTATCTAATGATTAAATCAATGGAAATGAACCAACATTACTGTGGCCTGCAACTGATCGCATCACATTTGTGATGAGTTGCAGGTGACCGTGTTCTGGGAATGAACAAGGCTGTGCGAACATTTAGACAAGTTCAGTTGAGGTAAAAAAGCGTGGCTTTAACTTAAACATAGTACCTGTAATACCGAGCACTAACAAAGAAACTATTATCGAAATGACATGTAATGCAAAATGTAATAATGTAATTATTATGAATATGTAAAGGTGCACCATAATCAGTAGAAATCTGGGTTTCATTTTCTCGCATTGAAGAATTGTACTATGGTGGTTTTGTAACTTACAGATATAAATACTGTAACTACCATAATGTGGTGTGTGTTGTAAAACACTGTTGTACAATTGTGTTGGCAAAATTTAAATAGAAACGTAACAACATATTTTAGAAACCTTGTTGCTCAAGTTTCTTTAGGAATAGTGTCATCCCTAAAAGTGACGGTAGACTGAAATATTAAACAAATTATATAAGGGTTATGGTTAGGGTTAGGGGTTAGGGTTTATTCTTATGGCAATATATGTAAGAGTTTAGCTCCACACCTTCCTTTTTTTACCTTCGAATTGAAAATGCCGGAAGGTTATGTTTTGATCGGCGTGTATTTATTTATTTATTTGTATGCGTGTTATTCGCAAAACTCAAAAAGTATTGAACCGAATCGCATGAAATTTGGTGGGATGGTTGTTTATTATCCGGGGACCAGTTGATTAGATTTTGGGATCGATCGGGTCAAAGGTCAAGGTCAAAGGTCATGAACAGGTCAAAATCTTTCGCAGAACTCAAAAGTATTGAACCGAATCGCATGAAATTTGGTGGGATGATTGGTTATTATCCGGGGACCAGTTGATTAGATTTTGGGATCGATCGGGTCAAAGGTCAAGGTCAAAGGTCATGAACAGGTCAAATCTTCTTGAATCACATGGAATTTGGTGGGATGATTGGTTATTATCCGGGGACCATTTGATTAGATTTTGGGATCAATCGGGTCAAAGCTCAAGGTCATGGAAAGGTCAACATCTTTTTTTTACCATAGCACGATACATTTTTGTCCAATTGGCATGCAACTAATGCCAAAATGTTCATAATTCAATGTCCAATCTTGTGATATGCGAAGGTATGCGCTCTACCGAGTGCCCGTTCTAGTTATTAGTTGTTTTCATCCTGTCTCACTAACTATCATGTCATTCCAGATCCTGCTTCCCACCTCGTTAGTCCTTCAGTCCCTTCACCTGGTCCTCATGCCCATCTCACCTGTTGCCCATTCCCTCGTTAGTCCCTGTCTACTGAGGTTCCCTCTCTTGCTCTTGTCCTCTGACAGATTTGTCTTGTGTTTTCATGCCAAGTTCTCCAGCGTTATTCGAGTATATTCCTGACCTGCCTGTTTTGACCCTGCCCTGACCTCTAATTCTCTGCCCCGCCCCTTTTTTGACTTGTTTGCTTCTTGTTTGCATCATTTTATTGCAAGAAGCATAATCCCAAAAAATAAAGTCATAATACTACATGTTGTTCTTCTCAATGAGGGATCATTCAGTCGTAGATTACACAACCCAGTTCCCCTTCCTCTACATTTCCTTTTTCTCGGCTTTATCTTCAATCAGCATGTTATGCCTTATTACCTTCGCATTGAAAGTGCGGAAGGTTATGTTTTGATCGCCGTGTATTTATTTATTACCTTCGCATTGAAAATGCGGAAGGTTATGTTTTGATCGCCGTGTATTTATTTATTTATTTATTTATTTGTATGCGTGTTATTCGCAAAACTCAAAAAGTATTGAACCGAATCACATGCAATTTGGTGGGATGATTGTTTATTATCCGGGGACCAGTTGATTAGATTTTGGGATCGATCGGGTCAAAGGTCAAGGTCAAAGGTCATGAACAGGTCAAAATCTTTGCAGAACTCAAAAGTATTGAACCGAATCGCATGAAATTTGGTGGGATGATTGGTTATTATCCGGGGACCAGTTGATTAGATTTGGGATCAATCGGGTAAAGGTCAAGGTCAAAGGTCATGAACAGGTCAAAATCTTCTTGAATCGCATGAAATTTGGTGGGATGATTGGTTATTATCCGGGGACCATTTGATTAGATTTTGGGATCAATCGGGTCAAAGGTCAAGGTCATGGAAAGTTCAACATCTTTTTTTTACCATAGCACGATACATTTTGATCCAATTGGCATGCAACTAATGCCAAAATGTTCATAATTCAATGCCCAATCTTGTGATATATGGCGTATCGCTCTACCGAGTGCCCATTCTAGTTTATTTATTTATTTGTATCATTATGTAACAAAAAAAGTTTTAAACCGAATCGCATGAAATTTGGTGGGATGATTGTTTATTATCCGGGGACCATTTGATTAGATTTTGGGATCGATCGGGTCAAAGGTCAAGGTCAAGGTCATGAAAAGGTCAACATATTCTTGAATCGCATGAAATTTGGTGGGATGATTGGTTATTATCCGGGGACCATTTGATTAGATTTTGGGATCAATCTGGTCAAAGGTCAAGGTCATGGATAGGTCAAAATCTTATTTTTACCATAGCACGGTCAATTGTTATCCGAATCAGAATCAGAATCAGAAACAGTTTTATTGCCAGGAATGTTTTCACAAACAAACGAGGAATTTTTTTTGGTGGAAGGTGCAACATTTTGGACATGACAAACAAACAACAATCAACACGACAGAAAGACAACAAATAATGTGAAGTGTTTGGGTGTGTGCTTCAAGTGGTGTGTTTTAGTTAAAGTGCATGTTAAAGTGACGTGTGGAGGAGGGAAGAAGAAGGAGGAGGGAGGAGGAGGAGGAGGAGGAAGAGGAAGGAGGCGGGAAGAAGGAGGAGAACCAGAGAAGGTATGAATGAAGACCAGAACCAGAGAAGGTAAGGAATGAAATACTGTAGACCTGAAGACCGAACCAGACAGATATCTGAAGACCAGAACCAGAGAAGGTATGAATGAAACACTGTAGACCTGAAGACCAGAACCAGAGAAGGAATGAAATATCAGAATTGAAGACCAGAACCAGAGAAGGTATGAATGAAATACTGTAGACCTGAAGACCAGAACCAGAGAAGATATCAATGAAATACTGTAGACCTGAAGACCAGAACCAGAGAAGGTATGAATGAAACATCAGACCTGAAGACCAGAACCAGAGAAGGAGGAATGAAATACTGTAGACTCCGAAGACCAGAACCAGAGAAGAGAATAATGAAATACTGTAGACCCGAAGACCAGAAACCAGAGAAGGTAGTGAATATACTGCAGGGTGAAATGCTCACTACATCATCATGGTTAAGTTTCATATTTTGGGAAATATGCTTATTAGCTTGAAAAAGAGAAGATTGTAAAATATTAATGACCTATTAATCTTCTCATCTAGCAAAGCTTATTTGCCCAGATGTTTAATTGCATTATTCCTCATAACTATTGTCTTTTAAAATCTTTCCTTTAACACGCCCCTCGCTTGTACTATGACACAACCCAATGATCAATAGTACCTTTTGTGCAAAACAACATGCCAGGCAGCAGGACAGTTTACTGAAATATGTTGTTTGGCTAGTTTTGTAAGACATTATGAATGATATCCATGCTGGCGTAAATAATGCAACAAAAGTAGATGCGCCTGCTTTGTCCTCGCTCGAGCAGGTCATTCACAGGTTGTAAATCGGCAAGACTGTTGTCGATTGCCATTACAACATGCTATTACAAATCCATACAGCCACAAGGTCTGCCATTATAGCTTAAGAGCAAACAATAAATTAGAGTCAGCGGTTGACACTGGTTTTATATCTTAATAAAGGAAGGGCCTGATCATCTTCGCATCAGTGTCAGCATTAGGAAGGTGGAGGCAGGTTGCTGGCGCCAGAGACGGAGACACACAGACGGAGAGAGGAGGGCTCTGGTTCAGTCGTCCGGTGGGGATCAATGAACGTTGGCCTCTGCAGCCAGTTTAGTTGACATTCATCACCGTAATTGTTCATTACCACCTGTCTGACTGGAATATCGATGGCATCCAGGTGAGATCCACCAGTCGGTGAAAACTTCTGTCAGATTAGCATGCCAGATAAAGATTGGCTGCATGTGAAGTCTTGATGGTCAGTACACAAGGAGAATGTGAGACAAAGCAGACTGTTAATGGAGCGTAAATAGCTCAAGAACAGCCGTAATATTGTGTCTACTGTAAAGCCCAAGACATGTTAAAATGCATTTCTCAATAAACATTTGCAAAGCTTTTTTTTTTAACCCTCCTGTTACCTTCACATTTACTAACATATTTTACCCTCGGGTCAATTTGACCTCAGCGATTAAAACCTCCAGAAAATTATTAGAATTAATATTGTTTCCCAAGTTTAAGTGTGAGGTACTTTATGTTTGTTTGTTGACTACCTAAATAGCCCTTTAAATATATAAAAAAGTTGATATTTCTTATATGTTTGACACAGTGAAAAACAGCCTGGGTCAAATTGACCCCAAAGAACACCGACGTTAAACATTGAATGGGGTCAAATTGACCCTAAAGGTAACAGGAGGGTTAAACCAGCAGAGCTTTCATATTTCTGAACTTCTTCTTGTCTGTAATTATCACATTTCTCTCTTTTGCCACACTTTGCATTCGGCAACATTTCCTCATAAATACAATTCAGGGATTGATCCTAGCGGCCATAATGCTTTCTTGTGTTTCAACCCATTCTCATTGCTACAAACAGACATCAACCCGTTATCAATACGCCAAACTAATGTGACTGCTAATCCTCAAATTTCTCCCACCTTGGAAATTTTTATATTATCTAACGTATTAATATACAGCCTCAATAACAATATCAAGCACCACAGCACGCTCAAGAAATGCCCCTTGGACTTAAGAGCAGCACTTTTTGTTTTGTAGCTTGGTACATTGATAATTGTTGAGAGTGGAGCAATTGTTTGTTAAACTGAAACCGGTTTGAATAGTTCAACTTTCGGAACATCATGTTCAAGATGGTAAGATAGGGTAGTTCTAGGAATCATCTTTAGCACTCCAAAATATCGCAAACTGAAAATACAATAGATTTCATGTTCATGTGGAAATAACTACAGTCAAGTTGCTCTTTTACTTTCTATTTACACATTTGTATTTAGGAGTGTTTAAATTGTTCAACGCAAATGCTTTTGTGTCATTTTAACCGGCAAACTCAGCATTCGGCTTACATATTCTAAACCTGAGTGAAAAAAGACACACTGTGCAGACTACACAGTGTGTCTAATACACACATATCCCACACACTAATGTCAAAGCCCAGCAAAGTTTAAGCCTTGCTTAATAAACAAGGTGTACTACCCATCTTCTCTGGCTGCATGAAGTCTACCATATAATAATTAAGACAGTCAGCTGTAAGATATTGAGTTTTTTTGGTAAAAATGATATAAACAGTCCATATATGGGCTCAAATAACCCCTTTTGACTGGCCTGTATCGTCAGGGTTCATACTGCAGTAACCAAAGGGTTCCACAGACTCGTCATGCAAGCACAGTGCTTCAAGGCAGGTCATTGTATCTTGCTTTGCACCACACCACCCACTTTAAGTGGCCTCATTATAGACCAAGTCATTTATTGTATTTTTAAGGTCAGGAGGAAAGATCTCTGAATAGTTCTTGGAAACTGCTATAGTGTAGGGCCCCGTTTACACGATGGGAAAAGGCATATATTTTCATGCGTTTTGGCCTTTCAGTTACACAAAAACGGAGGTTTTATCACGGAAAACGATCATTTCTAAAAACTCCGGCCAAAGTGGAGATTTCTGAAAACTCCGTTTTTGTGTTTGCGTGTGAACTAGGTCAAACGGAGTTTCAGGTTGTCAAACGTCACAGTATGCGACTAAAAATACTTCGCGTCATGTGAGCGTCCTATGTTTACAGTTAGTTTGGCCGCTCCTACCAGGGTTGCCAGGTCTGTGTGTACCAGCCCAATATCAGAACTCAAAATATGCCCGTGCCAAACCATATACACTGCTTTTAAAGTGTGTGTATGTGGACGTGTCCAATGTCCATGTGTGTACGTGCTGATCTGGAGTCAGTTTGGTAGGATTTGTGTATAAATAAATTATTTCATTTAAAATATGGATTTTTATTTAAAGATATTCATGTAATTTGCATGCAAAATAGGTCTACCCGAACCAGCGGACAACAAATTCAACCCGCGGCAACACTTCAAAAGTAGCCCAATTCCGCGGGAAAACCGCGGACCTGGCAACACTGGCTCCTAGGTCCAGTGTCGACTGCCTTCATTTTCGTTGTCAGGTGCGCCCGAGTTATTTCCTCCTTGAAAATGAGGATACTCCTCGGATGTCTCGAGTCTTGAGAATTCTGATTGGTTTGCATGTCTTTATCCTTCTCGTTACACTGTCGACTACAGGTTTGGCAGAGTTATGACGGCGCCCGGGGGCGTATTTATGCGGGTTCATATATACAGAAACTTTTTTGAAAACGACCTTGTGTGTATGACGTTATTTTCGAAAACGGAGGGGTAGAAATCTTCGTTTCTGTAAATACCCGGCTATGTGTAAACGTGGCCTAAGACTTATTAACTATTAATCTGTGGATAAAAGAAGCACACATCCGCATATGCTGCACTCACTAGTACTCACACATACTTGTATGTAAAAGAATTTGACTTGACTTTTATTCATTCCTTAATATCCTTAACTCTCATATTAAGTTAGCCGTAATACTCAAACTAACCCAATCCTTTATGTACTACATTCCTCCAATTGTACAAGTGCATATTAATGTGAATATATTTACAGAAAAGCTCTCTCTCTCTTGAGTTGAATCCAAATGTCTTTTAATTTATCAAAACACATTTAAAGATAAATCTTATATTCTTGGATAATCTCATTGGTTATATATTAACTTCACATTCATTTAATGTAATGTTCTAAATTAGGTAATTTTAGAAACATGTTTATTTTGTGAAAAGACACTCCCGCGTTAGATGGTGAGCCAACTTGTACGAAACCGACACACCCCTCCTTTTAGGAGTTTCACCCAAGCTTCTACTCTATCTAATGATTAAATCAATGGAAATGAACCAACATTACTGTGGCCTGCAACTGATCGCATCACATTTGTAATGAGTTGCAGGTGACCGTGTTCTGGGAATGAACAAGGCTGTGCGAACATTTAGACAAGTTCAGTTGAGGTAAAAAAGCGTGGCTTTAACTTAAACATAGTACCTGTAATACCGAGCACTAACAAAGAAACTATTATTGAAATGACATGTAATGTATAATGTAATTATTATGAATATGTAAAGGTGTACCATAATCAGTAGAAATCTGGGTTTCATTTTCTCGTATTGAAGAATTGTACTATGGTGGTTTTGTAACTTACAGGTATAAATACTGTAACTACCATAATGTGGTGTGTGTTGTAAAACACTGTTGTACAATTGTGTTGGCAAAATTTAAATAGAAACGTAACAACATATTTTAGAAACCTTGTTGCTCAAGTTTCTTTAGGAATAGTGTCATCCCTAAAAGTGACGGTAGACTGAAATATTAAACAAATTATATAAGGGTTATGGTTAGGGTTAGGGGTTAGGGTTTATTCTTATGGCAATATATGTAAGAGTTTAGCTCCACACCTTCCTTTTTTTACCTTCGCATTGAAAATGCCGGAAGGTTATGTTTTGATCGGCGTGTATTTATTTATTTATTTATTTGTATGCGTGTTATTCGCAAAACTCAAAAAGTATTGAACCGAATCGCATGAAATTTGGTGGGATGATTGTTTATTATCCGGGGACCAGTTGATTAGATTTTGGGATCGATCGGGTCAAAGGTCAAGGTCAAAGGTCATGAACAGGTCAAAATCTTTCGCAGAACTCAAAAAGTATTGAACCGAATCGCATGAAATTTTTGGGATGATTGGTTATTATCCGGGGACCAGTTGATTAGATTGTGGGATCGATCGGGTCAAAGGTCAAGGTCAAAGGTCATGAACAGGTCAAATCTTCTTGAATCACATGGAATTTGGTGGGATGATTGGTTATTATCCGGGGACCATTTGATTAGATTTTTGGGATCAATCGGGTCAAAGGTCAAGGTCAAGGTCATGGAAAGGTCAAAATCTTTTTTTTACCATAGCACGATACATTTTTGTCCAATTGGCATGCAACTCATGCCAAAATGTTCATAATGCAATGCCCAATCTTGTGATATGCGAAGGTATGCGCTCTACCGAGTGCCCATTCGCTTTATCTTCAATCAGCATGTTATGTTTATTACCTTTCGTGACATGAAAGTGCGGAAGGTTATGTTTTGATCGGCCGTAGTATTTATTTATTACCTTCGCATTGAAAATGCCGGAAGGTTATGTTTTGCCCATTCTAGTTTATTTATTTATTTGTAAGCGTGTTATTCGCATAACAAAAAAAGTTTTAAACCGAATCGCATGAAATTTGGTGGGATGATTGTTTATTATCCGGGGACCATTTGATTAGATTATGGGATCGATCGGGTCAAAGGTCAAGGTCAAGGTCATGAAAAGGTCAACATCTTCTTGAATCGCATGAAATTTGGTGGGATGATTGGTTATTATCCGGGGACCATTTGATTAGATTTTGGGATCAATCGGGTCAAAGGTCAAGGTCATGGATAGGTCAACATCTTCTTTTTACCATAGCATGGTCAATTGTTATCCAATTGGCATGCAACTAATGCCAAAATGTTCAGAATTCAATGCCCAATCTTGTGATATTCGAAGGTATGCGCTCTACCGAGTGCCCATTCTAGTTACAATATGCTTTACTTGGCGCCAGGGGTTGATCCCTCTCACAAAATCTAATCAAATGGTCCCCGGATAATAACCAATCATCCCACCAAATTTCATGCGATTCAAGAACATTTTGACCTGTTCATGACCTTTGACCTTGACCTTTGACCCGATCGATCCCAAAATCTAATCAACTGGTCCCCGGATAATAAACAATCATCCCACCAAATTTCATGCGATTCGGTTCAATACTTTTGAGTTCTACAAAGATTTTGACCTGTTCAGTGACCTTTGACCTGATCGATCCCAAAATCTAATCAACTGGTCCCCGGATAATAAAACAATCATCCCACCAAATTTCATGGAGCGATTCGGTTCAATACTTTTTGAGTTCTGCGTAAAGATTTTGACCTGTTCATGACCTTTGACCCCACCCTGAATGCCTGGTCCTTCTGCAGTCTTAGCTTCCTGAGCTGAAGACATCCCAGTCAGTACAGTCCATGCACAGATCCTCCAGAGCCTCACTGGTCCACTTTGAACTTCCTCACTACAGGGCCTGTATGAGGGAATCAGATGAACCATGACGTGGTCAGAGTAACTGTCTATATTTAGAGTCCGGAAGGTCCGCCCCACACCATGTCTGTTCAGCGAGGTCCGGTCCGCTGTGCCTTCCTGCGGTCCGCGCGGCGCTCGGCCAGGATGAATGAGCGAACTCACGTGGGGGAGGGGAGTAGAAGCAGTGAATGATAAAAGAATCCAGGTCCGGCGAACAGTGCCAGCAGGATCACCAGTACGTCGTTGCACCAGCCGTTGTTGTAAAAGCAGATTCTCCACCCTTTTTTTTTTCCGGAGAGCTCCGGAGAGCTCCCGCTCGCCGAGCTGCTGAACAGCGGCTGGGAGCAGTCTGCATCGATCCACTGCCAAGCGAATCTAATCAACTGGACGGATAATAAAGAATCATCCCACCAGCAGCTGGAGTTCGTCCAGTTTGTTGCACAGTGAGCGGACGTTGGAGAAATATGCCCGCAGCGCTGTACGAGATCCCGTTTCCGTAGCCGCATAAGCGCCCTGAGCGCTTTCTCTCCCGCGTCTCACAAGGTGAGCACACCTTTACAAGAATGTCCAGTAACTCCACAGAAGTTAAAAACGTTGGAAATAAATCCGCTGGAGTTGTTCCCCTGATGTTCATGAGCTCTTCTCTGGTGAAAGAGCTCTGGGAATCACAGCAGAAAACAGTATTTAAAACGAAAACAACAAAAAACATCGCGCACCAACACACCGAGGCGGCCGTCCGCGGCGCCATCATGCAGATTGCTCCGATAAAGACAAGAGTGATGCAATTGGCATGCAACTAATGCCAACATGTTCAGAATTCAATGCCCAATCTTGTGATATTCGAAGGTATGCGCTCTACCGAGTGCCCATTCTAGTTACAATATGCTTTACTTGGCGCCAGGGGTTGAGCCCTCTCACAAAGTCTTAAAGGTCAACGGTTTTGACCCAGCCTGTTTTCAACTAAAGACATTCATCTTTGTTACTCCTGTCTGAGTCGTGCTTTTGGTGTCCGCTCTAATAGCTCTGTGACAATATAATTGTATTTATATTGATACTGTGTCCAAATTGTTCAGCATATTCTGATGCTAAATTGTCAATCCATAGGATAGTGGGAGGAGCTGCAAGGGCTCTTATCTCAAGACATGTATTGGCTATATATCAGGACTCTTGGCTTTACATTTCTGTGCTGGACATGACAAAAGACAAAGTGACCTCTGTGCATTTTGTTTTATGTGGCTTTTACCTTCAGTCCGAGCTCCTCACGTCTCCATTTAAGACATTTTCGAAGCTTGAAGGCTATTATCATCAGCAGTGCTGAGAACCTTTTGACATGTTCCATGTTCATGTATTGACCTCATGACATAAGGACAGATACATTAAACACAGAGAAGTGTTAATGCTAGAATATTTGTGTGTGATCACTGGCATATATGACTACTTGTATGTGAAAGGGCTGGTACTGATGGCCCCACAGAGAGTCCATTGTGCTTTTGAGCATTTATTTTGCAAATTGTTTAGTTTTTCCAACGCTTTACTCAACTATTTTGGTTTCGTCTCATTGCTCTCATCCACATTATTGTCAGCATTCAAATGATATCATGGGGGGAGCACTAACAATCCAGTACATGTACAGACTGCATGTAGTGACTGCACCTTTAAGACTTTGTGAGAGGGATCAACCCCTGGCGCCAAGTAAAGCATATTGTAATAAGGCATAACATGCTGATTGAAGATAAAGCCGAGAAAAAGGAAATGTAGAGGAAGGGGAACTGGGTTGTGTAATCTACGACTGAATGATCCCTCATTGAGAAGAACAACATGTAGTATTATGACTTTATTTTTTGGGATTATGCTTCTTGCAATAAAATGATGGTCTGTGTTATTACTTTGGGATAGTTTCATGACCGTATCTCTAATTGTTGATCCCACTGGGCTTTAAAGATAAAAGGACAAGAGGTTAGTGGGGGGAAGCCGTCATCTGCCTTCCTTTGTTCCTAAATTCCTGTCCTGCACGCAAGTCCCTTGACATGCTCACCTCCTCAATGCCAGCCAGACTACGATTAGAAGGGCACACCTTAGCATTGCTTTCTCATACCACATGGCCTGATATCTTGTATGTTCACAATAATCTTGAACGGCCAGTTCATGCTTGAATTGCGCTGGGCGATGGAGCAAGCAGAAGGATAAATGTGAATGCAGAATGTCTGAGGGGAGGAGAAGATGTTAGTCTTGAGATTAAGACAGCAGAGGGACACAAATGGCATGCAAACATGAGAGTGCGCTGCGCGATAGCATCTCTTGAGCCAGCTTCCTTTTGCTTTGGAACATTGCTGGCATTGCTAATGATATGTAGGCAGTTGACGAGCTCAGACCTGTTCCTCTAACTTTTAAAATAGAACAGTCGGTCCTGTGTTTGGTTGTTACTCTGCGATAAAGCCACCAGCAAAGTACCAGCCCAAAAATGCTAACAGGACATCTCATGGCTCAGGGGAAACCAATTCACATTATGAGGGAAGGGGGGGACAACAACACTCCTGGAGAAACATGTCTTGTTATCCCAAAGTCATTCGAGACACTGCCTTGCCACCGAGCCAGAATGCAGTTAATGCTGCTTTTTTTTCAGAGAAATTGGCATGAAATGCTCAATCTTTGCTTCGTGCAGTACATGAAGTATCCACCACATTCGACACCTGAACATGTAACACAGAGTTAGTCACATTTTATATTTTATCGATGTGGATATCATTTTCAGCTCATGTTGCCACCTTATGTCCAGTTAGAAAAGCTTGCTTGATGTGTCAACAAGGTCTGCTAAAAGGTAGAGAAGTGAGGACATGGAACCACTATAACACAGTGTTGATTGGATTAGATTAAATCCAAGGTTTATTCATGATCAATTTGAGGAGGATTTGGCCATTAGAGATTAATTATAAAGTCTAATAGCAGTGGGCAGGAATGTTCTCCTGTATCTGTCCTTGTGAAGCGCAGCTGAAGCGGTCTGTTGGAGAACGTGCTCCGCTGTCCCTGCAGTAGGTGATGGAGAGGGTGGTCCAGGTTATCCAATATGGACAATAATGACATCAGTGTCCCTCTCTCCACCTGCTCCAGATAGTCCTCTTTGCAGCCACTGATGGAGCCGGCCTTCCTCTCCAGTTTAGTGAGTCGGTTTGTGTCACCGTCTTCAGTGCTGCTCCTCCAGGAGACGACGGAAAAGTACAGAAAATTTGAGTTTAGTACAGCAGATTTATCATGCAATTGCAGGTCGTTGAGACTTTGATTAGTCCTGTAATTACTATCTTATCAGCAAGAGGCTGGAAAGAAACACATCAGATATTTATGTATTATACTGGGTGAGACAGAGATCTAAATCCGATCTTTCAAAGTGTACTCATAAAATGTTAATTCATAGCTATTTGATAAATGTGCCAAGAGCTCTGGATTTGAGACTTTATTAGACTGCAGTCACACAAACGAGGACTTTATTTGAGTCTTATTGGGACTTGACCGCACTTAGACTTAAAATGTTCACCTTAAATATAAATGATACACTTATCCAAGACATCCCATACATGTCTTGCATGAGAAAACATGTAACATATTTTGCATCGTGAAGACTCAGCTATGCAAATCGGAAAAAAAGCACACACTATCAACTGCATCTGGAACAGTAAATTTCTGAGCTGCAAAACCAAAACAATAAGTTTAAAGATGTAGAGCCATGGGTGTTTATGTGGGTGTGTTCATATGTTCAACCCCTTTCACATGCACATAGGAAGTTGATCAACAATTACTTATCTATCTCTGTATCATCACTGTGGCAGCTAGGGGGGTGGGGTCTCGAATCGGCCTCGGCTGCTCTGGCTGATTGGCAATCAGCCAGCAGCTGACGCTGCTCCCATAAAAGAGCAGCAAAGAGTGGAAGTAGGGAAGAGTGATCAGAGGCGCCGTTGTGCGGTCTGCTGAAGTGAATAAAGAACGTTGTCAAATGGCTGATCCTTGGTGCTTTGGGGGGAAACCCACGGGTGACGGCCACAGGGCTGTTACAGTCACACTTTATTTGTCCCAAAAGCAGGAGACACAACTTAAATAGGGCGTTGATGCTTGTTAACGCAGAGTGCTTTTGTAATTTGACCTTTCTGGCTCATGTTATAGTATGCAGTAAGAAATTAGAAATTAAGGCACAAGAGCAGTTGTTTGTGAGTTTTCACCCAACCAACAACTTTCCACCTTCATGAATGTGTTTCTCTGTCCTTCACTCAGTCAGCTGCAGAAATGACCAATTTCTATTGATGTTGCAGACTGATGTTGGCAGATTAGACCTGGAGTTGGCGGAAGAATTGTCCCCTTATAAACTTATTTTAATGACACTAAATAGCAGCGCCAGGTCAAATGGGCACTTAATAGCCATGGGGAAGTTTGCTGAGATGGAAGCAATCGCCTTCTCTTCTTGGGACTCCTTATATGCATCTTACTGTATGCTTATCTGCTCTGTCAACAGTATCATATTTAAACGATGCATTTCTCTTGGGTTACACATATTGGACTGAAGTAAGGAACAAAATGTGTATTCTATGTTTACTCCTCTAGAAGTTTCTCCATTCTTGTGATTCGAGACTTGTCCGGTTTTCCTCGACTGACTGTTAATGTTGTTTTTGTTGCATGCATGGGAAAATGTTTTTGTTGTAGAATGGCCTCTAAGGGCAGAGCCAGGTTGAAATAACCTAATTAGTGTCACTCAAGAAATGTGAAAAGTGTTTGAACAATACCTAGAATTAAGATGGATCGCTACTTGGATCTAGAGGCTTTCCTACAGCTGTGTTATTCACTTTAGTTTGGAATATTAGTAAATAAATAATCATATTTTTACTATTAGTTTTCTATAAATTACTATTCATCTCAGAATAGATTCTTTGGTGTGCAGGTGTATCTTACAGCAGCAGCTTCTGTGCAAATATTAAGCTGAGCATCAGATAATGATCACATGAACATCCATGCACAGTTTCTGCCCATTATCTTCTGCACTATGCACATGTGTGTTTGTACTAATCTTTGCACAACTTTGTTTGTGTACGTGTCTGACGCGCAAAAAGCCAACTGCACAAACCATTTTGATGGTTTCCCCCCACTGTGCGACTGGTCAGTAGGGGCTACAAAATTAAGGATGGAAACGGCTTAAATTAAAGATTTATTTCTTCACCGCTTTTCCAGTTTATGCTCACTAACTCATCTTGAAATTGTTTGTTTTGGGAAAGACAACCTTCCCACCAAAGGACAGTGGGTATACTGCCAATAGTCTGAAGTTTAAATCAAATATAGTCATCTGATTATCCAGTCTATTGTCATAACCCACTTAGCCTGAATGGAGGGGATGATAAAGCCTGTTTCTGTGAAAGTGCACTGAGAGAGATGAGTTCAGCTGGAGTTACCGACCGGTTCAAGTTCTTTAGATATGCTTCAGTGATTTCTCATGCATTTTTGGAACACCCGCTCTTCTTCTTGCATGGTCAGCGTTAATGCAGGCCTCAACAGTGAGCCATGGGAACTCACGAGAGCTTTTCTTTCTCTTTCAGATTCTCTGTGTTGGATTGGATTTGAGTTACCTCAGTCTGGTCTTTAACTTTGCAAGTTAGCTGTATAATTTGTATGGACAAAGTTTTACTTTATTCCCGAGATAGATTTCCCATAGCAATCAAGCATTTACATTCCATTCCTCTCATGTCTCTGTTTGTGTTCTCACTCGTTTTTAGATGTCCTCAAACAGTGTCTTCTAATTGAATTCCAACTTTATCTGAGACTGAAATCATGCTTGATGCTTCCTTCTTCAGTTAGAGCTTCCTGGGTTGTTGCCTGTTTGGTTGTCTCCAACATTCCTCCTATTCCTCCCCCACGATGATGAATCCCTGATGCTTGGAGGGCAGTTCCAGCATTAGTCCAGAGATTTGATTAAAGTGATTAAAACAGGGGGCCCTCTGCGTACAACAGGGGGGATCTGTGTGGTATTGTTGTATTGTTGGTAGTTTAAATGGCACATGACTTTGATCTCACTGTAGATTGCACACTTTCTCCATCCCCGTCTGATCACCCGTCGGATCTACCTTTGAAAACAATTTAAATATGATGTGTTTTTTACTTTTTAGTCATTTTATTCAGAAATGCTGATGTTGTGTTATTGTTGACACGATGCTACTGTATGAACGTGCATAATATCAAACTGTGTTAAATCATAACAGGTGCACATTCAGGTCATTCAGTCATATCACGTTTTTCCACTGAGCTTTTCTTAACCCTGGAGGCATAAAGGAAATTTCCGGTGCCACATGTTGCCGTGTTGAATGCATGGCGTTGCCGTGTGTGTGCTGTGTAAACTTGACCTCCATCTCTGGTTCAGGCAGAGCCCAGATGGCAAGATTGCAACTGACTGCGCTTTTGACCCAAAGCCTTCCAATCAACAGCTTCTCAACTGCAGGGGAAAACGTATTCCATTGTGCATGGAAGCCACATAAAAGGAAAGTGGTTGACTTTTCTCGGCCAACCTGGTATGAGATCAGACGAGTGAAGGTAAAAGGACTGTACTTGTCTTCTGACCACTGAAAGCGCTTTAACACTAATGTCATCATTCACCCATTCATACCCAATCATTCACCGCTAAGGTCCCAGCTGCACATCAGGACTAACTAACGTTCATACACATTCATACAGCTTAGGCACAGCTACGGGAGACATTTGGGGGTTAAGTGTCTTGCTCTGATTGAAGGACAGCCCTGCTCACCACTGAGCCACAGTCGCTCACAGTGATGAGGCTGGCGATCCGTTTGAGCCTTTGAATCTAAGCTCCCGGCAACTGTGAAAGCTTTAAGGAGACATAACATAAGTACATGAGGATTTATTTCACACATGTGACTCTCTGCCTTGTATACATTGGGCAAACCTCTTCCATGATGTCAGCCTATCAAACAACATATAATGTGAACTTTAGCGACAGTAAAAGGTGGAATTGTTCATTGAATGTATTTTAACTCTAAATCTGTCCTTCTGGTCACATGACATCTATTGTTCTGTCCATCCTGGAGAGGGATCCTCCTCTGTTGCTCTCCTGAAGGTTTCTTCCCCTTTTTCCCCCTGAAGGGTTGTTTGGGAGTTTTTCCTGATCCGATGTGAGGTCAAAGGTCAGGGATGTCTATGTGTACAGATTGTAAAGCACTCTGAGACAAATTTGTAATCTGTGAAAATTGGGCTATACAAAGAAACTGAATTGAATTAAATTGAATTCTATCCGCCATGTCTGAACGAGCAGAAAAAGCAAGTCTTCTATCAGACCACACACATGCGTTGTAAATAAATTAAATAAATGAAACAGCTGTAGTTGTTAGTGTGTGGTCTGAGGACAAGCCCTCCTGTCCCTCCCAGCACTGTATAAGGTTTGCTCTCTCTGCATCACCTTCAGGGCTTTAGGGAGTGACCTGGATGTGTGGGATGGTATGCCATTTTGGGCGCCATTTGTAATTCCAGACACAAATCAGATGATCAGATTTCTTGAGGCTTTCATCGTTCCAGATCAGATAAACCTGCATTTTACCTTCCAACCTCTGGCCTTAACCTCTTATCCACCTGCAGCCTGTTTGTGTTCAGATTCAAAGGAACAAAATAAGTCAGCACGAGTGAAACTGAGAGCGGATTGGAGATCATGACATACCATAATGCTGCGTCCTTATTCAATTCAGTTTATTTGTAATAGCCCATTTTCACAAATTCCAAATTTGTCTCAGAGTGCTTTACAATCTGTACACATAGACATCCCTGCCCCAAAACCTCACATCGGACCAGGAAAAACTCCCAAACCACCCTTCACGGGGAAAAAGGGGAAAAAACCTTCAGGAGAGAACAGAGGAGGATCCCTCTCCAGGATGGACAGGTGCAATAGATGTCATATGTACAGAAGGACAGATTAGAATTAAAACACATTCAACTAGAACGGGCACTCGGTAGAGCGCATACTTTCACATATCACAAGATTGGGCATTGAATTATGAACATTTTGGCATTAGTTGCATGCCAATTGGATAAAAATTGACCGTGCTATGGTAAAAAGAAGATTTTGACCTTTTCATGACCTTGACCTTTGACCCGATCGATCCCGAAATCTAATCAAATGGTCCCCGGATAATAACCAATCATCCCACCAAATTTCATGCGATTCGGTTTAATACTTTTTGAGTTATGCAAATAAAACGCATACAAATAAATAAATAAATATATTCACGGCGATCAAAACATAACCTTCCGCATTTTCAATGCAAAGGTAATGAATATGACAGAGTGTATGAATAGTTCGTCGTGGGCATATTCCACGATGGAGACCTCCACGATCCATCAGGCAGATGGAGGTAGAGAGGAGGAGAACATAAATGAGCAACTTCAAACATATGATGAAACGCGGATGTTTGTGATTAAGCAGTCCAAGGAGAAGCTTGGGCTCAGCTGGCCCAGATGGATTTCCAGGAGAACAGGTCTGTTTTTAGACTTGTGTAATAGTGGCCCAAAAGTACAGAGGCTTTTCTGGTGAATTCAGTCCATAATGGCTGAACAAACAGTGTTGCATTTGTGAGGCTAGCATTATCAGCAATCGAGGAGATAACAGGCCTGTTTTTACTGGAGGAGGGGGTGGTGATGGGGGGAGTGAAGGGTAGGGGTACATGAGACTATTGTTAACTTGGACATGTCTGGGTTTCTTTACACCAGCATGATTAACCTCTAACACACACACACACACACACACACACACACACACACACACACACACACACACACACACACACACACACACACACACACACACACACACACACACACACACACACTGAGAGCCATGGCCAATGGGAATTGTGGGAACTTTGCTCAGACCAATGGGAATCCCCAGTGCAATTATATTCTTCAAAGGCCAGTTCCCAGAAGGTATACATTCTAGATAGGAAAACAAGAGATAGATACATCTATATATTTATTTATAATGCCTGTAAAGTTTATTTTCGGCCCAGAAATGAAAATCTACATTCCAGTCTTTTTCTCAGGCCCTCACGCTGGGCTCCACATGCCAATCCCTGTGTCGGTCCCTGCCACAATGCGGCCACAGTTGAATCCAGCTGAAGTTTTCTGACTTACGACACGAGCGTTGAGGACTAAGGGACAGTTGCTAAATGAATCCAAAGGCTTAACATTTTCTTGTAGTGCTCATAAATGCATAGAAGATAACACAGGCATTTGCTAAATATGATTTCATGCCTTTTGCTACTATGACAAATCCAAATGTCTGCTGTGAAAAATGCAAAGGTACACTAAAAGTGCTATGGATAAAATCATAACTAATAAGGTTGCATGCCAACTGATTCATCTCCTTTAGAACTAAGCAAACTCCATCCAGAAGCTTGGAAGAAAGCTCAGTGGACATTGAGTTGGTATTATCTTGTTATCAACTTATTATAAATTAAACCGACTTATTGGTTGCTTATTTGTGCAGCAGCATATAAGGGACAACATATTGTTATCTCCTAATTGGTAATTATTGGGAATAACTGCTTCCTGAATATATCTGAATCAGGGACCACATAATCAATAATGTTGTTACTCAGACTGCTGGATACAACGCGAATGAACCAATTTATGATGATGATTATTTGCTATCTTAGAATCTGTTTTCTGGCCACTTTCCTTTTGACTCAGGATCTTCTTTATTACACACATTTATGAACGTGTTACTCCACGATACACAAAACCAACACAGACAGCAGTATACTTCACTGCTTGTTCAGCCTGTGCCATAATATGATAAATAACAACAGCCTTGCACACCTCAGATGATCTTTGACCTCTAAACCAATACACCGACTGCTGTTTGTGTTAAGGACTCCAACTGAGCCGTGTGCTTCCCTCTGACACACCACTGAGATACCGAAAAAAACATTTTAGGTGTGCATTGCATATTAATGCAGACAGTTTCTCGGTTTTTGGCCTGCTAAGTACATAAATGATGTGAGGCTGTGTTGTGTTGATCCCTCAGATCAAAAGCCAGCAGATATATTGGGATGAAATAACATGTGTCTCTTGAGGTAAAGTGAACTTTCTGCTGCTTCCGCTCATTTTGCACAATGTCATATATCGCTAATCCTCTCCTAGCCTACATCCAATGATCTATCGGACGAGAGGTTATCTCACATTGTCAGCACTTTACCCACCCAACTGGAATTATGATTTACAACCAACCACAGCCAAGGAAAAACATAAGGAAATTGCTTCTCTGTGGTTTAGTTTGCTTAAGTCTGTTGACTTCTACAGGAAACAAACACATTCCTCCATCAAACAGTATATTTGGAGAAAGTGATTTATTGAATTCGGTCAGAGACAGAAACAATATCCCTCCAGTTATTCCCAAAACTGTTTTATAAAATACAGTGATAGTCTTACATATTTACTTTGGATTAATCTTATCCGATCTGCTGATGAAAATGGATTAAAAACACAGAGACAAACTTGGGGCTTTGAGTTATAACTTTCCCACGACAGCAACCACTAAGTTACTGTTATTTGAACACAGTCAATTGCTTCTGTAAAGTAAGCAATTACTAAGTGGCCCTACACACTTGCAGATTGGCAACACCTTTCTGTGATGCCATAAATGAATGCATCAGCAATTAGTAAACTTAGACTCTATGAGGAAAGGAGATTATGATCGAGCTCAAGATCAGTTTAAAATCACAGTTTACTGTAGTTTGTCTCTCATCGATGGGACTATGACAATGTTCAGTTCAGTTGGCCACCTTTGCACCTTTCTAGTAATTACTGAGAAGAATGATGGAAAAAGAAAAATGCAAATATTTAGAAACCAGAAGTATTCTTTAAATCTCTTTCATTAAGTGACATATGAGATAAAAACGTTGGACCGGTTACCAAGTCCTCATTTTTTCAAATATTTTTCTAACATTTACACAAAACAGCAACATCTGTAATCGATCTGATTTGCATATTTCAGATTTGAATTTAAATTAAATAAAACTTACACATATCTAAAGAACAGGGTTGACATTCACACCTGGAACCTTCATGCTGTGAGTTAGTTGCATGTAACGCCCTGTTCTGTGTCTCCTCTGTCTCCTTGATTGTTTCATTCCCTTCACCTGCCCTCAGCCACTCCTGTCTCCTTGATTGTTTCATTCCCTTCACCTGCCCACAGCCACTCCTGTCTCCTTGATTGTTTCATTCCCTTCACCCACCCTCAGCCATTCCTGTCTCCTTGATTGTTTCATTCCCTTCACCTGCCCTCAGCCACTCCTGTCTCCTTGATTGTTTCATTCCCTTCACCTGCCCTCAGCCATTCCTGTATCCTTGATTGTTTCATTCCCTTCACCTGCCCTCAGCCACTCCTGTCTCCTTGATTGTTTCATTCCCTTCACCTGCCCTCAGCCATTCCTGTCTCCTTGATTGTTTCATTCCCTTCACCTGCCCTCAGCCACTCCTGTCTCCTTGATTGTTTCATTCCCTTCACCTGCCCTCAGCCATTCCTGTATCCTTGATTGTTTCATTCCCTTCACCTGCCCTCAGCCACTCCTGTCTCCTTGATTGTTTCATTCCCTTCACCCACCCTCAGCCATTCCTGTCTCCTTGATTGTTTCATTCCCTTCATCTGCCCTCAGCCACTCCTGTCTCCTTGATTGTTTCATTCCCTTCACCCACCCTCAGCCATTCCTGTCTCCTTGATTGTTTCATTTCCTTCACCTGCCCTCACTCTTGTCTCGTTAGTGTCTCATGCCGTACACCTGTGTTTCTCCCCTACATATTGTGCCAGTCTTTCCTTGGCTCCTGCTGGATTGTTGTCTGTAGTTCTGTCTTCCTTGTACCCTGTGTATTCCTGACCTGCCTGTTCTGACCCTGCCTGCTTGCCCATTTTTGGACTTTGTTGCTTATTAGAACCTTTTGCCTCAGTAAAGTGTGTTTTTGTTATTCACACTGAGTCCGGTCCAGTTCCTCTGCGAATGAGCTCTTGCCACCCGTGACAGTTGCATAACTGTGCCCATTGTTCGAGAACACATTTTGTTTAATTTGCTATATTCAATATGTTTTCAAGGTCATTATTAATTTCAAAAACAATTTCATTCAGCCTATTCAGAACAAAACAGAAAAAAACAGCGACATGTTTTATTCTTTTTACTTATCCTCCATCCTATGGTTTATGAAAACATTTTACTTCCAAATGTCAGTGATTCTTGAAACCTGGGGGGAAAATGGGGTCCCGTAGGATGAGCAGCAAAACTAAGTGTCATTTTTAGATTACATTACCAGATGTCCACAATTGAGTTAGTGAGTAAAGTATTAGTTGCAGGTATAACAGTAGTCCTGCTTAGAAGCTGTCTGAAAACAGGCTCTGAGCAGGAAAAGGCATTATCCTCCTCCTGCTGCTCAGTTTATTTTATTTTGTAGGGCTTTGCTTGACAGAAACCCTTGTGTTGTTTTGGAGATGAGAGATGAGATGTCATGGTCAGGAAACATTGCTGATGCGTATGACAACCCCCTTAATGCCTGCTTCATTTCACACCTTCCATCTAATTTTACAGTGACTGATCATTTGTCTTATGTTTGTTCACCTTTTCCCTCAGCCAAGCATGAAGTAGGCTTTGACTGAGTCCGATCTGCACGTACGCAATGACGGTTCAGCGATGGACTTGCATGACTTTCACAACTCGTAGTATTTATTTTACATGCATCATTTAGATTAGCAAGTTGGCTTTCATATTTGTATGTGATGCTCTTATGACAAGAGCTCGACCGGTAGTGGATTTTTAAAGTTATGGATACAATTCATTAACATACAATTAAAATGTTATGGATTTCATACTTGTATATTTAAAAGTTTTCTTTTGATCTTTGTCTTAAGCATATTATTATGGTACACATTTTCAAAAAGATAAAATAGAGCCATTCTTAGTGTTCTGCATTTTCAAGAATACTAAGGGAGGGGGGGGGGGGGTATACAAATAAAAAATATAATTAGATTTAATCTGAAGACCGATGAAACATGTAGGATCATGAACATAATACAGATTGTACATTCAAAAATAAAAAAGTTGAGCTTCTTAAAAATAGAATGACTTGACCCCTTTTCTATTGCAAGCTCACACTCTTACCACTGGCTCCTGTTCTACTTTTATTTGACAGTATGAAGACGTTAAATGTCTCTCAACGACGCATACAAAAGCAACGGTTAGCAATTTGTCAGAACTAAACATCTTTAAGAGCCACTCAATTCACCCTCTTCATTTCTCCACTGACAATGAGTGGGAGAGTGACTTCATGGACCTTTCCAAGCATGGAGTGTTGGCACTGACCAGATGGATTGCATTGTAAATTGAAATGTAAGCTTGTAAAGACCAGATGGCTGCCTCGGATCAGGCCTTCCCTATATGCTGTTAGTCTTGACAGAGAATTACCAGAATATGTTTTAATACGAGCTGATAGGAAGATATCGTCTGTGAGGTTTCCATGGAGAGGGGGAAACATACCCAGGGTGAGGTATAAGTAAGGAGTGAGCGTGTGATAAACGGTCCTTCTAGCCTTATGACTGCTTTGATGATTTACATCCTTCATTCATGAAGTGAGCAAACCCAACACTGGAAATCTGTTTTTCCAAGGAAGTATACCTATTCGGATAAATAAAACAATATCAATTGTTTTAGAAAACATGATACAAATGTTCTCTAGGTTGCCCTTACAGTATATCCCATGTGTTAAAGTGTCCTCAAGGGTGCTCTGACAGTAGATAACATAAGAAATGTTCTCATGGGTGCCCTTCCACTGGGGCGACTGGCTCAGTGATGAGCGAGATCGTCCTTCAATCAGAGGTTCGATCCCGTTAGTCCATGTCGATGTGTCCTTGGGCAAGACGCTTAACCTCAAATGGTCCCCGTACCTCTGCCATCGGTGTGTGAATGTGTGTGAATGTGTGTGAATGTTAGTTAGTACTGATAGCCAGGTGGAACCTTAGCTCCTCCCATCAGTGTCTGAATGGGGGTAAATGATGTCATGTAGTGTTAAAGTCCACCATTTAGATAAAACGTAATAAATTGTCATCTCGGGTGCCTTTCCAGTGGATACAACTCAATAAAGAAAAATGCTATTTATGGTGCCCGCCTATAGATAACACATGATCAAATGTGATCTAGGGTTCCCCTTTAGTAAAGAAAACATGATGCGGTGCAATATAGGGCGTCATTAAAATGGAGAAAACATGATGCAGTGCCATAGGCTACCCCCAGTGCCCCTGTCCATCAGACCGCCTGAGTCCACTACAGTAAGGAAAACTGTATTAATCTGAAGAATTTACAAATGATAAAAACAGATCAGACATTATGCAGTTGGACAGATTCTAGCAAAGTTATGTAATCACTGCATGCACAGTACAATAATCTTACCATCACAAGTCTTTCTGTGATTGTGAAAAGCGGTCACGGCTGGGTCCACTATCAACAACTCTTTTTCTGCCGTTTGCCGTGCTTGACTTACTGCAGGACCTGGTCCGGGTCCAATGGTATCTTCTCACGCAAATGCAAATGAGCATCTGTCAAGCTGTCAGCTCCACAGCGGGACTACTGTGGAGAGGGTGAGCGGGTATAAATACCTGGGAGTCCACATCACCGAGGATCTGACATGGTCAACAAACACAGACACTCTGGTGAGAAAGGCAAGGCAGCGCCTCTACCACCTCAGGCAGCTGAGGAAATTTAAAGTTTCCCAGAGGATCCTTCAGTCCTTCTACTCTGGAGCTGTAGAGAGCGTCCTGACAGGAAGCATCACAGCCTGGTTTGGCAACTGCTCCGCTCAGGACAGGAAGGCTCTGCAGAGAGTAGTGCGTTCGGCTGAGCGCACTATTGGAACTACACTCCGCACCCTGCAGGACTTGTACACCAGGAGGTGCAGAACCAGAGCCGGCAGGATCATGAAGGATCCTCACCACCCCAACAACAGACTGTTTCAGCTGCTGCGGTCAGGCAGGCGCCTCCGTAGTCACGCTGCAAGAACAGAGAGACTGAGACGGAGTTTCTTTCCTCAGGCCATCAGGACTGTGAACTCCGACCTCACCAGGACCCCCACATAGACCCACACAACTGCCCCTCTTAGGCACACACACACACACACACACACACACACTTACTGTAAATATTGTGTTGTTTTTTATTGTAAATAGTGTGTACTTGTTGCCCTTGCACATTCCTGCTAAGCATTGCCACTTTCATTTCACTGCACACCCTGTGTGTGTATGTGACAAATAAAACATCTTGAATCTTGAATCTTGACCTTCATCTACAGATTGGGCCTCTTATTTATCAAGTTTCAAAAGGCTCCAGTGTTCTGCTTTTGATCCCTTTTCACTTTTGTGAATGCACTTACAATTCCACAACTTCCTGCCAGATGAGTGACAAAGTTCCCCTGACTAAAGTCTATTCAAACCTATATGGGGAAAACGGGAAGGAGCTCTTGTTTATGTGTTGGCAGAGAAAAGCAAGCTATAACACAAGTTGATTAAACGTCTATTAGATTCTCTCTGTGGACCATTTGTCTTAAGACAAATAGGGACAGATGCAGACAGCTTTATACCTACTGTAGACATAAAAACTGTTCCATGACATGCTGAAGTCTGTGAAATGTTCAGGGTGTCTGTCACAATACATTTACCAACCCAAATATGATGCTTTATCTAGTGCAAACAAAATGTCACTTTGTTCAATAGGAAGCTGGAAAGAGCAGATGGCTAGCTTAGTTTGGAATAAACACTGGAAACCAATAGCCTGAAGTAACACATCCACCTACCAGCACCTCTATATTTACCTTTGCATTGAAAATGCGGAAAGGTAATGTTTTGATGGCCGTGTATTTATTTATTTATTTGTATGCGTGTTACTCGCATAACTAAAAAAGTATTAAACCGAATCGCATGAAATTTGGTGGGATGATTGGTTATTATCCGGGGACCATTTGGTTAGATTTTGGGATCGATCAGGTCAAAGGTCAAGGTCATGAAAAGGTCAACATCTTCTTTTTACCATAGCACGGTCAATTTTTATCCAATTGGCATGCAACTAATGCCAAAATGTTCATAATTCAATGCCCATTCTTGTGATATGCGAAGGTATGCGCTCTACCGAGTGCCCGTTCTAGTTACAGATGAAGACGTCAAATCTTGTTTGTTTACTCTTTGGTCAGATTTAGATGTAATGGAGTTGGAGTTTGTTCGCTATCCCCCTGATAGCCGAGCTAACGGGGGGGAAATAGCTAGCATGCCTCTGTCCATGCTGGCTAGTTCCCCCTGTTAGCTAGGCTAACCATTCCTTGGCTGTAGTCTAATGTTGAATAGACAGAGAGGTATCCTAACTCTCAGCCGGAAAGTATTGCCAACATGTAGCTGCTTTAGAAAACCCCTGAACGACTTGAACAGATGCTACACACATACTTGAAGATCTCATACCTTAAAGCTGCTGGTGTGATAAAGTAATGTCTTGGCAGAATTGGTAAAAGCTACAAGCAGAGTCTGACATGTTGAACCTGATCGAATTTATTTTGAGCAATGTGAAGGCCTAACATTGACCTATTACCTTTTGAGTCTATATGATTAACTTATTAGCAAACGGCTGCTTATTTACACATTTAGGAGTTGCAGAGCAACATGAGCATTCATTTGGTCATGTATCTGACATTAGGGAATTTAAGTCTAATATTTACTAAGGATCTAAGGACTAAGGAACATATTTTGCTTCTTATCTGCAGTAAGCTACATAGTGTTGTGTTCGAAAGCTAAACTACGAGCTACATCTAGCTATAACGCTACATAAATTTTTGTGAGCTGCAGATTTAGGTGATATTCTCCTTTTTCATGTTTATTTTGTCAATTCATACATTAACTAGAATGGGCACTCGGTAGAGCGCATACCTTCGCATTTCACAAGATTGGGCATTGAATTATGAACATTTTGGCATTAGTTGCATGCCAATTGGACACAAATGTATTGTGCTATAGTAAAAAAAAGATGTTGACCTTTCCATGACCTTGACCTTGACCTTGACCCGATTGATCCCAAAATCTAATCAACTGGTCCCCAGATAATAACCAATCATCCCACCAAATTCCATGCGATTCGGTTCAATACTTTTTGAGTTCTGCGAATAACACGCATACAAATAAATAAATAAATACACGGCGATCAAAACATAACCTTCCACATTTTCAATGCGAAGGTAATTAACATAGAATACCGATAACTTCTTTAAAGGACAAAAGTTAGAATATGAATAAATACAAAATTGTTGCAAAGAATAATGGTAAACATCATCATGAAAGCTACGTAGAAAGGTATGAAAAGTATTCTCTTGTTCTTCTTCTCATTAAGTAGAAGTAGAATGCAAGGTGGGAATAAACTCAGAGCAATCACAGCTGCAGTCGTACAGCCGATCAGACCAAAGAAGGAACTGTTTGTGACACGACAGCCCTGCTGTGGATATCTGAGGTGAAGCGTAAGGCATTTCCCTGATCCTTAAATGCACCGGCTTGAGTATCAGCGAGATATCAATCTATCATTATCTTTTACTGCTAAAGCCAAAGGGAGGACATTCATTTCCTGGTCTCTACAGTTGGGGGCCCCTATAATGGCTCGTGGTGTGCAAAGTTGACCACAAACTGCATTGCAAATAATCCATTAAAGTCCTTCAGGGGAGATAAGCAAGTTATAGTCGCAACTAAAACGCTGATCTTGCCAATAAAGTTCATTCTTTTAATGTTTACTCAAAAGCCATGCTCAGATAAATGACAAAACCTTGGAACCTTCGAGGTGTGTGTGTTCGACATACTCCAGCATCATTTGACAATCAGAACAGGGGCCAGCAGTGGAAAAGCCTGTCGCATTGTTGACACAGTCAAGTGACGGATACAGTTAATGTGTTAACAGGCTTAGTGGAGCTGCTTCATTTAACACAACAGTTGCATCATAAAGTAATGAGCTTATGGTCATCACATACACGACCGTTCAAAAGTTTGGGGTCACCCAGACAATTTCGTGTTTTCCATGAAAACTCACTTTTATTTATCAAATGAATTGAAAATTGAATAGAAAATATAGTCAAGACATTGACAAGGTTAGAAATAATGATTAATATTTGAAGTATTAATTTTGTTCTTCAAACTTCAAGCTCAAAGGAAGGCCAGTTGTATAGCTTATATCACCAGCATAACTGTTTTCAGCTGTGCTAACATAATTGCACAAGGGTTTTCTAATCAGATATTAGTCTTCTAAGGCGATTAGCAAACACAATGTACCATTAGAACACTGGAGTGATCGTTGATGGAAATGGGCCTCTATACACCTATGGAGATATTTCATTAGAAACCAGACGTTTCCACCTAGAATAGTCATTTACCACATTAACAATGTATAGTGTGTATTTTTGATTAATGTTATCTTTATTGAAAAAAACAGTGCTTTTCTTTGTAAAATAAAGACATTTCTAAGTGACCCCAAACTTTTGAATGGTAGTGTACTTTAAAACTTATAAGAGAACGATGTGCGTGTCATCAAGATAATTTTGCCATTTTTGACAAACATTGCACTCATATTACAAGCTCTAATGCAGGGTTAGTTATTTTCCTGTGGTTCTGTACGTTTGTCTATGTGTGTGTGATTGTTGGCATGTGGGTTTGGCTCTATTAGGGTACTGAACCCTGTATGGCTTCAGCACACAGGCACACTTTTCAACTCCTCCCCTCTGCCTTCAGCCAGGGTGTGATTAAAGCCAACACAATCTTGGGCAACCTGCACTGAGAGAGTCAGAGGGGTAGAGATAGAGGGAGAGACAGCAAAAGAGAGAGTGGGCAGCCACTCTGGTGCACTCTGGTGGTTCTTGCAGCGGTGTCGCTGCTGCTTGACAGTCCGACTGTGGCATCGTGGCTCATGTGGGATTCAGCGGAAACACTGCAAACTACTCTATTCCCAGTGGACCGATGGACAATGGACACAGACGGATTTTCCTCTCAAAAACCTTTTTCCACTTTATGTTCCTGTTTCCCGGATTCAGAAAGAGTTGAAACTCCGTGAACTAATACAACTCTATGGAGAGTTTGGATTCATCTTTTTTGAAGAACATGCTGCTGTGTTCTCCACCAGAAGAACTTCAGCTCACAATCACATCTTGTTTATCCCGTATGGAAACATGGAATGCCACTACTGCCTTTTGAACACTGCCAAACAAGCCTCCCAAGCTCTGAAATGTAAGCTGTGACTGCATCGTAAATAAAACCTGTTATTTAGTGTATGATGTTCGTAAGAAGCGTAGAATCTTTTGTTTTGTTAACTTTGACCTAAAAAACATCTTCAGCTGATTATAATGGATGGAAACCTGAGCACTTCAGCATCCTACATGGTGAACAGAACAGAGCCCTATCACGCGGCGGCGGGACCCTGGAGCCTCATCATACTGGTCATCGTAATACTGACCATAGTGGTGGGAAACCTGCTGGTCATCATCGCTGTCGCTCGCACTTCACAGCTACAAACGACGACAAACATTTTCATCATGTCCCTGGCGTGCGCGGACCTCATCATGGGGGTCCTGGTGGTGCCTCTGGGGGCCGCTATCGTGGTGACCGGCAACTGGCAGCTCGGCGACACGTTCTGCGAGTTCTGGACTTCTGTGGATGTCCTGTGCGTGACGGCGAGCATCGAGACGCTCTGCGTCATCGCAGTGCATCGGTACATCGCCATCACGAGGCCGCTCCGACACCTGGTTCTGCTCAACAAGTGGCGCGTGAGGGCGATCGTCTGCTTAGTGTGGGTCGTGTCCGCTTTAATTTCCTTTGTACCCATTATGAAAGGGTATTGGCGCGATAATGACGACGAAGCGGCGAGGCAGTGCTACGAAACCGAGACGTGCTGTGACTTCGTGACCAACAGGGCCTTCGCGATCGCCTCTTCGATCGTGTCTTTTTACATCCCGCTGCTCATAATGATATTTGTGTACGCGAGAGTCTTTCTAATCGCCACACGGCAGGTCCAGCTCATAGATAAGGATCGCGTGCGTTTTCAGAACGAGTGTCCGGTCGCGCAGGTGCAAGTTGACCCTCGCGTGAAGAACATCCCGTTGACGGCGTGCGCAGGCTACACCATCTGCAGCGGCGCGGCGCGGAGGAAGAGCGTCAAGCGGAGGCCGTCGCGGCTCACGCTCGTCAAAGAGCACAAGGCCCTGAAGACTTTGGGGATCATCATGGGGACCTTCACTGTGTGCTGGTTGCCGTTCTTCGTCGCCAACATCATCAATGCGTTTGAAAGAGACGTTCCCTCCGAGAGGATCTTCCGACTGTTGAACTGGCTGGGTTACATCAACTCCGGCCTCAACCCCATCATCTACTGCAGGAGTCCTGAGTTTCGTGCTGCGTTCAAGAACCTGCTGGGCTGTCCGTGGTGCTCCAGCCGGTGGCTCAATGCTTTCTACAAACAGCTGCGGACTCGCTGCTCCTGCTTTCTATGGCGGGTCGAGTCGGGCACTGCAGCCGGGTCTTTCCAAAAGCCTCCGACTGGTAGGACTGAGGTCAGTGAGAGTCTGACCAGCACTCATGGAAGCAGCGGAATTGAAGAGGCTTTCCCTGATCCTCTGCAGTCCAACGGCAGCACACAAATCAGTGACTTATCGGAGCCAGAAACCAAATTGTAAGTTCCCTTTCCCTTCCCATTTTTCTTTCTCCATCGTACTACAACAGTAAAACCATAGTTTAAAAAGAGAATGATGTAAATCCTTTTGACAGCTATGTACACCAGGACATCATGCATAACCATAAAGGCAACATCAAGATCAATGCAGCATTGGGGAAGGATTAGGTAACAGTGTTTGAACTTTTTTCAATATTTTTATTAATTAGATAATTCAATAAAAAAGCAATTAGAACAATTATATATATATATATATATAATTTTACTGTATATATATATATATATATATACACAGTATATGTATATAATACAACATCAGGAAATCACATTGCATTTTATTTGAGAGGAACTATTTGAGAAGACAGGGTGTGTCTTCTCTTGTTTTCTTATTCGCCTGTTTTCTTCTCATTAATAGTGCTAATCGTAAACAATGCGCATAAATCCATTTGTAAATATCAACAACAGTCAAACACAGTGCATTTCCTAAATGTAGAAATCCAGATTTGGACATTTTAAAAGTGTACTGCTAGCCTTTAAAACAATAGTTTGGACAGTAAAGAAAAATAAATAATGTATGGCCGATTGGCTGCAGCTGGGGTAACCAAACTCCAAATGAATCTTAATATTTAGATTTTTATGTATGCCTCAAAATCAGTTACTGGACTATGTTTCCTGTAATCAAGAAACCCAGCTGATGTTAATATAGTATGGCTGGTACTGTGTGAATGTTTTTCAGCACACTCCTAAATAATAGTTAGCATTAATTAATCAATTTATATTTCATAGAAACCCTCATATTGTTTGTGTAGTTTTTTTTGCCCATTTCATTATGTGGTATCTAAAAACAGCATCCCTTTATCAAAAAGATGACCGTAAAATGGCTTTGTGAAACCACGATGAGATGTGATATTTCCAAATATTATTATGGCTCTCTGCCTGTCAGCAGGCCTCAGAGTGCCCTGCCCAACAGCGCCCGCAGCAGATAAATCGTTATCACTTACACACAAGACTTCCTCATAACTGGAGAGGCTGTTGACAAGACTGACAGCCAATAGGAACACCTGGTGAAGGCTGGTTGGATGAGGGAGGTGGAAAGAGCCACCACAAGAGGACATCAGGCCTGTCACAGAATACAGGAAGATATGTAGTAACTAGAATGGGCACTCGGTAGAGCGCATACTTTTGCATTTCACAAGATTGGGCATTGAATTATGAACATTTTGGCATTAGTTGCATGCCAATTGGATATAAATTGATCGCGCTATGGTAAAAAGAAGATGTTGACCTTTTCATGACCATGACCTTTGACCCGATCGATCCCAAAATCGAATCAAATGGTCCCCGGATAATAACCAATCATCCCACCAAATTTCATGCGATTTGGTTTAATACTTTTTTACTTATGCGAATAACACGCATACAAATAAATAAATAAATACACGCCGATCAAAACATTACCTTCCGCATTTTCAATGCGAAGGTAATCATTAGGAGTCTATGTACACGCACACACAGACACATGCACACACAAACACCCCCCCCCCCCCCCACACACACACACACACACACCCACAAAGACAGACAGACAGATAATTGTTCTCTTTTCTTTACAACCAGAGTCATTTAGGAGCATAAACAAGTCTTCTTTAAAAGGAGCGAGGTGTGATCTGTCGTAAATCCCCTGAGGGGAACGGCTCAGTGGACTCACGCTGCGCTTTGAGCAGGATTACAACCGTAAGTGAGACCAGCCGTTTGGGAACGACTCTGGCGGGGCCGTGGTGTGCAGGCGGGCTTAATGAGGGAACGTGACACACGGTTCCAGCTCGAGTCTGCACTGCTGAAGTGTTTTTTTGAGTGCCTCAGTCATCCCCGTCAACCTGACTAGCCACACAAAAGAGCAATTGTGCAATTTCCTTTGAACCCTGGGACCACATGTAACAGCAGGTTTATTATCACCAGTCACTTTGTTTTCATGGGACGACATGCAGGCATATCACTGCTGCTCTTATCGACATCCACAGCAGCCTTCCCCTTCTGTCACGTATACGCCAGGTGATGTATGACAAGTGCAATTTCTCAAAGTGATGTTTTTGGCCATCAAAGTGTGCAGTAGTAAAGAAATAATGTGTTTGCATGTCTGTGCAAACTACATATACATTGAATAACACCGTTTTTTTGCATTCGGTGAGTGCATAATGAGGATAATTACGGGTAGCCTGTGGCAGTCCACTCAGGCGGGTGGGTGGATGGGTCAAACAAACACAGGACTTTCCCGGAGGAGACCATTGTACGTGTTATATCAGTCGTCGTTGACTTTACGCTGGTTACGCAACATTACATAAGAGAGTCCACTAAGGGCAGCCAGTTATATATTTTTGCTAGACACGGTTGATGCGTGACCTTGTGTATTATTTAAACACATCCTTAACGTTATAGTAATATAGTGTTAATCATGTGATATTGTGCGTTTTTGCAATAAAGGCTGTTTTGAAAAGTATTTTTAAAAACATATTTTTGGTACAGGAACCATGACATTTAATGTATGGTTTGAGGTAATGTACGATATCAATATTGTTTTCACAGGACATTTTTCAAAGTGAATTTAGCTTCTATTTTTCTTCTATTTCTCTAAAGTGAGAAATGCTTCTGCATTAGTTCTAAAATGTGTATTGGAGGTATCTAAAAAAAAAAAAATCTTCAAGTTTTTGAAAGATATTGCGATGCGTTATTGAGCGGAAGGAGTTTCTAAGCACAGTTTATCCACGAACGAGAACACTAAAATTAAAGAGAGCGGAACATTTTATTTCAACGAGCAGCAGCCAACTCGGTGGTGGCTAAACTGCAGTTCGGACGTGGAGAAGAAAGAGTCTAATCGACCGGTTCAAAGACACAGGACTAATATTATACCTTAGCTTCCACCTCAGGAGGATGAACATTAACAAGATCTTATGTGAAAAGCAGACACTGATGGGACGGGGACAAGAAATCACTGATACTGATTGGTTCAGGTTTCGCTCCAATGGGTTAGCAGTGCAGATACATTTGGAGAACTCTTTTGTCGTCATCGTTGGTTCACAAAAGACAAATCTAATCATGACAACAAATACATATGGTACATACACTACTGTTCAAAAGTTTGGGGTCACCCAGACAATTTTGTGTCTTCCATGAAAAATCACACTTTTATTTATCAAATGAATATAAAATGTAGTCAAGACATTGACAAGGTTAGAAATAATGATTAATATTTGAAGTATTAATTTTGTTCTACAAACTTCAAGCTCAAAGGAAGGCCAGTTGTATCGCTTATATCACCAGCATAACTGTTTTCAGCTGTGCTAACATAATTGCACAAGGGTTTTCTAATCAGACATTAGTCTTCTAAGGCGATTAGCAAACACAATGTACCATTAGAACACTGGAGTGATAGTTGATGGAAATGGGCCTCTATACACCTCTGGAGATATTTCATTAGAAACCAGACGTTTCCACCTTGAATATTAATTTACCACATTAACAATGTATAGAGTGTATTTTTGATTAATGTTATCTTTATTGAAAAAACAGTGCTTTTCTTTGAAAAATAAAGACATTTCTAAGTGACCCCAAACTTTTGAACGGTAGTGTGTTCGGATATATGCTCAGCTTGTGGGGAGCTAATGTCTGTTTTTTTTTTAAAGCACAAATAACCAGGCATTACACAAAGCACAGAGAGATGGAGGTGGAGAATTACATTTTCCCGTATACTGACTCATTAAAGTCGCAATAAGTGGCTTATTACTCCAAATCAAGAGTAAATGTTCAAAGGGACAAACTAAGAAGGACATATTGTTTATAATGGTCACATCTCAGGTTTATAAAGGACTATGTGTTACTGGACCGAACATGGCAGCTATGTACGTCAATATAATCAGATTTACCACACAAGCGAGCTTGAGTCCTCCCGGAGTGATCTGTGTTTAATTCATTGTCACTTTGTGATTTGAGTATGAGTCTGAAAATACAGCATGCAGTAAACTTGGTAAACAATGAAAGGTATTTCTGCTGCATCATGTACTCTACTTTTTAGACTAATCTGTAATGAATTTGGACTGGCAAAAAACATCTGCTGTGATTGACAAGCTTTTTTTGTGTAAGAAAATGAAAGCACTGCAGTGAGCATAAAAATAATAATCATTTATTTTATATATATATAGTTAAGCATAGCTGTCGGCGCGCATTAGGGCGTCCTGATGTTTCGATGGTGTGTTTTAGGAGGGACAAGCTGGCTGTAATGCTTTCTTTCCTGTGCTGTTAACCCTATAATTCCAACCCACACTCACACACTGACTTTCAGAATGTGCATTTAGTTATCTTAGAGCGAGATCACGCTTAAGAGAGCGTGAAACAAGGAGCGGGATGAAACAAAACATGGTGATCGTGACCGCTGAGAAACCTCAAACACTCCCTTTGAAGCCTGGCTGACCGAGGACACTGCAGGTATCCAGGAGCTGAGCAAACACTTAAGAACAATATAACTTCAAATAGTTAAGGTTTGGACAGATACAGATCAGCAACTAGAACGGGCACTCGGTAGAGCGCATATTTCGCAGTATCAAAAGATTGGGCATTGAATTATGAACATGTTGGCATTAGTTGCATGCCAATTGGATAAAAATTGACCGCGCTATGGTAAAAAGAAGATGTTGACCTTTTCATGACCATGACCTTTGACCCGATCGATCCCAAAATCTAATCAAATGGTCCCCGGATAATAACCAATCATCCCACCAAATTCCATGCGATTCAAGAAGATTTTGACCTTTTTCATGACCTTGACCTTGACCTTTGACCCGATCGATCCCAAAATCTAATCAAATGGTCCCCGGATAATAACCAATCATCCCAACAAATTTCATGCGATTCGGTTTAATACTTTTATACTTATGCGAATAACACGCATACAAATAAATAAATAAATACACGGCGATCAAAACATTACCTTCCGCATTTTCAATGCGAAGGTAATAAAGCATAACAAGAGCGACAATGAATCCTGTATCATGTTACAGTATGAAAGTAAAATCATACCAACACTCTAATGCTATGGATATTTAACGATTATGATGGATGATTTTAACCATTTAAATAAGTGAAACTGATCATCTAATACATTGATTCGCTGTATGACTCGAGGTTAATGTAACTTCTATCAAATAAAAAGCACTTTGAAATATGGATGTACAATTTGATGTAAAATCTTTACATCTGCATGGAAGTATTTCAAGTATTTCCTTCTCATATTTGTCAGTGTGACCTGAATGGAGGGCTGAGTGATGGGTTGACATCGACACTGTCACTGGTTGTTGCGGCTAACTTTTCTTAGTTTAATTATACGTGATTAGGGCTATTCGATTATTAAAAACTGTGTTGAGATCAATTTGATGTTGGTAAAATATTAGCAATATGTGTAACTGAATTCTTATTTAATGTTCGTCCCGACTTTAAAAATATTTTCATGAGAGAAACTAAATCTGTTGCAAGTTTTGAAAGTACACCTAGCTTCATTTAATTTAATGAATTTAATTTGTGTTCTTGTTGAAATAGAGAGGTGTTCCTAATACTTCACAGAATTTCATAAATCACGTTAACTAAATTATACCTAGCATCATCTCCGTTCGACACGCAGACATATATTTAAAGACGGAAAATACACTTGTCACAGATGATGGATGGATTTTATTTAACTTTGATGCACTTAACTTGAATTGAGACACTAAATATGTGCCAGCTATGACTGTGGATTCAACAGAATGTGTAACATTATATTATTCCTGAAGGTTTTGTCCATGAAATCTTTCAGATGCAACATTTTAAAATCACTGAAACAGAC
Source organism: Pseudoliparis swirei (assembly GCF_029220125.1). Classification (NCBI taxonomy): domain Eukaryota; kingdom Metazoa; phylum Chordata; class Actinopteri; order Perciformes; family Liparidae; genus Pseudoliparis; species Pseudoliparis swirei. Next base: position 5,166,544 of record NC_079394.1, read on the forward strand.
CAAAGACTGTGGTGATTCTTCTGCAGTTAAAAGGATCATATTTCATAATTCTGATGAGGTGTTTCCTGCAGTTCTAGCTAGTTTATTTCTTCCTGTGGAGACGTGTTGAGGCAATAGCATCAGAATTCCAATCTTGGCTTTTTCAAAGGTTTCAAAGTAGAGGAAAACCTTACGCTAACTTTCTGTAGTTGACAAGACAAAAAGAAGATGAAAATATAAAGACTGAAATGGACTGTAAGACAACAAATCATTGTTGTTGTCTTGTAACGTTCTGATAGAAACTGGAATGTCATACAGGGTGTGAGCAGCGCAGGCCAACAGGTCATAATACACAGAAGGAGCTCTTTTGTTCGTAGCATCACATCTCGCAGCGCTGCACACAAAGTCAGAGGTCTAATGGTTTCTAATGGGAAAGCTGGATAACCAGCTAACCCCCCCCCCCCACCCCCCCTCTCTCTCTTCATAAAATAGAACATTTGTTCAACATTGAATATAGAGATATTGGATTGACAAAATCTAATTCATGAATGTTGCCATTGCAAACAATGTATGCCTTTTTATCTTTAGAATATAGACTAATATGCACACCTCATTTTTAAAAGTCACATGGTACATAGTGTCACATGTGAGATTCACTGATGTCTTTTGGCCGTTCTTTTCAGCTTCACGTTGCAGGAAGAGGACGGATGAACTGTCAAATCAAGCTACCGAAGCAAACTGTGATTCCTGCAAAGGCCGAGACCGAGCAACCGCGAGGACACAACCATCGGCCGCAATAAGCCGAGTGAAGCTGACCCCGAAGAGACCACCGTGTGGACTGGAGAGGAAACAGCTGATTTGGTGTGGACAGGAGCGATGAGCTGCTCCAGCTCAGCACCTCGCAGACACGGTGACAACAAAGTACCCTGAGACAAGGCGGCAAGTTGTAAATACATTCCAGTTAACCTTTGGTCACAGTGTATGTGGACTGTGGTTTAAAAAACTACGGAATAAATCTTTAGGAAAATACAAAAGTTGTCAAATTGTAATTGTAATATGAGCGAAAGCAAAGGGCTGAGCATTCTGATATTCAATGCTGGAGTCTGTTTTCAGCCTTTCTGTGCCCACACAATAGTTAGCTACGTTCAGTTATACCACAGCTATGGAAAATGTTCATTTCTGATTGCTGGCTGTTCAAATATTTCATCAGGACATCATGCACAAACTGCCTGTCAACAGTTCACATCAGTATTCTATGTGCGAGGTACAGTATGACAAAGTGCAGGTCACCATAACAAACACTTCAGCTCCAAGATGTTTCCAGTAAACTCCTTACCTTCGGCAAGCGGCTATGAAATAAGATCAATCACACACTCTCACATGTCCTAATCAACATCAACAGCCTCAACATCATCATCTGTTGCATTGAGAAATAAACTATTATAAAACTGTGGAACATTGGTCAGGTGTGCTCTGTGTGCAAACTCAGCACTATGACATACACAAAGTCCGTAATGATGTAAATCATATTAAAAACTGAGTCCACAATGTTGGAATGTAAAGGCCAAAGAGTTTATCGCATTGCATTATTCTGCTTTGAACTATCGCTGAGAGAGGACACGGAGAGCAACAGTTCGCTCTCAACAGCAATGGCGGTTGCTGGAGAGGTTAAGGTCGATGTTGCAAAATAATTCATTATTTCAGAACCAGACTTTTTTTTTTTAAAGAAGAGCAAAAAATGTCAGAACCAAAAATTACGCTGGCGGCTTTTCTCAGTGGAAAATATATCTCTGTTCTTCTCCCAGACTGTGACAAGCGTTTGATAGATTGATAATTAGTGTGCAATCAATTACCAATCCAATGTATTTTTGGAAAGTGCATGTCCTTTTTTAAATATCATCCAACAAGGGGTGGAAACAATTATTCTGTCTGAGGTAAAGACACTTTTCAAAGTAACTTTACCCCGGATAACCACACGCCTGATATCAACCCTTGTGACTGTTATGTCTCTGTACGTGTGTTTCTGGATTCAACGTGTTGTTTGCCTGTAAAGGACGACTGGGCAAACACAGATGACTGGGCACGCCGCAGATAATTCAACTGCAGACATAATGCAGTGTGATGGGAGGAAAACAGATCCTGCAGTCGACAGAGTGGAAGGTACATGTTTTAAAAAGCACTTTTGTAGACACTGTTGTGTATTTTCCATGACACAGGATGCCAGTTATCAGAATCTGTAGGTCGGAGGAAGTGCTGAGCCCAGAGGGTTACAAGGTCTCTGTGGTGAGGGGCTTGTGTGTGGAAAGTGATCATGTGAGGAGGGGGCTAGAAGCCCGCTCCAAGCCCTCCCAACTGAGGTGGCCGGCCTATAGATTTGAACATAAACGCCTCTTTCCTTTGTCTATATAACATGTAGCAAAATGCCATATCGTCAGATTTTCTCAATTCGGTTCCTGAAAGTCTCCAGTTGTTCTAGGCGTCTGTTTTTGACCTGGATCTTGTAGAATAAACTTTGTATTCTTATCAAGTGCTGAGTCGCTCGAACTTTTCTTCTCCATCATCATCTCATCACGATTTGCCGGTCAACAAAGAAGAGACAACAACACTCATCATTCAGTACTGAAGTTTAACAACCACCCACGGAAAGCCTAATCTCTGAAAGCTGCACTGTGAGAAGTAACACAGAGGATGAGGAGAGCTGAGAAAAATATTTTTTCTTGAATTAATCTTTCCTAATTTACTTCTGGTCGGCTAATTGACAGGACGAACTGCACGGATTGGTCAGCTACTGCCATCTAGTGCAGTCATTTGTGACTACCAGCGAGTGGACTACAGACCTTATATCATGTGATAGCTGCTAGAAGATTCCCTTGATTCTGGTTTGTAATAACTGGGAGAGTCTCTGCTACTTCTTCATCCACATGAAATTGCTGTTCTTTAATTATCATCCCCAGGGGAACATCTCTATTTCCCAGAAGTCTGATCAAAAATAGTGTTTTTTTGAAACCGAAGGATCATTACTCTGTCTGGTTGTATCTTTTCCTTGGCATCTGAGTAAGGAAGTGCAATTTGGTGCACATGCACATACAGAATAAACTCTGCACGCATTTGTTTGATCTCTACACATTCTAGGAGGTAAAAAAATAAAAATACTCTATCAGTACATACATGTAGCCTAATTGGTCAGTGAAATCCTTTCCAAAATATGCAGAAGTATGGCCAGCCCATGTTGATTCTCCACACACAAGTGAACCTGCACCTAACTGTGTAAGTTAATGGTCCTTCATTAATGTAAGGAGGCTACAGGTCTTTTGTAGAACCAGCAACTCGACCCGTAATGAGGAGCAGACGGAGCTCGCTGAGCTGATGTGTTGTCAGTGTTAAAGACTGAAGCCAACACATTGGGGACTGGACTCGCCTTCCCCGAGACTCATCCCTTCATGTTCTCACTGGCTATGGTCTGTTTGATGATAGATCACAATGATGGTAAAAGTAAACTCACCAGACCCACAAATTAGGGAGTGATAAACTCATCCATCACCGTTGCCAGGGTGACAGTCTCCAACTACGTGCTGTAGCTTGGTAACAGTGCCCAAACAAAAGGATTGCAGCTTGGTGGCTGATTTGCCTGGCTGGGTTCAAGATGAGCGGACCCGGCTGCAGCCCAAATGATAAAGTGGTCAAGCACAATGGAGCCCCAGGAGAACCCCTCTCTGAGTTTACCAATCCCCACGTATCCGCAGGGAGTCCTGCAACAAGGCTATTGTCCGCCTTCAAGAACGACACTCACACCAAGAAGGCTTACCTGGCCGGGAGAGGTAAGTCTGCTTGTACATTTATCATGATTAAAAAAACCTAACATAACAGAGGAAGAGGGAAGGGTTTTTCTTACAATTTGCATATTATGTTTTAATTAATTGTGACTTTGTTATCTAATGTTAGTTGGACTGTTGACTTATGCAGAAATTATATTGTGCAGTCAAATTCCTCTCTTGGAAGGGTATCTAAATGTATGCTAGATATAGTTTTCATGGTGCAAGAGGAGAAAGGAATAGGAGGCTATCTTCTCATCTTTAAATCAGAGCGACAGTGGACACAAGTTAGTACATTTATATAATTACAGACTCAATCTGGGGGTCCATAGAAATGTTTATCCTTGTTTTAACATCCTGTTCTTTGTTTGTTTACTATATTTTATTGTACATTTTCATATTTTCTATTTTTAATTATGTCGCATTGTTGCTGTGCAACATCCACCCTGCCAAATTGCTCGTATGTGTAACATAATGAGCAATAAACTAAAAAACTAAAACCTAAATATTTCAACCCTAAGGAACTGGAGCAGCTCAGAGCTGTGAGGACCTGAGTGCTCTTGAAATACCTGAAAGCAAACTCAATCCTAAAATCAGCCATCTTTACATGTATAGGAAAAGCCTCTTTGAGATAAAAAAATCTCCTTTACAAGAGTAAATCTTCACATTTCATTATCTTCTTAATAGTTCTATAATGTTCAAACTCTTTACCTTGACATATGCAATAAACTAAGACAATGACAAGCATATTGTCAGCCGAGGGCTTGACGGCCTGATACCACTTTCAAACCTTTAACCTGATTTGTGCCACCTACAAATCACACATTGAAACTGAAAAAGCATATATTTTACCCTCCTGTTACCTTCAAATTTACTAACATCTTTTACCCCTGGGGTCAATTTGACCCCAGCAATTAAAACCTCCAGAAAAAATTATTAGAATTTATATTGTTTCCCAAGTTTGAGTGTGAGGTATGTTTGTTTGTTTGTTGACTAACTAAATAGCCCTTTAAATAAATAAAAAAGTTGATCTTTCTTATATGTTTTACACAGTGAAAAACAGCCTGGGGTCAAATTGTACAGGACATTGAAAACATATCATCATGTGAATGTTATGTTTACTCAGTTGTCCCCAATAAATTAGGAAAAGTCCTGAAATATGAATTTAAAAAAATTATGTCAATCATTTTTTTAGAGACGTTAAACATTGAATGGGGTCAAATTGACCCCAAAGGTAATAGGAGGGTTAAGAAGTGGTCCTTTAAATTCCATTTCATGGTGTGAGTATATGATTTTTCACAGCTTGAGAAAGTTTCTTGTTGGATGAAAAAACGTTTGCAATAACTGTCTCCTGCAGAGTGTTACAGCGAGGAAGGAAAGACCTTTGAACTGCGACTTGTTCGAAAGATAAAACAACAGCAAAGCACTGATCCCACTTCTCGTCCGGAGTATCCATCCTCTCTCGGTTTGACAGAATTCACCAGGCGAGCCACGGAGGTAGCTCTGGGGAAGAGCTCTCGCGCTATCATGGAGGATCGGGTAATATCAGCTGTACACGAGCCCTGTCCCAGTGTTGCCAGGTCCGCGGATTTCCCGCGGAATTGGGCTACTTTTGAAGTGTTGCCGGGTTGAATTTTTTGTCCGCTGGTTCGGGTAGACCTATTTTGCATGCAAATTACATGAATATCTTTAAATAAAAATCCATATTTTAAATGAAATAATTTATTTATACCCAAATCCTACCAAACTGACTCCAGATCAGCACGTACACACATGGACATGGACTTTAAAAGCAGTGTATATGGTTTGGCACGGGCATATTTTGAGTTCTGATATTGGTCTGGTTTTGATTGGCCATTGGGCTGGTTTTGTCACACAGACCTGGCAACCCTGCCTGTCATTGATTGTAGCGTAGCTTTTCACCCAAGCCTGAGTTCAATTCAATTCAATTCAGTTTATTTGTATAGCCCAATTTCACAAATTACAAATTTGTCTCGGAGTGCTTTACAATCTGTACACATAGACATCCCTGCCCCAAAACCTCACATCGGACCAGGAAAAACTCCCAAATAACCCTTCAGGGGGAAAAAAAGGGAAGAAACCTGGAGGAGAGCAACAGAGGAGGATCCCTCTCCTAGGATGGACAGATGCAATAGATGTAATGTGTACAGAAGGACAGATTTAGAGTTAAAATACATTCAATGAATATGACAGAGTGTATGAATAGTTCATAGTAGGCATATTCCACGATGGAGACCTCCACGATCCATCAGGCAGATGGCGGTGGGGAGGAGGAGTGGGCGGAGTCACAACAGGACAGTGGCGTAGTCATGAGCAGGAATTCCACGACCCAGACGATCCATCAGGCAGATAGGATTATGCCGTCTCATAGGGTCCGATGACCCCATGAGACGAAAGTCAAAAGGACTTCCGGGAGAAAGCAGAGTTAGTAACGTGTGATTGAGAGATGAAAATTCATCCTTAAGGAGAGAAAAAGAGGAGATAGGTACTCAGTGCATCCTAAAACGTCCCCGGCAGCTATAAGCCTATAGCAGCATATCAAGGGGCTGGACCAGGGCAAACCTGATTCAGCCCTAACTATAAGCTCTGTCAAAGAGGAAGGTCTTAAGTCTACTCTTAAACGAGGTGACTGTGTCTGCCTCCCGGACTGAAATTGGAAGCTGGTTCCATAAAAGAGGAGCTTGATAACTAAAGGCTCTGGCTCCCATTCTACTTTTTAAGACTCTAGGAACTACAAGTAGTCCCGCATTTAGTGAGCGAGCTCTCTAGTGGGGCAATATGGTACGACAAGCTCCTTAAGATATGATGGAGCATCACCAATCAAGGCTTTGTAGGTTAAGAGAAGAATTTTAAAAGTGATTCTTGATTTTACTGGGAGCCAGTGCAGAGCAGCTAGTGCAGGAGTGATGTGATCTCTTTCTTAGTTTTAGTGAGAACACGAGCTGCAGCATTCTGGATCAACTGGAGAGACCTAAGAGATTTATTAGAGCAGCCTGCTAATAAGGAGTTGCAGTAATCCAGTCTCAAGTAACGAACGCTGAACCAATTTTTCTGCATCTTTTTGAGACAAGATGTGCCTGATTTTGAAATATTACGAGATGAAAGAATGCAGTCCTTGAGATTTGCTTTACGTGGGAGTTAAAGGACAAGTCCCGATCAAAGATAACGCCAAGATTCTTTACAGTGGTGTTGGATGCCAGGGCAATGCCGTCTACAGAATCCACATCACCAGATAATTGATCTCTGAGGTGCTCAGGGCCGATTAAAATTACTTCAGTTTTGTCTGAGTTTAACATCAAGAAGTTGCAGGTCATCCATGTTTTTATGTCTTTAAGACATGCTTGAATTTTACAGAGTTGGTTGCTCTCCTCTGGTTTTATCGATAAATATAGTTGAGTGTCATCTGCATAACAATGAAAGTTTATGGAGTGTTTCCTGATAATATTGCCCAAAGGAAGCATGTATAAGGTAAATAAAATTGGTCCAAGCACAGAACCTTGTGGAACTCCGTGATTAACGTTGGTGGTTATCGAGGCGTCATCGTCTACAAATACAAACTGAGATCGATCTGATAAATAGGATTTAAACCAAATTAGTGCCGTGCCTGAAATGCCAATCGACTGCTCCAGTCTCTGTAGCCTAATTGGTCAGTGAAACCTTTCCAAAATATGCAGAAGTATGGCCAGCCCATGTTGATTCTCCACACACAAGTGAACCTGCACCTAACTGTGTAAGTTAATGGTCCTTCATTAATGTAAGGAGGCTACAGGTCTTATGTAGAACCAGCAACTCGACCCGTAATGAGGAGCAGACGGAGCTCGCTGAGCTGATGTGTTGTCAGTGTTAAAGACTGAAGCCAACACATTGGGGACTGGACTCGCCTTCCCCGAGACTCATCCCTTCATGTTCTCACTGGCTATGGTCTGTTTGATGATAGATCACAATGATGGTAAAGTAAACTCACCAGACCCACAAATTAGGGAGTGATAAACTCATCCATCACCGTTGCCAGGGTGACAGTCTCCAACTACGTGCTGTAGCTTGGTAACAGTGCCCAAACAAAAGGATTGCAGCTTGGTGGCTGATTTGCCTGGCTGGGTTCAAGATGAGCGGACCCGGCTGCAGCCCAAATGATAAAGTGGTCAAGCACAATGGAGCCCCAGGAGAACCCCTCTCTGAGTTTACCAATCCCCACGTATCCGCAGGGAGTCCTGCAACAAGGCTATTGTCCGCCTTCAAGAACGACACTCACACCAAGAAGGCTTACCTGGCCGGGAGAGGTAAGTCTGCTTGTACATTTATCATGATTAAAAAAACCTAACATAACAGAGGAAGAGGGAAGGGTTTTTCTTACAATTTGCATATTATGTTTTAATTAATTGTGACTTTGTTATCTAATGTTAGTTGGACTGTTGACTTATGCAGAAATTATATTGTGCAGTCAAATTCCTCTCTTGGAAGGGTATCTAAATGTATGCTAGATATAGTTTTCATGGTGCAAGAGGAGAAAGGAATAGGAGGCTATCTTCTCATCTTTAAATCAGAGCGACAGTGGACACAAGTTAGTACATTTATATAATTACAGACTCAATCTGGGGGTCCATAGAAATGTTTATCCTTGTTTTAACATCCTGTTCTTTGTTTGTTTACTATATTTTATTGTACATTTTCATATTTTCTATTTTTAATTATGTCGCATTGTTGCTGTGCAACATCCACCCCGCCAAATTGCTCGTATGTGTAACATAATGAGCAATAAACTAAAAAACTAAAACCTAAATATTTCAACCCTAAGGAACTGGAGCAGCTCAGAGCTGTGAGGACCTGAGTGCTCTTGAAATACCTGAAAGCAAACTCAATCCTAAAATCAGCCATCTTTACATGTATAGGAAAAGCCTCTTTGAGATAAAAAAAATCTCCTTTACAAGAGTAAATCTTCACATTTCATTATCTTCTTAATAGTTCTATAATGTTCAAACTCTTTACCTTGACATATGCAATAAACTAAGACAATGACAAGCATATTGTCAGCCGAGGGCTTGACGGCCTGATACCACTTTCAAACCTTTAACCTGATTTGTGCCACCTACAAATCACACATTGAAACTGAAAAAGCATATATTTTACCCTCCTGTTACCTTCAAATTTACTAACATCTTTTACCCCTGGGGTCAATTTGACCCCAGCAATTAAAACCTCCAGAAAAAATTATTAGAATTTATATTGTTTCCCAAGTTTGAGTGTGAGGTATGTTTGTTTGTTTGTTGACTAACTAAATAGCCCTTTAAATAAATAAAAAAGTTGATCTTTCTTATATGTTTTACACAGTGAAAAACAGCCTGGGGTCAAATTGTACAGGACATTGAAAACATATCATCATGTGAATGTTATGTTTACTCAGTTGTCCCCAATAAATTAGGAAAAGTCCTGAAATATGAATAAAAAAAATTATGTCAATCATTTTTTTAGAGACGTTAAACATTGAATGGGGTCAAATTGACCCCAAAGGTAATAGGAGGGTTAAGAAGTGGTCCTTTAAATTCCATTTCATGGTGTGAGTATATGATTTTTCACAGCTTGAGAAAGTTTCTTGTTGGATGAAAAAACGTTTGCAATAACTGTCTCCTGCAGAGTGTTACAGCGAGGAAGGAAAGACCTTTGAACTGCGACTTGTTCGAAAGATAAAACAACAGCAAAGCACTGATCCCACTTCTCGTCCGGAGTATCCATCCTCTCTCGGTTTGACAGAATTCACCAGGCGAGCCACGGAGGTAGCTCTGGGGAAGAGCTCTCGCGCTATCATGGAGGATCGGGTAATATCAGCTGTACACGAGCCCTGTCACCAGTGTTGCCAGGTCCGCGGATTTCCCGCGGAATTGGGCTACTTTTGAAGTGTTGCCGCGGGTTGAATTTTTTGTCCGCTGGTTCGGGTAGACCTATTTTGCATGCAAATTACATGAATATCTTTAAATAAAAATCCATATTTTAAATGAAATAATTTATTTATACCCAAATCCTACCAAACTGACTCCAGATCAGCACGTACACACATGGACATGGACTTTAAAAGCAGTGTATATGGTTTGGCACGGGCATATTTTGAGTTCTGATATTGGTCTGGTTTTGATTGGCCATTGGGCTGGTTTTGTCACACAGACCTGGCAACCCTGCCTGTCACTGATTGTAGCGTAGCTTTTCACCCAAGCCTGAGTTGGGTTTAGTTTGAACAGCAGCGAACGCAAACAGATGCAGGAGTAGCCTGGACTTCGTCATCCGATCAATCAGCATTGTGCAGAGAAATATAATCATACAGTCATGGATTTATGTCCACCTTCATCCTCAGAATAAAATCAGTACAAGATTAGTTCTCAAATGTTTTCTCTTTAGTCATATTAATACTAAACTCTTGGTGTTTTGGGACTTTGGTCGCAGGTGCTAGGAGTCCAAACTCCTGGTTTCACTGCTGCTGTGCGTCTCGGGGCTGAAGTCCTGAGACGCTGGTGTGATGTCCGTGCTGCTTGGAGCGGGCCGGTCTACCTCTCCTCCCCCTGTGATGGTGAGCAACACCTCACCTCCTCGTCTTGCCAGATTAGATTATGCTCTTGAAACATAAATACCACACAGCATGTAGCTAATAATCCCGATGCGGCGACTGCAACTGCATACATGACTCGTTTCATCCTGGGTGTATTATTATGACTAGAGGACTTATATTATATTTTTGCCAAAAGTTCATGAATGAATCGCTAACAATGGACAGAAGCTGTGTCCATAGCGACATATACTGTCAAATAGGTACCAAAAAGACTGTATGCAGCTCAGACTAGAGGTTAAAATGTAAAATAATTCAATCATTAAAGAAAAAAAGAACCATACCATAAAAAATATCACAAGATTGGGCATTGAATTATGAACATGTTGGCATTAGTTGCATGCCAATTGATACAAATTGAAAGAAGATTTGACCTTTCCATGACCTTTGACCTTTGACCCGATTGATCCCAAAATCTAATCAAATGGTCCCCGGATAATAACCAATCATCCCACCAAATTTCATGCGATTCGGTTTAAACTTTTTTGTTATGCTAATAACGCATACAAATAAATAAATAAATAAACGGCGATCAAAACATAACCTTCCGCATTTTCAATGCAAAGGTAAAAAGGTGTTTTCCCTCACGTTGGTGACTAAAATGACACACTTTGGAGTTTAAATGTTTTGATCCCTCCTGCAGACTCATTGGCTGGTATCTTCCAGGCAGCAGGGATCCAAGATATCCGTGAGTATTATTACTGGGATGACGAGCAGCGGAACGTTTGCTTGGAGAAGCTTCTGGAGGATCTGGCGAAGGCTCCGCAGCAAAGTGTTGTTGTTCTGTCGGCATCTGCCCACTATCCTACCGGAGCAGACCTCTCTCAGGATCAATGGACCGCGATTGCAAATCTCATCATGGTAACATATGTGTCCAGCTCTGCTCTCCAACAGGCCCTACACTACAAACAAGTCGCTCCTCACTCCGACTTGAGATCATTTGTTGTCTTGTCCTTCTTTCGACAGAGGCGGAGGCTTTTCCCTTTTTTCTTGCTGCCTCCTCAGGCGCTCTGCTCTGGAGATTTAGAGCAGGGCGCCTGGCCTGTTCGGTACTGTGCATCGCAGGGGATGGAGCTCCTCTGTGCTCAGTCCTTCTCCCACTGCTTTGGACTTTATGGTGAGTAAGAGACGTTAGGAATACCACTCAATTCATCGATATATATGTTTCAACCCGCGAGTCCAACCAAACATGATCTGTGATGTTGTATCTGTACAGCTCAGAGCTGTTTGAATGTTAAAAGAAAACACAGAACGTCAATTTGAATTTGTATGCCAGAAAACATATGCTGAGTTTCGATGGAGTCACAGCTGCCTTTCAGTTTGGAGCTTTATACAGAGGAGCCCTCTTAAAGTGATCACGGCTGGCCGGATCACTGGTGATCACTATCATCCGTTTCTACTGGATTATCAACACGTCAGGCAGATTGTTATTGTGATCGTGGAGATAGATCATGTGGGGCAAGACAGTCGGGGAATGACATGCAGACGGTCTTTCAATTCAATTCAATTCAGTTTATTTGTATAACCCATTTTCAAAAATTACAAATTTGTCTCGGAGTGCTTTATAATCTGTACACATAGACATCCCTGACCTTTGACCTCACATCGGATCAGGAAAAACTCCCAAACAACCCTTCAGGGGAAAAAAAGGGAGGAAACCTTCAGGAGAGCAACAGAGGAGGATTCAATTCAATTCAATTCAGTTTATTTGTATAGCCCAATTTCACAAATTACAAATTTGTCTCGGAGTGCTTTACAATCTGTACAGGATCCCTCTCCAGGATGGACAGAACAATAGATGTCATGTACAGAAGGAATCATTACACACAAATGAAAACACAGTAACAACACATTCAATGAATACGACGGAGTGTATGAATAGGTCTTGCTAGCAAGCCGGAAATTGGACCGGAGACTCGGTCCTCGGGGCCTTTGAGCCCTCACCACTCGCCCCATATTGTGAGTGACATGAGCTTGCTTCTGTAAGACTTGGGGAAGAGAATCGAACTGCTGTATTTCAATTTCAGACTTCTTCAACTTCATTTTAATATCAGAAACATCAGAGAAAGTGAGTGTAATATTACACTGCTTTAGCTGCAACACAGCGTTTCTTGTGTCCTACTGCACACCTGAAAAGATATTATATAATGTGAGAGGGAAGCAGGCAGCCTTTGGAAAAATCTGGGGCCCCTTCATAGATATTCTGCCATCTCTGGACTCGGCTGATTGTGGTGGTGTGAGACCGGCGTCAAATTAAGTCAGCTGCAGGTTATTTATTTTTTATTTTGGTTTTATTTTGTTGTGAGTGCTGTATTGGTTTGTGTAGATATAAATGTGTACGGATGGGTGTAGGTAAACTGTGTAGAGACTGTGTAGATGTATAAATGAAAGGAAACTGAGAGCCATACAAGGGGAGGGGTGGGATGGGGAAAAGTTTGTGTAATGTTTTTGTTTTGTTTTGTCTTGTTTTGTTGTTGTTGTTTTTTCTCCTTGTTTTCATCTTATGTTAAAAAAAAAACCATCATCCTTGTGTGGTGATTTCTACAAGGTTATACATTTGTATATTTTCTTTTTGTAAAATAATATTTTCAGCATAACAAACTGTAAATGCTATTTCACTACAATTTTTTTTGTTAATAAAAAAAAAATCTTTAAAAAAAACAACCCACAGCGTTTCTTCACATCACACTCATCTTCTGCTTCCTTTCCCAAAGGTGAGGCTGTCGGGCACCTTCTGTGCGTCTTGAAGCAGAACTCCCTCTTGTTTTCCATGGAGTCTCAAGCTGACAAAATAGTGAGGTCGCTCTGGGCTCAGCCATCCGCAGGAGGAGCACGTGTTGTTGCCACAGTGCTCAGTAACCCAGGCCATCTTGCTGAATGGTGAGTAACGCTCCATTTGCATGTATAATCTAGTATGTAAAGAACGCTACTGTTTCAGTAGATGTCCATGTAGTTTAGTGATGGCTGGACTGTTCCAGGCCTTCCCACAGGCATGCAATGCCTAACAAACTGGTGATGAAATCCTTCATTTACAAAAATGAACCTTTTTGCTCACCAGATTTTTTTTTGCAAATCCTGAATTATTAACTTTAGGTATCGTTTCCCAATTTCTGCCTACTTTTTCTGTTTCCCAGGAAAGAAGAAGTAAAGTGCATTGTGGAGAGATGTATGCTGATCAGAGAACTTTTGAGAGAACGGCTGAGGCTTCTGGGAACTCCAGGGTGCTGGGACCATCTGACTCAGCAAGGTGGACTCTACTGTTTTATAGGCTTGAATGGTGAGTAGCCGACCGCACCGTTTCTGCCATGTTGGACTGGAATTAATTTTTAAAAATTGTTGGTGTTCACACTATACTTGATTAGATAACAATAGAGATGACTGTTAATGATACTAATTTACATGGATTACTGTAATGATTTTTTTGCATGAACATTTTGATTAAATACTTCCATTTTCTTATTTTTCGTGACATTAAAAGAAACACGAAGGCCATGATATCTACAGATGTGCTTTCAAAATATTTCTTGTTTTTTTTGTTTTATTTTAGGTGAGCAGTTAGAATTTGTGTCCAAGAAGAGACACGTGTATCTGTTCGCCAGTGGCTGTTTAAACGTGAGCGCAATCAACGGTCGTAACTTGGACTATATCGCAGAGTCCATTCACCTGGCTGTGACCACTTCATTCTAACCATGTGGCGTTCGGTCAAGCACAAAAAATCAGTCAAAGTGGCTTTTCAGTCGGACTGACATTCAATTTAAATCAATAACTTTCATGTGTCACAGTTTCAATATTACTGTTATTACAAATGTTGGTTCAGCTTTGCAAAGTAAATCTGGTAAACATCAAGAAAGCATGTCGAACATCATATGATTCCTTATTATTATTGAATTGCCCCAGTCTTTTCATGACAGAGTCTATCAGCTCACCTGATCGTCTTCACGTTTGGAGGGAGTTTAGCTGGGGACCCAAATGTAGTGCAATAATGTAGTGCAATAATGTAGTGCAATAATGTGGTGCAATTTTTGACTTGCGACACGTTGCAGTTTTCAAGGCCCCTGTAGCGGCTCCCTTGTTGATGATCACAGAGATTTACAAACAGGCATTGTTTGGATAAACCAACCACATATTGGGAATCAAAAGGGTTAGTTTCTCTCATGGAAACACATGATAGACTAATAAAGTGACATTAACAGGACTCAAATCGTTCTTTCTAAAACTTCTTCAGTCAAAATTCTACATTCATTTGCGAGTGAAGAGTGAAAGAGAAGAATCAGCACAGTGTACAAGATAGAGCTTTCAATTTATAATGCTGGATAGTTAAATTAATATGAATTCCTGATATTTTAATTCCTATATATTGTGTTAGTAAAATCTAGTAACATGTGTCTGTCAGGTAAATGAGTTAGTAGATAAATACACCAAAGAAGTAGGTGAGTTGCATATTTTGCTTTGGGAGCCTTTTGTGAGTTATTTTGGGGTACAATAAATTAGTATTTTAACAGACTTAAAATATTTTTCATATCCAAACAGTTTGATATATTTACAATTTAGTTGTTTACACTTTGACTCATATTGTTTCATCCACACACACACAAATGTTAAATGAAATGCAAAAATATGAATTTGTTGTTTTACAGGTGTAAAAAAAGTGTTTGTTTTTATATGGATTAATGGTTACATTACATTCGTACAATCTGGCCACATACACCAAAGAAGCAGCGGGCAGCATTTCTCCTCTATATGTGGCTCCTTACAATCTAAAGTAACTGTCATCGGCTATTTATTAAAAAGCCTACGAACTTATAGCTTGGCAAGAATATGCAAAACTCAATGACACTGTTGAAACTCTGAGAGCTGGTCAAAATAACCCTGCTGTCTTATGATATGTACATTGTGGCTGTGGCCTATAGTGGATATTGGATGGCATCCTAAGTGTCGAGAGAAGAACAAGCCAAGTGACTCACTCCCGCCTCTCGATGAACAAGTGGTATTATAATTCCACCGGGGCCAGCTGGTTAGCATGCTCATGTCAGGAGATGTTTCATGTCTTTGACACAACGCTATTCCTTTACATTCTGTTGATAATGCTAGTTAATTTTTTTTAATGTTTGAGAAATGCCCGCCACGTTTTACGCAGTGCACCTTTAAACATGTTAGAATGGTATCGCATTTCTCACTGAACTCTTGGCAAGAGTATGAATACGTGTATTTCCCAAAATGTCAAACTATGATTTTACGTATGCATGTAATCTACACTACCGCTCAAAAGTTTGGGGTCATCCAGACAATTTCGTGTCTTCCATGAAAACTCACTTTTATTTATCAAATGAATTGAAAATTGAATAGAAAATATAGTCAAGACATTGACAAGGTTAGAAATTATGATTAATATTTGAAGTATTAATTTTGTTCTTCAAACTTCAAGCTCAAAGGAAGGCCAGTTGTATAGCTTATATCACCAGCATAACTGTTTTCAGCTGTGCTAACATAATTGCACAAGGGTTTTCTAATCAGACATTAGTCTTCTAAGGCGATTAGCAAACACAATGTACCATTAGAACACTGGAGTGATAGTTGATGGAAATGGGCCTCTATACACCGATGGAGATATTTCATTAGAAACCAGACGTTTCCACCTAGAATAGTCATTTACCACATTAACAATGTATAGTGTGTATTTTTGATTAATGTTATCTTTATTGAAAAAACAGTGCTTTTCTTTGAAAAATAAAGACATTTCTAAGTGACCCCAAACTTTTGAACGGTAGTGTGTATGTTAATGTCATGAAGGGGTGTGAGTAATTCAAGTTCACTGAGTTGTTCTATAGTTTGCATTTTGTAAATAAAGGTATATTATAATCTTTGTGTGGCTATATACTGCACTCCAGACATTACTCACCAGATATATTCAATATAAGGGGAATCAAAAGCTTTTCAGTGCCCATGGAAAATCTTCAGAATGACTGGCCTTATATAAACAGCATGTATTTGTGACTGAATTCAAAGAAGAGGATTAAAAAAGGTTGCTATAAATTGAAACCCATGCTGAGTACACAGCAGAGCTCCGCTGCCTTTGTGATGCAACCGGGTTGGAGGCCACTGCTTATCTAATGCACCCAGAAGCTCATTCAAGGAGCGAGGAAGGACGCTTCACTCGGAAGGTCTTTGGTTACAGCACCAGCCGGGTTTTTTAATCAATTTTTAGATTTAGCATCTCTCTGATGTAATATATGTTTCAAATGGCATTTTATGGAGTTATTGATCAGATGTAATGTGTTTTCTGTCTGTTGTGCACTGTGGGAACTATGTCTATTGTTTGTATGAGTTGATTTGGTGGCAAGTGAGTTTCCCCTCGAACGCTTTCTCATCTAGTCGACAACCTTGACCTAAACAATGTCACAAACATTTGCGCTTATTGTGTGAAATATATGTTTGATGTATG
This sequence comes from Pseudoliparis swirei, assembly GCF_029220125.1. Classification (NCBI taxonomy): domain Eukaryota; kingdom Metazoa; phylum Chordata; class Actinopteri; order Perciformes; family Liparidae; genus Pseudoliparis; species Pseudoliparis swirei. The sequence goes on from NC_079394.1 coordinate 5,183,390, forward strand.
TCAGTTCCTGATTGTATCCAAGTATAAAAAAAGGCAGGGCTGGGCAATATCAATATTATATTGATATTATGATTTGAAACTAAATATTGTCTTTGATTTTGAATATGGTAATATGTCATATGTGTTGGATTTTCTTGGTTTTAAAGGCTCAATTACAGTAAGAGATGTTGTTTACTGAATTTACCAGACTGTCCTTGATGTGCTATTATTTGCCGACTTAGTCATTATCCACAATACTGATGATGATGTGTAAATATGTGGTGAAAGCACCAATGGTCAACACAACAATATTGTTGCAAATTCAAATCAAAAATGTTGTGTCATCAATAACGACCATCATATATGAATGGTGGAAGAATAATCAAATTAGAGAAATGAGAAGATAAAGGATTTTAATTTTAATAATGTAAAAAATGATATGCTTGATGCTGCATTTCCGAGGTTGGGTGCTTCCCAAAGAGTAACCGTCCTTCTAAAAAGAGTTGTATTTGTATTGGACTACTTGGGTTTTATTCTGCAAAATAATATTATTATTAGCATTTCCTTTCAACTGAGAGGCATTTTCAAATGATGTGAACATATAATAAAGCAAGTCACTGCTCATGTGGAAACATCAATGAGTAATTCCCTCCTCTATCATGCACGTCTTTGTGGAGACACCTTTTCGGAAAACATACTGCTTTTATCAAACTAACTTCAGACCCTCTTTTCTTTTGAGAGATATGCCATTACTGTACTGGATAATGTGTCGTTCTGAGAAACAGATTATCACCAGGTATTTAATGGAGGTAGAGATCTCATTCTTTTCATTTCAGTGACCCTGGAAACAACGAGGATAATCAACATCCACCATCATGCAGAGTGTCAGCCATTAAATGCTGTTCGGAGCCCTTTGATTTGCACTTACTGACTGTTGCAGAAACTCGTCCACAGTTTTTAAATGTACGATAAGTTGCTTACATGCATCCTAATATTCCACAAAAGGAGTCATTTTTGACTACTTTGATTAATTTTGGAGGGGTCAACTTTTTTTAACATTTGCACTAAAAAGTATCAACCCAAAATGTGTGCAACAACTGTTGATACACAAGTTCTATAAGTTTACTTTCATCATAATGTTCTTCTAGCTAACACTTTAAACATTTAGAAAAGCGCCAAACCAAATGACAATGTTTATCACACACACACTTGACACACAGACACTTTCAAATTGATTTGTTATACAAACTATAATTATATCATCTGGCCGCATAGTCAGAGGGCACTGGTTGAGTTCCATGGTGCTGCTGATTGTGTGTCATCCATTTTGTGTTCAGGTGTGTGTCCTGGCCTGCAGGTGCTTCAACACAACACCCACGTGCTTTGCATTCACTGGACAGATTACCGGTGTGTGTCGTCGGAGACCTTGTTTGGATGCTTTCAGTCGCATCTTGCATGAAGCAGTAACCAGGGAAACTAAAACTATGATGTATACTCAATTTAATTTTTTTGGTGAAACATTTTCAAACTTTATAAATGTTGAATACCCAATACACAATTTAAATTCACCTTACAAATTGATGTTAGTATAGAATAAATACATTTAGAACCATGACATATCAAATTCAGTCGCTATAATTCAAAGTAAAAAGTAACTCGAAGTCAAAACCACACAAAGGGTTCATATAATTAAAATTCCGGGTAGTTGTAACTACAAATACATCCAATAGCACGAATCAGGAGACAGAACTGCACATAATGATCTTTACTCTGAGAATAATCAGGAACAGAACATTCAGAAATATACCAACAGAATATGTAACGCACGAGAGCTTGGGCTGGAAAACACAAGACAATCTGGCAGAGGACAAGAGCAAGTGAGGGGACGTAAGTAGACAGGGACTAACGAGGGAATGGGCAACAGGTGAGACGGGCATGAGGACCAGGTGAAGGGAATGAGGGACTAACGAGGTGGGAGTGGTCAGAGGCAGGTAAGAGAACAGGTGAAGGGAGTTGAACTAACGAGGTGGGAAGCAGGATCTGGAACGACGTGATAGTTGGTGAAACAGGATGGAAACAACAAATAAAAGGAAGGTGTGGAGCTAAACTGTTGCACGCGGCGATAGTGTGCAATGTGCCATTGTCAGATGTATCTGTTGCAATAAGTTGAATGAATGAACAAAAACATGCTTGTAAGTGTGCCGTAACATAGATTACACCTGAATGAAGTACACAGTAAACACTTTGATAAATATCTGACGGATGACAGGAGATGTTACGGTTCCACTACACTGAAGCTCACCATAAAAACCCGAAGAGAGCATGTCTTTTTTCAACAATAATAGGGTATAATTTCAAATTTCTCTTCTGGTTATCTTCATCTTCTCTTCTTTTGCTGAGAAAAAAATATCCTTTTCTGCCACTAATACCAAGTTTCTAAAAGAGCTCCTTGGTTATGAGAGACAGGAGATGACTAGTTTGTGCTGGTTCTTTCCAAATAAATCACATTCAACAGTTACACAAACATGTCAGTCGTATTTTCGTCTCAAAGTTGAGTGTGAACTGTAATTTAGTTGTGATTGTAATGCTGTATTTTTAACAGTTTTGACATCTTCTAAAGAGCTTAAGAAGAAGTGATGGCTTATTCTCGTCTTAACAGATCCCGCTGACAGAGCACCGAGTAAAATGATTAGCTGCATGCCGGAGGAAGAGTGAGGAGAGTTAACCTCTCCCGATTACAACAAATGTCTTATAGCTTCAAATGAATGTGGCGAAGGCGCAGGCACACCGAGTACGACTTTCACTGTGAACGTCACCGTCGGGATCTCCTCGAACCGGCTCGGTCATTTGGCTTCACACCAGGCTATCGATCCACGACCATCCCGGCGTATCACTGGTGGTGTTGTCTCTCTCTACCCTGACTGGTTTAGGAGGAACTGAGAGTCAGTTTGCACAAATTAAACACGATGCCTCCATGGCTGCAGCTCGGATTGTCCTCCTCACAAAGGACTCTCAACATGCAGACATCACATCACGTCACCTCCTTATCAGTCTGCCTCTTGGCCTCTTCTACAAATATTTGTGACCGGTGAAGGATGATAGTTCAAACATGAGAGCCACAGCGAGCTCAGATAGCACCGTGACCTGTTGAGCAAGTGTGCCTTCATTAATTCAATTCAATTCAGTTTATATAGTTTGTATAAACTGGGAGTTTTTCACAAATTACAAATTTGTCTCAGAGTGCTTTACAATCTGTACACATAGACATCCCTGTCTCAAAACCTCACATCGGATCAGGAAAAACTCCCAAATAACCCTTCACGTGGGAAAAAAAGGTAAGAAACCTTCAGGAGAGAACAGAGGAGGATCCCTCTCCAGGATGGACAGGTGCAATAGATGTAATCTGTACAGAAGGACATATTTAGAGTTAAAACACATTCAATGAATATGACAGCATCCCTAACTCATATTAGAATAGTCACAATTTCTCAATATGACAATAGTAATAGTCATAATGTTTATCAGATTGTCAGACACTGTGCACTATGTCATACAGTCCCTAGTGAAGAATAGATAGTTGAGACCCTAAAATGTAGAAATGTAAAAACCTCCAACCTAAATAGATTTCGTGTATGGATGGTTTCCAGTTGATTCTATGGAGACTCTATGTCTTCCACGTGCGTCAGACTTCAGTCATCAGAGCCGTCCGTCTATTTTAAAGGCAGATATAAAAGAGAGCCATCCCCGGCAGCCACGTGTTGATCGCCAGGGAAACACGCGATTAACACCGAGAAACATTGGCACACAAGTCCTCGCGATCCAGATCGATACTGATGCGCGCGCGCGTTCCGGCTCCAACCAGAGCACCTCAGCGCACCACGCGAAGCCGACATGCGCGAGGAGCGCACCGGGCTGCGTGCGTCATCTCTCCGGTATTCATATCCTGCATCTGAAAGGACCAACACTCGGTAGGTGTGATACTTTTTTTCTCTCCAATTCCAAACGCAAAATGCGGCGCATGTTATCCAGCCCACATCGAGGCTGTAACTTCAAGTCAGAGCAGCACGTATGATTTAAAAAAAAAAACGCTTTTCTTATTCGAGGATGCTTGAGTTGAGAGGATCGATATGTTCGATAGAGACTTTTTAGTTTATTATTCTTATTGCAACGCAGCATTCCAAGTCTGCTTGTCTTTTTGAGATAACCAAGATACAGTGAATGTCTTTTAATGTCTCGATGGTTGTTCAACTAAACAGTTAAAATAAGATTATATCACTATTTAGTCTGCTTGGCAGAAGCATAAACCAATCATACTGTATATCTTTTTTTTATAACCATATTTAATATTTTCAGTATTATTATATTCTGTGAATAAAAAGTGACAGTTTTCCTCTGCCTTATGATGTATACAGGACTGTCTCAGAAAATTAGAATATTGTGATGAAGTTCTTTATTTTCTGTAATGCAATTCAAAAAACAAAAATGTCATGCATTCTGGATTCATTACAAATCAACTGAAATATTGCAAGCCTTTTATTCTTTTAATATTGCTGATTATGACACAGCTTGAAAAAAACTCATCTATCTCTCTAAATAAAGAATATGTGAAAAAGTAATTAAACAAATCACTTGAATTGTTCAATTAACTCTGAAACACTGCAAGGGTTTCCCTTTGACAAACACTCAGCTGTTATAAATCTTTTTTTACTTGGTCTGAGGAAATATTAAAATTTTATGAGATAGGTTTTTAGTTTTTTTAACTGTGGCTTCCATAATCAGCAATATTAAAAGAATAAAAGGATGTAATATCATAGTTGATTTGTAATGAATCCAGAATGCCCATGTTTTTTTTTTTTTGCAGGTTGCAATATTTCAGTTGATTGTGACTGAATCAAGAATGCATGATTGACAAAATAAAGAACTTTATCACAATATTCTAATTTTCTGAGACAGTCCTGTACATGCATTGTGTGTGTATCTTTATCCGATATTGTCCGTAGCTGCTGAGCATCCTGCGCGACGATATAATATCTGAAAGTGATTTTAGACTTCAATTATCGTGATCAATCAGAGGGAGCTTATAGAGACAATAGTTTAGAGATAACATAAGAAATATCCACAAAAAACATCTTTACAAAACTGCACATGTGGTCCTGAGTCGGTTGTTAGTCGAAAAAGAAACACCATTTATACTGTAACGATTGAATTCATCTTCAGTTTTAATTATGATTGTAATATATCTTCTACTGGTAACTTCAGGGCTGTGTATTTACTGCCATCTGGTGAATATTGTGCCCATTTCTGTAATTTTTTTCTTCGTTTTTTTTGGGTCAATTCTCACAAACATATAGTCTCGACCTGAAATTCAAAATGCAACAAGTCTTTGCAGATTGCGTCACTGCTGAGTGAATTCATTATTCCTCTGCTCAACATGTATGCATTAATCTAAATGTGTTCATACATTCAAGCTGCCACAAGCTAAATATTATTGCATTGAAATAATGTAAGGTGCAGACCATACCCTGTGTGCGATAAACACTCCACACAGGCTATATGGGGAGATAATAGCCCGACGGAGCACAATTTGCTATACATATTCATCGTTTTTTGTAACTTCCAAAAACTCTAATAAAATAGCTGAAAGGCATTTTCTATGCGTCTCACTGAGGAAGACGATGTAATAATCACATTTCTAATTTTAGACTTCAAACTCATCAATTAGTTCACCATGGGAGACTGTACAATACAAGTGTTTCCCCTTTGGAGCTACAAGACTAAAACAAGAACTAGAAGAAGAAATTGTTCACTAATCTGTAGATCTTATATCAGCACTCAAAAGGGACATTTACATTGAAGACAATTAATCGACTGTAGATAGATAGATAAATACTTTATTAATCCCCAAGGGGAAATTTGTCGAAGCAGTAGCAGCACCAATAAACTAAACACACGAGAATACAAAATAAAATATAAAATATAAAAAACAGTGATGAAAGATAGAAATGTATACAAGTGAAAGATATAGATGTATACAAGTATACAAGTAAAATATGAAATAAAATATATATGTATATATACAACAGAAATGTGTCTATACAGTATCATTTATTCAATTCAATTCATTTTATTTTATTTGTATAGCCCATTTTCACAAATTACAAATTTGTCTCAGAGTGCTTTACAATCTGTACACAGACATCCCTGACCTTTGACCTCACATCGGATCAGGAACAACTCCCAAACAACCCTTCACGGGGAAGAAAGGGAAGAAACCTTCAGGAGAGCAACAGAGGAGGATCCCTCTCCAGGATGGACAGGTGTAAGAGATGTCATGTGACCAGAAGGACAGATTAGAGTTAAAACACATTCAATGAATATGCTCATCAGTCATTCAGTGTATTCGTGGACTGACGGAGAGTTCCCCGCGTGTGGTTAAATACCTGCTTTGTATTTTATTATAATCATAACTTCCCCCTCCAAGGTTGACGTCAGCCCTTTGCGATGGAGGACGCAGGCAGCGGCTGGGCAGCCGAGCTCACCTCCACGTGCGCGATGCACGAGGTCCATGGAAACGACACGGGTCCGGCCTTTGAGGTGGCGCTGCAGAACGCCTCCTCCGGGCGCAGCCCCCAGTTCGTGGACGTGGAGCTGTTGCAGTCCTTCAAGCTGCTCATCATTCCCTGCTACACTCTGGTGGCTCTGGTGGGCGTCTTCGGCAACTACCTGCTCCTCTATGTCATATGCCGCACCCGTAAGATGCACAACGTCACCAACTTTTTTCTCGGAAACCTGGCCTTCTCGGACATGCTGATGTGTGCCACATGTGTCCCCTTCACACTGGCCTACGCCTTCAACCCACGCGGCTGGGTGTTCGGCCGCTTCATGTGCTACCTGGTGTACCTCATCCAGCCGGTGACGGTCTACGTGTCGGTCTTCACTCTCACCGCTATCGGTGTGGACAGGTAAGACCTATACGGACAGACTGGGAACATGCCTCATACCGCCGGAGCCCCCCGTGTTGTGAACCAATAGAAAAACTAGAACGGGCACTCGGTAGAGCGCATACCTTCGCATATCACAAGATTGGGCATTGAATTATGAACATTTTGGCAATAGTTGTAAAGGAGATTTTTAATCTCAATGAGGCATTTCCTGGTTAAATAAATGTAAAATAAAATAATAAAAAAATTGGGAATTTATTGCTTTCTATGGAGGTTTTTGAGGAAACAGCCCAGCAAGCAATATTCATTAATTCACTTGTGTTTGACTGTATTTTTCTCCCAACAGCTGAAAAAGAGAATACAATCAAACTCTGTGTAGTGGCACTCCGTATAGTTCTGGGTCTTCTGTACCACAATTTTGAGTTCAGTCTTAGAAACTATATATTGACATGCGAGTGAGACGAGTAGTTCTTCCATAAAAAATGTTTACGAGAAAACGTAAAGTTACATGTTCCCACGGTCAAAAAACTATGTCGCTTCCAACATCTGAGCTCAAATCTGGACCGACAGTCCAACACGCAGGTGTTATACTGACCAGTGGCGGCTGGTGAAATTTTTTTTTGGGGGGGCGCAGTTGGGCGGCGCGGTTTAAATAGCACTCCACAATGAGAAGAAAAGAGGTTTTGAGTAGAATATTGTAACAAAGCTTTATTTCAAGAACACAGTGCTCAACACTGTCCACAACAACGAAACAAACGAAACATTGGATTCAGAAAGAGATGAATCACATTGTACATTGGCCCCACTACTTGTAAAGAAATTTAGCCCGCCTCTCTTTCAAGTTGGCAAACAAAACAAAAATATGCCCGTGCCAAACCATATACACTGCTTTTAAAGTCCAACAGCATTGCTATCATTGCCAAATGTATTGTAATATCTACAAAGTAACAACATATGTTTAGTTTGCCAGCATTAAAAGCAGTTTTCCCTCAAGTTATTTCACCTAGGTCCTAAAATGGCCTTGTGTAATTAGATACAGTATATTATCATAAATAAAATGTGTGTACGCTGATCTGGAGTCAGTTTGGTAGGATTTGGGTATGAATAAATTATTTCATTTAAAATATGGATTTTTATTTAAAGATATTCATGTAATTTGCATGCAAAATAGGTCTACCCGAACCAAGGACAACAAATTCAACCCGCGCAACACTTCAAAAGTGGCCCGATTCTGCAGGAAAACCGCGGACCTGGCAACACTGCTCTATGGGCTGAGGGAACATACGGGTCTCTGATCTGCCGAATAATCCAATCGCGTGCGCACATTTGTGCGCACCAAGATTCCCGGTTTCATCCGCCAATGTGAAGCCGGTCATTGCCAAAACGACTGAAATGTTGTATCGATGCCGTACACACACGTTAGACCAGCGCCCCGAAAAAGGGGAGGGGCTTCTCTCCGTGATAATGGCGATATATTATATTTTTTCACATTAACTTAAGTGGTTGTTGACAGGGGCTTACGGTCTCCCACACACATTTAGCGCGTCAACACGGTATATTTACTATTTAAATGATTTGGCATATAATGTTTTTTGACAGGATTTTTTTTTTTTTTTTTTTTTTTCATCTCCAAATTTTAAGAGGGGCGGCGCACTAGCGCCCCCTATGGACGAGCCGCCACTGATACTGACGTAACGTCATCTGATGGGAAGCTTATATTCTGACAAGTTATTCAGCTTTTAAATACAATACTAAATTATATATGTTAACCTCAATATTCTTTCAAATCATAATGAAAAAGATTTATCTTCAATTACCTTTTTTAATCTTTTTAAACTAAATTATTATAACAAATGAAACTAGAATGGGCACTCGGTAGAGCGCATACCTTCGCATATCACAAGATTGGGCATTGAATTATGAACATGTTGGCATTAGTTGCATGCCAATTGGATAAAAATTGACCGCGCTATGGTAAAAAGAAGATTTTGACCTTTTCGTGACCTTGACCTTTGACCCGATTGATCCCAAAATCTAATCGAATGGTCCCCGGATAATAACCAATCAGCCCACTAAATTTCATGCGATTCGGTTTAATACTTTTTTAGTTATGCGAGGAACACTCATACAAATAAATAAATAAATACACGGCGATCAAAACATAACCTTCCGCATTTTCAATGCGACGGTAACGATGCATTTGGCTCTTACACTCTGGTAAAAACGAATGCAGGCCGATCTCTTCCGTCTCTCCATAGATACTACGCCACGGTCCATCCTCTGAAGAAGCGCATCTCGATCTCGGCGTGCACCTACCTTCTGTCTGCCATCTGGCTGCTGTCCTGTGGTCTGGTGGCTCCGGCCGTGGCGCACACGTACCACGTGGCGTTTAAGAACGAGGGCTTCACCATCTGCGAGGAGTTCTGGATGGGCCAGGAGCGCGAGCGGCTGGCCTACGCGTACAGCACCCTCTTCATCACGTACGTCCTGCCGCTGTCGGCCCTCTGCATCTCGTACCTGTGCATCTCCGTCAAGCTGCGGAACTGCGTGGCCCCCGGCCACCGCACCCAGAGCCAGGCGCAGGCCCAGCGCGTGCGCAAACGCAAGACCTTCCGGCTGGTGAGCCTGGTGGTGGCGGCGTTCGGCGTCTGCTGGATGCCGATCAGCGTGTTCAACGTGCTGCGCGACATCGACATCGACCTGATCGACAAGCGCTACTTTCTGCTCATCCAGCTGCTGTGTCACCTGTGCGCGATGAGCTCGTCCTGCTGCAATCCTTTCCTCTACGCCTGGCTACACGACCGCTTCCGCGCCGAGCTCCGCAAAATGTTCACGTGCCGCCGCCGTCGCATCGGATTGTCGGCCAATCACTGCGCCACGTTGTGAAGCTGCCGTGTTTCGGGCGACTTGCATAACTGCCGCCGCTTTGGACAGAAAGGCAACGCAGAGTTGTTGAGTTGAATAATGATCACACTTCAAGCAAGGTAGCCACATTATGAGGACCATAATTCAGTATCGCCCAGTATTAAAAAAACATATTTTAACTAACACTAACTCATTTAACCCTCCTGTTACCTTCAAATTTACTCACATATTTTACCCTCGGGGTCAATTTGACCCCAGCAATTAAAACCTCCAAAAAATTATTAAAATTAATATTGTTTCCCAAGTTTAAGTGTCACTTTATGTTTGTTTGTTTATTACCTAAATAGCCCTTTAAATAAATAAAAAAAGTTGATATTTCATATGTTTTACAGTGAAAAACAGCCTGGGGTCAAATTTACAAGTCGTGTACAGGACATTGAAAACATATCATTTGAATTTTAGGTTTTCTCAGTTGTCCCCAATAAATTAGGAAAAGTCATGAAATATGAAGCAAAAGAAATGATGTCAATCATTTTTTTAGAGACGTTAAACATTGAATGGGGTCAAATTGACCCAAAAGGTAACAGGAGGGTTAACAGTGCACAGTTTGAAATGATTATGATCAATGACTTTCTTTTTTTCTTTTTACACACATTCTTCTCGTCAAAAGCTGGCATCTACATTACCCACAATGCAGCTCAACCTCAGTTAGGTTGGAGTTTCAGGTGTTACTTGTTATGACAAATGATCCCTTCAATGGCACGCCTCAAGCAGAGGTTACGAGCGGGCCAGAGAGGTCGGCTAACTTCTTTCTTTATCCTCTCTTACTTTTATTTATTGTTCAAACTTGTAGTCTTCAGCACCAACCAGCGTTGCCTCGAGTGACAACACTGGAGCAATATCAGATTACGAGCAGCTTCCTCTGGAGCCAGAGCAATCGTAACATTCTTTCATCAATGCATATGTAATATTAATAATAATATTTTAGATTTATATAGCGCTTTATAAAAATCTCAAAGACGCTTGTGTACTCTCCAAGAACTATAAACTCGCATAGATGTGTAACATTGTTGGCGTTCTCCTTTAAGCCTGAACGGACTGCCATGTGGTTGTACTGATACGATTGCATTGAGTAGCCTCACATTTGTAAATTATTAGTTCAACTTGTATATTATGAAACATATTTGTTAATGCACTTCAAGGATGAGGCTCGTAACCATGATTTATATTGTTATTTGTCAAGAGATACCATGAAAAGATCTTACCAATCATCACGTTCATGTCTTATATTACTTTTAAAATACAACGCAATCAGTTAATTGCTTCTCTCCCCCCTTCATTTCTCATAGAATATAGCCAGACATATTCTATAAAAAAAAAACTATAGTGTGTTCTGTATTTGTATTTCCATTTTTGACATGTCTGTCCTAATTAATTTTTTAATTGGAAGTTTAGATTTTTTTTTTTTATAATGATTAATTCTTGATAACATTTACGAGACACAAAGTTCCATTTGTTTTAATCACCATAAAAAACAAACACGCTCTCTTTCCATGGCAACATATTCGTAATATATTATGTGAGAGCCACTGGTTTGCTTACTTGATAGATAAAGTGAAAACTGTTGTAAAGCATGATGTAACTTGTTAGAGTGCTTGTAAAATGACAATTATGGTCAATACTAATGAAACTATGTATTTAGTTACCTATATTTCCAACTGTACAAATAATAATAATCACAGATACAAACAATTTAAATAATGAGTGTCTTTATTTAAAATAAAACCACATTTTTCTCAGTGTCACATTCTTCAGAGGTTTTACATCGACTGTAGAATTATTATTACATCAGGCTGCATGTGAGACTACAGACGCTCGTGCATCAAGCTGCACATTATTTGAGCTCTCGCTCCGGTACAAGAAGAGGAGGAGCCATCAACTGTCCATCCAGACACACGACTCATTAAGACATTTTGAAGGCACAACATGTACATTCTCAGGATTAATATTGCTATGACTGCCAAAAGATCAAATAATATTGTCATATAAAAAAATATATATATGTTCATTTATTAGTTTGATTCAGTTACAAAGACAAGGCTGGTTGGTTATTACTGATACAGAGTCAATTACAGTGTCTCTGATCATTTCCTTTTGATTATCTTTTGGTTTTCAATCAACAATCACAACACAAAGACTACAGTGATCATCAAGCTCACATTATTATCTACTTGCATAATATTTTCAACAATGTGCACAGGCTTCATGCAATCACATGTATGAAAAGCCGATATACCTGCCGCGTGCATTTCAATCTATGCACAACACATAGCAGCTGCTTGCTTTATTTATTGCTGGTATTCTGAAAAACACCTCTCAGAAACAGAAGGAGCCACATTATTTTTTAGGGACTGGACGACCAGCTCATTAGGTCTGTGGTGAGTTCTAATGTGCAGGAATGTTTTTTAATGAAGTCAAAAGGTTCAGCGAAGGAAACACAACAAAAAGAGTTCAGTGGTAAAAGTCGACGTGCCCCTGTTACACAAACAATCTTAATCTTGAATTAGGATGGTCGTTTAAGGTTATGTATATCATTCATTGCACAGAAATAAGTTAAAGACCAGTGTAAAGAGATAAAAAGGCCAGATAATAATAATAAAAGTAATAATATTTGAAAAAATAAAAAAATGGTATCTACATCATTAGTACATAAAATAAAGCTCCACCCAAGTAGAACGATTTTAAAAGCAAATCCCAGTACCATAGTGTCAAAACAAATACATTCACTTGCTCAGATAAAGATGTGTTGCTTGTTATTAAAGATGCACCGATACCGATGATGATATCCGATATCGGTCCGATACAGACTCAAATAGCTGGATCTGTCATCTGTGACCATGGGCCAGTCTGCTACCGGGTACCATTATTTGAATACATAAAAACACACTACATTTATATCTATGTATTAATTTACAGCTTGTTCATTTAACACTGGTATCTGACCGGTACTGCACGGGCATACCCAAAGATATCGGTACTGAAAAAGTTACATCTGTGCTTCCCAGCGGTTAAGTGTTATTAAACATCCAGCATTCTCCAAAAAATGTGACCGAAGCTAAGAAAGTGCATTCGCTTTAAGATGAGCTACATTGCTCGGCGACAACAGGACGTCACACAACAGCCACGCCCGCGTCCTTGAGAGCGACTCCGCCCGCAGCAGCCGTTACCTTACGCCGGTTTATCAAACTGCAGGATGCCCGGCTGCTCGTCGATGACGCGGACCAGCAGGTTGTCAATGTACTCCTCGAGCTCCACGATCTGAGATTCCTTCTTGGACAGGTCGGCTTGCTGCCTCACCACCATTGTGATCAACTCCTCCTGGGTCAGCTGAGTGAAAGGACCAGTATTCACCGGGTTGGCCACCTGGAGGGGATGAGGAAAAGAGAATTCAGTCCGAGCGTTCTATGAAAACATATTGATCGATTCGATACATATTCGACCTTCAAAGGGATGGTTTGACCTTCCTGACTTTGAGCAAAACTTCCCTTGCCGAGTGAAAAAGGCAAGAGGACCTTGTGGTAAGAATCATTTCTCATATTTCTATTTCCACGGTCAATAATTAAACTTCCAAGTCAATATTTAATTATAGTTTCAGAATCGACAGCAGAGAAGAAGAAAAAACATTGACGCTGCCTGTAATTTTTCTTCATGAAGTTGGCCCCAACCGTGGTCAGTCAGTGCCCAACACAGCCATGAGGGCGTTGAATGACTCTCAGTGAGCCTGAAGTCCACCCTCATGTCACTGTGGCCATCACAGTAACGCCAGCAGTGGCATTGCAACATTGATACGGCAGGCGCCGCCTGGGACTGGGTGGCTGCTGTAGAGTGTGTGGAGGAAGGAAGGAAGATTATATTAATATGTAAGTCATTTTATCAATAAAATGTTGTCATTGAGGTTTTGTAGTCTTTTATTGCGTTTTCTGATTTATATTAGAATTGATGCATGTTTGTAACAATAATTAATATGCCTGTGTGTTCAATTGCTCATTGATTCCTGTATCAGGGTAAACTTCACTACAACAGAGATGTGTATAAAGTACAGTCAGTCAAAGTAGGCCTATTACTGTGTGAATTCACCCAGATGATGCCTATCATTTCAGTGGATAATTCTTAAAACTAATTGGAATCTAAAGACAAACATGTACAGAGTTGTCATGTTTTATTTCCATATGGTGTGTATGTGGATTGCAAAGAAGAAGGCTACTTCTGACAAAGATAATTGAGAATTTAGCATACCTAGCGAGGAGAATTTAATTGCAACTACTACATGAAGCTATGCTGTGAAGGTAAGGCAAAATCACAATTAAATGTACATATACCATCTCGACTTCAGCCAGAAGGCGGAGGCTCCTGCCGCGATTGTGGAGGTATCGCAGTTTCCACATGGGGTGGAGAAAGGGGTAAGAAGTGCATTCATTTTGTCACTTTAAGGGTTACGGGATCGCAAGAAGATTTGCATATGTCACTCCCGGCTTAATTTCGCGGGTGCCGTGAACAGATTTGCGTCCGTCACTTCCGCCAAGTGGTTAACGGTTAAGTGTTCCATTTGAGACAGCACTTCATCAGCGACGCAGTGCACTGCAATGCAGTGCACTGAATTGCAGTGCACTGCATTGCAGTGTACTTCGTTAAGTGCGCGGTAGTAGACACAGCCATCACGTTCATGTCTTATATTACTTTTAAAATACAACGCAATCAGTTAATTGCTTCTCTCCCCCCTTCATTTCTCATAGAATATAGCCAGACATATTCTATTAAAAAAAAACTATAGTGTGTTCTGTATTTGTATTTCCATTTTTGACATGTCTGTCCTAATTAATTTTTTAATTGGAAGTTTAGATTTTTTTTTTTAATAATGATTAATTCTTGATAACATTTACGAGACACAAAGTTCCATTTGTTTTAATCACCATAAAAAACAAACACGCTCTCTTTCCATGGCAACATATTCGTAATATATTATGTGAGAGCCACTGGTTTGCTTACTTGATAGATAAAGTGAAAACTGTTGTAAAAGCATTATGTAACTTGTTTGAGTGCTTATAAAATGACAATTATGGTCATTACTAATGAAACTATGTATTTAGTTATTTTTATTTCCAATTGTACAAATAATAATAATCACAGATACAAACAATTTAAATAATGAGTGTCTTTATTTAAAATAAAACCACATTTTTCTCAGTGTCACATTCTTCAGAGGTTTTACATCGACTGTAGAATTATTATTACATCAGGCTGCATGTGAGACTACAGACGCTCGTGCATCAAGCTGCACATTATTTGAGCTCTCGCTCCGGTACAAGAAGAGGAGGAGCCATCAACTGTCCATCCAGACACACGACTCATTAAGACATTTTGAAGGCACAACATGTACATTCTCAGGATTAATATTGCTATGACTGCCAAAAGATCAAATAATATTGTCATATAAAAAAATATATATATGTTCATTTATTAGTTTGATTCAGTTACAAAGACAAGGCTGGTTGGTTATTACTGATACAGAGTCAATTACAGTGTCTCTGATCATTTCCTTTTGATTATCTTTTGGTTTTCAATCAACAATCACAACACAAAGACTACAGTGATCATCAAGCTCACATTATTATCTACTTGCATAATATTTTCAACAATGTGCACAGGCTTCATAACAATCACATGTATGAAAAACCGATATACCTGCCGCCGTGCATTTCAATCTATGCACAACACATAGCAGCTGCTTGCTTTTATTTATTGCTGGTATTCTGAATAACAACTCTCAGAAACAGAAAGAGGCACATTATGTTTTAAGGACTGGACGACCAGCTCACATTCGTCTGTGGTGAGTTCTAATGTGCAGGAATGTTTTTTAATGAAGTCAAAAGGTTCAGCGAAGGAAACACAACAAAAAGAGTTCAGTGGTAAAAGTCGACGTGCCCCTGTTACACAAACAATCTTAATCTTGAATTAGGATGGTCGTTTAAGGTTATGTATATCATTCATTGCACAGAAATAAGTTAAAGACCAGTGTAAAGAGTTAAAAAGGCCAGATAATAATAATAAAAATAATAATAAAAGTAATAATATTTGAAAAAAATTTAAAAAATTGTATCTACATCATTAGTACATAAAATAAAGCTCCACCCAAGTAGAACGATTTTAAAAGCAAATCCCAGTACCATAGTGTTAAAACAAATACATTCACTTGCTCAGATAAAGATGTGTTACTTGCTTGTTATTAAAGATGCACCGATACCGATGATGATATCCGATATCGGTCCAATACCGACTCAAATAGCTGGATCTGTCCTCTGTGACCATGGGCCAGTCTGCTACCGGGTACCATTATTTGAATACATAAAAATACACTACATTTATATCTATGTATTAATTTACAGCTTGTTCATTTAACACTGGTATCTGACCGGTACTCGCCACCGGGCAATACCCAAAGATATCGGTACTGAAAAAAAGTTACATCTGTGCTTCCCAGCGAGTTATTAAGTGTTATTAAAACATCCAGCATTCTCCAAAAAAAAATGTGACCGAAGCTAAGAAAGTGCATTCGCTTTAAGATGAGCTCGCATTGCTCGGCGACAACAGGACGTCACACAACGGCCACGCCGCGTCCTTGAGAGCGACTCCGGCCCGCAGCAGCCGTTACCTTACGCCGGTTTATCAAACTGCAGGATGCCCGGCTGCTCGTCGATGACGCGGACCAGCAGGTTGTCAATGTACTCCTCGAGCTCCACGATCTGAGATTCCTTCTTGGACAGGTCGGCTTGCTGCCTCACCACCATTGTGATCAACTCCTCCTGGGTCAGCTGAGTGAAAGGACCAGTATCCACCAGGTTGGCCACCTGGAGGGGATGAGGAAAAGAGAATTCAGTCCGAGCGTTCTATGAAAACATATTGATCGATTCAATACATATTCGACCTTCAAAGGGATGGTTTGACCTTCCTTACTTTGAGCAAAACTTCCCTTGCCGAGTGAAAAAGGCAAGAGGACCTTGTGGTAAGAATCATTTCTCAAATTTCTATTTCCACGGTCAAACATTAAACTTCCAAGTCAATATTTAATAATAGTTTCAGAATCGACAGCAGCGAAGAAGAAAAAACATTGACGCTGCCTGTAATTTTTCTTCATGAAGTTAATAATCTAAATCCATGAATCATTTACGAGTAACTCAATTATGATATAGAGTAAAATGAGAGTTTATGTATCGTGTCCCAGAGTTCCTCCAGTGGGGGCCTATGCGGATGTTTTTTGGTCCCAGTTTGTGATAAATGTCAAGAGAACTGTACCTGAACCTTCCCTGGCGCGCTCTTGCGGACCTTTTTCTCTTTCACAACAGAGCTGCCGATTGGCTGCTGGTTCTCTGAGTTCATGGGCTTCACAGGATGAGGCCTGTAAAGAGAGCACACCAATTATTGTAACACCCTTAAAGGGATTACTGCAAATATGTACAACAGTCACTTCACAGATTTTGTTTTCCCCTTCATTTTCCACATCATTCCATTTTAATCCAGGTGCAACATTGAGAATTAAACTCGAAACGAAAAAAGTTGCCTGAAAACCACCAGCTTTCCAAATAGTCTCACCCAAGGCAAATCCCAACACCGTATTAGCTTCCCCATCCAACCGCAGCAAGCCAGACGCCATATCCAAAAGCCAAGATAAACAGTCCACAAATGCATTCTTTGTAAATTGCCTGTTCAATCTCACCTGCGTAGAGTTAAGGCTAGCCCACCTCCATTGCTATTCTGAGCACTGACAGGCTGAACATCCGAAGGGGAGACCCATGCCTGCAAAGACGCCTTTCCCCCAGAATAACCTCCCGTGGGAGAATCTGGTTCCACTTCCTCCACATGCACCTCGAGGGGTTCCTTCAACGTAGAGCGCAACGGTTCAGCTCCACATTGATCTTTGCTTCCATAAAATGCATTATGTGTTCTCACGTCATCTGAAGACTTCTGTGTTCTGGACCCATTCCTCGCACTTTTTGCGGAGTGGAATGGATTAGCTTCCGTTATGGTTTTTTCTTCTTCCTGTACGGGTTCTTGTGGAGACCTGGAAGTCTTGTTATCCAAGAGAGTTGAGGACGGTATACTTTGTCGTCGTCTCTGTGAATTTGCATGGAAAACAGGACTGACATTAGTTGGGTCTTCATCTTTGTTCATATCCTCGGTGTGTTTGTTTGATTCGCTGCTATTAAAATCAGAAAATAAACCTGTCTGTTTCTTTTGACTAAAAATGGTGTCTAGATCGTCGGGGGTCATTCCGCGATCCTCAACTGTCTGCTCTTTGTGTACACTGCCAGAGGAAAAGGGATCTACTTCCTGGTTTGGCTTCAGCTGTGCCAATGGGTTTTTTGAGAGAAGCTCAGAACTGGGGAATGGGTCAAGCTCCGCCTGCCTGCCTCCTGTGACCATGCTGCCTGCTGATACCTGAACTAGGTGATGATTGGATGGTTCTCTCATCATCTGAAGACTTCTGTGTTCTGGACCCATTCCTGACACTTTTTGCGGAGTGGAATGGATTAGCTTCCGTTATGGTTTTTTCTTCTTCCTGTACTGGCTCTTGTGGAGACCTGGAAGTCTTTCTATCAAAGAGAGTTGAGGACGGTATACTTTGTCGTCGTCTCTGTGAATTCGCATGGAAAACAGGACTGACATTAGTTGGATCTGCATCTTTGTTCATATCCTCGGTGTGTTTGTCTGACTCGCTGCTCTTAAAATCAGAAAATAAACCCGTCTGTTTCTCTTGACTAAAAATGCGATCAAGATCGTCGGGGGTCATTCCGCGATACTCAACTGTCTGCTCTTTGTGTACACTGCCAGAGGAAAAGGGATCTACTTCCTGGTTTGGCTTCAGCTGTGCCAATGGGTCTTTTGAGAGAAGCTCAGTACTGGGGAATGGGTCAAGCTCTGCCTGCCTGCCTCCTGTGACCATGCTGTTCATACCTGAACTAGGTAATGATTGGATGGTACTGTTCATATATTTGTCTGAGACCACTGGTGTCACAGAAGAGTCTTCTTGCTTTGCTGGCTCTTTTAAACTCGCCCTCTGTCTGGGTTTAGCTGTGGGTGCCTCTATATTTACATTGACTTGGGCTTCTCTTTCATCATGTGGTGTTGTTGTTGTTTTCAAGTCCATTTGGCTAGCTGGTCTGGCTTCATGTGTTGCTCCAGTTGGTGGGCGTAACGCCCTCTTTGGTCCAACCCTGGAAAACTCTGAGAGACTTTCTCTTCTTGCGTTTACAGGTCCTGGGACCGTGGGCAGATTAGACCTCAAGAGAGATTGGCTGGCAGTATTCTGGCTCTGTGCTGGACTGGAATCAGCTACCGATGGAGGGTCTGGACGCGCTACTGATTTCGGGGGAGCTGGGGCTGGTGCTTTTTTTGATGACGCAGGAGTGGTTTGCTGTAATTGTGATTGGTAATGCTTCGGTAATTGCATAGCAGGACTCTCGTGTGGGAGTGAAAACCCGGGTTTATTCTCCTCTGGGTCATCCACACTCATCTCTGCAAAGTCCCTGTGTTTCTGATTGACCTCAGCAATGATATGGTCCCATCGAGTGTGGCCTTTCACTCCGTGTCTCTTATCAGGAAATAGGCTGTTGTAATCAGGAAGCGGTAGAGACATTTTTCTGACTGGTTTTGAGTCATCTTTCTCTACATATGCAGGGTTAGTGATCTCTCCGATAGGACCGGTATTTCCTCCAGTTTTGGGCCCATGTGGTGTGTACAAGTGTGGTACGGAGGATCTTCTATTCTTCTGTGCCATGAGTGAAGATTCCACGGATCCGGATCCTGTGGACAAATCCTCTATGCTGCCACGAGGAGAACCGGACGGGCTTTGACTTGTGTTTGGTGAAGCCAGAGATGAGTTGAGACTGGAGAAAGTGTCAGGGGAGTCAAACTGGACACTAGCGAGGTTGGATTCAGAGGTGGTTGGGGGAGGACACAGCTGACTGGGGGTTTGGCACTCAGCAGGCTCAGACTCCAAAGATTGAGTATATCTGCCAAGGAGTGAAAACAAGGCCTACAGGTCAGTATGACCGTCACATTATCTAAAGTCATTTCCATCAATGTACAACCCATCACCAACTTGACTAGCATCTCGCATGGCAATAAAAACTATGAAATAACCATCTATAAAGACACATAATTTAGCCCTTGGACAGTTCACATATAGTCTTAACTACTTTCCTAAACACTGTTATTGGTTATGAAGAAGATGTACACTACCGTTCAAAAGTTTGGGGTCACTTAGAAATGTCTTTATTTTTCAAAGAAAAGCACTGTTTTTTCAATAAAGATAACATTAATCAAAAATACACACTATACATTGTTAATGTGGTAAATGACTATTCTAGGTGGAAACGTCTGGTTTCTAATGAAATATCTCCAGAGGTGTATAGAGGCCCATTTCCATCAACTATCACTCCAGTGTTCTAATGGTACATTGTGTTTGCTAATCGCCTTAGAAGACTAATATCTGATTAGAAAACCCTTGTGACATTATGTTAGCACAGCTGAAAACAGTTATGCTGGTGATATAAGCTATACAACTGGCCTTCCTTTGAGCTTGAAGTTTGAAGAACAAAACTAATACTTCAAATATGAATCATTATTTCTAACTTTGTCAATGTCTTGACAATATTTTCTATTCAATTTTCAATTCATTTGATAAATAAAAGTGAGTTTTCATGGAAGACACGAAATTGTCTGGATGACCCCAAACTTTTGAACGGTAGTGTATATGAAATGGTCCACTGTTCAATCTTTATGGCCAACCTAGAGACAGAACTTCTTTACGTCACGTGTCTCTCCCTTTCAGTTTTTCTTTCTACCTGTGACTTGCTCATATTGAAAAAAAATGTTTGACTGTCCAATATGAAAACGACGACAATGTGACATTTCTGCTTTAAGATTATTCTACTAAGTATACGAAGTATTCCAACATGGCATCAAAATATCACCAATAATCAACACAAGCAACTTTAAATGCCTACGAATATTTGTCATCTAGCGAACATTTTTTTAAACAAGGACTACCGTTACATCAATAACAATAACAAGAACAAGCCCCTTACCATTAGACTCAAGAATAAAAGATCCAGTCCACAAACTACTATAAAGAAAATCTAATTTCCAATCACCGTAGACTTCTACAAGGAGAGCCACACTGCGGGCCAGTCACTCCTAGTGAGCTCTGGGGAGTCAACAACCTGTTCCTCAAAAACCTAACAAACACAGGCCACGCCCACATTCACATCTGCACCGAGACAAAACTGGTCTGACTGGTCCATCAACCGTTGCACTACGTTTTGGTCATTCAAGACAGTCACAATGTTGAGTCTACAGCTACACACACACAGACACACAATCCAGGAACATGTGGGATTCCCAAGTGTCAGTGTTAAAGTGACAATCTCATACAAATGTGCCCCATCCTTGAGTATTGTTAACAAAGATAAGAGAAAACTCTTTTTTTGTATACACATGCTGCTTTTGCCATGTCATGATTGCGACAGTGAATAAAGAGGAACAGCGCTGTTCCTGAATCTGTTTTTCTTCTGCATCGACCGCCAGGTGATGTGGTGGTTCACTCTTGATATCTTTATCTTATATCTTTTAAAACAGATTTAGCTGCAGAATCAGTTTGACATCTTGGATAAATCATTCAAACATATATTGTAAACCCTTCTGTCTGCTTCTCTCTGAAATAGCTTCTTTTTTTTTTTAAGGTATTCAGGGAGTGCAGTGAGTGACGGTACTTGCTCTATGGTAGCTGTGAGCTTAAAAGGAGTAGCAGCAGGGGGGCGGGACTTGGCAAAGGGACTGTTAGTATCAGGCCCTTTTGGGTTACATAAAATGTACATACCAACAAAAAGACAATAGTATGTGTAATTGCCGATTGATGGTAGTATTCCAATCATAGTCATGCAAGTCAAAGAATGGTGTCCCTCCAAGCAACCAACAGTAACCCCAGTGTCATAACTGACAACGGTTCATTACGAACGCTAAGTGCAGAGTAACTTGAGGAGAAGGCCTACCTGGGTTTGACTGCAGACACTTTAGCAGTGCGGTTGAGGAGGAGCATGGCAGAGGGGGATTTTGGGTTGCCGCCGGATTTCTGGCGATCCGCTGGTCCATTATCATCAACGCCAGGATCTGTGACCTCAAACGGATTGGCTGAGGGGTGGGGGCTCAGCACATCGGGATCTCCTGAATTGCTGAAAGGAGCCGTTATGGGTAGCGCCTCTTTTTTCTCCTCCTTCTTTCTGATCATTCCAAACAGAGACGTGAGCCTGTCGCTCATGGAGGCCTCCTCCTGGCGCTTGAGCTCGTCAGATCTGCGCCGCTGCTCCTCGAGCTTTCTCCTTTCCTCCTCCTCTTCATCCTCCTCCTCTCTCTGTTTCTTCCTCCTCGCCTCGTCGTCAAGGAAGTTTCTCTTCCTCTCCTGTTCCTCTTGACGTCTGTGCTCCTCTTCCCCCTGCAGCCTCTTGGCCTCTACCCTGTACTTCTCGTCCTCCAACCTCTTGGCCTCTGCTGTGCGCCTCTCTTCTGCATGCCTTCTCTCTTCCTCCTCCTCCTCTTGATGGCGCTGTTGCTCCAGTATGGCCTTATCTGTTGACTCGTGCTTTAAGGAGGGAACTGGTACACCTGTAAAGGCATCTGCAGAGACGTCGGAGGTGTGTTTGCGGATGTCCTCCACGGATCCTTGGCCCGAGCTGTTCAGACTGAGAGTCGATCCGCTGTTGGGTTCCGTGTCCTCTTCGTACACATGGCTGCCATTGATGCACACACTGTTCAGGTCACTGATGCTCTGCTTGGAGCGACCCAGAAGAGAGAACGGACCCAGAGAGTGCTTGCTGTCAGAGCTGCCTGTTCGCTTGTGTCCCAGGAATTTGAATTTCTTTTTCACTGTGGGAGGAGAGACAAGGAAGCATGATTTCATTGAAGACACGAAAAACTCCACTATTTAACTGGCACCGTGCTAGAGGCGAGACAGAACTGTGAACATACAAGAGCACACGGTACAGAAATATGAAGTTACCGTCAGGAGAGTCCACATTGAGGCCAGATGAGCGGCTGCCGCTGATGGATGAATTCTTCTCTGGAAGAACCCCCAGCGTAGACATGGACTGTGAGATCTTACGGTGCAAGTTGGATTTGGGAGCAAAGAGGCTCTTGAGTTTAGATTTCTTTTTCACTCCTTCGGACTGATTGAGGGACTGCGTGTCGACTTCTCCCTCGCTGTCAGTGAGGACCTTACTGACATGGGGGACGATAGCGGAAGCAGAGTCGGAGAAGCCATCCTTTTTCTTCCCACGGACTTTGTCTTTCAGCTTGGAGATGCGGGAGCGCGGTTTGTCCTGCATGGAAAGGTCTAACATGCTAACTGACATGTTGTTTCTCATGAATTGGATATCTAGCAGCAACTCGCCTCGCGCCTTGTCATCTTTTCCACTCTTATCAACCAGCTTGAACCAACTGCAAACAGAAATAATGAATCGGATCATTAGGATTTCAAGAGAACAGGTGATACGCTTTTTACATTCTAAATGTTATAAATATCTTGTTGCTATTTAGACCATCTCACTGTAAAATAAACTGTAAATATTCCAAATATGTCCCAGTTTATTTCCTGTTGCTGTGTATGTGACCGATATAAAACTCATCCCATCATTTAGCCTCACATTCGACTCTCAATTAATTTGTCAATAAAAAAATAAATAACACATGGCAAAGTGGAGATACATACTGTATGTCTATTTCAGATAATGAGACATTTATCCAGATAAATAGGTAATGGTTCTGAAAAAAAAGTTGATTTGTACAGGGACTAGTTGCAAGTGAATTCGTAGTAAAGACCTGTTTGATGCAGGTAAAGTGTAACTTCTAATTAATAGTTTGTTTGAACAATTCATGGATACATGTTGAAACTAGAACGGGCACTCTCATTGAAGTACATACCTTTCCCCACATTTTGGCATTAGTTGCATGCCAATTGGATAAGAATTGACCGTGCTATGGTAAAAAGAAGATGTTGACCTTTTCATGACCTTGACATTGACCTTTGACCCGATCGATCCCAAAATCTAATCAAATGGTCCCCGGATAATAACCAATCATCCCACTAAATTTCATGCGATTCGGTGTAATGTTATGCGCAGTACAAATAAATAACTAGAACTTCGACGGGCACTCGCTTAAGCGCATACATATCACAGTTATGAACATTTTGGCATTGGCATTGGCCAATTGGATATTGATTGATGACGATGGTAAAAAAAGAATTTTGACTTTTTTTCAGACTTGACCATGACCGCGTTGTCGAGATCGATCCTAAAATCTAATAAAATGGTCCGGAACATAATCCAATCATCCACACATCGTAAAATCGATTACTTTTTTACTTAAGCGAATAACACGCATTCAAATAAATAAATAAATACACGGCGATCAAAACATTACCTTCCGCATTTTCAATGCGAAGGTAATAAATAAATAAATAAATGGCGATCAAAACATAACCTTCTGCATTTTCAATGCGACGGTAATAATTAACTGGTTCTTAATAGCTCCAACTTCAAATGCTTAAATCGTGTGTCATGTGAGACATTAAGGCATACAGCTTGTTCCAGTTCCTGTCGAGAGGAACATGCCATTCACAGAGAAACCTGACAATTACAGCCGCCTGGCTCACCTCCGTTGCACAGGATCATCACTTATCGGTGGCAAGGGGAAGGTAGGAGTGTTCTGAAGAACTATCGCACCATTACATAGCGACACGTGGACAAATGAAGCCGTGTCCTTGCTATTATTAGATAATGCAGAAGAAGTGCCCATTATAACAAGCTTTTCCACTTGGAACTCTGCTCCACAGCAGAACCCTCCAACAGTGTCACTTAGTTTTACACATATCTGGAGACTAATTTACTTTTTTTCTAAAACAATTTCAAACTCTTTACCGTCATACTACAATTAATCCAACATCCTGAATGAGCTGAAGCAAGCCAAACACATTTTTTTAAAACAGGGAGCAATACAATATGCATCAATACTGTCCTTATTTCTTTGGTTTGAACGAAGATTATACTGCAACATTTAAAAAATTTAAAAAACGTCTTTAATACATGGATTGTGCTACCTTCCAGTATATGGAGGACTTAAAATGACTTAAATAAATAAATGAATAAATATAGGAATAAATAAATAAATGCATAAATAAATCCTGTTCAACAATGAGGTTCGGACCGCCCCAGCTCAATTGAATATAAGAACACGTAAATGTCACGCATAAATAAATGAAGAAATACGTGTGGACACAAATAGACATAAATAAATGAAGAAATACAGAAGTGTAGAAATACATTTATTTAATGACGTCCTGTTGAGTTATAACTTATATTTATTCATACCTGTATTTATTTATTTATACATTCATTCTTTTATTTATTTATTCCTGTATTTATTTATACATTTATTTATTCTTGTATTTATTTATTTATACTCAAGTCATTTTAAGTCCTCCATACCAGTATGTCACAGAAGCTAATAATAGCGGCGTCACGTCCCCTTCTCTGTCTGCTGCATTTCTTTGGCATAGAGTAATTAAAAGTGCACACAATAAAACTAAAGTAATTCCATTAATGTAATGCAAACTGTACATTGATATACATATGCGTATAGGATAGCTGCAGCTTTGGGGCTACTGTAGCCGATGCCCGGCTCCGATAGCCCATGTCGATGTGTGAATGACGTCATGTAGTGTTGAGGAGATTTGAGTGGTTGGAAGGCTTGAAAAGCGCCGTACAAGTTCAGGTCCATTTACCGCTTACAAAATGAGAACTACAATTGTACCAAGCCGCCCTATCTTCTGCATTTGGTCACACGTCCTCATCCACATCACCGACTGGATACTAATTAAGAAGCATCATACGATTTACAGTTCATTTTGTATTTCTTACATGTAGCAGATGAGTCTAATTAGTGGTAATATTGTGTTACTTTAGGTTTTAAATAGTATGCAAACATGTGGAGAATGGACTGTAAATAGACAGAGATTTGATGGTGGTGGTTGAATTTGAGTGAGAACAGTCATTAAACTAATTTTGAAAAAAAAGGTAATTGTTTTATTACCTTCGCATTGAAAATGCGGAAGGTAATGTTTTGATCGCCATTTATTTATTTATTTGTATGCGTGTTACTCGCATAACACAATAAGTATTGAACCGAATCACATGAAATTTGGTGGGATGATTGGTTATTATCCGGGGACCATTTGATTAGATTTTGGGATCGATCAGGTCAAAGGTCAAGGTCATGAAAAGGTCAACATCTTCTTTTTACCATAGCACGGTCAATTTCTATCCAATTGGCATGCAACTAATGCCAACATGTTCATAATTCAATGCCCAATCTTGTGATATGCGAAGGTATGCGCTCTACCGAGTGCCCGTTCTAGTTTCCTCTGATAATTCGGTAGAACATGATGTTGGGTCCTTCTAAGGTTCAATGTAACTTTGTAGAGATAATCTGGAGGCGGCTTAGTGAAGAAAACCATCAATTTAAATACAAAACATCTGAAGTTCATGGAGTTTACCACTGCGACATTTACTCAGCGTCATGCCCAGTAGCAGACCGCCAGACCGACTCTTCAGTCAGGAAACAAGCATGAGAGTGAAGTGAACCGACATGCCTCAAACACACAGGCGGGTGCAGCGCGTGATGTAGTCGATGTCGCACGGAGCCCGATTCAAACATTTCTCATTTTCATACCAAGTCAATTGTTAACTGGGTCCAACCACAAGGACGGAGAGCTCGCCCTCTCAGGCCAAGCAAGGTGCAATTCTCATCTTGCCTACATCTGATACAGCAGGGAGGGCCACATAGCTGGCAGGGTGGAGACAATGCATTTTTAAACAGATGGTCAGGGTGTACATGTTGTCCTATTTGCATAGAAATACAGCGCCATACCTAATACACGTTCTACCCAGTCCTGCTGGACAGGTTCCTCCGTTAATTGTCAAGAGCGCTTCTCTTTTTTTCGTGTCTAATGATTAACAAGAGAGACGGTATGTATTGTATGCGTGAGTGGATTCAGCCCATGAAATAAAGAGGTGGCAATACTGTAAAATATACATTTCCCCAAAATATCCAATCATGTGGATAAAATAAGTGATTCGAAGAAGCTATAAAAATGATCTGAATTTAATGATGGGCCTTCGTGTCTGATGATTTGTGATAATAAACGACTCCTTTTCTCATACAAGCTCAAATATACGGCACTCTATAACCTATTTTCTTCTCGAATGCACCGTCTTGTGTGCAAAGCTCGCTTTCAGCAGGACAACAAAGTCCTCAATGTCGCACCCTTTATTAGCAGACCAGGCAAGCAGGACAGTAATCCAACACCACCGGCTTCAAGGCGAAAACAGCAGCATCCAGGACCCGCATATCGGATCCTAAAGGAGACGGAGGGATCGAGCCGAGTCGGCAGAGCGAAGGACTTCAGACGTGGACAGGGAAGCTAAAGGAATGAACTTTGCCATAAAAGTGTCTCAAACTTACTGAGCAAACACAAGATAACATTTCAGATATGACGGTACAATAACTAAGCGAATGAGGTCATATAAGGGCTGTATCAAAGCTGAGTGGAGTGATAACTGGGAACCAACAACCTCACTCAGTAGTTACAAAAGGTCACATTTGGAAGTCAGAGTCTACATTAACCCATATATATATATATATATATACTACCGTTCAAAGGTTTGGGGTCATCCAGACAATTTCGTGTCTTCCATGAAAACTCACTTTTATTTATCAAATGAATTGAAAATTGAATAGAAAGTATAGTCAAGACATTGACAAGGTTAGAAATAATGATTAATATTTGAAGTATTAATTTTGTTCTTCAAACTTCAAGCTCAAAGGAAGGCCAGTTGTATAGCTTATATCACCAGCATAACTGTTTTCAGCTGTGCTAACATAATTGCACAAGGGTTTTCTAATCAGATATTAGTCTTCTAAGGCGATTAGCAAACACAATGTACCATTAGAACACTGGAGTGATAGGTGATGGAAATGAGCCTCTATACACCTCTGGAGATATTTCATTAGAAACCAGACATTTCCACCTAGAATAGTCATTTACCACATTAACAATGGATAGTGTGTATTTTTGATTAATGTTATCTTTATTGAAAAAACAGTGCTTATCTTTGAAAAATAAAGACATTTCTAAGTGACCCCAAACTTTTGAACGGTAGTGTGTATATATATATATATATATATATACACACACACACACATATATATATATATATATATCTTTAAAAATACTCTTATATAAAAAAGGGTGTGTATATCCAAAATCAACAACAATGTTTTGTTTTTATTCCGGTCACACCCGTAGGACGTCAAAGCACATGTCATCATAAAAAAATATCTGGGTGTGAGCAGACGCAATTGTTAGCGATTAAAGCTAGTGAGTACCCCCGGAGGAATGTACAAGATTAACCGCAGCAATGTGAGATGCCAGCTCTCAGTTATAACTCATCAGACCAATTCATGAAGTAAAAGTCTCAGTAAAAGATTTGTGTTGATTTCACAGAGAGAAAAGACTTGGGCTGTTTACCCACAATCTACATAATTTTCTGTTTTTCTTTTAAGACAATAGGAAGAAGGGGAGGGAGGTTCCATCACATTAACATTATAGGGTTAATTGTGTTTTTCATGACTTGTTTAACCCTCCTGTTACCTTTAGGGTCAATTTGACCCCATTCAATGTTTAATGTCGGTGTTCTTTGGGGTCAATTTGACACCAGGCTGTTTTTCACTGTGTCAAACATATAAGAAATATCAATTTTTTAAATATTTAAAGGGCTATTTAGGTAGTCAACAAACAAACATAAAGTACCTCACACTTAAACTCGGGAAACAATATTAATTCTAATAATTTTCTGGAGGTTTTAATTGGTGGGGTCAAATTGACCCAGAGGGTAAAATATGTTAGTCAATTTTAAGCGTATTTTTAGTAAAAAAGGTGTCATAAAAAAACTGCATCGTTCATTTGTGTCTCTACTTGTTTATAAAATAAGACTTGGCTTGATTAGATTCATTAGAAGATCAATTCTAACTCAAGGATGGATGGATAACTTACTGCTCATTTCAGTTTATGCATATGTGCAATTCAAGCAATGCTCCTATAGGATTGACCAATTAACAACTAATTTTCAAACTCAAAGATATATTGTCTGTCTCAACAAAACATACATAAAAGACTAAACTTGCCGCTGATTGCTCTGAAGAACTTATTGTGTTTCATACGTTGGATTACCATTGCTCTATTATTATGATGAAGGTATGAGCCAGCTACGTTAAAGTTTTATAAAGACTAACCTTACGGGTTAAAAGAAATTAGATAATCATTCACACTAACACTGAGGCGGGTTTAGCAGGACTTGTTTTGAGCCATCTTGCTTCTTCCCGGCCTGCTTAGCAATAACCCCTCTTGGGCCATTGAGCATGCTCAAGAGAAGCCCACAATATCCATCTTAAAATTAAAATTTTAAATCAATAAAACCCCGGGGATATGGTGGGGTTAGGGGCCACCTTACAGTGTGTTTAACCACCTATGTATTTCCAGATTGCAGTTAACCGTTGCTTTAAGTTAACTCCAAGTCGTATGATGTGCAGACATACATTTCAGTCAGTGGACTATGTTGGTTGAGTAAAGTTTCAGAGATGTTCTGGATGCTGCTGCACTGTAACCAAACTGGAATAAAAGTTGAAGCTGGAAGATTATTATAATAAAATAATGCAGACAATGTACAGAGCTAAAGCAAAGTCACTGCCAGACTGTGTACAAAGTTTATTTTCAATACATGAGTGTAAATATGATTTGAGAGATGTTTGTAAGTTCACGGTACAAAAGGGATTAAAAGAAGATGCATTTCTGTTGTCGGAGTCCAATAATGGAATAATGTTGAAATGGATGCAAAACTCCTTTTTGGTTTTCAAGGGAATTATTTATAAAACAATTCTTGAGTTATAAATGTGATTAAAAACGTATTTATATGGAAGATGTATGTGGTAGTATATATAAATATATTTTGTTTTTTATTTTGTTTGTTGTTTTTTCTTTATATTAATTTTCTTATTTATTTTTATTTAAATTTAGGATAGGAATTTATAAGCATGTTTTGCTTCCACCTATACCTTCTCAGTCTTTCTCTTTTGTATATTATATAGAATAATATTGTATTGTATTTGATTTACTGAATAAAATACACAAACAAAAGAAGAAAGAACAAATCCTGCTTCGTTTCCTTGAAGTAGAAGGAGACTTCTGTGTAAATCATGACTACCACGAATAATTAATCCAGGGGACCTCACCCTTTCCAGGCCTTTGTGGAACAGTTTACAGGGTTCGTACATGTTGACCAATGGAATTCCAGGACTTTTCCATGACTTTAAACCAAATTTCCATAACCAAACTGATATCTCGGTGTGTACATGAAAACTTTTTTTAAATGTAGTATTCAAACAATGAGAATTACAAAGCATACAATATACCTTAAATGAAACAAATGAATTAGAGACAATAGTTTGATTATAAGAATAAACATTACTATACATGTTTATTCTTAGAAACACTTATATAAATGTGTATTTTTTTAATCAAACTATTATCCTTTATGTGCAAATCTGTTTGGACTTGCCGTATGCCAATTTATAATTTGAGTCTTCCTTTCAAAAACATGAATTATTTTAAACTCGACGTAAATTAACATGTGAATATAACACATTTCCATGACTTTTCCAAAACTTTTGTGATTTAAGTATTTTCCATGACTTCTCCAGGCCTGGAAATGACCATTTTAAAATTCCATGACTTTTCCAGGTTTTCCATGACCGTACGAACCCTGAGTTTAAGAAACACGAGACAGTGTGACGGGAGCCGGGCGAGGCCCACGCCACAGGAGACACTTACTCGGTCTTTTTGCGAGAGGTGTTGTCGTGCAGATCCAGTAGGTTCACCACAGCTTGACCCAAGAACTTGTCGAGTCCCACCTGAGCCCGGTGCATTGCGGTGACGTACAGCGTGCAGTGGTCGCCGTTGCCCAGGTGGAAGAGCGGCAGGTCGAACGACGCCTCTTCTTTCCACACCGGATCGACACATTTCTCAGACACGGAGGTGGAGAACTTGTCTTTGGCCACCTGGATGATGGCGTAGGCGTCGTTGGTGCCATGTTTCCCCTTGGCACGCAGGTTCCGAGCCTGATGGACCGTTACCTGGACACTCGTAGGGAACCACTGCTGGCTCTGGTCGCCCAGAGACATCTCCGAAGCCCGTTAATCTTGACCAAAAGTTAATCCAAACTGTTTAATTAAAGAGTTTACTGCGCCGGGCTGTTGGCTAACCTTCTGCTGAACCCTTCCTAGGTTTAGGTTACCGAGCTGGACTTCGGTTCAGGAAGCTCAGGTTGAAGTCGTACTCATTAATGCTATTCGTAACGCGTTATCGAATAACACTTGAGTTGAGTTAAAACCGAGTTAACCAACTCACCGACCGACCAGGAAACCACTGCGGTGCGACTAACTAATTTCTTTGGGAGGTTCTTTAATAAAAACTGTTCACTTGTTTTGCCTCTGCAATGGAAAACACTTCACTTCCCTGATGTTAGGAGGTCCCGCCCATACTCTGAATGGTGCCGTTTGATTGGCTAATATTTCAGCTCGTTTATTTTAATGACCGTCAGTGATTGGACGGTGGGGGAGGAGGCGGTCGCTGAGACGTCGTTTACTCTCGTAAAAGTAATAGAAGACTTTAAAGCAGTGGTCGCCAACCCGTCGATCGCGATCGACCGGTCGATCTCGGAGACGTTCCCTGTCGATCTCCAAAATAAAATGAAAATAAAATCAGAAACACATTGTTCCTCGTTCTCGAACATTTTCTGAAGTGTCTTCTGAAACGTTTTCTTCCTGACTGGAACATCGACGTCAGAAAAGATCTCCGCCTGATTTTAATGAACGCCTGAAAGCGGGTTCTCTGACAGCCGTGTTGTCAGCTGTGCTCCCCGAAAGAGGGGAGCGTACCACAAGTGAGGCGCAGGGGAAATGCAGAAAGACCTTTATTCATAACTTTACATATTACACAAGTTCAAAGTACAAGGACATACAACTACGTCATCAATAAATAAATGTTGTAATGCCTGTACCTTAGTGTAAATGTTTACGTTACGGCATTTACAGGTTACGCCTGCGCATGCGCAACTGCGGAGATTATTGGCGATTTGCCAGGTCTTACCTCCGTGAGATCGGCTTTTCTGCTTTTGTCCTTCAAAACAAAAGCTCAACATTGAGCTTTTTTTCTTGTCTGATGGAGCAATCTGGTTTACTTGAAAGTGATTGCAATTATATTTATTCTATTATTTGAAAAAGCACAGATGCAGGAGTCACAAATGGTGATTCTCATATTTATTATTATTATAATTATTTAAATCTGAGGATGTCTTTAGAGCTGATGTGAATGTATTCACCAACGGGCTGACTTCAGAACTAGTCCCAGATGATAAAACTTTCATGAATACCACATTTGCCCCGAAAAACTCGTCAGTGAAGTTGAAAAAATCACCAAATCAGAGACCAGGAGCTGGATTACTGACAGCAGCTCACAGACGGCCTCAGACTGTCTGTCTGTGCTTATGAACTAACTACAAGCTCACAGACAGAGTTCAGTCACAGCCATCACACTGACTGGAGTCACATGACTTGATGGCATTATGATGAGAGCTGAACTTACATGAGTTGCACTGACTGATCATGTTGTCAGTGTCGTGTTGTAATGTAAATAAATACAACATTTATATTGGTAGTTTATCCAGCTGCTCATTGAAATGTGTTTTTTCTTGTTCATATTGTGTGTGGTGAACAAATATCTTACTTTTTTTTTGCACTTAAATTCTGTGTTCCTGGTCTCATCAATTTGAAAGCTGGACCAATGTGTTTTGATTTCATTCAATTAGAATTAGGCCAAATAAAAAGCCTCAAGTCATAAGTCCAGTCTGGACCGTCGTTTTCTCTCAACGCCTCAATAGGTAGATCTTGCCGGTCATGAAGGTGGAGGTCAGTGATCTTGGGCTCAAAAAGGTTGGTGACCACTGCTTTAAAGGGACAACAATTGACATTGAACTGAGTTCAGTTAACTATTTCAGCACTTAAAGAATAGAGGATGTCCGGACAGATTTGTTTGTATCACTTTATTTTGGGTCTAAAATTGTAAGTCATCCAGAACGAAGCAGGGGGAAATCACTTAATCGTGTGTCTCTCACCGTCATCTTATTATCTACATCCTGATCTGTTCACCGGCTTGTGTAATATGAAAAAGTAGCTCGCCGACTCAATGTCATACTAGAATATACAGGACTGTCTCAGAAAATTAGAATATTGTGATAAAGTTCTTTATTTTCTGTAATGCAATTAAAAAAACAAAAATGTTATGCATTCTGGATTCATTACAAATCAACTGAAATATTGCAAGCCTTTATTCTTTTAATATTTAATATTTTTTAATTGCATTACAGAAAATAAAGAACTTTATCACAATATTCTAATTTTCTGAGACAGTCCTGTATATACATACATATATATATATATACATATATAATAATAATAATAATAATTGTTATTATTATTATAATATAATAGAATTATAATAATACTGAAATCAGATGTGCACAGAGATGAGAGTAAGGACTCCAGATGCATGAAGTACCTGAACATTATATTAACATAAAAAATGTATACTCAATCCTGGACAGGACAAGTCTATCTCAATTGTTGTATCTTTTTTAGGATGACAATAAACATCCTTATCCTACCCTCAATGTGTATATTTGTCAACGAGAAGTTCAATACAAGTTCCTGTCACAATAATTAGATGATAATTGTCATGTGTACATCTTGAATACATCCTGATTGGGGCTGATCAAAAAGCCTACACTACATACAGAGTATATGCTCAACAGACTGACAACACCTGACACTAACAGCAACCAACAAGTCCTTCTCTGGATTCCATGAAGACTTCCTCTCAAACAACAAAGGAAAACAACAGTGACAATGAGCTGCATTTAGAAACACTATTTCCTGTTAATGTAATTTCCTGAATTGCAAGTGTATCAAACTGACTTACAAGCAGAAGTACGGCCTAAGCATCTGTAAGTCTACTCAAATATGAAGGCAGTATTCTGATATGCTTTATTCAAAGCTTATGATCAGCATGCTGTGATGTTCTTTGGGCAGGCCTCTGATGCGTGAACAGTATTTTATGGATTGTAATTGAGAATTATTCATAAACAATAACTCGGAATAAATAATAGTGTTATAGCAGTACAGGTTGGACACATGTGTCTTTGAAAAACCTGCAAGATGTGTCTGACTTGCAAAGTAACACATTTCAGATCCCTGACAATAACTGAAAAGTATCTCTGCCACCCAGGAGGGGGCAGTCCTTCCTGCGTTAGACCAGAAAAGGACTTCTGCTGCAAGTGCACATGTAATCAAGTGACTGGGTAAAAAAAAAAAAAATACTCCCCCCCCTGGTTTGTATTCATTCGAACGCATTAGTTAAGGGGAGCTGTGGCAGTGCTGATGGGAGCTGAGCAAAACCAAAATACGTTTAGCATATATTCAATAGTCAATAGTCTCAATAGTTTTTTTAATTCACTCAGAGATTCTGTACAGCCGCAGATATGCAATTGCTCTCCTACTATCTATTTATGCATGCATGCAAACAAACATACATACACACGCACCCACGCACATACACGCACACACACACACACACACACACACACACACACACACACATCATACAAAAGCATGTATGAACCCACACAAACAATTACTTGAAGTAAACGAAAGGATGAAAGGTTGTCCACAGATTAAATGCATATA
This sequence comes from Pseudoliparis swirei, assembly GCF_029220125.1. NCBI lineage: Eukaryota > Metazoa > Chordata > Actinopteri > Perciformes > Liparidae > Pseudoliparis > Pseudoliparis swirei. The sequence goes on from NC_079394.1 coordinate 5,218,198, forward strand.
GCTGTACTTTGGATCTGGATCATCTTGCATTCCATTTCATGCTATAGTTGATATGCATAGAAAAAAACTAAAACAGTAAAGCTTTCATTAGACATTCCAAAATCAACATCATATGCCAATTCCAGAGATATCTTGTAATTTGTGAAAATATAAAAAAATTAATGAGTATCTAAAATTTGAAAATGACAGGAAAAAAACCTGCCTCATTTATTTTTGTACTATTTCACAACTCTTTTAATGCTACAGAGGCGAAAAAGTACCAGTTTAGGGTCCTGGATGCCTTCATGATTTTACATCTTAAATTATATATTTATTATATCAAGAGACCAATAAAACATAACCCAATCATTTTAGTCCATTAAGGTCATGCATAGAAGTTCACATATAAGTATAGGTTACACTGTGGTTTCACTTTTCCACAAACCACTCTTCATTCCAACGGAGGTCTGGGATTGGTCCGTACCACTCATATCTTGTTCCAGCTCGAGCACAGACTTTTTGATGGTGCCGTTCGGGGCAGCGGCCCCAGGCACGGTGGTGGTGACACTGTTCAACGGGTAGGAGCAGCGCTTCGTGTCTCGCTCTAATTTCAAATTGTCTCTGCTGGCGCATCGTCTCTGAGTGCTGTGTATGGCCGCTCTGCTGGCCATAGAGGGCAGCAGGGGGAACGGTTTGCGACTCCCGCTGCTGCCCCCATCACTTCCCTCTGAGGGACTAGTTGGCACTGACTGTCCAGCCCGCTTCCCGTTGGTGAGCGGACTGGCCTGGTTCTCTGAAAGGCTAAGGTGGATGCTGCCATTCTCACTCGTGGCCTGTTTGTGAACAACATGTGAAGAACTGAGGTGCTCGAAACCAGTGGGGCCTAAAGCTCCCAGGCTGCCTCCACCACCAGCAGTCCTTAGAGCTTTGAGACGATAGTGACCTCTGCCCTCACTCCGATGGTGATACTGGCTGCTTCCTTGTTTAGTTCTGCTAATCACTTTCCTTCTCTGGGGATGCACGGGGGCTGCAGAGTTAATGATGGGCAGAACATTGTTTGTTGGCTTGGCGTTGTTGTCGGTACTGGCGCTGGTGTTGTTGCCGGCAGGGGCACGTGAAGTGTTGTTCGCATTGTCTTGTGCCACCTGCAGCAGGTTGGTGAGCTTGCAGGGCCCGGGGCCCACACTGCTGATCCCACTCGGCGTGGATGACGACCGCGCGGACGAGGAGTTATGAGAGTCACCTGGTGGATGGCAGCCGATGAAAAGTTGTGATCCCTGCTCAGAGGTCTGCGCTCCGCTCCCGGTGGTACAGGTGTGCGTGTAAGTCGAGATGGGATGCGAGCGGCGATAGCCTGGGCAACACACCATCCACGAGGCCTGCACATCCAGACGTCGAAAGCAGTGGTGCACCACCAGAAACACCCCCAGGACTGTGGCGGCTATCCCATAGAGACAGCTAAACAACAAGCTCATGTGCCCTGTCAGCCACATTGCCATGGCTCCACAACACCACAGGACCACAAACAGGAAGTGGGTCGCCACCAGCACCAAGAACTGTGTCTTCAGCGAGTACTGGTCCTCCGGCACGACAACGGCGTTCGTAGGTCCCACCGCTGAGTCCGTGGAGAGGAGGCTCGTGCTTCCTGCCAGCGCCGGCTGGCTTTCAGTCGCAGAAGTGGAGAGGGCGGTTCCTGTGCATTCTTTGGATACACGGTGCCTCAGGCGAAACACAGTGCACAGGAAATAGATCCAGGTCACCAACACTACGAGGCCAGCAGGGACAAAGAAAGAGCCCAGACTGGGGCGCCACACCAGCCAGCAGCTGCAAGAGGCAGAAAAGGAGTCAGGAGGGTCAGTGCAAAACAAGGACGCGTCTATGTGTTCGACATATCACCCGGAATGATTCGCTTCAGCACCAAAACAACACGGAGAAGCACTTACTAAAGGCTGTTGTCGCCGTAGTTGTTGACATTGACAGCTGCAGTGATCCCACAAATGATAAGCGGAACTCCACCGGCTATCAAATAGAACCTTGAATCATAGAGAAAAACGTGTCAAACACAAGTTCCCAGCTGCAGTTTGAGAAATAAAGAGCAGTTCTTGTTTGTGCCATCAGATGCGATGTGACCTTTGACTGCGACGATGTCTTTTAAAGTGTGCATGTCAGTGTAATTTTCCCTTTTCTGTTTGAATGTCTCTCTGGCTCTCTATACTCTGAACAGAGCTGTGTGATCCTTCACTCTCATAGTGGGCAGAGTGTTACCAGGGTCAGTACAGGCTGCAGAAGCCTGTGATTTATTGCAGCCCGATCCCGTGTGACTGAGTGGGCAACAAAGGGGTAATGGGAGGGTCAGCGAGGTCAGCGTATGATCGCAGCTTCAGGATCACAGGGGGAGGAGAAATAGAGAAGGCGATATTTGGAAAGACAGTGCACCCCCTGAATCATCCTGCTCAGATTTATGACGACCCATCTGCTCCTGTTATGTTGGTTTCATACATTCCTCCCCTCCTCCACTCAGAGTTCATGCAGGCTTATAGCTTTTTTTTTTTGCCTTACAGCAATACTCTCTTCTGTCCCTCAAAGGTTTCCTCAAAAACAGAGGGACTTTAGTTGTTGCGCACAATGACCCACTTAGATGGTGCACAGTTTGGGTGGCCATGCAGAAGCACTCTTGCGTCTGTATAAAACATAAACCATATTGACAGCAACTAACAGTCTCATCGTACAGGAAGCGGCTTTCTCACTGACCTGAGCATCGGTCGCTGAGTCGGGGGAGCAGGAGGATCTCCCTCCGGCTGCCGCGGTATTCTCCACATAGCCTCTTTGTAAATGACCCTGGCACTGACTCCAATCCACAGCAGGGTCGACAGCGATGAGTAGTGCAGGGCGATGCCCACCTTCACAGTTTCACAGTCAGGTAAGACATCAAGATTAAACACACCACAAGTCAAAGTGAGGGGACTGTTTTTATATTTAATTTAATTTGTCATTAGTATTGTGTATTGTGTATGCATATATGTTATACATATACATATATATTTTATTTTATATTTTACTTTGTATACTCCTATATCTTTCATCCCTGTTTTTTATATTTTATTTTTTATTCTTGTGTGTTTAGTTTATTGGTGCTGCTACTGTGACGACAAATTTCCCCTTGGGGATTAATAAAGTATACATCTATATCTATCTATCTATCTATCTACATGCATTACTTACCGCTTGACAAACCACTGGGTAGCTGGTCAGGCTTATGCCTCCTGCGTAGATGGCTGTCGTCATGGCAATGTGGAAGCAGGTATTAAGTAACGTGTGCCAGCTTTTTCTTGATATGTGAATAGAACTGTAGGGGCGCGGAGCAAAAAATAATCAGGAAAAGAAGCCAATAACAAGGAGCAGCAACAAGTCTGTTTCTGCATAAAAACTGCAGTACCTGTGGTGTAGTATGTGTGTGATGATGATGGTGAAGAGGCAAAGGAGCAGCACTGTAGTGCAGGCATAGACCACGGGGTGAAGCACCTTTACAGAGATGGGTGTGGAGTTAGGGAAGTCCGGCACCTCCTAGAAAAAAATCACAAATAAATCCAATTAAAGTCTGATTCCACCTTGTCGATCCTGGATAGATGGTGCATTACATACTCATGACTACCATACCTGCAGCACAGCGTAGTTGCTAAGCAGAGAGCAGCGCATGGTGGAGGTGCTGCTGTCACTGTGGACCAGCTGACAGCCCTCCTGACTCCAGCTTCCTTGTTGCTCCAGAGCCCTCAGGCTCCACTGGGCTGCCACAGCATCAGTACCAGGAGACAAGTGCCGCAGCGACACCCAGATGGGCTCCGAGTGGTTCCACCTGCTGCAGCCGTCTGTCAGAGGAGAGGAAGGGGAACGGTTGAGATTTTTTTTTATATTAGTCAATCTGAGATGCCCATTCTATGTTCCCTTAGCTTGTCCCATTTACTTTCATATTGCTTGAAAAGTTTCTACAATTCTAAGATGCTGTTGGAAGGGAAAGTGGCTTCCCGCTCCCTCTTCAATTGATCTTTCTCTAAATTCAAATAGTTGGAAAAAAAAAGTTGACCTCAAGACATCATTGTTGATGTTGAAGAATGAATCTGCATAGTCGCAGCACTAAAAATATTGTAACATCAGAAACAGAATCGGAATATTTTATTGGCTCGTATGTTTTCACATACAAGGAATGTGTCATGGCGGGTGGACAATAACATCAAACAATCTACAACAATCAACACAGTGCAAGAATTGAAACATTAAATAACATGATGTCATATCGTACACGGCCATGTACAACAAGACTGAACAAAAAAGTGTTTTCTAAACTGTATTTTTAAACAAAGACGGTTTAAAAAATTAATCTGACAGGCTTTCTTACCGAGGCCAACAAATATGACGGGAGTGTTGACGCTACGTCGGCGAGAGTGTTCCCCAGTGTTGCTTGAGTTTCCAGAGAGCGGGAAAAACCTGCCGGTTCTGAAGGCTACAAACTGCAGCTTACAGTCCGCAGGAGCATCAGGAGGAAACAGAGTCGCCGGGAGAGTCACAGAGGCCAGTGCGACTGAATTCTGAAGAAACAAAACACACGCAAATGTTGTATTTCAATCCACCGGTAACCCTCAATAACTGTGAATGCATGAGACGGTTAATGATGGCACCGTTTGCAGGAGTGTGGACACGAGAACGGGTGTTCACACCCTACCTTGAGGGGGAAATTGTTGAGGGAAGTGTTGTGGGAGCCGGTGCTGCAGTGAAAACGAAGCTGCTGCTCACGATTGGATTCTGACGTGTCCATCCCCGAGCTGCCCGTTAAGTCATCGCGACGCTGATAAGCGGTGCAGGTTATGCCAGTGAAGTGGGCTGGTCGAATGAAGTGGGCCTCCATCACAATGTTTCGAGACACCTGCACATATCAAGATCAAACATAAATCATACACAATAGAATATGGCTTAAATTCTGTTTCTACATTTTCTGGACATCCCATTGATTACCTTCGCATTGAAAATGCGGAAGGTTACGTTTTGATCGCCGTGTATTTATTTGTATGCGTGCGTGCGTGTTATTCGCATAACTCAAAAAGTATTAAACCGAATCGCATGACATTTGGTGGGATGATTGGTTATTATCCGGGGACCATTTGATTAGATTTTGGAATCAATCGGGTCAAAGGTCAAGGTCAAGGTCACGAAAAGTTAAAAATCTTCTTTGAATCGCATGAAATTTGGTGGGATGATTGGTTATTATCCGTGGACCATTTGATTAGATTTTGGGATTGATCGGGTCAAGGTCATGAAAAGGTCAAAATCTTATTTTTACCGGTACATTTTTATCCAATTGGCATGCAACTAATGCCAACATGTTCATAATTCAATGCCCAATCTGGTGATATGCGAAGGTATGCGCTCTACCGAGTGCCCGTTCTATTTTTTTCTGTTTTACATGGCAACATCATGATGAAAATATACGATATTACTCCCAAATTTCATAAACTACAGATTCTCTACAAGCTCTATTTGCTCTGTTAAAAAAAAGAAGAAGTTTGTGATGAGATTAAAAAAAGGTGACACAATGCAGGATGGTCGTCCCTACCATGGAGAAGTCCTGAGCGTGGCTGTGTAGCTGAGGCCAGGCCAACGTCTCGAGAGAGTAGACGATGGAGCTGCAGGCTCTCTTCTCTCTCTGGGCCAGGGTGAGGATCCGGTCGTCCACCTGCATCACGTTGCTTCCCATCTCGACCATCACCTCTGACAACTGGAACACACACATTGACATTTTACAATAAAAAGGATAGTAATGTAAATACACACGTATTTGCATTTAGCCATTTTAAATATGGAAGGCAATATTTCTCACCTCTCGCAGCTGTTTGACATAATCCATAAACTTCTCCATCATTTGCGCCACGTACAACACGTCCACTGAGTCAGTGAAGCCGGCCGCCTCCAGCGTGTACGTGCGCACCTGATGTGCCAAGGTGACAGCGTTGGATGCATTGATGGGCCTCTGTGGAGAGAGAGAGAGCAGCGAGGTTAAATACATTGCGTTTACTGAACAGGAAGTACACTACCGTTCAAAAGTTTGGGGTCACTTAGAAATGTCTTTATTTTTCAAAGAAAAGCTGTTTTTTTCAATAAAGATAACATTAATCAAAAATACACACTATACATTGTTAAAGGGTACCTGTAGTGCAAAACAACAACGTGCTACATCCATTCGGCGCATCAAATAAATCATATTTACCCCGCCGCTATTGTCAACAAGTCACGCATAGCCCGAGGATTTACATTTCTTTGTCAACATTCCGAGTCCGTAGGCGCAGCCATTTTGCTAGTTATTTACTCCAGCTCAAAGCTAACTATGACGTAGAGTCGTTGAAAGGAATTCAGCCCATCCGGAGCCACTTCTACACGCGTTGCTTCTTGGGATAGATCGGTGGCCTCAAGAATTACACAATCTATATCAGGGGTGCTCAATACGTCGATCGCGGCGACCTGCCAGTCGATCGCGGCGTAGTATTGGTAGATCGCATGACATTAAAAAAAATTGGGCTGCCCCCCTGTCACTTTCTCTATAGCGCCACATTACAGCAGCAGCATGTCATTTCTGTCTCTACGTGTTGCGTTGACAGTCCTCTGCCCGCCGTCTCGTGTGCCGCGGAGCTCCCGACACCCGGTTTGCGCGCATCGGGACGGACGGAGCAAAGAAAAGTCACTAGCACCCCGAACATGTGGGCCGAACATTGCATCAATGAAAGACATCTCCAGCGCTGGCTTATGCGCGATGTAGCTATCAAGCTCACTCTTTTGTGTGAAGCAGATGAGGTCTAATGACACTATATCATCGGACATAAGTTTGTGCTCTTTACAACAAATGCACTCTGTCTGTTTTCTGTGGCACACATTTCCCACAACTGCACCAAACGTCCGCCGACTTGCGTGCACGGTCCGCACGGTGAAGCATCTGGACCGGCGGTCCTTCGGCATCAACTTCATCAGAATCATCGCTATCATCGCTGTCACAATTCACTAAATGGGGATAGTCTGCTTTTAAAGGTTCAAACAAGTATCCAGTTGCTGAATCAGACAATTTCATCGTCCATATTATCAATCTCTCAGCATTTGTTTGCGAGCGCTCGACGTTGTTTACATTGGTTTCTGAACACATCCGCTGTGGCTGGCTGTCGATCTCTCAACGATTTGACGTCACACCACCCGCGACATATTCAAGCTCCAGTGCAATGTCGCATGTCGGAGTTGAGGACTTTGAACA